>NC_062216.1:73586188-74300175 GCF_902686445.1 Sciurus carolinensis
AATGTACCCTTTCCCCATATCCTTAACAACATTTCTTATTACTTGTGTTCTTGATTGTTGCCATTCTGACTGGAGTGAGATGAACTCTCAGTGTAGTTTTAAATTTCCTTTCTCCAACTGCTAGAGATTTTGAATGTTTTATCATATATTTATTGCCCATTTGTATTCTTCTTCTATGAAGTATTTATCCAATTCTTTGGCCATTTTCAATTGGGTTATTTTTTGTTTGATTGTTTTTCTGGTGTTAAGGTTTTTGAGTTCTTTATATCTCCCGGTGATTAGTGCTCTACCTCAGGTGTAGGTGGCAAGGATTTTCTCCCATCCTGGAGGCTCTCTCTTCCTACTTTGATGGTTTCCTTTGCTGTGAAAAAGCTATTTAGTTTGATTCCATCCCATTCATCAATTCTTGATTTTACTCCTTGCACTTTAGCATTCTTGTTGAAGAAGTATGTTCCTAAGCCAACAGGATGGAGTGCTGGGCCTATCTTTTATTCCAGTAGTTGTTGGATTTTTGTTCTATTTCCTAGTTCCTTGATCCACTGCATTTTATGCAGGGCAAGGGTTAGGGATTAAATTTCATTCTACTACATATGAATTTTCAGTTTTCCCAGCACCATTTGCTGAAAATGTGTACTTTTCTCTAATGTAGGTTTATGGCACTTTTGCCTAGTATGAGATAACTATATTTACATGGGTTTGTCTCTTTGTCTTCTATTCTGTGCCATTGGCCTTTATGTCTGTTTAGGTATCAATATCATGCTGTTTTGTTACTGTAGCTCTGTAGTGTAATTTAAGGTCTGGCATTATGATGCCTCCAGTTTCACTAATTTTTTTCTCACTAATAATTGAAAAGTACACAACTCTCTCTGGCCTTAATCAGAGGGAGATGTGACTATGGTAGAATGATCAGAGGGATGAAATGACATTGATTTGAAGAAGGAAGGGACCATGAGATAAGAAATTCAGACAACATCTAGAAGCTGAAAAGCCAAGGAACTAAGTCTTCCAGAGACTTAGCTGAATGCAGTCTATTGACACCTGGTTTATAGCCCAATCAGATCATGGTGAGATTTCTAAACGATACTGTAAGAGGATAAATTTGTGTTGTTTTACGTCACTTGCTCTATAGTAATTTGTTATGGCAGAAATAGGAAATTTTGGGGTCTACTCTTGTCCATAGAGGTAAGTGAAGGGTAACTGCTACCTTAAATGAATCCTGTAGAGAATGATTGTGTCAAGAAACAGAACTGAGAAGGAAGGAGCAGAAACCCACCAGCTTCAGCAGGAAATGGAAGCATCTCATCTTCTCCTCTGCTGGAGGGACAGGTTCTGTGGGGAGGCCTCCTCCCACTTCTGTCTGTAACCCTCAACCCTGCCACAGGGTTCAGACACCATCCTGCAGAACCTCCCATGCCTTCCCAACCTGTGCACACAGTGTGCACCACAGACCTGAGCAGATGACCCCAGCGTCCTCCTTGTGCCTGCAGTTGTGCTGCCCCCAGCCCTGGGAAGGGCACTGCCACACGTGGGCCTCCTCTCCTGTGCAGTTCAGCTCATCCAGCCAGATGGGCCCTGACCCCTCTCCAAAGTGAGCAGAGATGGTGGCCTCCAGGGCCACTCCACAGCCCAGCTGCCTGCATACCACGTGGGCGTCACTCAGGTCCCAGCTGTCATCACAGATGGAGCCCCAGGAGCCCTGCTGCAGGATCTCCACTCTCCCTGCACAGCGACCACCACCATCCACCAGGCGGAGCTCTCTGCTGTCTGGGGAGAGACAGGGTCATGTCAGTGGGCGTTTACACAGGGAAGGAGAAGGGTGTTGTGCTGGGGCCTTGCTCACCTGAGCAGGTGGCAGTGTGTCCCTCTGAGGCTGCAGAACCTGCTGGGTCAGACCAGGAGTCGTTGCACTGGGGCAGCAGCTGGGTCTGGTTTCCTACAGAAGGGGTTAGAGAGCAGGGAACTCAGTTAAAGTACATCACCATCTAGTGATGGCCTCTGAAAACTGTAGGACATGAGCAATAATTTCCTATCTCCAGAGCTGATCTTCTAATGAAGATTTCTGCTTCTGACTTTGACAGAATTTTCTGTTTTAAGTCAAGAACCAGGAGTGACTTTAGGAAAGTGGGAATATATCAGTGCTGCTTGAGAGTACTGCACAACTCCCATGGCAGCAAGATTCTTGGAGTAAAGTTCAGAGAAAAGTAAAAATTGTTATCATCTATTTTCCCCTGGAGGCATTACTCATTGAGAGGATGAAGGTGGGACTCTGAAAATTTCAGTATATTTGCCAAAAAGAAGGAATCCTTTTAAGCAATTAGAAATCTTGTATAATATTATATGAACTAAAATAATTTTTGTCATAAATATCATTGTCCAGTTTCTCAAAACTTCAAATAGTTTTTGTATAAGGTGATATGCCCTGAATAAAGTGCATGAAAAAGGTGAAATAAAGTACTTTCTGAAGGTTTTGTATAATTTTTCAAATACAGTGTCTATTGATAAAAAACACCATATTAAATAGAAGTTAGATAGAAAACAAAGAGGAAAAAGGAGAAAAAAGGGGAAGATTTTCACATAATTAATATCTGTTTCCTCACAGGTAATTTAAATAATCATGATACGATTATTTAAATTCAACTATACTATGAAGCTATAGTAACAAAAAGAGCATGGTATTGGTACCAAAATAGACAGGTAGATCAATGGTACAGAATAGAGGACATGGACAGAAACCCAAATAAATACAATTTTCTCTTACTAGATAAAGAGGCCAAAAATATGCAATGGAGAAAAGATAGTCTCTTCAACAAATGGTGCTGGGAAAACTGGAAATCCATATGCAGCAGAATAAAACTAAACCCCTATTTCTCACCACACAAAACTCAAATCAAAATGGATCAAGGACCTTGAAATCAGACCAGAGACCCTTCATCTTATAGAAGAAAAAGTAGGTCCAAATCTTCAACATGTCAGCTTAGGATCAGACTTCCTTAACAGGACTTCCATAGCACAAGAAATAAAAGCAAGAATCAATAACTAGGATAGATTCAAAGTAAAAAGCTTTCTCTCAGCAAAGGAAACTATCAGCAATGTGAAGAGAGAGCCTACAGAGTGGGAGAAAATCTTTGCCAACCATACTTCAGATAGAGCGCTAATTTCCAGAATCTATAAAGAACTCAAGAAACTCTACACCAAGAATACAAATAATCCAATCAACAAATGGGCTAAGGAAATGAACAGACACTTCACAGAAGAAGATCTACCAGCAATCAACGGATATATGAAAAAATGTTCAACATCTCTAGTAATAAGAGAAATGCAAATCAAAATTACCCTAAGATTCCATCTCACCCCAATTAGAATGGCGATTATCAAGAATACAAGCAGCAATAGGTGTTGGCGAGGATGTGGGGAGAAAGGTACACTCATACATTGCTGGTGGGGCTGCAAATTAGTGCAGCCACTCTGGAAAGCAGTGTGGAGATTCCTTAGAAAACTTGGAATGGAACCACCATTTGACCCAGCTATCCCACTCCTTGGCCTATACCAAAAGGATTTAAAATCAGCATATTACGGAGATACAGCCACATCAGTGTTCATTGCTGCTCAATTCACCATAGCCAGATTTTGGAACCAACCTAGTTGTCCTTCAATTGACGAATGGATAAAGAAACTGTGGCATATATATACAATGGAATATTACTCAGCCATAAAGAATAATAAAATTATGGCATTTTCAGGCAAAAGGATGAAATTGGCGACTATCATGCTAAGTGAGATAAGCCAATCTCAAAAATCCAAAGGACGTATGATCTCATTGATAAGTGGATGATGCCACATATAGGGGGGTTGAAGGGGGGCAAGAATGTAGGAAGGAGGGACTGTATAGAGGGAAAGGAGGGGTGGGAGGGGTTGGGGGGAGGAGAAAATAACAGTATGAATCAAACACCATTACCATTTTTAAATGTTTGATTGCACAAATTGTATGCATTTACTTCATGTACAAACAGACACAACATGTATCCCATTTGTTTATAATAAAAATAAATTTAAAAAAAGGAAAAAAAAAAAGAATAATTGCATTTAGAGCTGCGGACCACTGACCATATAGTTTGGAGCTAATTTCTTTAATTACTTTCAAATTGCTTCATAAAATAAAGTATGACTGGTAAAAGGGGGGGAAAAAAAACCAAAATATAAATATGTACCTAAGAGACATGGTGAGAGACCTAACATAGATACTTTATCCCTTTTAGGTATTTAAAGTCACAATTGGTAGTCCTATAGCATAAATTAGAAAATACATATAGTGGGATATTTAATACACCTGCAGTGTTTAAAAATATCCACCGAATCTGTGACACTCTATTCATTGACCTGCAGAGTCCATTCCTTCTTCCCTTGAATCTCAGCTGATGGTGGGGTGTTGTCTATAAGCAACAGAATGCGGTGAAGCCAACATGGCTCGACTAACAAACCTAGCCAAGAAAGTCATGCCTCTTTCCTTTGACATATTTAGACACTTGCTTTACTCTACTCTGTAGAGACTATCATGTGTAGAGTGCATTTGTGGGTGTTTCTGTCAGCAGCCCCAGGTGATCTTCAAGCTGCCAGTCTTGTTAATGTACTATACCGGATTTGTATCTTGATCAAGTCTTCAAGTGACCTCAGCTCCAGGTGACTTCTAAGGGCAACTTCATGAGAGACTCCAAGAGGCAATTGCCAAGAGCCCTTCCCAATTTATGAGTCAACAAATTATGAGCAAAATGGCATGCACTTTTTATTAAAATTTTTTTTTGGGGAAAATGTATTATGCAGCAATAGTATCCAGGGCAAATACACGTAGAGCAATTCTACATTCCCATGCTTATTGTGGCAGAAAAGTAATGGTTTGGAACCAACCCAGGTGCCCACTGAAAAAAGAATTATTAAGTAAAAGGTGTTATAGACCTAGGCATATATAAAAATGAAGTCCTGTCATTGGTAGCAAAATGGATGGAAATTTAGAATGTACACAGTGAAAATGATCTGCAAAGTAAAGGATGGTATGAGCAGTAAAATTAGAGAGAAAATACAAGAACTGAAGGATCACTACAATAAACAGAGATTCTGAACAACAACAACAACAACAACAACAACAAAAAACAGAAAAGCAGAAACCCGCAAAATGAACCAAATTAAAAATTCAGTTGAAAGTATCACCAACAGACTAGATCACTTGGAAGGAAGACTTTAGGGAAAAGAAGACAAAATATAAAATTTTGAAAACAAAATTGACCATGGAGAATATATGTTAAGAGATCATGAACAGAACTTCCAAGAACTTCCAAGAATTCTTGGAAAATAACCTGGGATAACCTGATAATACTACATATAAAATTTATTGGGATAGATGAAGGCTCAGAGATACAAATGAAAAACATACACAATCTTTTCAATTAGATAGTATCAAAAATTTCCCGAACCTAAAGAATGAAATGGAAAATCAAATATAGGAGGCTTCTAGGACCCCAAATATACAAAATTACAACTGACCCACACCAAGGCACATTATTATGAAAATGCCAAACATACAGAATAAGGATAGAATTTTAAAAAGAGACAGAGAAAAATGTCAGATTCTGTTTAGAGGGAAACCAATTCAGCTCTCGGCTGGTCTCTCAATCCAGACCAAAATTAGGAGGTCTTCTGATAATATATACCAAGCTTTGAAAGGAAATGGATGCCTGCCTAGAATACTATGCCCAGCAAAACTAAGCTTCAGATTTAATGATGACATAAAAATATTCAATGATAAACAAAAGTTAAAATTGTTCAAACATCATTACCCTATGTAAATGTATGATTATGCAAATGGTATGCTGTTACTCCATGTACAAACAGAAACAACATGTATCCCATTTGTTTACAATACAAATAAATTAAAAAAATATGTTCAGAGCCCAGACCCAGAGTATTGAGACAGAGCCTACAGCCAGAACCCAGAGCACAGAGCCCAAAGCACAGAGCACAGAGGGCAGGGCATAGAGCCAGAGGGCAGGGCACAGAACCAGAGCACAGACCACAGAGTACAGAGAACAGAGCACAGAGCAAAGAGACCAGAGAACAGAGCACAGAGCACAGAGACCAGAGGGCAGAGCACGGAGCACAGAGCCCAGACCCAGAATACAGAGCCAGAGAACAGGGTCAGAGCACAGAGCACACAGCACAGTGATCAAAGACCCGAGCACAGAGTCCAGGGCCCAGAGTGCAGAGCACAGAGCAGAGAGTACAAAGACCAGAGCCAAGAAGCAAGAGCACAGAACAGAGCACAGAGCAGAGAGCATAGAACTCAGAGCATAAAAAAAAAAAAAAAATTATTCACAACTAGAAGGACTGCAATACAAAACATACCTGATAAGATAGTTCATGAAAAAATAGTGGAAAATAAGACAAAACCAGCAAAGAGAGGAACTAAAATAGTAGTAAATCAATGGAGAAAGTAAATCAAATTAAGTCAGAAATAAGTCAAAATGACAGGGAATCAAAGTCATATCCCAAAAATAACATTGAAAGTAAATGATCTAAATACATCAATCAAAAGATATAGACTGGCAGATTGGATTAAAAAACAAGACCCAGCAATATACTGTCTCCAAGAGAATAACCTAAGGTAAAGACATCTACACATGGAAGGTGAAAGGATGGGAAGAAACATATCACTCACATGGATCACATAAACAAACAGGGGTTTCTATCCTCATATCAGATAAAGTGGATTTCAAAAACAAAGTTAATTGGAAGGGACAGAGAAGGGCATTTCATAGTGCTTAAGGGAATTATACATCAACGGTACATAACAATCAGAAATGTTTATGCCCCAAACAATGGACCATCTAAGTATATCAAACAAACCCTTCTCAATTTCAAGAATCCAATATACCACAACACAATAATGCGGGTGACTTTAACATGCATCTTTCAACACTAGATAGATCCTCCAAACAAAAACTAAATAAAGAAGCTATAGAACTAAAAAATACAATTAATAATTTAGACATAGCAGACATTTATATAGAATATTTCATCTATCAATGCCTAAATACAATTTCTTCTCAGCAGTACATGGATCCTTCTCTAAAATAGACCATATATTAGA
Organism: Sciurus carolinensis; assembly: GCF_902686445.1. Taxonomy (NCBI): domain Eukaryota; kingdom Metazoa; phylum Chordata; class Mammalia; order Rodentia; family Sciuridae; genus Sciurus; species Sciurus carolinensis. The sequence goes on from NC_062216.1 coordinate 73,593,327, forward strand.
CCACAAAACAACTATTTGCAAATGCTAGAGAGAGAGAAAGAGAGAGAGAGAGAAAGAGAGATACAGAGAGAGACTGAATGCCTTACATTCTATCTGATCAAAATGGAATAAAATTAGAAATCAATAACTTAAAAAATAGAAGCTATTATAACACCTGGAGACTAAATAATAGGCTATCAAATGATGAATGGATAGTAGAAAAAAATCAGGAATGAAATAAGAAAGTATTTAGTGCTAAATGAGAATAGTGATAAAACACATCAAATCTCTGGGACACTATGTGGGCTGTGTCAAGAGGAAAGTTCATTGCACTGAACTAATTCACTGAAAGATTAAAAGTCAGAAAATAAATATCCTGACATTGCATCTCAAAGCCCTAGGAAAGGAAGAAGAAATCAACACCAAAAGCAGTAGAAGATAGGAAATAATTAAATTAGAGCTGAAATCAAAGAAATTGAGCAAAGAGAGAAAAAATAATCCAAAAAATTATGAAACAAAAAGTTGGTTCTTTCACAAAATAAATAAAGTTGATAAATCCTGAGCCATGCTAACAAAGAGAAAGAGAAAGAAAACTCAAATTACTAAAATTCACAATGAAAAAAGAAATATCACAATGAACACTACTAAAATACAGACAATAATCTGAAACTATTTTGGAAATTTATGCTCTAAAACTAGAGAAAATCTTGAAGACATTGACAAGTTTCTAGAGACATATGACCTACCCAAATTGAATCAGGAGGACATAGAAAATTTAAACATATCAATTTCAAGCAAGGAAATAGAAGACACCACCAAAAACCTACCAAGGAAGAAAAGCCCAGGACTAGACGAATTCTCAGTTGAATTCTACAAGACCTTTCAAGAAGAACTATCATCAATACTTCTCAAATTATTCCATGAAATAGAATCGGAAGGAACCCTTCCAAACTCATTCTATGAAGCTGGTATCACCCTGATATCAAAACTAGACAAAGAAACAGCAAAGAAAGAAAACTTCAGACCAATATTCCTGATGATCATTGATGCAGAAATTCTCTATAAAATACTAGCAATAGTATAACAAAACATAGTAAAAAGATGGTGTGCCATGATCAAGTGGGGTTCATCCCAGGGATGCAAGGTTGGTTCAACATATGGAAATCATTAAACATAATTCATGACATCAATATACTTAAATACAAGAAGCACATGATCATCTCAATAGATCCACAAAAAGCATTTGACAAAATACAGCACCACTTCATGTTCAAAACACTAAAAAAACCTAGGCATAGTAGGAACATATCTAAACCCAAAGTCAACATCATTCTAAATGGAGAAAAATTGAAAGAATTCCCTCTAAACGTTGGAAGAATACAGGGATGCCCTCTTCTACCATGTTCATGCAACATAGTCCTGGAAACTATAAGCAGAGTCATTAGAAGAAAGAAATTAAATGAGTATCAAAAGGAAAAGAACTCAAACAGTCCTTATTTGCCGATGACATGATTCTATAACTTGAAGACTCAGAAGACTCCACCAGAATATTTCTGGAACTCCTAAAGAAATTCAACAAAGTAGCAGGATTTATAAAATCAACACCCATAAATCAATTGTGCTCCTATACTTCAGTGATAAATCCACTGCAAGAGAAATAGGAAAGCAACCCATTCATAATAGGCTCAAAAAAAATTGGGGGAATCAATCAAAAAAAAGAGGTGAAAGACCTGTTCAATGAAAACTACACAATACTAAAGAAAGAAATTGAAGAAGACCTTAGAAGACATAAAGATCTCTCAAGTTCATGGATAGGCAGAATTAACATTGTCACATGGTCAAACTACCAATAACACTATACAGATTTAATGCAATTCCTATTAAATTCCACTGACATTCCTCATAGAAATGGAAAAAGCAGTAAGGAAATTTTTTTGAAAAAATGAAAGACCCAGAATAGCCAAAGCAATCCTTAGCAAGAAAAGTAAAGCAGGAGGCATCACAAGACCAGGCCTTAAATTACACAATAGTAACAAAAACAGCACATATTGGCACCAAAACAGACATGTAGACCAAGGGTACAGAATAGAAGACAAACAGGCAAATCCACATACACATAGAGTTATATCATACTAGACACAGGTGCCAAAAACATACTTGCAGAAAAGTTGGCTTCTTCAACAAATGGTGCTGGGAAAATTGGAAATCCAAATGTAGCAAAATGAAATTGAATCCCTGTCTCTCATCCTGCACAAAAACCAACTCAATGTGGATCAAGGATTTAGGCACTGGACTAGAGACCCTGTGCCTAATAGAAGAAAAATTCAAATCTCTACCAACGTCAGTCAAAAAACTGAATTTCTCCATAATACTCCTAAAGTGCATGAAGTAAAATCAAGAATCAACAAATGGGATGGATTCAAACTAGAAAACTTTTTCATAGCAAAGGAAACTATCAAAAACTGGAAGAGAGAGCTTACAGAATGGGAGAAAATCTTTGCCACCTGCACCTTAGACAGAGCATTACTCTCCAAGATAGATAAAGAACTCAAAACACTTAACACTGAAAACCCACATTATCCAATTAATAAATGGGCTAAGGAACAGGCACTTCATGGAAGAAGAAATGTGATCAGTCAAGAAATATATGAAAAAATTTCAACATCTAGAGCAATTTGAGAAATGCAAATCACAACCATTCTAGGATTTCATCTCATTCAAGTCAGAATGGCAATTATCCAAGAATACAAGTAACCCAATGACATTCTTCATAGAAGACAAAAATTAATCATGTAATTCATTTAGAAAAACAAGAGACCCAGAATAACCAAAGCAATCCTTAGTAAGAAAAGTGAAGCAGGAGGCATCACAATACAGACCTCAAACTGTACTACAGAGCTGTAGTATTAGAAACAGCATGGTATTGGCACCAAAACGGACACATAGACAGATGGTACAGAATAGAAGACACATGGACAACACCACAGAAACACAGTTATCTCATAGTAGACCAAGGTGCCAAAAACATTCACTGGATTAAAGATAGCCTATTCAACAAATGGTGCAGAGAAAAATGGAAAACCACATGTATCATACTGAAATTAAACCTTTATCTCTCACCCTGCAAAAAACTCAACTCAGAGTGGTGAAAGATAGTACCTAAGTGGTGAAAGACTTAGGTACTAGAATAGAGACCCTGCAGCTACTAGAAGAAAAAGTAGACCCAAATCTTCCTCAAGTTGGCCTGAGAACTGACTTCTTTAAAAAGACCCCTAAAGTGCAAGAAGTTAAATCAAGAATCAATCAATGGGATGGATTCAAGCTAAAGAGCTTCTTCTCAGCAAAAGAAACAATGTGAAGAGAAAGCCTACAGAGTGGGAGAAAATCTTTACCACATGCGCTAATAGGATATGAAAAGAACTCAAAAAACTTAACATCAAAAAAACAAATAACCCAATCAGTAAATGGGCTAAAGAACTGAAGAAGCATTTCACAGAAGTAATAATACAAACAATCAACAAATATATGAAAAAATGGTCAACATCTCCAGCATTTGAGAAATGCAAATCAAAACTACTCCAAAATTTCAGCTCCCTCCAATCAGAATGGCAATTATCAAGAATCCAAGCAACAATAAACGTTGGCAAAGATGTTGGGGAAACGGTCCACTCATACATTGCTGGTGGGAATGCAAAATGGTGCAACCATTATGGAAAGCAGTTTAGGTATTCTTCAGAAAACTTGGAAGGGAATCACCATTTGACCCACTTACCCCACTCCTCGTTTTATACCCAAAGGACATAAAATTAGCATACTATAGTGACACTGCCACACAATGTTTATAGCAGCTCAACTCACAATAGCTAAACTATGGAACCCACCTAGGTGCCCTTCAGAAGATGAATGGATAAAGAAAAGGTGATATATATGCACAAGTGAATATTTCTCAGTCCTGAAGAAGAATGAAATTATGGCTTTTGCCAGTAAATGCATGGAGCTGGATATAATTATGCTAAGCAAAATAAGCCAATCCCCTGAAACCAAAAGCTGAACGTTTTCTCTGATATGTGGATGCAGACTCAAATAAGGGAGGATAGGGAAGAATAGAAGAACTTTGGATTAGACAAAGAGGAATAAGGGATGAAGGGGAAATGGGAATAGGAAAGACAGTAGCATTAGTTGGATATTATTTCTTATGTGTATATATCATTACATGACCAATGTAATTTTATATCATGTGGAACCAGAAGAATGAGAATTTATACTCCTTATAGGTATAATATGTCACAATACATTATATGATCATGTATACCTAATAAGAACAAATGAAAATATATAATAAAAAGCCTGAAGGACTCAGCTTTAAAGAAAATGAAATTCTGGCATTTGCTGGTAAATGGATGGAGTTAGAGGATATTATGCTAAGTGAAATAGGCCAAACCCCCCAAAACAAGGCTGGATGTTTTATCTGAATTGTGGAACCTAATTCACACTGGTGTGGGGTATAGACAAGAATATAGTTAGTTTAGATTAGGTAGAGGGAAGTGAAGGGAGGGAAGGGGTAAAGGGGAAGGAATGATAATAGAGTGAAACAGACATTATTACTTCATGTACATGTATGACTGCATGACTGATGTAATCTTGCAATATGTATAATCAGAAAAAAGAAAGATTACACTCTATTTTTGTATGATCTATCAAAATATATAAATGCATTCTATTCTTCTGTACAACTAATTAGAAAAAACAAAAAAATGTAAAAAAAAGATTTGAGGAAACATTGCAGAATGTATTTGTGTGTTCCTTATCTTACTCTTTTTCTCTATGGTTAAACTATATAGGTAATAATAAACCTCTAGCCTTTGTCAGTCAAAAAAAATTCCTCTGAATAACCCTTAAAGGACCTGAAAGATGTACGGTTATTGAGAAGAATCATATTTCACCACAGAATATTTCATTTAGGAAGTCATTCCTCCACACCGTCTGCTCTCAGAAACATGTCACTCAAGGAGCAAACCGAATTCCAGTCAGCCCTAACCTCCCTTACCTGAGCACACCACAGAGGCTGTGTTTCCATGGGCACAGGCGGGAACACCCAGGGCAGTCACAGGACAATTCCACAAGAAGGACTCAGACCCCGAGCAGTGAAATCGGTCTCTCCAGATCTCATCATGTCCTTCCACAAAGTATGCTCCTTTTGGGGTGGAGAGGGCGACCCTACAGCCCAGCTGATGGCAAACAACATTGGCATTGGCCATATTCCAGTGAGAGGCACAGAGTGTTCTCCAGCCTCCAGAGGTCTTCATCTCTACTTGACCCTCACACTGAGAGCTGCCATTTTTCGTGAGCCTGACCTCTGTGTACTCTGGAAGGAGAAACAGGATTTCACATTTTGTTACCACAGAAGAATGTGCAGAAAGGTGAGACTGCTGTAAGTCTCACCTGAGCAGACAACTTGCACAGCTCCACTGTGTTGGCAGCTGCCTCCAGGACAGGGCCTTCTGGGGCAGAACCAGAGCCCAGGCTCGTGTCCCTCACACTGGAACTCTTCAGCCCAGACCTGTTTGTTGTCCTCTCTGAAGGGCAGTTTTCCCAGGACAGATGCTGCCTTGCCACACCCCAGCTCTGCACAGATGACCTGGGCTGTGGGGAAGGTGAAGTTCCCATCAGATACTGGAATCCACTCTCCTCCAGAATTCACTTCTACTCGCCCAGAGCAGGGTCCATGTCCTCCAACCAGATGGACAAATCCTAAAGGAGAAAAAAAAAAATAAACAAAACAAAAACTAACACAATGAGTATCTTGGGTTGGAATTGAGAGCTACATGTCACAGGAATACTGTGAAATCTTTTCTTTTTGTGGGTTTGGGGTGTGGGGAGTGGGTTCAACATTTGGTGTCAGAAAGGGAATTCCATGAATAAGTGTCTGAAGTCAATTTTAGAAGGAGGAATTTATAAGGTCTGTAATAAATGAATGTATATACAAGACATGAATGTATATACAAACACACACCCACACATATACATATACACACATGCATATGTGTGTGTCTAAGAAATGAATATATGTATGTGTGTAAATGTGCATGTGTGTATATATATTCTTACAGTTTGGACACATTATCCTTTGTACTAAAAAGGTATCTATGTCTTTGTCTACAAATATATCTGTGTCAGTCTACCTCCTTTTTTGGTAGGATCTGTATTTATCCATTGTATGTGAACAGAACTGGAAAAATTAGGCTTAATTTTTCACCATTTTATTCCCCAAACTTTCAGTTTGCAGATAATAATTTCAACTAAGTTAACATTTGTAAAAGAATGAGAAACTCAATATATAAAAAAACTAACACTTTATATTTATTTCTTATTGAGGGATATAAAAAGAGCCCATGAAATAGGGTGAGACTGAGTTGGAAATTAGGTTATTTTAACCAAATAATCACAGTTCCTTACATCAAACTTCCCATTACAAGATATAAAGACAATTTAGAAGAAAGATCAGATGTTATCAAGAGATTTGAGCATGCTTATTTGCCTTTATGTTTTGTTTTGAGAGATTATTCTGTCAGTAATAAAGAGTTTAAAGAAGCCATTAGATATCTATTGAAGCTGATCAGGAAGCCATTTCAGGTATGGGTTCAAACCTGTGGCCAGGCATCTGGTTATGGATATGGAATTGTAATATGATAGCAAGTTTATGTAATACAGAAGTTTAGCATGGACCCATTCTCAAGAGAATGTAATGTTCATTAATGTTTTCCAAGAAGACCATCAAAATGAAATGAACATAAAAAGCATTAGTCTACCTTATTAAAATTGCTACTTTAAGCCAGGTGTGGTGGCTCTTGCCTATAATCCCAGTGTCTCTGGAGGCTGAAGCAGGAATATCTCGAATTGAAAGCCAGCCTCAGCAATAGCAAGGCACTAAGCAATGCAGTGAGACACTGTCTCTAAATAAAATACAAAACGGGCTGTTGATGTGACTCAGTGGTTGAGTGTCTCTGAATTCCATTCCCCAAAACTGCCACCACCACAAAAGTTGCTATTTAAAGCATTATCATTAGAATATTCTTGTTTTTCTCTGAAGCTGGTATTAACATGAAGTGTGGATTCCCAAAGTGTTACTACGAGGCCATTTTAATTTATATCGTTATAAAAAAGGAGTGATGACAAGATAACTCACTCAGAAAGTCACAATGAAAATACAAAAATTTCAAACTGAGTAAGTAATCTTTAGGATGTTATGACTATAAAGAGTGTGAGAGCAACAGGGTCATCATAAAAATCAGCCATCAATATTGCTGCCCATGGACAAGAATAATAATGATCAGTCACCAGAACAGAAATCCTGACTGTAGGCTGTGCCTGTGGGTCAGCCAGGTCTCCTTCCCTGTGGACTCAGGTTTCCCCTCAGTTCTAGCTCCACACTAGGGGTCAACACCAGCACCACCAGTGAGGGCCACCAGTTGTGCCTCACTGATCATAGTTCTGGCTTCATTAGAGACACAAGCTTGTCTGCACTGCCACTATTTCCTTTTTTCCCTTTGTTTATGGTACATTTCTAGCTCCCAAGAGCTAGAATGCTTCAGTGTAGATAAAACAACAGTACATCCAAGTTCTGAGAGAATCCACTGGGATATCTGATTATAGTCCCCTGAAGTTTAAATATCATGAGGGTATGTTTGTCTTAGGCACTGAGTTCTATTGCAATATCAAACCTTTGCAAGAAACTTGTATAATTTCCACTGATGAAAATCTGAAGCATCTTGGGTGAAGAAATAGATCATGCAGTGCAGGTTACATCTTCACTCTTCTACTCTTCACAGACCAAAGAAGCCTAATCCAGCTATAGGTTGAGAGGTCCAAGAGTCACATTCACACAGTACATGTACTCAGAGCATCAACTGAGTGTTTTATTTTGCTGAACAGAGTATCCAGAAGCATTGTTTCAAACTCAGCAATACTTTTATTTATCTTAAAAATACACTGAGGATTTAGTATGTTCTAGGCATGCATTATGAAATCACATACATCCAAATCCCTTGAAACACTTTTTTTTTAAAGAAAAGATTTAGAAATAGAGCCAGCTATCATCCACACAGAGATGATCTTCACTTGCTATCTCAGGGGTTGAATTACTCTGTTGAACTTAATGAAATATAAACAAAACAAAGTGTATCTTCAGATGGTAGGTATTCATTATTCTATAAACCCAGATCACCTGAATCCAGAAGGTGGATATTACTATGGTTTATACAGTCTGTCAGCTAAATAGGCATTTCTTATATGGCACTGATTTTAAAATCATAATTATTTCTATTTGCAAAAACATATTCTGCTTTTGATGCCAGTGGTCTAAAGGAAAGTGGAGAAAACAAAGATTCCCCTTCCTCATCTGCATTACCAAAGGATAGGGGTAAATAATACCACCATTTTAATATCCTTCCTTCTTTATACCTCTCTTAATTATAAAAGAATATATTCTCAGTTAAAAGTAAGGTGCTATATTGAACTTATACTCAGTCTGCTCAACCTACAGTCACAAAATCTCAGAGGTTTGAGTGTTGTGGTTGATTCATCTGGGTCTCCAGTGTATAGACACATGATTATCAATTATTTGTTGAGAGTAACTTGTCTTAAATCATGGGAAATGGAATATTTCAAGGCTTGGGCATTATTTAAGAGGCCTAACTTGGTAAAATTGACCTGAAATGTCTGTTTTTCATGGTCACTTGAAAGAATTGGCATGCATCTCTCCCTCAGTTATAAACAGCATTTGTATTGGATGCTTTTTCTTTGAGCTTTGGGGCATATTATGAAGAAAATCTACTACCTGAGTCTTTTATTGAGACATAAAAATTTAATATAATATTCAATGTTGGGGCTCTTGGGATTATTATAACAAACGGTTCTGTGCCATTTGTCTCTCTCACCTGTGAGGTTTTCATCTTGAGGTTAGATCTCTTTGTGTATGAGCTATGCAAGTTCAACTCAGTCTCTGAATAATGACAGTAAACTGAATTTTAAAAATGGTGGTATATGTATATATGATGGATAAAATTATATGTTCAGTCTTCAGTCTGAATTAATTACACAAACACAAAATTAAGTATAGGAAAACATAACAAAGCCAAACCACAAATTACAGAAACCAACTGAAAGAGGTTTGATGCATGAAGCTAGCAGAAAAAAAATGAGCTTCTAGAGGGAAAGTGTGAGGAACAGGGACCTGATGCTTCCAATTCATTCCCCACACAGCCACAGTCCTTCCCAATCCCTGCTTCTCTCTCTTTTCTTTTGCTCTTCAGCAAGACTTTTTCTTACACAGTTGAGGGTGCGGGCCCTTGTGTGCTGCTAAATTCACAAGAGGGTAAATTCAGGGTAAATATTGTAACTGACTGTACCTGTGTTATCAGTCCCCCACTATGAGCAGGGAGAGGGGAATAGCATGAATGAGTGTGTCAAGTAGACCCAGTGATGATCATGAGGACTGGCTGCCCAAAGGAAGAGATGCTTATATTTTAACAGTGTTAGAAGATTAGGGACAGGTTTTTAAAAAATAAATCTAGATCTGTACTTCTACAGTGTAAATTTTGTACAGGTCTAATGTGTAGATGTCAGAGTCATGACACATTGAGAAAAAATATCTGCTTTTTAGAAAATATCAGAGTAGATTATAGAGAAGACCCATCCTAGGGCTTTTCTATGAACATAAACTTTTCAGTATGTCCTCTAACATGGTCCAACTTTTTCAAATTGACTAAAGTCCTTCAATCATATGGTAGAACATAAATCCCTACATTGGTTGAGAATTTGGTAAGGAATTATTACTGATGATGATTTTTTTAAAAAGAGAATTTCCCTACCTCACAGCTGTGGAGGATGGAAGTGGGGACTGAGAGTGTCAGCAGGGTTGCCTCCTTCTCTCAAGACGGTAGGAGGGGATTCTTCCTCACCCTTACTTCTGCTGGTCATGACAGTCCTCGGTGTGCCTTGGCTCACAGAAGCATTGCTTTAGTTGAGCTTCTGTGTTCCCCTGTCCCTCTTCCCTATGTCTGTCTCTGTCTCTCCCCACTTCTAAGGACACCAGTCAGGTTGGGTTAAGAGGATCAGTGAGTAACTTTAGAAAATGATTGAATAATTCAGTGCAAAACAGCAGGATGAAAATGTCCCACTTTCTTTCTGCTATAGCAACTGGCTCTTCTTCAAAATATGTGATGCTTCAGTGAAGATTTTTGAATTTCCTTCTCTGAGACGTCACACTTAGAGGACAGAGAAACATCCCAGTCTGACCAACTACTCTAGCAGCAGTAAGATTGATAGGAGGAGGCACACTTGCCTTAGTCCATTGAGACTAAGCAGTTACTGACAACAATGATATGAAAGAAAAAGCAAAAAGCATGGGATCTTTTTTTTTTCCCCAAAAGGTTGTCTATTTTTGCAGTCAAGACAATTACTGGGTATTAGATAAGGCATGGTAAGGCATTTCAAGAATGGGAGAAAAATCTTTACCACATTCACTTCAGATAGAGCATTAATCTCCAGGATTTATAAAGAACTGAAAAACTCAACACCAAAAAAATCAGATAACCCAGTCAATAAAAGACTAAGGAATTGAACACACTCACAAAAAAGAAAAACCATTAATCAACAAATATGTGAAAAAATGGTCCCCATCTGTAGGAATTAGAGAAATGCAAATAAAAAGTACTCTAAGATATCATCTCACTTCAGTCAGAATGACAGTTATCAAGAATAGAAGTGATGATAAATGTTGGCAAGGATGTGGGGAAAAATGTCCACTTATACATTGCTGGTGGGACTGCAAATTGGTGCAACCATTATGGAAAGCAATATGCAGATACCTCAGAAAACTTGGAATGGAACTACCATTTGACCCAGCTATCCCACTCCTTGTTTAATACCCAAAGAATTTAAAATCAGTTACTACAGTGTTGTAGTCACATTGACATTTATAGCAGCTCAATTTGCAATGGCCAAACTATGGAACCAACCTAGATACCCTTCAACAGACGAATGGATAATGAAAATGTGGTATAGACATACAATGGAATATTACTCAGCCTTAAAGAAGAAGGAAAACATGGCATATGGAGATAAATGGATGGATCTGGAGATTACCATGGTAAGCAAAATAAAGCAATCCCAAAAAACCAAACACTGAATGTTTTGTCTGATATGCAGATGCTAATTCATAGAAAGGGGAGCCAGGGAAAAATAGAGGTACTTTGGATTGTTAGGGTCCCGTTCCAAATGCAAATCACACAACGAGGTTTTATTAAAGCAAGCTCGAGCCTGGACTGCAACCAGTCCCTCAGACCAGTACAATGGCTGGGGGGGAAGTGGCCCTGAGTGGCGAGAAAGTGCTCTATTTAAGAGCTTTTTCAGCATTCATACACAAGGACCTGTACATTATTGGTTAACATTCAGACAGCTAAATATTTGTCGTCTTTTGGTTTGGTCCCTCCACTTTATTTGAATCTTATTGGGTCCCGCCAAATCTGAACGGTTCTGGAGGGAGTAGGGAGGAGGGAAGGAGTGAATTATGAGGGAGAGGGGTCAGGGCTAGGTTCCCCTGTCCTTGATAGATGGGGTCTCCGGACAGCTGCACATTCCTCAGACAGATATCTCTGGAAAGCCTGATAAGCCCGGGGCCCAGCACATCCCACTTGACCTGATTGGCCCTTGAAGGCGCCGCTGTGGCTGCCGGCATCCTCGGTGCTTGCACGCCCTTTTCCTGGGGGCCCAGTTCACAAAATAGCTTGTTTATACGAGAGGGCTGCACGGATGGCACCCCGTTCTCAAGAAGATTAGGCAGAGGTGAGTGATGGGAAAGGAGGGGAAGGGGAGTAGGAAGGATAGAAGAATGAATCAGACATTATTAACCTATGTACATATATGATTACATGACCAATGTGATTCTACATCAGGTACAACCAGAATAATGGGAAGTTATACTCCATTTATGTATGATATGTCAAAATGCATTCTACTGTCATGAATAACTAATTAGAACAAATAAAAAAACTGCACAAAGACTGGTATTTTGAGTGAGATGGGTAGTTTTAATAACAAAATAATTCAAGGGATTATCAAGTGAGGTAAATAGATTGGAAGTTCACCACAAGCAATCAATACGTTTGCTGGAAATATTATCAATATTTTTATCTGTGTCTTGTGCCTTCTATATTTTCACAGAAGATCAAAAAGTAACATTTCTCCACATGAGGGCTGTGGCAGAGCCCGACTGACTTGAGCTTCTCCCCAACTTGTACCTGAGTCATCTGAGGAGAGAGGGTGAATTTTCAGGGTGAAGATGGGGTGACACTGAAGGTTACTCTCTAGCTCCTTGTCCTTTTAAAGGAAAGTGGTCTTCTTAATATGACCTGAAAAATGTCTAGACATTTTTAAGAAGGAGCAATAGCAGAAGAACAACAATTTTACCAAGGGCCACTGAGTGCAGAATTGACATACTTAACCAAAGGACCAACACAGCAAAAATCAAAAGTACTAATACCTTAAAGTTTGACATCTACATTTTGCACACTAGGGAACAGATTCTCCTTTGTGTCATAAATCGGAATAGATAGAGACATTCTTGCTTCAGTCCAAAAGAAGGAAATACCCAGGCCCACACTAACTAAACAAAATGGTTCTTCTCTGTGGCCTAAGGGATTTGGGAGATTGCAAGTAAAAAGGACAGAGCGTGCCAAGTGTGTGATAGCACGTGAACTCTTTTGGTGACTTTTAAGGTAGAGACAGACAGAAGGGCAATTTGCAGGCAAGGTCTGGATGTTGGTTGATTTCTGTATAAGTAAATAAAGTACTATGTTATTTATCCTTAATCCACTCTCGGTCTCAATTTCGTACTTACAACTTTCTGACTGAATTCTCCAACATCTTAAAGACCTCTTTATAGTGGCCATTTTCATGGTTAAGTGTAAAGATCCATAATGGTAAAAGCTGTTAGAAGTGTTAAATGTGTTAACAGGTGTTAGAAAATTGTAATAGTGAAGATGCTCAAGTGCTGTGTCCTTATGTTGTGACCTAGAGACACAATTTGGGTGGAGTAAGTGAGTCACCTGAGGTTAGAGATATGGTGGCATCCAGACCTGTCCTCTGTGTCCTCATTCATGCCTCTCAGTGACAGCTCCTCAGCCCTGTTGATGACAGAATCTCTCCTCTCCCTTGAGCCCACATGTTCCATTCTCCTTGGTGCCTCACTTCTACTCTTCTTTCAAAGAGGTGAACTCTACCTTCCAAAATGGGTCCATTTGCAAAACCACTCCAGTGTAGTCCCATTAGGATTGGTAGTGGCCTGGACTTAGGAAAAATACTCTTTCTATGTTGTGCTGACACCTGGCAGATCCCCAATTGGCCACATTGTAGATTTTACCCTGGGCTCTTTCAGCTTGGGGAAGTGTCTTCTCAACTCCTCTCACTATTAGAACTTTTGGGCTCAAATTTATCCAGCTAAACAAAAGGGGTAGAATTACCAGGTTGATTTTCTACAACTTTCATCAAGATCACACTTTCATTTCTTCCACTAAGACCTAGATTGCTTCCTCCATCTTTCCTGTAGCTGGAACTCATCTGCATTCAGCCAACTCATAGGGGCTTTGACCCTAAGTCTTGTTTCTGTATCTACCCGTCTACTCGTCCATCACTCTACAATCCTACGATTCTCTTTAGGCCACATAACTGTGTCACCTGAGTAGATGGGAATGTCTGCATCAGATGTGATATTTGGCTAGCCAGAAGGTCACACAGATCCCAGTATTTTTCTTGAAGACCAAATTTTCCCTGAAGTCTTGGGCTTCCAGGTTGCCTTTGAAAACCAAAGGTGGCAGCATGACCTTTCCTTCAAAGCATAGCAGGAGACAAGGAGAGTGGTCAACAGAGACCCAGACACAGGCAAATAATGGTTGATGGGAAAAGGACAAAAATGTGCAGAGTGGTCTTCCGAGAAGACACCATCTAAACTTTCTATCCAGGCCTGATATAGGAGAGAGGTATTTGAAGGTAATATTGAGAGTCTGCTTCTATGTTTTCTTATTCACAGTACTAACATATTTCCAGAATTTGTCATGTTCCAAAAATGATTTTGGATGTTGGGTATATTTCAAGGAAATAATGTCCTCATCTTTGTGGAGCTTTACATCTACTGGGGAGGGGGAAAACCCATTTGTAGTCATTTGAAAAGTTTGAAAAGTTTATGAGAGACCTGGATGGAAAAAGAAAGAAAAATTTCATCTGAAGAAACCTAAGGACTCACATGAATCATTCTCACTAAATTAAAAATTGCAGGATGGCAATTACCAAGAATACAAGTAACACTACATGTTGCCGAAGATATGGGGCAAAAAGAATTTTCATACAGTGTTGGTGGGGTTGCCAATTGATGCAAGCCCTCTGAAAAGCAGTATGGAGATTCCTCAAAAATTTGGAATGGAGCTACATTTTGACCCAGTTATCCCACTCCTCAGCACATATCCACAGGATTTTAAATCAGCATACTACAGAGACACAACCACACCAATGTTTACAGCAGCACAGTTCACAACAGCAAAGCTATGAAACCAACCTAGACATCCGTCAACAAATAAAGAAAGAAATTCTCTATATATACACATACAGTGGAATAGTACACAGTTATAAAGAAGAATGACGTTATGACATTTGTGAGTAAGTGACATTTGTCAGTAATTTGGAGACTTTCATGCTACCTGAAATAAGCCAATACCCCTCCCCCAAATAAACAATGGTTTCATGGATACATGGAAGCTAAACCACAAATAAAGGGAGGGAGGTGAAGAATAGAAGTTCAGTAGATTATACAAAGGGGAACAAAAGGAAAGGGGGGGCATAGGAATAGGAATGACAATCAAATAAATCTAACATATTTTTCATATGTACACATATGAAAACACCTAAGGGAATCCCACAATCAAGAATGGGGTCCTTATTAGAATAAGATATATTGCATGCTTGTATAATTCCATCAAAATGGATTCTACTGCCATGTATAATTAAAAAGAACCAATAAAAATATATAAAAATTACAGTCAGATATATCCTTGTCTGATCTTTTGCTACACAGATACAATAGATACATTGCTCCTTTGGTCAAGTTTCAAGTTTCTTAAAAAAGTGTCATCCATTGGACCTATTCTTCCCCTCTTCTGCCCTTCTCAATATCTAACTCTTAGTCACTCTTGCAACTCATTTTTGTGTGTGTATGTGCAGCACGGGTGTACAGAACTCACACAAATGTACACAACTTTCTACACCCTAAACCCAGGGTCTTATGTGCTGCTCAGGTGATCCTGATGTGCTATTAGTCAAACGTTGTTGCTTCCCCCAGGTACTGTAAGCTTCCTCAATCTTCTTCAAAAAATTCCATTTCCTCTTGCTTCCATTGTTATCAAATGTACCTTGTAACGCACTTCTCTTGTATCATTGAATCCATGAGATATAAACTATACAATCTTTTTCCCTAATTCATGTCACCTGTAACATTTTTCCTTTTTTCATTTCAATTAAATTTATTTTAACTGGTACTTAAAAAAACATAAAGATTGTACATATTGGGGCAATCCAAGTTGGCGGACTAGAGGGTGACTGCATCTGCTGTTGCTCCAGAACCCAGGATTCAAGAAGGGGAGGCATTGAGAGACTTGGACTAACATAGAGCCACAGGGTGAGTCTCCTCCACCGGGTGAAGCTCTGCCTGGGTGGCAGGCCTAGACAGGGGTGGTTTCTCAGAGCAGGGCAGGGCAGCTAGAGTCTTCCCCAGGCAGCCCTGCACCCTCCAGTGGCGGGCTCCTTCCATGGCCAGCTTCTTGGAGCAGGCCGCCCAGTGAGAGCCTTTCCACACAGAACCAGCTCCAAGTCCCAGACCCAGTGGAGGGCCCAGGCCCGCAGGCAGCTTCAGGGACCAGGGCAGAGGGGCCAGGGACTTCCCCAAGCATCCTGCACCGTCCGGCAGCAGACTCCTTCCATGGGCCAGCTTCTCCGAGCAGGCCCCCCAGTGAGAGCCTTTCTGATCAGAACCAGCTCCAAGTTCTGGAGCCAGCGCGGCATGCTCCGGCCCACAAGCAGCTTCAGGGACCAGGACAGGGCACCCAGGGACTTCCCCAAGCAGCCCGGCCCCCCTACAGCAGGAGGTGCCTTTCAAGGCTAGCTTCTCGGAGCAGACTGCCCAGTGAGAGCCTTTCTACACAGAGCCAGCCACAAGTCCCCGAGCCAACGGAGAGCTTCGACCCACAAGCAGCCTCTGAGATCAGGGCAGGGCAACCAGAGACTTCTCCAGGCGGCCCTGCCCCCTCCAGCTGCAGGCTCTTTCCACAAGGTGATACAAGATGGCAGACTAGAGGGTGACTACATCTCCAGTTGCTCCAGAACACAGGACTCAAGAAGGGGAGGCATTGAGAGACTCGGACTAAAATAGAGCCACGGGGTGAGTCTCCCCCACTAGGCGAAGCTCGGCCTGGGCGGCAGGCATGGATAGGGGTGGCTTATCAGAGCAGGAAAGGGCAGCTAGAGTTTTCCCCAGGTAGCCTTATACACTCCGGCGGTGGGCTCCTCCCACACGGCCAGTTGTGTGGTGCAGGCCCCCAGTGAGAGCCTTTCCGCACAGAGCCAACTCCAAGCCCTGGAACCAGTAGGAGGCTAGGGGCAGCTTTCTTCGGAAGTACTGCATTATCAAATTCCTCCAAGACATCAGGCTACTGAAGGCTGGGAAGTGATACACTGGAAATCTACAGGGACACTATAAGCCAATAGAGGAAATCTGCAATATCTCAGGGTCCCACTGATATCTGACCAATATAAGAAAACAAGGGAAGAAAATGTCCCAAACAAACCTAGATACTACATCAATAAAACTCAATGACAGCACAGCAGAAGAAATGTCAAAAGGGGAGTTCAGAATGTACATAATAAAAACAATCAGGGAAGCAAATGAGGAGATGAAAGAGCAAATGCAGGCATTGAAGGAGGAGATGAAAGAGCAAATGCAGGCATTAAATGATCGCACCAATCAACAGTTAAAAAGACTAAATACGGGAAGCAATAGATTATTTCATTAAAGAGTTAGAGATACTGAAAAATAAACAAACAGAAAGCCTTGAAATGAAGGAAACAATAAACCAAGTTAAAAACTCATAGAAAGCATGACCAATAGGATAGAACACCTGGAAGACAGAACCTCAGACATTGAAGACAAAATTGCTAATCTTGAAAGCAAAGTTGGCCAAACAGAGAAGATGGTAAGAAATCATGAACAGAATCTACAAGAATTATGGGATATCATGAAAATGCTAAATTTAAGAATTATTGGAATTGAGGAAGGCTTAGAGAAACAAACAAAAGGAATGAACAATCTATTCAATGAAATAATATCAGAAAATTTCCCAAATATGAAGAATGAAAGGGAAAACCAGGTACAAGAGGCTTATAGGACACCAAATATACAAAATTACAACAGACCCACACCAAGGCACATTATTATGAAAATACTTAACATACAAAATAAATACAGAATTTTAAAGACCGCGAGAGAAAAGAATCAAATTACATTCAGAGGGAAACCAATAAGAATATCAGCAGATATTTCAATCCAGACCCTAAAAGATAGAAGGGCCTGGAAAAACATTTACCAAGCCCTGAAAGAAAATGGATGCCAACCAAGAATCTTATACCCAGCAAAACTTACTTTCAGATTTGATGACAATAAGATCCTTCCATGATAAACAAAAGCTAAAGGAATTTACAAAAAGAAAGTCGGCATTACAGAACATTCTCAGCAAAATATTCCATGAGGAAGAGATGAAAAACAACGATGCAAATCAGCAATGGGAGGAACTAGCCTAAAGGAATAGCCAAATAAAGGAGAAACCAAATCATGTGAAAAAACAAAAATGAGTCAAATGACTGGGAATACAAATCATATCACAATAATAACCCTGAATGTTAATGGCCTGAACTCATCAATCAAAAGACATAGATTGGCAGATTAGATTAAAAGAAAAATCCTACAATATGCTGCCAGCAAGAGACTCATCTCATAGAAAGAGATACCCATAGACTAAAGGTGAAAGGATGGGAAAAAACATACCATGCACACGGGCACAGTAAAAAAGGTGGAGTATCCATCCTCATTTCAGATAATGTGGACATCAAGCCAAAACTAGTCAGAAGGGATAAAGAAGGATATTACAAACTGCTTAAGGGAAGCATAAATCAGCAAGACATAACAATCATAAATATCTATGCCCCAAACATTGGCTCATCCACGTACGTCAAACAAATTCTTCTCAATTCCAGAAATCAAATAGACCACAACACAATAATACTAGGCGATTTTAACACACCTCTCTCACCACTGAATAGTTCTTCCAAACAAAAATTGAATAAAGAAACTATAGATCTCAACAACACAATCAACAATTTAGACTTAACTGACATATAAAGAATATACCATCCAACAAAGAATGAATACACTTTATTCTCAGCAGCACATGGATTCTTCTCTAAAATAGACCATATTTTATGCCACAAAACTACTGTTAGCTAATACAAGAAGATAGAGATACTACCTTGTACTCTATCAGATCATAACGGATTGAAATTAGAAATAAATGACAGAATAAAAAACAGAAACTTCTCCAATACCTGGAGATTAAATAACACACTATTATATAATGAATGGATAACAGAAGACATCAGGAACGAAATAAATTCTTAGAAGTAAATGAGAACAGAGACACATCATATCAAAATCTTTGGGACACTATGAAAGCAGTACTTTGAGGAAGATTTATTTCATGCGGTGCATTCAACAAAGAAGTAGAAATCAACAAATAAATGACTTAACACTACAGCTCCAAGCCCTAGAAAAAGAAGAGCAGACCAACACCAAAAGTAATAGAAGACAGGACATAGTTAAAATCAGAGCCGAAATCAACGAAATTGAAACAAAAGAAAGAATCGGAAAAATTAACAAAACACATAGTTGGTGCTTTGAAAAAATAAACAAAGTTGATAAACCCTTAGCCACACTAACAAAGAGAAAGAGGGAGAAAACTCAAATTACTAAAATTCAGAATGAACAAGGAAATATCACAACAGACACGAGTTAAATACAAAACATAATTAGAAACTATTTTGAAAATCTATACACCAACAAACAGAAAATCTCCAAGAAATCAACAAGTTTCTAGAGACATATGAATTACCTAAACTGAACGAAGAGGACATACACAATTTAAACAAATCAATTTCAAGCAATGAAATAGAAGAGGTCATCAAAAGCCTACAAAAAAAGAAAAGTCCAGGACCAGATGGGTTCTCAGCCGAGTTCTACAAAACCTTTAAAGAAGAGCTCATTCCAATACCCCTCAAAGTATTCCATGAAATAGAAGAGGAGGGAACACTCCCAAACTCCTTCTATTAAGCCAATATCACCCTGATACCTAAACCAGACAGAGACACATTGAGGAAAGAACATTTCAGACCAATATCCTAAATGAACATCGATGCAAAAATTCTCAACAAAATTTTACAAATCGCATACAAAAATATATTAAAAATGTAGTGCACCACGATCAAGTGGGTTTTATCCCAGGGATGCAAGGTTGGTTCAACATCCAGAAATCAATAAATGTCATTCACCATATCAATAGATTTAAAGTCAAGAATCACATGATTATTTCAATAGATGCAGAAAAAGTATTTGATAAAATACAACATCCCTTCATGCTCAAAACTCTACAAAAATTGAGATAGTGGGAACATTCCTTCACATTGTAAAGGCCATCTACGCTAAGTCCATGGCCAATATCATTCTAAATGGTGAAAAACTCAAAGCATTCCCCCTAAAAACTGGAGCAAGGCAGGGATACCCTCTTTTACTACTTCTATTCAACATCATCCTTGAAACTCTAGCCAGAGCAATTAGACAAACCAAAGAAATTAAAGGGATATGAATAGGGAAAGAAGAGCTCAAACTATCCCTGTTCGCTAATGACATGATTATATATTTACAGGAACCTGGAAATTCCACCAGAAAACGTTTAGAACTCATAAGTGAATTCAGTAAAGTAGCAGGTTACAAGTTGAATGCTCATAAATCCAATGCATTTTTATACTTAAGTGATGAATCTTCAGAAAGAGAAGTTAGGAAAACTACCCCATTCACAATAGCATCGAAAAAAATAAAATACTTGGGAATCAATCTCACAAAAGAGGTAAAAGACCTTTACAATGAGAACTACAGAACACTAAAGAAAGAAATTAAAGAAAATCTTAGAAGATGGAAAGATCTCCCATGTTCTTGGATATGCAAAATTGATATTGTCAAAATGGCCATTCTACCAAAAGTTCTATACAGATTCAGTGCAATTCCACTTAAAATCCCAGATGTATCTTACAGAAATAGAGCAAGCAATTATGAACTTCATCTGGAAGAATAAAAAACCCAGAATAGCTAAAGCAATCCTCAGTAGAAAGAGCGAATCAGGGGGTATCACAGTACCGGATCTTCAACTCTACTACAAAGCAATAGTAACAAAAACGGCATGGTATTGGTACCAAAATACACAGGTAGATCAATGGTACAGAATAGAGGACATGGACAGAAATCCAAATAAACACAATTTTCTCATACTAGACAAAGAGGCCAAGAATATGCAATGGAGAAAAGATAGCCTCTTCAACAAATGGTGCTGGGAAAACTGGAAAACCATATGCAACAGAGTAAAATTAAACCCCTATCTCTCACCCTGCACAAAACTCAACTCAAAATGGATGAAGGATCTCAGAATTAGACCAGAGACCCTGCATCTTATAGAAGAAAAAGTAGGTCCAAACCTTCAAATTGTTGGCTTAGGATCAGACTTCCTTAACAGGACTCCCATAGCACAAGAAATAAAAGGAAGAATCAACAACTGGGATAGATTCAAACTAAAAAGCTTTCTCTCAGCAAAGGAAACTATCAGCAATGTGAAGAGAGAACCTACAGAGTGGGAGAACATCTTTGCCACTCATACTTTAGATAGGGCACTAATTTCCAGAATCTATAAAGAACTCAAGAAACTCTACACCAAGAATACAAATAATCCAATCAACAAATGGGCTAAGGAAATGAACAGACACTTCACAGAAGAAGATCTACAAGCAATCAACAGATTTATGAAAAAATGTTCAACATCTCTAGCAATAAGAGAAATGCAAACCAAAACTACCCTAAGATTTCATCTCACCCCAATTAGAATGGCGATTATCAAGAACACAAGCAACAATAGCTGTTGGCGAGGATGTGGGGAAAAAGGTACACTCATGCATTGCTGGTGGGGTTGCAAATTAGTGCAGCCACTCTGGAAAGCAGTATGGAGATTCCTCAGAAAGCTTGGAATGGAACCACCGTTTGACCCAGCTATCCCACTCCTTGACCTATACCCAAAGGACTTAAAATCAGCATGCTACAGAGATACAGCCACACCAATGTTCATTGCTGCTCAATTCACCATAGCTAGATCGTGGAACCAACCTAGATGTCCTTCAATTGATGAATGGATAAAGAAACTGTGGCATATATATATAATGGAATATTACTCCACAATGAAGAAAGATAAAATTATGACATTTGCAGGCAAATGGATGAAATTGGAGAATATCATGCTAAGTGAGATAAGCCAATCTCAAAAAACTAGAGTACGAATGATCTCGCTGATAAGCAGATGATGACATATATGGGGGGTGGGAGGTGTTAGCATTAGGGTTAGGGTTAGGTTTAGGTTTAGGGTTAAGGAGGGTGGCAAGAATGGAGGAAGGAAGGACTGTATAGAGGAAAAAGAGGGGTGGGGGAAGGATAAAGAAAACAGAATGAATCAAACAACATTACCCTATGTAAATTTATTATTACACAAATGGTATGCCTTGACTCCATGTACAAACAGAGAAACAACATGTATCCCATTTGTTTATAATAGTAAAAAAAAGAAAGATTGTGCATATTAATGGGGTAAATTGAAGCATTGATGCATATATACATTGTGTTATCTTTTTCTCCTCAAATACTTTTCATTTATTTTTGGCAAAAACTTCCTATATGTTTTCTTCTGTCTTTTTAAATGTAGTTCAGTATGGTTTTCTATAGTGACCCTACTGTGCAATTGTGCATCAGAACTTCTTGCTCCCAAAGAAGTAAAACCTATTTTTCATTGACTAGTCTGTCATGATTGAGTCCTATCTATTATACTCTCCAATCATGGTAACTACAATTCCACTCTCAATTTCTAAAAGGTAAGTTCTTTCAGATTGGACATATGAGTGAGATTATAATGTGCTTGTCTTTCTTTGTCTGACTTCTTCTACTTAACCTAATAATCTCCAGGTCCATGCATGCTGTAGAAAATGAAAGGATTCCATTTCTTTTTATGAAAAAAGAATGTGTAAATACACTTCATTTCATTTATCCATTTATTAGCTGACGGACGCTTAGTATTTCCATTTTGTAGCTACTATGAATTGCAATGACCTAAGCATGGGAGTACAGATGGCTCTTCCATATACAGATTTCCTTTCCTTTGAATATACGATCAGTCATGTGATTGATGTATCATATGGTGACTTTGGTTTTTTTTTTTTTTTGAGCAGGATATCTGATAATAACTTTGAACCTCTTTTATTTCTAAAGGATAGATTGGCTGAGTTAAGTATTCTTGATTGGCAGGTTTTTCTTCACATCTATGAAAATCTGATGGCACTCAGTTCTGGCCTATATGTTTACCATTGAGAATCTGAACTGGGTTCAGATTTGGGTTCATTTAGGTGAACTGGGACATCCTTATGTGTTATTTCTTTTTTTTTTTTCTGTTGATGCCTGAAAGTCTTCATCTTTCATCTTTGAGAGCTGTATTATAATATGTAGAGATAAGAACCGAGGCTTCCAGTCACAACTGCCCAACTAACTTTTCACCCTCAGAGACTTAGCTGTCTCCATATTGTGCTGCCTGGCTTCAAGGAGAAATGAGGTGGGTAGTCCTGTGGCCACCAGTGCTGCAGTACTATATCACACCCTGAAGACACAGTCTGCCAAAGCAACACAGGACTGAGGAGGGACCAAGTCCCTCTAGGCTCTGAGCTGCCTACTGCTGAGGTGGACTCAAGACCCAAGTCTCCTGCAACCAGCCACAGGTGATGCAGGCTCCTCTTGAGTCTATCCCACCAGCACACAGGTCTTGCTCTATTATCTATGTTCTACATTTGAGGCCTCTAATTCCTACGCAGTGCTGTTCAAGATCGTGGTGGACCTGGCACTGAGCTCTAAGACAAAGTCCTGTGCCTGCTCTGTGCCCCTGATCCTTAGAGAGTCTCGGTTTCCCCTCTTCTGCTAGAGATTGGAGGATTGGTGGTACAAAAATTATCTTTGCTGCCCAACTAAACACAGTTCCATGGTGTCAGTCTGAGGTTGCTGGCATAGGAATAGAGTTGTTGGGCTCTGTCAAGCACCAGGCTTCCCTGTAGCACACCTCGTCCTGGGTTTCAGGTCTAAGCTCTGGGTTTAATTCACTTTTCCTTGTCCAAGAAGGATGCATCTCTCTTCATGCTGGGCTGCTTGAGGTTGCGGAAAGGGCAACTCTTATCTTCCTTCCTCCTTCAATGTGTCTTTTCTTCATCACAGTACAAGCAGACACTCACCAGGTTCATTGTCTCTTAACAGACCAGTCTGGTGTGTGAATACTGTTAATGTGGTGTATTTGTGGGGGAATAACTGAATAATCACCTTGATCTGAGTCTTAAACTACATAATCCCTTACCATAATAAATATACATTAATATTTTATGGCTTCCAAATTGATCTGTCAGCACAGTTCATCTCCCTAGCATGAGTTTATACAGATGTTGCTTTGAAAAAGAAATGTATCTGGAAGAATAAGAAACCTCAAATACCCAAAGCAATCCTGAGCAGGAATCGTGACGCAGGAGGTATCACAATACCAGACCTTAACTGTACTACAGAGCAATAGTAACAAAAATAGCATGCTATTGTCACCAAGATAGACAGGCAGATGAATGGTACAGAATAGAAAACACAGAGACATATACACATAAATACAGTTATCTCATACTAGACAAAGGAGTCAAAAACATATAATGGAGAAAATATAGCCTCAAGAAATGGTGCTGGGAAAACTGGAAATCCATATGTAGTAAAGTGAAATTAAACCTCTATCTCTCACCCTGCACAAAACTCAACTCAAAAATGGATCAAGGACGTAAGAATTAGACCAGAGACTCTGCACCAAATACAAGAAAAAGTAGACCTGAATCATCATCATGTAGGCTTAGGACAGACTTCCTTAACAAGACTTCCAAAGCTCAAGAAATCGAAGTAAGAATCAATAAATGGGATGGATTCAAACAAAAAGCTTTTTCTCCGCAAAGGATACAATTAATAATGTGAAAAGAGAGCCTACAGAGTGGGAGAAAATCTTTTCCACATGCATTTCAGATACAGCAGTAATCTCCAAAATTTATAAAGAATTTAAAAAACTTTACACCAAAAATACAAAGTACCTAATCTATAAATGGGCCAAGGAATTGGATGGACACTTTACAGAAGATATATGGGTGATTAATAAATACATGAAAATGTGCTCAACACCTCTAGTACTTAGATAAATGCAAATTAAAACAACTCTAAGATTTCATCTTATTCCAATTAGAATGACTATTATTAAGAACACAAGAAATAATAGGTGTTGACATGGATGTGGGGAAAAAGGTACACTTGTACATTGCTGGTGGAGTTGCAAATTGGTGTAGTCACTCTGGAAAGCAAGCATATGGAGATTCCTCAGAAAACTTGGAATGGAACCACCTTTTGACCCAGTTTATAACCAAAGTACTTAAAATTATCATACTTTAGTAATGCAGCCACATCAAGGTTTATAGTACCTCAATTTACAATAGCTAGATTGTGGAACCAACCTAGACGCCCTTTAACAGATGAATGGATAAAGAAACTGTGGTATATACACACAATGGAATATTACTCAACCATAAGGAAGAATCAAATTATGGGCATTGCAGGTAAATGGATGGAATTAGAGAATATCATGCTAAGTGAAATAAGCCAAGCCCAAAAAAACCAAAGACTGAATGTTTTCCCTGAAAAGTGGATGATGATACATAATGGGGTTGAGGGGATAGGGAGTAAGAGATGAATGGAGGAACTTTAGATTATGTAGAGGGAAATGAGAGGGAGGAGGGGGCAGGGGTATGAATGATTGTGGAATGAGACAGAAATCATTTCCCTATGTACATGTATGATTACATGAATGGTATGAATCTACATCGTGTACAACCGTAGAAATTAAAAGTTGTAACCCATTTGTATACAATGAACCAAAATGCAGTCTGTAAAAATAAAATAAAATAAAAGATGTAGTTCACTATGAAGAATTCAGGGTTCTCTAAGTTTATGTCATCTAGAAGTTTATTTTTTTGGAAAGTGTGAAACAAAAAAAATCATGGAGCAGTTTTTCATGCTATATGTCTTTCAAATTAAATCCATACCAAAAAAATACACAAATGCCATAAAATTTTCAATATATCCAGTCTATGTCCACAAATAAAATTTATTTCCTTAAAAACTGAAATGCCAGGAAAAAATTTTAAAGAATAAAATCTGTAAGGATACAATATGTTTGTAACACTAGTTACATATGGGAATTAATAATGAAGGAATTTTATTATTAATTTTTTCTGTGCTTTATTTACCTTCAGTAAACCTGATTTCCTTTTAGATAAAAACATAACAGAAGTTTTCAATTTAAAAAGGGATACTTGATGACATCTATCTTTTCTAATTCATGTGTAAATTTTCAGAATGAGCTTATGAATGCTGATAGACTTGTTAAAAATTTAAATACCTCTACCATAAAATACAAGTTCAAATGATGGGAAAAAAAAAAAAGAAATGTAGAGAGAATCTATTGTATTAATGATGGAAGGAAAACCTGTGATTCAGAGCATTTCACTCACAGTTCTCTGGCCATTCCTGCCAAAGAACTAAGAATTCCGATGTCTGAACCGGGAAAGGAGATTTGCAACTTTGCAGAAATCCTTAAATTCCCCTGTGATATGTTTAATTCCACGCCCTGTGGACACACAGTCACTAAACCAGTGGAAAAGTATGTGGCTATGCACATAAAAACACTCAATTCAACCGAAAAAAGCAAGCATCATTCTTGTCTGTTTTTGAAAAGGGTTGCAAAAGGAGTGAAGTAATTCAAATTTCCTATAAATACTATAAATTCTTGTCTGTCATTTGAAAATGGTTGCAAAAGGAGTGAGGTAATTCAAATTTCCTATAAATACTAAATTATAGAAACAAAATTATAAAGATCAATCTTATGTGGAATGATCTTACAAAAAACCTGTCTTGTCCAATGAGACTACTGAGAAAGAAAGGACAGTGTTTGAGACATACAAGAAGGAAATGAATTAATCCCATCATCTGCTGCTACTTTGAGCACTCAGGTTCTATGAAAGGACCTTTCAGCTTTCTCTGGCTCATCCATCTCCTGTTACCCCAGGGATCAGGCATTCAGTTCTATCAAACTTTTCATTCTTCAACACAGGGGAAAATGCAGTATCCATACCTGAGCAGATGACACCTGCGTCCAAGTAGTGATTACAGTCATGCTGTCCCCAGTCCAGAGAACGGCACTTCCACACTTGGTCCTCCTCTCCTGTGCAGTTCAGCGCATCCAGCCAGATGGGTCCTGATCCCTCCCCAAACTGTGCACAGCAAACGGCATTAAGGGCCACTCCATATCCCAACTGTCTGCACACTACATGGACCTCCCTCAGGTCCCACCTGTGATGACAGACAGTTCCCCAGGAATGCTGGTGAAGGATCTCCACTCTGCCAGCACAGCGACTGCCCCCGTGCACCAGGCGGAGCTGTGGGGTCTCTGAGGAGAGAAAATCATGTCAGTGGTTATATTTACAGAGAGTGAGTTTTCTTATCCCATGGTTCTCCCTCCCCCCAGTTAAGCATCCACTTTCAGAGTGCAGAACTTTTTGGGTAAGATGTGGAGTCACTAAACTAGGGCAGTAACTCAGTCTCTAATCCTCCCAAAACAAGTAGAAATAATTGTATTTTAATAAACCATAAAATGGAATTAAACTCAACATAAGTTAGTGAGTAATCTGAGATAGGAGTTATTATGTAGGTCCTACTAGAGTTAATCCCGTTGTTGGTAGAGTTCTGCATGGGAGGTGAAAAAGAAATTCTAGAAAGGTCAGGTTTTCTACCTTGAGTAGTTAAAGTGTCTTTTTCTGAATGATTTCTAAAAGTCTAAATGTAATGGGCCAGCATCTGTGTTGATTTTGTATAAAGCACACACACTTGAGTGCCAATGACCTGAGATTTGGAAGGATCAGCACACAGAGGATAGAGTAAGGAACTGGGATGAGACCATCAGAAGCCCAAGGTGACAGGCATGAATCCAGGAGAAATCATAATCATATGGTCATTAACACTGAAAAATGAATGAACCATGGTTTTCCTCAAAACATTTCACTAATAACCTCTAGGCTCAGAGTTCAGATTGGATATATCATGACAAAACTTGACCCACTTTAGGTAGATTGAGTAACCTCCCCAAAAAGGTGATGGTCAACTTCACTAGGAATCATAGAATGTTACTTCCCCGCCCCCAAACAAACTGAATCTGTGCTTAGACTTCCTTTAAGGAGTTTTAATTATTCAAAGATAGGAGTTTTTGCTGAAGAGGTAATAGCAAAAAGGAAGTATCTTTGTTATGACCATATGCGTGAAAAGAGGGAAAAAAGGGAAACCTATATTCAGACAAGAGAAAGAGGAACTTTGAAAGCTAGTAAGAAGTTGTGAGGAATCTAAATGACAGGGAGAAGCAGAAGTCAGCCCAGAGAAAAGTATAAGGCAGTTTAAAATGTGAATCCCGCTCTCCTGGTGAGGGAGGCAACCTGCAAACATAAGGGAGGCTGGAGAGTTCAGACTACCCACTTGGTGTCAGCAGACAGCAGTCTACCTGTGGGAGAAACACATGGTTCCTACAAGCTATAGATCAAGTTCAGGGAATTGTTCTGAGGGGGACTCCTCCTGCACCAAGGGAGCTTTAGGGAACAAATTCCATCACAGTGTTCGGCAAGCTCTGAGCTCTCTTTAAGAAGTCACCCTGTTAGGGACTAAAAGCTCTGGGGTTTAGATAATATAGAAAAATCACAATTTGAGATTCCTGTGTCACCCACCAGAGTGACTGGGTGGATGAAATTAGTCTTAGACAGGGAAAGTGTCCTGTCACTAACAAGCTGAGAGGCTTGAGTGGCAGGGAATGATCTGGAGGTCTCATGCTAAGTGGTCCCAGCCTTTGTGAAGAAGAGCAATTCCAGTAGCATGTGATTGCACATAGGAACAGGTCTGAGAGTTCAGAGACAAGGTCTGGCCATTCACAGAATTCCCATGTTACCTCTCCTGGGTGGAACTCAGTGGTTTGATTGCTTACACATTTTCCACAGGACATTCCAGGATTCACCATGACTGGGACATCGGATTGCCTCCATGAACAACAACTAGAGGCCTTTGGAGCAAGTGCATGTCTACCAGTAGTTTGTTCCGCAAATGCTGAAGGAAGAGTTGGTGAGGTCTGACTTTTGTTGTGCCTCCATGTTTACAAAGGAACTCCTGTGATTGTGGCCTGTCTTGTTAAACACTCACTTAATCTCCCTGGCAGGAAATAAGTGGGGGAATGGTGCAGTCAACGTATTGCTCCCAATCCCAGCCAATTTTGTGGAAAGAGAGAGGAACTACAATTGGTTTCTTTTGCTGCCTACTAACCTTCATATACCTGGTGATTCAAATGTTAGATGACCTGGAAAGAGTGCATCTCCAAAGAAAATACTTCAGCTGGGAGTAATTTTCATGACATTTAAAATTTTATCTCTTATGTTTTTTATTCAATTATTTTAAAATTTTTAAATGGATTTTGTTCTTTTCTTTTTTTTTTTTTTCTTATCTCCCTGCTCCCCACCCTTCCTTTTTATGGTGTTGGAGATTGAACCCAGGGCCTCAAGAATGCCAGGGGAGCACTCCACCACTGAGCCACTCACCACCCCCATTTTTCTTTGTTTCTTCCTCCCTTGCATTTTCCACCTGCAATCTTCGCTTTTGAATTAATTTTTCTGTCATTTATTTTTGACATTTTAGTTCATTCTATATTTTCTCTTTCCCTTATTTATTGTTACGTTATTTTAGTTGTTGTTGAGTGTAATTGATTTCTACAGCTGGTTTATTTTTATGTTGTTACTGCTGCTGGTGATCAAGCCAAGAATCTCCAACATGTTGGTGTGTGCTTTGACAATTGGTTACATGTTCAGCAAGTGAGAGAAGCTGCACCTTACTGTAAACCAATGACCTGGCCCTGCTCAAGCCTCCATGATGTTTCACTTAATAAAAAGGGAACAGTCCACAGTTGATGACCCAAGTGGGCATAATTCCTGCTCCTGGACATTTTTAGTTAAGGAACAACAGAGATAAATTATTTAATTGTGCAAAAAGTATCTTGGACTTCAGCACAGCTTGCTGCCATAACTCCTCAGATCAACACTGAAGGAAATATTAGAAGAGTAAGCAAAGAGCAGTTGCCCTCTAGACTAGATCTGC
This sequence comes from Sciurus carolinensis, assembly GCF_902686445.1. Taxonomy (NCBI): domain Eukaryota; kingdom Metazoa; phylum Chordata; class Mammalia; order Rodentia; family Sciuridae; genus Sciurus; species Sciurus carolinensis. Next base: position 73,623,049 of record NC_062216.1, read on the forward strand.
CACAACTTGTCTCAACTACCAGAAGAACTCCATTCATGTAAAACCTACAGAAAAGAATGCCGCTAATGTTCTGATGCATGGAATATCAAAACCCACAATTACCAGCCAAGGAAGTCACAGAGAAATGACCTACAAAGGTCCACTAGGAATTACTGTCAAAACTAACAGGACACCTACATCCCAAGGCATCATGAAGAGAAGAGTGCATACTAAGAAGACCCTTCATATTTTTGGCATTTTAATGAAACTATAATATAATGAAAAATGGAAATCAACAGCAAAAGAAACTACATAAAAACTACATATTGAACAATACACTTTTGAATCAAAATAGGACATCAACAAATATCAGAGACTGAATTTTAAAAGTTCCTAGAATCAATTAAAAATGGAAACACAAAATATCAGAACTTGTGAGATATAGTGAAAGCAGTATGAAAAGATAGTTTTTAACTCTAAATGAGTATATTAAAAATAGATCTTAAATAAATAACCTAATATTCCACATCCAGGGCCTAGAAAACAAGACCAAATGAAATCTATATTGGATACAAGGAAAGAAATAATAAAGACAGAACTAAAATACACGAGTAAACAAAACAGGAACAATATAAAGGATCAATGAAACAGTTTGTTCTTTCAAAAGATAAATAAAATTGTCATAGCCTTAGAAAAATTAGCCAAAAGAAAGTAGTGGGAAAATTCAAGCCTATAAAATTAGAGGATGGAAAAGGTGATATGTGAAACAGACAGCACTGACATTCAGATGACCCTAGAAAATATTTGGAAACGTAATGTTCCAAATAATTGTGAAATGTACAAGAAGAAAAATTCCTAGACACATACATCCTTACCAAAATTGAGTCATTATGATATAGAAAATCTAAATATATCAATAAAAAGCAATGAGATAAAGGAAAATTTACTTCCCATCAATTCATTGAGAACAGAATTAAAAATTGGGAAGACTGCTACTCAGTGAGGTTGATAAGTAAGGGTACTCACCAACTAAGCAGTAAAAGAAACCCTAGAGACACAGAGTCTAAAACTTTGAACATAATATAAGAAATAATATGTCAGAGAAGCACCAGCTTGACTGGCAGTGGTTGCAGCCATGGCTGCTGAGGGGAGTGTGAAACACAGGCAGAAAGAGAGGAAACCAGGGTGGTTTAAAAAATTAAAAAATTGTCCTGGGGAAAACTGTGGAATAAAGAAGGAGGCTAATCTTAATGGACCCAGAGTGAGTGGGGGAAGTGGTTGAGTGAAAACCAACCAAAATCACCCCAACCATGGGCACGTTGTTTGGTGGAAACTGCAGTCGCTGGTACATGGGGACCATTTGTAAGTACTCTGAAGCACTATTCCTGGTTCTCCCTTTCCTCTAAGAGGAGCTGGAAAGTAAACGGGAAACTTCAAGTTCACAGAATAGAGACTATAAGGCTGAGCAATAATCAAAACTCATCAAATTAACAGAAAATCTCATCCCCCACACACTATAGTTCAATCTAAGCTTCAACAATACTTCAACAAATAGAATTGGGGAGACAAAAATTCCAAAACAATTACTAGTTCCCAAGAAGGAACAATCAGTGTTACCTCAGGTCCCAGACATCTACTTATATATAAAAAATGGAGAGAAGACCCAAAACAAAAAAAAGGTAACTATACATGAAAAGACAGGCCTATAAAAGAATAAGAAGAATACATCTCAACTGATGCACAAGTCTAAAACCACTGAAAACATGAGGAAACAGGCAAATAAATCTCTCCTCAAAATTCACAGTGTCCCCCACAAACGATGTCACAGACATAGAAGTAGATGAAATCCCAGAAAATACTGTAAAAATCTGATTATTAAAATGTTCAGTGAACTAAAAGAAGATCTAAGATATGAATTAAGAGCATAAATACAGGAGATGAAAGACCATTTTAATAAAGAAAAAGAGATATTGAAAATAAAACAATCAGAACTCTTGGAAATGAAAGACACAATGAATCAAATAAAAAATACTTTAAAATATCACCAACAGATTAGATTTCACAGAAAATGGAACTTCAGATTTGGAAGATAGCACTTCAGGCTTTGAAGATGGAGTATAGGAACTGAAATATTTGGTGTGCAATAAATAAAAAAGACTATCATCTGAATATACAAGAACTGTGGGAGAGAATTAAGAGAACAAACCTGAAAGTCACTGAGATAGAGGAGGTACAGGCTAGAGGCATTCCGAATATTTTCAAAGGGGGCATCGCAGAAAAATTTTCCCATAACAGATATGAAGTAGACATCCACATACAGAAGACATATAGGACCCAAATAGACAAGATCAGAACAGAACTTCTCCAAGATACATCATAATCAAAATGTCTAAACATAGAAATGAAGGAAGGAATATTAAATGCTACAAGAGAAAAGTCAGATCACATTTAGAGGCAAACCAACAAGACTCACTTCTGAATTCTCAACTGAAACCCTAAAATAGAGGAGGGGCAGGAATGAGATATTTCAAACTCTAAAAGAAAACAATTGCCAGCCCTGATTGCTATTTTTAGCAAAGATCAATTTCAAAATCAATTGGGAAATAAAAACTTTCCATGACAAGAATAAACTAGAATTCATGACCAATAAGGCAGCACTAAAAAGAATTCCCTCATACAGAAGAACCCCAAAACAAACCCAAAAGCTCCCCAAAGATTCTCAACAAAAGCAACCAACTAAATGAAAATCAAGACAGATTTAAATATGGTAAACAAATCAAAATTGCAGGAAACCACAAACACATATTCATAATAACACTGAATGTAAATGGGTTCTATTCCACCAATTAAAATACAGAAATTAGATGAAAGGATTAAAAAACATGGTCCACATACATGCTGTTTACAAGAGACTCATCATAGGCAAAGACACCCACAAGCTAAGGTAAAATGATGGAAAATACTTCTTATAAATGGAGTTCAAAACCAAGCAGCAATAATTATTGCACTGGGATAAGAGGGATTCTAAAAGAATGTGGTAAGCAGGGAAATGGAATGGGGAAGCTGGCCGCTTTCCATATCCTCTGTGTTTGCCAGGATGACAAAATTGTTTTTCAACACGTTTTATCAAGGTGATACCATTATTATTTTTTCCATGTGCAAGGTTGCCTTCTTATGCAAGTTTGACTCATCTGCATTGAATCAACTCTCTGGGTCCATGACAATATTGTCACCTCTATCTGTCTCTTCGTTCATCAATCCAGGCTCCTACTTTCTCTTGGGACAGAGTATTGTGTTGCTTGAAGTACTGGGGATGTCTTCATTAGATATGATATTTGGTCACTTAGAAATCCACGAAGATTGAACTATGGTTCTTAAAGACCAAGCTTGCTCTTTAGCTTTCAAAGCAGAGGTGGCTGCATGACCTTTCCATCAAGAAAAAAGAAGGGGCATAAAGTGTGGTCACTAAATGCTGGGAAATGGCCATAGTAACCTCTGATTAGGACATGATGAAAATGGGGGAGAAAGGGAGGCTTCAAAGAGGTATGAGTAAACTTTCTGCTGAGGTCTGATATTTATGTAGGAGATGGATATTTAGAGGCAATATTAAAAGTCCACCTCATGGTTTATTCAAAAAGCAAAGAACTTTTTAGAGTTTTCCATGTTGCAAGAATGTTGTTAGTTGTTGAGAATGTAAATCACAAGAAAATGATGCTGTTAGCTTTGGTATGGCTTACTTCTGGTGGATAGAACACAAACAACAGTTTTCAGTCATTTGAGATGTTTATGAAGGACCTATGAGATTGAAATGTGATATATAGTTGAGATTGACATGTGATATACAGCTAACATTGAGCCAAGGGAGGAGGAAATGTGGAGTATCCTGGACAAAGAAAGAGAAATTGCTGCATACAGAGGACTACTGATGCATATGAACCAATCTAACCTAAGGCAAAAAGATTTTAGTCGTATGCATTTCCATTTCATCTCTTTCTATATAAACGCACTTTGACCTTAGGCAAGAGTTTTAATGATATTTCTTTACAGGACCCTTTATTCCAACAGTCTAACCTGCTTAATACCTCAAACTTGAGTAACTCTTACAATTCATTCTTTTCTTACCCTACAACTAGCCAGCAGAATTCACACAAATGTACACTGGAAATTCTCCAAATTACAATGGGTTTTCACTACTGCTCAGTACTGCTCTTATCAGCTTTCATTGCCAAACTCTGGTAAAAAGCATCTTATACTTCCAAAATTCTACTTGTATTCACCCTCCCATCCTTATCAAATAGTCCCAAATGCATTTCTATCACCGAATTCAGCAGGTAGAAACTATGTCATCTTTTACCAAAATACATGCACAACGACATTTTATTGAACCCCACATTAACTTGCCAACATATGACTGAGTTTCTGAGAATCCACAACTCAGAGATTTTCATATGTAGTTCTCTCAACTGTCTCACCAAAAGTTATGTATTCTTTTCTCTGAATTTGCAAAAGACTTTGTAATAACCTATACTTGCCTCTGTGATTTGTTTAGTGATCCTCTGTGCCTAATACCTACTAGCCTAGTACAAAACAGTGTCTCAGGCTACACATGTGGAAACACTTCAAAGGAGAAATGTTCAACCTCTTTCTAATCCTGCCTTCTGACAGGCTCATTGTCTCTAAGGGGATATATATGTTGATTTGCAGATGTTTTGAAATATAAGCAATTTTTAAAAAGAAATTAAAAGTTTTATTTTATTTAATATGATATTAAAATAAATTTTATTTTCAAGACAGACAACTAGAGAAGGAAAAACTAGTTGAAACTCATGCAAAGGAAGTAAGTAAAGCTCATCACAATCAGCAACTGAGCAGTCTTGGTTTATAAGATAGATCTCTGAGTCCTTTCTAGCCCATTCACCTCTATTTCCACAGAAATCAGAACCTTCTTTTCTAGAACTTTTCAATCTCCAGACACTGGACAATACAATGGCAGTACCTGAGCAGAAGACTCCTACAATATCCTGCCTGCTGTTGTGGTTCTGCTGCTCCCAGCCCTGGGAAGGGCACTTCCACAAGTGGGACTCATCTCCTGTGCAGTTCAGGTTATTCGGTCAAAAGCACCTTGATCCATGCCTGAAGTGCTTAGGATGGAGGGTCACTCCACAACCCAGACGTCTGCACACCACGTGGAAATTGCTCATGTCCCAGTTGTCATCACAGATTCTTCCCCAGGAACCCTGGTGAAGGATCTCCACTCTCCCGACACAGTGAACATTCCCATCGACCAGGCGGAGCTGCAGGTTTTCTGAGAGAGGATCATGTCATTGCATGCTTTTATACAGGGAATGAGAAGGGTTTTTTCTGGACTTTTGGTACCTTATCAACTTAGTACTTGAAGGCACTCTACTGCATAACCTGCTGGTTCAGATACTGAGTCATTGCACCAGGGCAGCACCTGGGTATGGTTTCTTACCAAAATGATAATTATCAGAGGATTAATAGGCTTGAATGACAAGATATAGAACCAAATTGAAAATAATCTAGTCAGTAGCCTCAAGTTATTACGTGTGTCCTATTAGGGTTCACCTTCTTGTTTTTGAATTCTGCAATATGATGTAAGAAGGAATACTGGAAATGTCAGAATTCCTTCCCTGAGTAGTTGACATTGACCACTTAAGATTGCATTATTTGTGTTTGGTTTGGATTATTGAATTGTTAAAGCCCTTTTTATATGAGAGTTCTTACATATTCTAGATGCAATTTCAATCAAATTCATAGATTTGATCAACTCATATATTCTATCAAATCTTTATGTATTCTAGATATGATTGCTTACTAAATGCTATGATTCGTAAATATTTTGTTATATTCAGTGGATTGTCCTTTCACTTTCTTGATGAAGACCCTTGAAGTACAAGTAAATGTTTTCCTTTAGTTGCTTGTAGTTTGGAGTCACAGGTTAGAAGGCAATTCCTAACTAAAAGCCACAAAGATTTATTCTTATGCTTTCTTCTAAGAGGATTATATTTTTAGCTTTAACATAGAATTTTTAATCATATTAAATACATTTTTGTACATGATGATAGGTAGAGTCCAGCTTCATATTTTCTTTTTTTCATGTAAATGTTCAGTTGCCCAAGAACCATTTATTAAAGAGACTCTTCTCATTGATTAATCTTGGTAACAATTTTGAATATCAGTTCACCACAAGTATAAAGATTTATTTAAGAATTCACTTTTTATTATATTGATATACATGTCTATCTTATGAATTTTTCATGGTCCTTCTTTTGCATATGAACTTTAGAATCAGATGATCAATTTCTTCAAAAAAGCCAACCAGGATTTTGATAAAGACTTGATGGATTCAACACTTGAGTTGCAATGTCATCTTAATCATGTCATTTCTAATCCATAAAAGTGAGATGCTTCTGTGTATAACTTGAATAGCTTTCACAGAGTTATATATGATTTATGGGGTATAAGTTTCTCATACTTTTGCTAAGTTTTTATTAAATATTTTGCTTAAAGTGATTTATCTAAAAGATATTCCTTATACAATAAAAGTTATATTACATATATTATATCATATTACTATAATATATACTTATATTATTATTATTATTATTATATTATCATACAATATTATGGTGGCAATATTTCCAAATTGAATTACAACATAATTTACATGTTTTTCAATTCCATATGAACTATTCAAGAAAAACTACCTTTCAAATTATGAACCAATTCCTGAGAAATTTAAGAGGATTAATGTAATATAGAATAAATTATCTCTATTCAGATTAAATTAAATTAAAAATCAATAACAAAAGGATATCTGGAAAATCTCCATGTATTTGAAAGTTAAATAATTCACTTTTAATCAAATGTAAGTTACTTAATAAACAAGGAAACATTTTGAACTGAATTATAATGAATGTGTAGCATATAAATATTTGTTAGGTGCATCTAAAGGACTGCATAGAGGGACACTTAAAGTCACAAGTGTTTATATTGGAAAAAATGTTTAAAATCACTGATAGAACCTTGAAAATCAGAAGCTAGAATAAGAAGAATAAATCAAATACCAAAGTAATAAGAAAATGAAAAAGTAGGAATTAAAGTAATTACAATAGAAAAATAAAGAAAACAATGAAATTGAAAGTTGGCTCTTCAGAAATAGCAATGAAACTAACAAATACCTAGTTGGACTGATCAAGTAAAAAAATAGAGAAGACACAAATTATTAGCATCATAAAGAGAGGATATCACTCTATTCCACACATTTACCAACAGGATGATAAGAGAATCTTCTAATCCAGTTTATGCTAATCTATTAGATAACTTAAATGAACAAATACATTTGTAGAAAGATACAATTTTCCAAAACTAGGACAAGAAGGAACAAAAAAAAAATCAGTACCAACAAGGTGGATCAAAATGATAGACTTTCTAGTGATTATCTCCCCACAGACACATCAATTTGATTAGATATTCATGTACTTTCTCAAGAGTTAAGAAAGTCAGAAAGAGAATATATTGTTTGGTTGTAGTATAATAATAAGAAAGGATATATTGAATAAGGCAGGAAGGAAAGAGTTATTCAGGTTCAGAGAAAATTTGCAACCTGTTTAGTAAGTATCAGTGCACACTTTATGTGTGTATGTTAAAATCACACTGAAGCCCATTCATATGCATAATTAATATATTAATAAAATTGTCTTAAAATCCAGGTTAGAAAGATTGAAATAAGTACTTAATTCTTCAGTATTCAGGTGATGTCACACACCATCAAGGATCAAGAACTTCCCTGGAAGCCTGATCTCATCTATAGTCAAAATAAGTGCTAGGAAGTGACCACACTAACCATTGTGGCCAAAATCTTGGATGGAAAAAAAGAATTGTTTTAATGAAATGAAATGAACTTTCAGTATCACAGAGAAACAATTCAATATTCTAACAGCAAATTTACAGAGATGGAAGCAATTTTAAAAATCAAACAAATCCTTGAGCTGAAAAATACACTCAGTGAATTTAAAATACAAGAAATGGAAGATACACAAAAAAGAAAGAATTAGTGAACTCAAAGAAAGATTACTTGAAAATACACAAATGAAAGAAAGAAATAAAAAAATAATGAAGAGAAAACAAGAAAGCTTAAGGGAAATTTGGAACATGATTAAAAGATTAAAGATAATCTTTTGTCTTCAATAATCATTTAAATTTCTCAAGGCAGCAAAAGAAAATAAATAACATATAGGGGTGTTTTATGGGACAAAACTATACAGATACATGGAAAGAAAACAACTTACTTTGAACAACCAATGAAGTAATGAAGAAATCACAAAGGAAATTCAACTTTTTCTTAAAATAAATCAAAATCCAGATTCAACATACCAAAATGGATGAAACACAGCAAGGTACTAGGATGAAAGATTATATTAATCAATACCTAAATAAAAAACTCAAAATGATCATAAATATGTTATAATTGTGTCTCAAAGAAGTTGAAAATAATGCAAGAACAAGCTAAATCAATAATTAGGAGAAAGAAAGAACAAAGTTAATAAGTCAAGCAGAGACTAAAATACCAATACAACAAGGAATTGTTCTCTATAGATACTTAAAAATATTGACAGCTAGATTAGCAGAGGATGTGGGGAGAGAAAATGAGAAAAAGAGTAAAAGCCAGAGAATAAAAGACAGACTTACAACAGAAATACAAAAGATCATCAGAGATTATTATAAAAACTATGTGCTAACAAATTTGATAACCTAGAAGAAATGGAAAAATTCCTCAACACATACACCTCATTACCATTGAATCAGGAAAAAATAGAATACATGAAGATACCACACAATGAGTAATGAGTTAATTTATGAATAAAAATCCTCCCATTAAAGAGAAGCACAGGGACATATGACTTCAATACTGAGTTACCCCCAAATATTTAAAGAAAAACTAATACCGATGCAATTAAAATCATTCCAAAAAACTGTAGAGAGAATTCTTCCAAACTCATTCTCACAGGCCAGAATTCCCTCATATCAACACCAGTCAAGAACAAAAAAATAGAGGAAAATTACAGGCCCAACACCTTTGATGATTATAGATGTTAAAATCCTCAATGAAATACTAGCAAATCTGATCCAATAGCACACCTAAAAAAATAATTCAATGATCAAATGGGATTTATCCTAAAGATCCAAATATGGTTCATCAAACCCAAGACTGTCCACATGATATAACATATCAACAAAATGAAGGACATAAATCATATGATAAAATTATATAATAACAGATGCAGAAAAGGCCTTGAATAAAATTCAGGATCCCTTTATGATAAAAAATACTGATTAGGGATAGAAGGAACATGCTTCAACATAATAAAAAGCATTCATAATATGCCAACTGGTAAAATGTTACTGAAAAGGAGAGCTCAAAATATGTCTTACTAACAAAACAACGATGTCCACTTTCATTATTGTTAGTCAGCTTAGTACTGAAATTCTAACTGGAGCAACTGGGAAAGAGAAAACAATAAAGGGAATACAAATCAGAAAAGAGAATGTCCAATTGTCACTATTTGCAGATCATAGCTGTGAAAAATACTTAGGAGTAAATTTAACCAGAGAAGTGAAAATTTTCTATAATAAAAACTATACCAATGATATTCTCCACAGATACACACACACACACACACACACACACACACACACACACACACACAAATCTTAAAATGTGCATAGAATAGCAAAAACCTTGAATAGGCAAAGCCATTTGAGCCAAAAGGGCGAAACAGAACTCATTACTGTACAACTTCTAAATGTTCTATTAAGCTGCAGTAATCAAAATAGAATGGCATTGTCATAAAAACAGAAACACAGAATAACAGAATAGAATACAAAGTCCAGAAGTAAATTTGCACATCTGTAGTCAACTAACTTTGGATAAATGTGCTAAGAACATGCATTGGAGGTAGCATGGTCTCTTCAATAAACAGTAATGGGAATACCAAATACTCTCATTCAAAAGAATAAAACTAGATCCTTATCTTTCACCAGATACAAAAATCTCAAAGTGGATTAAAGACTTAAATGCAAGATATAAAACTAGAAATTACTACGAAAAAATAGGAGAATTCTTCAAGACACTGAAAAAGGTCAAGAAACTTTTGGACAACTAATTTAAAAAAAAAAGAAAAAACATAAAATAAACCAGAAAACAGGAACAAAAATTGATGCATGAGAGTTACAAAAAAGCTAAAAGTTTTCCACACAGCAAATGAAACACTCCACCAAGTGAAGAGATGATCTGCATAATGAAAGAAAATATTTGTAAAATACACATATGACAAGGGGTAAATATCCAGAACATATTTTTAAAATATCTAAAATGAGATATCAAGGAAACCAAATGACCTGATTAAAAATGTGTGGTATATCCAAACTGATATTTCTCAGAAAACACACAATGAACAACCAGGCATACAAAATATGCTCAACATCATTAATCTTCAAGAAAAAGCAAACCAAATCATAATGTGATATTGCCTCATTCTCATAAGAATGGTTATTAACAGAAGTCCAAAAACTAACAAGTGTCAGGATGTGGACAATAAAGAAAATGTAGTACATTTGTACAACAGAATATTATTTAGCACTAAAAAGTATGAAATCCTGCCATTTGCAAAAATCATGGATGCAACTGGACTTCCTAGTTTAATGAAACTGGCCAAGTACAGAAGGATGAGTGCCATGCGATCTCCCTGATATGTGCAACATCAAAAAGTTGATCGCATTGAGTTGTGAGTAGAAAGTGGTTAGAAGAAGCCGGAGAGAGAGGGGTGGTGGGGGTAAGTGCTGGGGAAAGCAGTTCTGTTGTGCTGTGTGCAGTAGGCTGACTAGATAATGTTAGTGTGCTGTATGTTTCAAAAAGCTGGGAGTATGGATTTTGAAAGTTTCCACCACAAAGAATTATAAATATTTGAGGAGACAGATAGGTTTAGTCTGATTTAAGCAAAATGCAATGTAAAAATGTAGAACAAATCACATGGTACCCCATAATTACGTATACATTTTGTATTTTTGTATATCTGTTAAAAATCGCTATCATACCAATGTATAAACAGATTGAATCATTATTTAAAACCTCCCCATAAAAACATCTCCAGGTTCAGAAGCCTTCCATGGTGAAGTATACCTCATATTTAAGAAAAGACAATTATGTGATTTTTAGGTTTTGTTTTGCTTTTAGAAAAGAAATGGAAGCACTTTATAATCTATTTTAGGAGGTCAATTGCTTTAATGTCAAAATAGAGGCATTAGAAGAAATTAAATCAACTGCAAAGCAATATTTCTTATGAATATAGATACAAGAATCTTCAGCAAAACCCAGCAAGACACACTTAATAATGCATAAACAGCATAATACACCATGACCAAATTGGGTTTACCAAGGAATGCAATGTTAATTATTTTTAAAAAGCCAATAAAAGTAACTCACCATATTAATAGAATAAGTGAGAGAAAAATGTGTGATTGTTTCAATAGCTGAAGAGAAAACATTTAGCAAAATTCAATATTCCTTTATAATAAAAATTCTTAGGAAAGTAGAAATAAAATGAATCTCATTAAGCTATAACAACATTGGCTCTTAAAAGTTCCATTCTTTGTGTTCGACGCCCCATTTAAGGCAAGAAAAAGAAGTAAAAGGCACATATCTTATAAAATAAGAAAATTGTGATATTCTTAGATAGTATGATTGTATATGTGAAAATAGGAATCTGCAAAAATCTGCTAGCACTCATAATACTGTAAGATACAAGGTCAATATAGAAATTAAACAATCATCTTGTGTAGCAACAAAAATCAGAAAGATTAATGATCTTTTTAAAAGAACTACATTGATGGTACATAATAGAAGACAAACACACATAAATACAATTATCTCATATTAGACAAAGGTGCCAGAAATATTTACTGAAGAAAAGATAGCCTATTCAACAAAGGGTGCTGGGAAGATTGGAAAGCCACTTGTAACAAAATGAAATTAAACCTCTATCTCTCACCCTGCTGGAAACTCAACTCAAATTGGATCAAAGACTTGGCACTAGAACAGAGACCCTGTGACTACTAGAATAAAAAGTAGGCCCAAATGTTTACCATTTGGCCTAAGATCTGATCTCCTTAACAAGACTCCTGAAGCACAAGAAATGATTTTGAGAATCAATAAGTGGGATAGATTCAAACGAAAAAGTTTCTTCTCAGCAAAGGAAACAATCAGTAATATGAAGAGAGAGCCTACAGAGTGGGAGAAAATCTTTACCACATGCAGTTCAGATAGAGGACTAATCTTCAGGATACATAAAGAACTCAAAAAACTTAACACCAAAAAAACAAATAACCCAATCAGTAATTGGGCTAAAGATCTGAATAGACCCTTCACAGAAGAAGAAATACAATTGATCAACAAATCTATGAAACAATGTTCAACATCTCTAGCAATTAGGGAAATGCATCAAAACTAAGATTTTATCTCATCCAGTCAAAATGGCAATTATCAAGAATACAAATAACAATAAATGTTGGTGAGGATGTGGGGGAAGACGTCCACTCATACATTTTTGGTGGGAATGCAAGTTGTTATATTCATTATGGAAAGAAATATGAGATTGCTCAGAAAACTGGGAAATGAACCACCATTTGACCCAGCTATCCCACTCCTTGGTTTATACCCAAAGGATTTAAAATCAGCATACGAGAATGACATAGCAACATCAAAGTTTATAGCAGCTCAACTCACAATAGCTAAACTATGAAACCAACCTAGGTGCCCTTCAACAGATTAGTGGATAAAGAAAATGTGGTTATATATATATATATATATATATATACATATATATATATATATACATATCATATCATATATATACATATCATGGAATATTACTCAGTCTTGAAGAAGAATGAAATTCTGGCATTTGCAGGTAAATGGATGGAGTTGGAGAATATCATGCTAACTAAAATAAGCCAATCCCAAAAAACCAAAGGCCGAATGTTTTCTCTGATATGCAGATGCAAATTCATAGTAAGGCGGGAGGGACTAGGGAAGAATAGAGTTATTTTAGATTAGGTAGAGGGGAGTGAAAGGAGGGGAGGAGGCATGAAGTAGGAAGGAGAGTATAATGAAATAGACCTTATTACTGTATGTAATGTTCATATATGCCCTTATTACCGTATGTAATGCACATAAACATCTGCATGACTGATGTGATTCTACAACATGTACAATCGGAAAAATGAGAAATTATATTCTATTTATGTATATCAAAGTGAATAAATGTATTCTGTCAAAGGTAACTAGAACAAAATTTTAAAAATTTTAAAAAGAACTACAGCAAAACACTATATGGTATTTCAAGATCTGCTATAAATCTACCATATTAAAACAGTGTGGTATTGACCTAAGGATAGACATATGGGTCACTGAAACCTAACAGGAGCCTAGAATCAAACTCACATATTTGCCTCCCTTCCTGAGCGAACAATAAGAATGACCAATGGACACATGAAAGGTACCCCAAACCATTAGTAATTAGTGGAAAGCAAGTTAGATCTACAGTGAATTAAACTTATTCACTAGAATTTCTAAAAGAGTAAATGGCAAGTGTTAGGATTTGTAGTCATGGGAATGATACATTAACTTTGAAAACTTTTAGCAGTTACTTAAAAAAAAAAAATATATATATATATATATATATATATAATCTAACAACATGATGTGACAATTTCTATAATACTCCAAAGCAATGTAAAATTATGTGCTCAGGGAGACATAGACATGAATTTTCTGAATATTTTTATTTATAATAAGAAAACTAGGATGTCACCCATCTGTTCTGTAACAGGTGAATGGATAAACAAATTGAGATCTACCCATATGATGAAAAGTTAATCTGCAATAAAAGGAATAAAATATCTTAAATTTTATTGGGTATATTTAATGTATGTAACAAGATGTTAGGGTAAATTATATATATATATATATATATAATTTATATTATTTATATAATATATATATAACATATATATTTATAATTTATATATATGTATATAATATATACATATATATATAATACATATACACAAACATATATATTTACTATGATGAAGCAAAATATCATAACCAACAAACCACATACCTGAATTTTGCTATTCATTTTTTTGCTCTTTGACAAGACCTGCTAAAATCTATGTTCTTAGCATGAATCCCACAAGCAGCACAATTTTATTATCTATAGTCCTCACACTGCATGTTATAGCTCTAGACTTTTTCATATTATGTATGTGGTCATTTGTGTACTCTTACGTACATTTCAACATTCTCCCATCTTGCCACCTCTAGCAACTATATTGGTCCTTATCTATGCATATTTGATTTTTTGTAGATTTCACACATAGACCATGCAATATTTTTCTTTTCTTTCCATATCTGGCTTATTTCATTTACTATAATGTCCTTGAGGTTCATCCATGTTGTGACAACTAGCAATACTCAATTCTCGCTTTTTTTAGGGCTGAATAATATAAGAAATAAAATATTTACACATGCAATGACAGATGAATCTTAAAACATATCATGTTGAGAAACAGACATTAGGGGTACCTATTGTTTAGTTCTACTTATATGAAATTTTACAATAGTAAGTTAGTCTATAATAACAGAAATCTAGTAAGTATTATGTTGGAAGTTGGAGCTAACAGAGAGGGGAATTAGTTGTAAAATGACATGAAGAAGACTTTTGATAATAGAAATGTTCTATGACTTTCTTGTAGCATTTACAATGTGTCAATTCTACTTAAACTGTATGCTAATAATCGACTCAATGCATTGTTTTGTAATTGTATCTAATAAATTGATTTGTCAAATTAATAAATTATATGCACATAAAGTAATGCCACTTACAATTGCATCAAAATCTTCAAGCGTGTAGGAATAAATCAAAGGAAAACATGCACGACAATCACTACTGAGGGAAATTAAGAAAATGAAAAACAGGAGACATAAACTCCTGAATTGGAAGATTCAGAGTTACTAAGTTGTTAAAACTATCCCCAGACTGATGTAGGGAAGTAGTTAACATTGTTGACCAGAGTCCCAGTAAAAAGTTACATTTTTGGAGGAAAACTTATCAAACTTATTCTAAAGAGCATTTGAAAAGATCAAGAATATACAAACATTTCTAATGAATAGGAACAAAAGTAGACGACTTACGAGATAATTGTTTAATTATTATAAAGTTACAGTGACTAAGTTGCAATGGTTTTGGTGCAAGGAGAGACACATAATGTTATCACATGGAATACAGAGCGTTGGAACCTGACCCACAGGTGTATGGACATCTAATTTATGACTGTGGTTTCACTGCATTTCATGTAAGGGAAAAATAGCCTTTTAAATTAATGGTTTAATTCTAAGTTATGTGTAAGAGACTTAATTCATACCACAATCAATTCTAATATGGATGTAGCTATAAATATGAAAAGCAGATGAATAAAGTTTTGAAAATAAAACATATTTTCATGATTAAATATTGGTGAATATTTTCCAAAGAGTTTATATAGATGTCTGATTGTGGTGGATAAAAGTAATGCCAGATAATAATAAGGATCACAGCATCTATTTATCAAAAGACATCATTAAGGAGTGCAAAATCCCATATGCTGGCAGAAAAAATTGTAATACAGATGTCTGACAACTAATGCATGACTTTGGAATGTTTTTTACATATAAAGATCCCTGCAAATTTATAAGGAAAGACACCTCAACAAAAAATTTGGTCAAAGTGTACAAAATTGTTGTTATGTTGGATGGATAATTCCAGAGACAGACTGCACATCATGACTATAGTTAATAACATTGCACTGTGGACTGAAATTTGCTTATAGAGTAGATTTTAGGAGTTGTTACCATACAGAAACACAGATGCACACCCACAAGTTAACAATGAGGTGATAGATGTAGGTTGCTTAATTGTCATTTCTTTATGTACAGATGTATAAAAACATCAGATTGTATTCCTTAAATATGTACAAAAACAACAACAAAAGAAACCAAACCAAAATAAAACAAAACTGCACATGAAGCTAATGTGTATTCTGAAAACATAGCAGAGTGTTTCATATATAGCAATTAAATTAAAATACTTAAATGACTGTCCAAATTCCATCTTTCTAAATTGATATTCTATTAGTTACTACATAAGTTATTAAATTCTACTTCTATGATTGTGAATTAAGAAAAGAAAATGGGCAAAAGAGATCAGGCATTTCACAAGAAAAAATCAATATTACCAATAAATAAATAAAATGAGTGCCTTAGCCATTAGGGATACACAAATTAAAACTAGGAAACAGTACAACTTTATACTGCCAGCTGGTCAAAATGAAAAAAAAAAAAAACACTGGCAATATTAAGTGCTGGTGTACAGTAACTGGAATTCTCAGGTTTACTGAGAGCTCCTATTTGTAGTATTTACTACAGTTTTATATAATCAGATCTTGTGACCCAGAAATAGTACTATGTACACAACAGATCTGTATCCTCACGTTCATCAGAAAACCTGTAAAGAATGTCCACAACAGCATTACGTGTAATAGCTTCTAACTGGGAATGGCTGAGGGGAGAATGGACAGATATACTGTGGCATTGTTACATAATGGAATATTACATAGTGATGATAATCAATGAAGTACAACTTTCAATAATATAGATATTTTCACACTTACTCAATGTTGAACAAACAAAATAAGGAACAAAGCATCACATACTATATGGTTACACAGATGTAGGCCAAATAATGTGTGGTTTTGGAAGTCAGGGAACTGGTTAACCTCCTGAAAGGAGGCATAAAGTTATCTTCTTGTTGTTAATATTCTATTTCTGGATTTCTGTGTTGTTTACATGTATTCACTTCATGAAAATTCCTAGAGTTTGAGACTTTGAGCTCTTCCACATTTCAAACTTCAATAAAAATTTAAAATAAAGTTTCGAAGTCTGGCCATCTGATTTCAAAGATCAAGTCCTCTGTTCTTATGCTACATCATCTCAGTAATAAAAACTTCATAAGACTTTATTGGCCACAATGTTGTTTAAGGATAAAAATTATAAAATTTTAATCTAGGAGAAGTTAACAGTTATATAATTATATATAATTATATTATGTATAATACAAATATGGAATAAGTTGAATATATATATATAATTATATTATATATAATATATAAATATATATACCTGCTTATTTATTAGCATTTGCCCAAAATAGAACAATTAATAAGAATTTGAAAGTCATGATTTCTATTAAGAAATGTGTAATGTGGAGACTTCTGTTATACTATTATATAGAAGTTGTAGGTGTGTATATACAGTTTGTATCTAAAAACAATTTCAGTTCTAAAAACCATATGTCCCTTTACATTTCTGTTTTAGGAAGCCGTCCCTGCTCACTTCTGATTAGATTAGCTACCTTCCTACTGTGTTCCTACAAAGCCTTTACTTTCTTAATTATCATATATTTCATAGTTCATCAGTGTGACTAGTTTAGTTGTCCACCTCTCCCACTGTGCTGTGTCACTGAGAGGTACATTCATGCTGTAGCACTGGTGCCTATTAAAGTAAGACAGAGAATGATTACCTCCAGCAGTGCAGTGCACTAGGTACTCTAGGGAAACCTCCATATGTTAAGAAAATACTCCACAGAACAACTAAGCAACAGGTCATGAGACCAGCCTGACCTCGATGAGATATAAGTCTGCAGGAGAAACTGGGTGGCTCTAGGATGAATTTTGAGGGAAGCCCTTCTGAGGATGCTGTGCCTTGGATCTGTATTGAGGGGTGATGTGGGAGCTCTAATGGATACACCCATTAAATCTGTGCCACAGGAAGGGTCAAGTGTGATCTGGTAAGCTGCTGTGGTCACCTGGACTACTGGCAGTAAAGGTTCTTGTATCATGTTCCAGGGTTGAAGAATTTCTGACGCTCTGGCAGCACAATACCAGGGTTGAAATTTCACAAGAAGGTGGGGCAAACTCATCTGAACCAAGTGTTTTAATATGTGAACATGTGTTTTGAAAATCCAACCCTATAAAATGTTCTGAGGAAAAATTAAGCTTGTATGAATTAGTATAATTTCTTCTCAACCTGATGAGAAATTCATTCCCTGATCTTGCTGATGTAGAGACCAAAGTGGAATCAGAACAACAATTTTACATTTCATTTTGAGAATCTACCTCCTAAAATCTAGCACAGCTTTGCAAACAGGAAACCATCATGGGCATATAGTCAAAACCCAAGGAACTGGACATTCCTAGACAAGGGAGTAAGGAGTAAGGGAGTGAGGAGCCGAACCTCTTTTCTTGTTGGGAGGGGTGGAATTTTCCAAAGAAGAGGGACAGAGGATTTGGAGCAGAATGATTGAAATAGAGCAGAGACTGAGAAGTGAGGAACACTGTTGAAGCAGGCAGGACCAACACCTGCAACCAGAAGAGCAGGATTTCCAGGGAGGTGGGTAGATCACTCCCATTTCAGGAGCCCAGACACTGGCATGAGCTGAACTCATGTAGATTTCATGTAGGCTCTGAGAGAACCACAAGGGGAAAATTCACCATGAAGACTGTCACGAGCACAGGGTTCTTCTAAGCAGCAAATTCTTGGCGTGTGAGGGAACAAGTTGGTGTGCCCACGGGTAAGGGAAAATTGGACCAGGAGAGGCTCATCCTGAAGTCTCTAAACTGAATCCCTGTTCTGCCTACAGTGCTAACATCAATTCATCTATGACCTTCTACATCTGGTAGAGATTTTTTTTTTTTTTTTTCTGCACAATGGGATCAGAAGACCATCAATCCAAGTGGTAAGAAGAGAAAAACACCTGCAGAAGACAAAGTTCTGCTAAGAACCCAGCGCTGGGGAAACATTATAGTGAGGCAAAAGCGTCTGAGCTGTGGGTTTGTGAGGAAGAAAAAGAATCTCAATGACCGACTCAGACTGCAGGTGCAGGGTTTCTGTGGTATAATTACAGTTCATGTTGTGGGGGTGCTTTCTTTATAGGCACCAAGGTTTATATCTGCCCTCATCATGTACACAAGCACGCATACCATCACCACCATGACCATCCTTACCATCAATCCAGCAGCATGGCTCAGTGATTTCCATGGACTCCTGTCTAAGCAGCTGACTTCCAGTGGGCAGGCATGCTTCTGCTCACACTTTTACCTTCAAAATTCCTTCACCCATTACCTTCTCTCTGTATCTTTCTCTGTTTCACTTTGTCAGTCTTTTCCCACTTCTTCTCTCTCCCTGTATTTCTCTTTCTCTGTTTCTCTCTCCCACCTTTCTCTTTCTGTACATCATTCTCTCTATGGCCTTTCTACCTCCTCCCTCCCTCCCTCCCTCCTCCCTCTTTGTCTCTGTCTCTCTGTATTGTACACACAAACACACCAGTTCACTAGCTAAAAGGGCAGAAATACCAATATGGAGGGTAAGTATATTGTACAGTACAGGAGAAACAGATAAGAGGCCCAGCCTGAGGCCATCCCTCAGCCTCTAACAATTATGGGAAACCTGGAAAGTGAGATTTTAGGTATCATTGTGGAAGTCTAAAACGTAGTTTCTGGTCCCTCTAGGAATAGACTTTATATTTTTGCCACATCCCACTGCTGTATTTGAATAACTGACATCCCACAGAAGAAAAATCAGCATTCACTGTCACTTGGGATCATATTAGGTCAAAACCAAATGATCTATAAAGAGGCATTGTCTTTAGGATCCCAGGGACCATTTCCCATAACCTTGGAACTAATCCAGCATCTCCATGGTCTTAAAAAGTGGGGCTATGCTTACCTTGAGCACCTGCTATGACAGTTAGGAGGAGAAAAGCAAGTCTCTGGAGAAGGCAGTGTCCCTGCATGGTCCTTCTGCTCCTTGTGTCCTCTGGTCACAGCGTTGACTTCCCCAGACAATCTGGTGAGCCCTCCCTGTGGTTCCAACAGCAGGAAGGGGATTATATAGTGCCATCCACTGACATGGCCATCTTCTGGGAGCCAATAGAAACTCTATTTAACATCTTCCCTGCCCTCAGAGACTGTAGGTAAAGGAAACTAACTGAAGTGAACATCTTGATATCAAATTTTGTGTTTTCAAGGTTAATACAGAAAAGCAATGCTTTACCTCAGGGGTTTGGTTGAATGGCAGGTTCCACCTAGCTGCTGAGATTAGTCAGGTTCAAGGTTTTGAGTCAGTTCCATTACCCAGTGGAACCAAGAACAGATGACCTTTGTTGAATGAGACCTAGGATTCCAGTGTCACAGGACCAGCATGCAGTAACTGCAAAGAAACAAGATGTCCCAAACAGTAAGATGAAAAAGGAAGCAGAGTTGTGAGTGAATTTAGAAAGATGAAAAGACTGGGCAATGAACAAAAGTGAGTTGGACATCACATGGATGTGAGTGTTGACCTAAAGGCCAAACCTTTGACCCCTTTCAATTCTAGGTCATAAGTGAAGCCTGTCCATAACTCCATTGATGACAGTCTAAATTTACAAGGACCGTCTTCCTCTCCTTGGGTCATACCTCAGAGAATTTTACTGATTTCACATGGAAATAAATTGTACTTCCCTGGGACATGGTGGGATCACAGATTAGTAATGAGTTACAAGGTCACTTCCCACTTTACTATTCAGTCTCCTCCCCTTGACACTCCAGTCCTTATGGGATTGATTGGGTGCCCACCTGCTCCTGGGTCCTCCTTTTTCAGCATTTCTTTCTATATCTTCTCTTCTTCCCTTCATTCTCATATAAAGTGGTTAGTTAACTTTCACATTCTCTTCTGACCTCTGAACAATCTCTAAACAGTGTGTCATACCTCCTGATGTGTTGTCTCCTTGCTGGATCAATTACTGATACAGAGATATTAAAACATCCCACTTCAGAGAGTAGCTTTGTCTCTTTCTCTCTTTGCTTATATCATCCAGGCTTCAAGAATTCGATGCTCTTCCATTATTTGCATGTGTATATATGGTGCTTTTGTTTTCTTCACAAACTTTTTATTTTATAGCATGATATGTCTTTATTTATTATCATATCCTTTGTCTTGGTACCTACTTTTTCTATATGAATACAGTTATACCAATTTTATTACAAGTAATATTTTTCATGTTAGTTCTCTTTCCATCCTTTTCTTTCACATTTTCTGGTGAGTATATTTACAATTCATTTTTTATAGAAAATATAGTTGCATACTGCTTTTATAGATTTTTTACAAATTTGTGGTATTTGCAGAACTGGAGATGAACCATATACCCTTCATCCAATTCCACATAAAAGTGACACGTTGCAAAATAATGTATGGTATCAAAACAAGGAACTTGCCACTGTCACCAGCAATGCATTGAAGATCTGACTTTTTGCATCCACTCTTACATTTAGTAGTTAGTATTTTTCATTTTATCTATTCTAATAGGTTATAGTGATATTGTGTCATGGTTTTAAATTGTTTCTTTAATGACTAGTATTGCTGAACATTTTTCACATGCTTATTTGACATAAAATTATCCTCTCTACTAAATTGTTTGTTGATATCTATTGCCAATTTTCTAATTGGATTTTTTTGTTTTGTGTTTTGAGAAATTTTTATATATTTTAATTATAACTTCTTTATCAGATTTTTGTTTTGCAAATATTTCTCTCAATCTGAGGCTTGACTTTCCATCTTCTCTACATGGAATTTTATTGAAAATGAGTTTTTAATTATGATTATGTCTAATTTATCAGTTTTTACTTTTATAGACCATGATTTTGGTATCATCTAATAGTTCTTTGCCCAGCCCTAGATCCAAAGATTTTCTCTTAAATTACATTTTAAAAGTTTTGTGGATTTACACTTTATACTTAAACACAGGGTGCATTTTCAGTTAAATTTTGTACAGGGAGTGAAACTTAGGGTAAGGTTCAGGATTTTTCTTTGCTGATGGATGCCTAATTGCATCACTACCACTTGTTGAAAGGTTACCTTTTCTCAACTGAATTGCTTTTGTACGTTTGTAAAATCTCAGTTGACTGTGTAATTCTGTTTCTGTGTTCTCTGTTCTGTTCCTTCAAAGTACACATCAGGCCCTTCACTTACTGGAGCTGTAAATGATAATGCATACAATGAATCCTCCAAAGTTGTTATTTTCTCTCCATTTATAGATATTCTCATTCATTTTCTTTTTGCATAAATCTTAAAGTAAGCATGTTTGTATGTACAAAAGTTTTGACAGACTTTAGACAGAAATTGACTTAAATCCAATGATTTTCTAGTCTGTGAATAAGGTATGTCTCTCCATTTATCTTTTTAAATTTATTTTGTACATTTTTAAATATCTGCATACAAATCTTGGATATATCTTTTCAAATGTATACATAAATAGGTGTTTTTTGATCATTGCAAATGACATTTTTATTATGCTTCTAAGTTTTATTTTTGTTTAATTCTAGTAGGTAAAAGTTCTATTTATTTGTTCACTGTGGGAAAACACATAAAATTTATTATCTAAACACAATTTTTAACTGTACAGTCAGTCTTTAAGCTTAATCCATGTGGTAGCTCATAAAAGATTTCCTTCCTTATAGGGCTGCATGGTATTCCACTGCAATATAGACAGCATTATGCAATGTTCCTTAGAAATGTTTTTTTTTCTTTGTTTCTACTTACATCATTTTAATTTTTTTTTTTTATTTTAATTTTTTTAGGGGCCAGTGATCAAACCCAGGGTTACTTAACCACAGAGTAACACCCCCAAGTTCTTTTATTATGTTTTATATTGAGATAGGGTCTCACTAAGTTTCTAAGGGCCCTGCTAATTTGCTGAGGCTGGCTTTGTACTCCTGATCCTCCTGCCCCAGTCTTGGGAAACTCTGGGATTACAGGCATGCACCACCACACCCAGCTCCTACTTAAAGCCCAAGGAAGCAGTACAAATATTAGTCAACTTTCTAATACTATGACAAAATACCTGAGAAAAACAATTTAAAGAAGGAAACATTTGTCACAGCTCACAGTTTCAGAGATTTCTGTATAGTTGGGTGGTGGCATTGCTTTGGACCATGGTGGAAAGTCATGGCAGAGGAAATCTGAATTCATAGCTGCCAAGAAGGAGAGGAGAAGGAAGGGGGTGGAGAAGGGATTGGGACAAGATACAGTCCTTAAGGGCACACTCCCAAGGACCCATATCCTTCAACTAGGTCCCAGTCCCTACAGTTCCTCCAAATCTGAATAATTTATTCAAATAATAACTCTATCAATAGATCTCTCCACTGATGACATTAGAATCCCCATGATTTAATCACTTCCACAGAGATCCACCTCTGAGCAGTGCTGCCTTGGGGATGAAGCCTTCAATACATGAGCCTTCGGGGGACTTTGCAGATCCAAACCATAATATCTGTCCCTGATCCCAAAGGCTCATGGACATCTCACAATGCAAAATGCATTTAATCTTCAAGAGTCTCCATAGTCTTAAAACTTGTTTCATTATCAAACAGGTAAGGTTCCCTCCATTTTTCCCCCATGCGAGAGTAAAGATCATCTCTCTGGAACACACATTTCACACAGGACTGAATCTTCCCTGAGGGACCTTTATTCCTTCAAAAAGAGATCAGGAGTCTCTTCAGGAAAACTATTGTTTCCTTCAATTGGTTTAAGACAGATGGAGAAACAGATCCCTCAACAAGTACTGTGCTCTGAACTTTCTCTCTCCCTGCTCAGATGTGGGTGACGTAGGTGTGGAAAGGAGCTGGATCTTGTGGCTCTGAACCTGTAAGTTTGTGGCAGCTATGAAGCCTCCAGGTATTCCCGAGCTTTCTCTTATTTAACATTTAGGAAAGCATGGAATGGGGTTGAGGTCTCTGCCAGGCTCTTACAACGTAGCATTTTTCCTGAAGCAGTGACTTCATCATGCTGAGCACCAACTTGTAACAGTAAGGTGCAGGACTCCCACATCCTTCCTATACTCAACATATGTTTTTTTTCCCCTGGGGTCCCTTCAAATCCTGGTTCTGGGATCTTCTTTGTGACAAGTATCCTCAGTTCATCCTGGAACTTAGTCTCTTCTTTTTTCATGATTTTCTGGTGCTTTGTCAGTGCAGGAGGAAAATAACATGCCAAGGAGGACTTTAGAGAACACCATGATCCTGGGATGAGGAAAGCTTTTGGAAAGTGAAAGAAAAGGCACCCAGTATGATGTGTATTACTGAATTTGCATCTTGTCCTTTCTTCATTTTCTGGAAAATGATACTTTTACTTCTCTAATCTCTAAGCCTCAGTGACTTTGGATTGCTAGTGCCAAGGAAACATGGCATAATGAGTGACAACAGTAGGGATGGGCACATGGGACCAGGAACCAAGTTAGGATGGGCCAGGAGTGGATGTCCCTTTTTAGAGATCTCAGTGCACAGAGAACATGAAGATCATAAGGACTCTGCTGATCTGACAGCACCCCAGAGACCTCAAGTGTTGGTCTATATGAAGGTGTTTCATCATGCTTCTTACTCAACCTTTGTCTCAATTTGACTGCATGTAATATTATCTGTCAGGTGGCATGTGAAGATTTCCATGACAAAATTGAGACCTGGGAAGAGAAAGAACTGGTCAGGTGGAGTCAGGTGGATGTCTCCTCATCTTCCCTAATATATTCTCCCCCTAAACCATCATCTAGGGTTATTCACACTGCCTCTGTGGCAATCTGGGTCTCACCTCAGAAATCTAGCTGCCTCTCTGTACTGAGAGGTATGAAGATCTAATTGGTTTTAGAGCTGTTGTAGGCAATGGGGGCCAATATCCTCGGGGGAGTGCGGATGAGGTAGGATATGGGTTTTATATAGAAGCAACATTAAAGGCAATAGAGCTTAGGGAATTTAGAACATCTATCCCATGAGAAGGAGGATCTGGTTCTTGTGGGACCATCCTTTAGGGAATGGAATGACTACTTTTCTAACTTAAATGTTTCTAACTTACACTCTATTTTCTTTTTCATTTTGTGACATCTTTTGACTGTCTTGTGACCTCAAAGAGTAGGAATCAGTCTGAGTTCTCTATGTTCATAGCTTCTCTAATGGTTTCAGATATGGAATTGTATGTGGTTAAGACATGTCATTAGAACAACAACAACAACAAAAGTCATAGAACTTTAGGGTGAGGCAATGGAGAAATACCATTTTACTGAAAAATATTAGGCTTCACTTAACATTTTGTTTGAAGGGAATTATGCTAACAAATTTTGAAGTTGGTACCTCTAACAAGTATCCAAAGTGTCTTTAATTACAGACCTTAGCATTATCAGTACTTGAAGAGATCACAAGATTTGCACAGCAGAGTACTACTCCATGTATAAAGTGACTGAAAGTGGATAACGTGGGACTTTCTCAAGATCACAGAGAAGTCACTGATAGATCTAGGATGACCCTATCCTGATCCCTAGGGACAAGTCCACAGTACCTCCTGCTTTCCATCAGGGACTCTTGTCTGGTTTTAGAGGACAGAAGGCTGATGGCCTAGAAAACAACAACAAAAAGTGAAGCAGACATTATTACCTCATGTACATACATGACTTTATGACCGATGTGATCCTGCAATATGTATAATCAGTAAAATAAGAGATTATACTCCATTTGTGTATGATCTGTCAAAATGTATAAATTAATTCTACTGTCATGTACTACTAATGAGAACAAATAAAATAAAAAAAAACTTAAAAAAATTATAAAAGCAAAACAAAACAAAACATCAACAACAAAATGAGCGACTTTTCGGCCTCTCAATTCTTTCCTAGCTTTATCTATGTGAAATTGATGAGATGGACATACCCAGGGCCACTTTCCTGGGAATGGGACCTAAGGGACAGCACAGTACCACCATGAGCTGTCTGACTGCTCTGCTGTCACTGTCTTGAAATGCTTAGTAGTTTTTATAACAAGAGACTACATTTTAATTTTGCCCTGGGCCTTACAAGTTCTTTACCCAGAGGACAGTTCCTCATAGACAGGTAAAGGTGATGTTCAGTATTCAGATTTCACTATTTCCTGGAAGGATGGATTTGAGTCATTAATTGCCAAGCCTTTCTGCAAAGTCAAAACTTGATTGGGCTCACAATTTTTATTCTCAATGAGGATCACATTATCAAATAATTTCTCTTATTTCTAGGCATCTTTAGGGAGATGGGAAGAGATTGGAGCTTGTCACAGGTTCCCTTCTACAGTTACAGTCACACATGCATTTCACAATGTCATGACCTTATCTTTCCAGTTATAACAATGATGTACATTATAAAAGGATATTTTTGGATTAATTCAGGATGCAAAACAAAGTAGAAATACAGTAAAAAAGGACATAGCACTGACACAATATTTTCACACTTTATAGTTACTAGTATATTAGGATTTCTTGGCTAATCGCTCATTTTCACTCAGCAGGGTTTGGGTGAGGGAAAGAAATTACTCCATAATTATTTAAGACCCACAGCAGGACTAATGCAAGATGAAAATGTGAGATTTCTTGTTTAAAAACTATTAATATGTTCAAAATGGATCTAGAACATTCAACGAAGCATGAGCTCTTCTGAACATGGAGGGGCCACATACCCTGGGAGATGTCCCTGATCCACAGCATTTCAGAGCTGATTGGCCCAATGAGTTACAGTCTGTGTGAAGGTGGTCTAGTCCCTTGGGAGGAGAAAAATCAGCTGCAGGCATTTAAGGACTTTCAGAAAAATCTGGAATTAATTCTCTGGGCATTTGGGAAGTCAGGATCTGGTCCCTAAGTGCGATCATGGAATAGATGGTAACAGAGCTGTACCTTCCTCCCACCAATTTCCTAAGATTTTTTCCCAGAAAAAAATGGCATATTCACATTACCTGTCTCTAATTGGCTGATTATTTAGAATGAAAAATCACTCTTTACAGTGTTCTTTAGTCTGCCAATAATTCCCTTGACAGATATTTCCAAGATAATGATCTGAGGTCAACAGTTTTTGTTTGCTAGGTGTTTAGTGTTGCACAGACATTATCCATATGTGGGTCTCCCTGTATTTTGTGTTTTTACCTTGCCCATGATTCTGATGCCTCTAGAGTGCTCTGCTTTGTTTCTTGCTCATAACTGTAACTTGACTTAAATCTGCTAATTGTGGTTGCTTTTCACACTACTTGAAGAATATCTGGGAGAGGAGAAAGTTGTCAATAAATAGGAGCCTGTAAGTGAAGATATGGAGCTCAAGGAATCTGGAATATTACACAAAGATTCAGCATATTTGTACTGAAAGAAGTTAAATTTTGGTCCAAACTAGAGGTACAGAAATGATCACAGTTCTATCCAGATAGAAGAATGCAGGCTTTATTCCATTTTTGGATGTCATCCATACTTTGTTATTTTTTTTTTATTTTGGTACTGGGAATTGAACTGAGGGGCACTTGACCACTTAGCCACATCCCCAGCTCTATTTTGTATTTTATTTAGAGACAGGGTCTCACTGAGTTGCTTAGTGCCTCGCTAAATTGCTGAGGCTGGCTTTGAACTTTCCATCCTCCTAGCTCAGCTTCCCAAACTGCTAGGATTACAGGTGTGTGCCACCCTATACTTTGACCATTCTTGACTGCTTTTGTGTAATTGAGAAATGTTTGTGAACATTTAGTGATGTCAAATTACTTTTACAGCATTCCTAACCTGACCATTTTAGTCCACAGATATATTTTCTTTTCTAGTGTGAAACCCTAGGTGAGTGACTTGTGGTCAGACTGAGGGACACTCTGGGTCCAGCTATAGAACTGAGGTTTTTTTCCTCACAATGACCTCACAGTTAAAATGCCTGAATATTCCAGAAACTTCTGTGCTAATCACATATTCTTTTTTCCAAGTCTTTTTGGGGCCTCCCACAATGACTGGAATTTGGTTATATGGAAATAAATGCTTACACAACAGAACTAAGTGAAAATTATTAACTACAAAACAATAGAAATAACAACAAAAAAACTCCTCAGAGACTTAATTGGAATAAGAAGCTGCAGAAATCATTTGGAATAATTTTTAAATTCTTAACTTTGAAACATTGACTGTGGAGATCTCAGACCCCAATTCATTTCCAAGACCAATTCTGTCTTCTCAGGTCTAACTACAGTGTTTGGCACCTCATATGTGCTAATGAGAAATGAAAACACATTTTATTTTTCTTTGCTGGGAATGAAACCTTGCCCATTGTATGCAAGCACTGTAACACTGAGCTACACCCCTAGATCAACAGTGTTTTTATGACACAAAAAAATTCAACTGACCTCATAACACAGATAGATTTTATTTGGGCCAACAATTTTCCATTTCTTCTTGTCATTTCCTCTATAGTAAAAGATCATAAACTCTGTCTCTTGTGCTGAGGTTGGGGATCAGTGGTACAGCACTTGCCTTACATGTCTGAGGCACTGGGTTTGATTCTCAGCACCACATATAAATAAATGAATAAAATAAAAGGTCCATCAACAACTAAAAAATAACAACAAGAGCAACAAAAAACTCTGTCTTTTTGTGGGCAATGATAGTGTTAGAGCCAGGTGTGGTAGTGCATGCCTGTAATCCCAGCAACTAAGGTAGGAAGATTGCAAATTCAAAAGCAGCCTCAGCAATGTAGCAAGCCCCTGTCTCAAAATACAAATAAACCAACAAATAAATGAAAGGACTGGGAATGTGACTCAGTGGCTAAGCACCCTCAGGGTAGATCCCTGATGCAAAAAAAAAAAAAAAAAGAAAGAAAGAAAGTTCTAGAAGTGGATTAGAACTGGGTTTTGTGATGTTCTTTTGGGGTCTAGACTATTCTTGTTCCCTCATTCACCATGGTACCACGTGAAAGTGGATATTCTTCTCAACCAACTCATATCCTGGAAGATACTGATGCATGGTATCTTGGAAAATATTTCTATTGTAAGAACTTAAACACTTTCTGAATTATTCTCTATCCCTATTTGATTTATATGGTTTGAAGGAATGAAGTAACCCTCTAGGTTCAAGCTGTGGGCACAAGAAATTCAAATGATCAACTCTGAAGTACTAAATGTGCTTACTTTTATCTCCAGTTTCATCCCAACATGTGCCTATCAGCAGAAGAGAGGGAGAATGAGGTTGTTTATTTCTAGCCTGCTGTGGTAGTGTCAACAGATCACACACTGTATAGAGTAGGGTCAGACTTGCTAATCTCTGAACATCCCAGGAAAATCATTAGAGTTCACAAGATTGCTGGGCATAAACATAACATCTGCAGATAACAAGTCCAAATTATCACATCCTTTCCACCAGAAATAAAGTGGTTGAAGCATTAGCTCTGTGTACACTCTGGAGTATTTCTGATCGTTCCTGGGTGTGGCCCAACTGTCATGCATCTACTGACCACAGCTTGTAAGTGTGTTCTGACTGAATTCTCAGACTCTATTTCTGTTTTCTTCCTGATGCTTCCTATTTTCTTTTTGCCTGATTTTACTTAATGTGTGACCATTTTGTGTTTTTTCTTTTTTCAAAACATTATTCTTAGTTTATTTTATGTAGTAGACATTGATAAATATTTACACTTAAAGGGAAAGTGCAATGTAACTATTAGCAAATGAACCTAATTTTAATTTCCCACCTCTTTTTTCCCATATTCTTTCTTCCTAAGGGAATTTCTCCTTGCATTTCTTTCCATTTTCACCCTAATTGTGTCCATAACTTTGTGTAGATTCCCCCCTCTCTATTGACCTTTCCCGGTTTCTTTCTTCTACAAGGTTTGAAATGCTGCCCACAAGACCTCTTGAAGTTGACCCTTCTAGACTTGGGTATGGAGAATTAATGGGAGAGTAAGTCAATAATTATTCCTCTATCGAAGACAGTAGAATTTTTCCTACTTCTGGTCACAGTCTTATTAAAGACTTTGCTAATGAGAATGTTGTACACCGTAGGGTTACTGTTAGGAATATGAATCCAGTTACAACAACTGGATGCTGAATCATCACCTGTAGTACAGCACACATAGTGTTAACACTTTTACCCACAACCTACCCCCATTTCCTGCGTGCAAAAGCAACTTCTCTTTTTTCTTGTTAGAACAAATTTTTCCTTCCTGTTATATACCACTATGGTCACGAATGCAAATGGTTGTAATGAGAAACAGAAACACATCCTGCACTTTGGTCATATCTGATTAACAGCAATGCAACAAGCCTTGCTGATCACTACTTGGCAGAGAGTTGTGGTGTGGTTTGTGTATTTTGGATCACTCTGAAAGATATACAGTATGTTTAAAATCCCCTAAAGTAGCAGCCTCACCATTGATCAATCAGAGATAAAGGGGCATTTAGTTGCAGACATTTAAATTTGATTTATTAATTAATATTATTTCATTAATTTTGCTCAAAAATTATGAGTACTTGGATTATGTTCTCTAAATACCTTTCCTTAAATGGAACACTTTGTGTTTTATGCCATGGATCCCTATTTCTGCCAAAATAGTGAATCTTGTGACCTTGCATTTCCCCCAAATGATTTTATTCCTTGTCTTATAACCACAGAACTCTGGTAGCAATCTAAGCTAACTGTTGGGATATCAGGGACATATCAATGTTTCTAAAATAAGAAATTAAACAATGAAAAGATAAAAAGTCAAAAATTAGTGACTTGAAATAAACTTTAACAAGAAGGCAAAAGAAAAGATGAGAGAAATTATCACCGAAATACTGAAGGACAGAGAGACAGCATCTACTCATATGAAATCCCAGAAGGAAGGAAGCAAAGCTGGTGAAAAAGAATTTAAGAACAGATTAAATTTCACAGAAGGAAAAAAAAAGAGAGAGATGGAATCTCAGTTTGAAAACACTAGTACCGTGCCATAATTAAAAACAATCACACCTGGCCAAGTTATAGATACATCTAAATAGTGCCAAATTAAAATTCCAAGTGAAGGGGAATGTGATCTGCCAAGAAGTATGAAGCAGATTGACTCTAAATAGAGAAAGTCCTTAAAAGAAGGTAATAGAGAAAGCCTTATAAGGTTTTAAAAAATAGTAACTTTGAACTTAGAATTACTTATGTACAGCTAGAATGCCATTAGAAGTACATTATCAGTCAAATAAGATCATAATCTTATGAAATACATAAGATACTGCTTTTAATATGAGAAGATAGAGTGAGCTTAATTCAACAATAAGTATCAGGGAATTAAAATATTTTTCAAAGCTTAACCTTTAGTTAAACATATGTCTAGATTGCTTTATGATTCTGTTGCATCAATCTAGCAAGGAATAAGTGCTATTTTACATAAGAAGAGAAAGACAAAAAGGGAAATAGAGAAATGATTCCAACTTATTTCATCTTGGTAGCTTTTGTGTTTCTAGGAATTTATCAATTTTCCCTAGATTATTCAAATGTTTTTGGTTAACAATTGTTTATAGTACTATCTAGTTTGTTCTTCTATTTCTAGGGCCTCATGTTGTAAAATTAGGTTGGTGATTCAAGATCGTGTTAGGTTTAATTTTCACATACTTACAGTTGTAAGCTTCTCCCCTAACACTGCCCTCACTGATTCCATCCTTGTGGCATGTTGTGTTTTCATTTTCTTTCATCTCTGAATATTTTGTAATTTCCATTCTGATTTCTTCTTTCATCCATTGATCAAGTGTGTTGATCAATTTCCACAGATCTGTGAATTTTCTAGTTGTTATCAATTTCTCACTTTATCCTACTTTTATAGCAGAAAATAACGAGAGTACCCCTTTATTCATGGGGCCACATTCCAAGAGCCTCAGTGGATGACAAAATGGATAGTACCAAACTGTACATATACTATATTTTCCTATATGTACATGCTTATGATTAAGTTTAAATTATAAATTAGGCAAAATTAAAGATTAATAGCAATAACTAATAATCAAATAGAATACTATAATAATATAGTTTAATGTGGTACTTATACTTTGCACTGGAGAAAGGGATCATTCACATTCTGGTGTGCTGAATTGGAATGATGAAAAAATTTGTCGTGTGACTCAGAATGATCCTCTATTTAAAACAAATAGAAATTTTAAAAAATTTAATTTAATTTTTGAGACTTCTTATTCCAGCTTATGGAGTGTCTGTGTTATTTAGTTCTTTTTTTATCATTAATTAAAATTATATAGGTTTCCTTTTATAAATCTACTACATATTAGATCTTTATCGAAGACTTCATTCTGTGGGTGCATATTTAATGTGTTTTTAAGTTCCAATTGCACATTTTCTTTCCTGCTAAATAGGGAAGTGATTGGCTTTAATTTACTAACTTTGCATCCTGTAACCTTGTTGTAATTACTTTTTATTTCCAGAAATTATTATTTCTGTTGTTGATTTCTTTGATACTTTTCTACACAGATAATTTCTTCTGTAAACAAAAACAGTTTGAATTATTTTTCTTCCCTATCTGTATACTTTTTATTCCCTTTTCTTGACTTATTGCATCACCAAAGACTTCCAGGATGATGTTTAATAGGCATGATGAAAGGGTCTTCATGTCTTTTCCACTATCTTAGTGAGAAAGCTTTGAGAATTTTACCATTAAGTATAAATTTGCTGTAGGTTTCTTTTGTAGAACTTCTCTATCAGGTTGAGAACTCCCCACTTTATGTTTGTTTGCTGAGAGTTTATTTGTTTTCGAGACTGGGTATCAGAGTTTGACACATAACGCCGTAATCATGGGATTTTTTTCTTCTCTATCTCTTTGAACTTATGGATTGCTTTGATTTTTTTTAATGCCGAAGTAGACTTGTAAACGTGGGATAAATCCATCTTAGCCGTGTTCTTTTAATACATTGTTACACTCCATTTATTAATAATTTGTTGAGGATTTTGCGCCTTTATTCTTGAGAAATTTTAGTCTGTAGTATTCATTTCCTGAAATATATTTTTCTGGTTTTAATATTAGAGTAATGCTAGCTTAATAGAATTAGCTTAATAGAATTAGTTAGGATTTATTCCTCTCCTTTTATTTTCTGGATTAAGAACTGTGAAGGATCAGACCAGAGACCTTGCATCTTATAGAAGAAAAGTAGGTCCAGAGCTTCAACATGTCAGCTTAGGACCAGACTTCCTCAACAGGACTCCCATAGCACAAGAAATAAAAGCAAGAATTAATAACTGGGATAGATTCAAACTAAAAAGCTTTCTCTCAGCAAAGGAAACTATCAGCAATGCGAAGAAAGAGCCTACAGAGTGGGAGAAAATCTTTGCCAATCATACTTCAGATAGAGCGCTAATCTCCAGAATCTATAAAGAACTCAAAAAACTCTACACCAAGAATGTAAATAATCCAACTGACAAATGGGCTAAGGAAATGAATAGACACTTCACAGAAGAAGATATACAAGCAATCCACAAACATATGGAAAAATGTTCAACATCTTTAGTAATAAGAGAAATGCAAATCAAAACCACCCTAAGATTCCATCTCACCCCAATTAGAATGGCAATTATCAAGAATACAAGCAACAACAGGTGTTGGCGAGGATGTGGGGAGAAAGGTACACTCTTACATTGCTAGTGGGGCTGCAAATTAGTGCAGCCACTCTGGAAAGCAGTGTGGAGATTCCTTAGAAAACTTGGAATGGAAACACCATTTGACCCAGCTATCCCACTCCTTGGCCTATACCCAAAGGACTTAAAATCAGCATATTACAGAGATACAGCCACATCAATGTTCATAGCTGCTCAGTTCACAATAGCCAGATTGTGGAACCAACCTAGATGTCCTTCAATTGATGAATGGATAAAGAAAATGTGGTATATATATACAATGGAATATTACTCAGCCATAAAGAACGATAAAATTATGGCATTTGCAGGCAAATGGATGAAACTGGAGAATATCATGCTAAGTGAGATAAGCCAATCTCAAAAAACCAAAGGAAGAATGATATCGCTAATAAGTGGATGATGACACATAATGGGGGGTGGGAAGGGTTAGTGTTGGGGTTGGAGTTGGGTTTAGGGAGGGGGGCAGGAACGGAGGAAGGAAGGACTGTATAGATGGAGGGGAAGGGTGGGAGGGGAGGGGGGGAAGGGAAAAATGGCAGAATGAATCAAACAACCTTACCCTATGTAAATTTATGATTACACAAATGGTATGCCTTTACGCCATGTACAGACAGAGAAACAACATGTATCCCATTTGTTTACAATAAAAAAAAAAAAAAAAAAAAAAGAAAATATTTATAGAAACAAACCAAAATTCTCAATAAATTTTAAACTACCAAAAAAAAAAAAAAAAAAAAAAAGAACTGTGAAGGAAAATGTTCTGTAGTTAAACCACCTGTTCAATGATATTTTATAATAGCCTTAGCAGACTAAGCCTTCTCTCTTCCCTCATACCTCGATCTAATTAGTTGGTGTTAAGGTCATTGTGGAAGCAAGTACCTTTTGTACTTTGCTTTACAGGGTGTATCTTTTCAGCATCTGTGTTGCTTTTTCCCACAGTAGTCAATGAAATGTACCTGTGGTTGATCTTTTTGGTAGTTGTTTTATGCTACTGCCTCAGTGGTGAGCAAATCTCTGGTTAGTATTAGTTTTGGTTCTCAGAATACATCAAATCTATGACCATTGAACAATAAAGAAATAGACAAATAACCTAATTAGAACTTAGCAAGAAAAAAAAAAATGAACTCAGGAGACGAAAGATGGCAGATTAATGTGAGGCAGCATTTCTCTTAGCTCGGCTACCCAGAACTCATACAGAGTTAATACCACGTCTTCCCCAGGCTTAGAGTGAAAAATTCTGAGACTGGAGGGGCAGTCTGCCTTAGCTGAACCACAGATTGCATGACTCATTAATCGGATATTTAAAACAACAGCAACAACAACAAAACTCTCCACCAGAGTTTATCAATCATCCTGGATCCAGAGGCCATCTTGGGACTGCAGTGTGGTGGAGCCTCCAGAAACTGAACCCAGATCTTAGAGTTTGCAGCAGGTTAGTGTGGGCTTGTTGGAGCCTAGCAATCCCGAAGAAAGTCAGAAACTGGGATTGTTTTTTCCAGGGGAACACAAGTTAGAAAGGCTGAAGAGAACCAGTCTCTCCCCAGTTCCAAAGGAGATCCAGAGGATGAGACTGGTGATGCTGGTTACAGTGAGTTGGAAGATTTGAAGAGGCTATGATGGCATTTTGCTCTTAGCTCCACCAATTAGCTGGTCTGGCACCCAGTAGGGTTCTGGTGCCCACTCGAGCAGGCAGTCCCTGGGTCCTGGCACCAGCCTGGTCCTTGACTAGGTCCCCAGTGCGACACTTACCAGTCCCCTAGTCCCACCAGGTATGGCATCAGTATAGCACCTAACAGGGTCCTCCAACTCCCCAGTCCCCAGTCCCCCAACCCCTCCTTAGCTCCCAACCTGGTCCATGGCTTGCAGCTTTGTGACTGACCTGCAGGTCTCAGTGCCTGGTCTTGATCTCTCCTACACAGAACAACTGGACACCTGATTTGGCTGGGCCCCATAAGCTTCTTAGCTGCCAGACATGCTGGGTCCAGCACACAACTCCAGCACAGGTATACAGGTCCCAGTGCTCAGCACTCAGGATTAGCTGAGAGAGAAGTGCCTGAGCAAGAAGTCAAAGTGGTAACATGGGAGAGATTGAGTTGGGAGAGTAAATCAGAGACCAGGAATTGTGGGGTTCACAGGAGATATAAGGGCCTAAGAACAGGAACCTATACCACATGAGCAGAACCCAAAGGAGATTCCTGGGGTACAGTCTTCTAACGTGGACCAGTAGTTGCTGGGTTTGGAGGTGTGCTGATGTAAAATCTCCAGACCAATTGGCACGTAACAAAGTGACCAGAACATACCTATCTTACACTCTGCCTCCAGGATCAGCCCTCCCACCCTACCAACCCAAACCATCCTGAGGGCAGAGGTAGCATCAAACTCCAGACCTAACTTCTGAGAAGGGAAGTTGAGAAACTTTTGAACTGTAGTGGAAACAATTGTTCAATTTTTATTCAAGATCCTATTTTTTCCTTTTTACTCTTACATTTCTATCATTTTTGAAACAAAATAATTTTCAAACAAAATAATTTTCATGCTTCAGTTTATTGAGGACTGAGATATCTGAATAGCTTATAATAGCTTTGTTGTGGACTCTTTTATCTCTACTATTTTCTTTTTCTTTTTAATTTAAAAAATTA
Organism: Sciurus carolinensis; assembly: GCF_902686445.1. Lineage (NCBI taxonomy): Eukaryota > Metazoa > Chordata > Mammalia > Rodentia > Sciuridae > Sciurus > Sciurus carolinensis. Next base: position 73,659,274 of record NC_062216.1, read on the forward strand.
TTTATATATATTTCTACCGTCACTTATCTGTTTCCCTGGGTTATCTTTATCTCTTTTCTCCTGCTAACAACCACCCTCTATTAATTCCTCTATCACACTTCCTATAATTTTTTACTTCTCTCTTCTCTCCTGCTGTCTCATAAACATAATGTCCTATACCACCATTGTTCTTTCTTTGTCCACCATTATAAATTATAAGCCCTTTTGCAAATTTACTGTTTATATTGTAGGCAATAATTGAACACATAATTTCTGTTTATTGCAACAAAACTATAGATGTCATAATAGGAGCTATTTGGTTTAAAGTGGTATACTGTTTGCATTGGGTGCTGTTAATATTGGTCTTCCCCTTAAAAGCAAGATCCTGGAAGCCTTCAGTAATGCTATAAGTCACACTGCTAGAAGAGCAGACACACGAACAACATGAAAAAACAAGGGAACCAATCACCCCAAACCAACCAAGATGCTCAAAAAAAAAAAAAAAAAAAATAGAATCCATTGAGGACCCAGTATAAGAAATGCCAGAGAAGGATTTAGCATGTACGTAGTCAAACTGATCTGTTACATAAAGGACAATGTAAGGAGTGAAATCAGAGATAAATTTCAGGAGGTAAAAGATCACTTCAATAAAGTGAGATTCTGAAAATAAATCAAGCAGAAATCCTAATAATGAAGGACTCTTTAAACCATATTAAAAATTCAATTGCCAACAGATTAGATCACTTGGAACACAGAATTTGAGGCAATGAAGACAAAATATACGATCTTGAAAACAAAGTTGACCACAAGAAATGATGTTAAGGAACCATGAACAGAACTTCCAAGAAATATGGGATAACATGAAAAGACCAAACTTAAGATTTATCAGGACAGATGAAGGTGCAGAGATACAAACCAAAGGAATGTACAATCTATTAAATGAAATAATATTAGAAAATTTCCCAAATCTAAAGAATAAATGGAAAATCCAATACAAGAGGTTTATAGGACCCAAATGTACAAAATTACCACAGACCCACACCAAGACACATTATAATGAAAATGCCTAACATACAGAATAAGGATAGATTTTAAATGCTGCAAGAGAGAAATATCAGATTATGTTTAGGGGGAACCAATTTGGATTTCAGCTGATTTCTCAACCTAGACCCTCAAGGCTATGAGATCCTGGAACAATATATACCAAGCTCTGAAATAAAATGGATGCCAAAGAAGAATTCCTATCTAGCAAAATCAAGCTTTAGATTTGAATACAAGATAAAATCTTTCCATGATAAATGAAAGTTAAAAGAATTCACAACTAGAATGACTTGACTACATAACATTGTCAACAAATTATTCCATAAAGGTGAAAGGAAAAAAAAATGAATATAAACAAATGGAGGAACTACATTAAAGAAATAGTCAATCAAAGGAGAAACTAATTCAAATTAAAAACTAGAAATAAAGCAAAATGACAGGGAATACAAATCATAGCTCAATAACAATGTTGAATGTTTATGGCCTGAACTCAGCAATCAAAAGGCAGAGACTGTTGGTAGGCTTTTGATGACTTCTTCTATTTCATTACTTGAAATTGGTTGATTTAAATTGTGTATGTCCTCCTCGTTCAGTTTAGGGAATTCATATGTCTCTAGAAACCTGTTGATGTCTTCGAAATTTTCTATTTTGTTGGAGTATAGATTTTCAAAATAGCTTCTAATTATGTTTTGTATTTCAGTCATGTCTGTTGTGATGTTTCCTTGTTCATTCCGAATTTTAGTGATTTGGGTTTTCTCTCGTCTTCTCTTTGTTAGTGTGGCTAAAGGTTTATCAATTTTGTTTATTTTTTTGAAGAACCAACTATTTATTTTGTCAATTTTTTGTATTGATTCTTTTGTTTCAATTTCGTTGATTTCAGCTCTGAGTTTAACTATTTCCTGTCTTCTACTACTTTTGGTGTTGGTCTGTTCTTCTTTTTCTAGGGCTTTGAGCTGTAGTGTTAGGTCATTTATTTTTTGAGTTTTACTTCTTTTATTAAATGCGCTCCATGAAAAAAATCTTCCTCTAAGTACTGCTTTCGTAGTGTCCCAGAGATTTTGATATGATGTTTCTTTGTTCTCGTTTAGGGAGGGGGGCAAGAATGGAGAAAGGAAGGACTGTATAGAGGGAAAAGAGGGGTGGTAGGGGTGGGGGGAAGGGAAAAAAATAACAGAATGAATCAAACAACATTACCCTATGTAAATTTATGATTACTCAAATGGTATGCCTTTACGCCATGTACAAACAGAGAAACAACATGTATCCCATTTGTTTACAATAATAAAAAAAAAAAAGGCAGAGACTGGCAGATTGGATTAAAAAACAACACAACAAAATGATGTCTCCAGCAAATGTATCTCATAGGCAAAGACATCCACATACTGAAGGTGAAAGGATGGGAAAAAAACATCTGACTCATATGGATCATGTAAACAAGCAGGGGTTTTTATCCTCACATCAGATAAAGTGAACTTCAAACCAAAGTTAATCAGAAGGGACAAAGAAGGACATTTCATACTGCTAAGGGAATCATATATCAGCAAGACATAATATTTGTAAATATCTATACCCCAAACAATGGAGCACCTACGTACATCAAACAAGCTCTTCTCAATTTCAAGAATCAAATAGACCATAACACAATAATACTGGGAGACTTCAACACACCTCTCTCACTAGTAGATACTCCAAACAAAAACTAAACAAATAAACTATAGAGTTAAATAATATAATAAAAAATTTAGACTTAACAGACAAATACAGAATATTTCATCCATCAATGAGTGAATACACTTTCTGCTAGGCAGCACATGGATCCTTCACTAAAATAGACCAAATCTTAGGCCACAAAGCAACTCTTAGCAAATGCAAAAATGTAGAGATAATATTCTGCATTCTAATGTCGTAGTGGAATGAAATTAGAAATCAGTGATAAAATAAAAAGTAGAAGATACTCTAACAGCTGAAGATCAAATAATATGTTATTGAATGACTAATGGATAGTTGAAGAAATCAGGGATGAAATAGAAAAAAATACTTAGAGGTACATGAGTTGACAATGCAACATATCAAAATCTCTGGGACACTGTGAAGGCTATGCTAAGGGGAAAGTTCAATGCATTGAGCTCATTCTTTAAAAGAATAGGAACTCAACAAATAAATGACCTAACATTATATCTCAAAGCTCTAGAAAAAGAGGAACAAATCAACACCAAAATCAGAAGAAGACAGGAAATAATTAAAATCACAGCTGAAATCATTGAAATTGAAATAAAATAAAGAGTTGAAAAATTGACAAAAGTTAGTCCTTTGAAAATAATCAATTAAATTGATAAACCCTTAGCCATGCTAACAGAGAGAGAAAACTCAAATTATTAAATTCAAAATGAAAAAAGGCTTATCACAATGGATACTACTGAAATACAGAAGGTAATCAGAAACTATTTTGAAGATTTATACTCAATGAAATAGAAAATCTTGAAGACATCAGGAAATTTCTAGATACATATGATCTACCCAAACTGAATGAGGAGGACATACATAATTTAAACAGATCAATGTAAAGCAATGAAATAGAAGATGCCATCAGAAACCCACCAACAAAGAAAAACTCAGGACAAGATGGATTCTCAGTTGAGTTTTACAAGATCTTCAAAGAAGAATTAATACCGATATTGCTCAAATTATCCCAGGAAATTACAAAGGAGGGAACCATTTCAAACTCATTCTATAAAGCTACTATCACTCTGATACCAAAACTGACAAAGATATATCAAGGGGGAAAAAAATCAAAAAACAAAACAACTTCAGACCAATATCCCTGATGAACATAGATGCAAAAATTCTAAATAAAATTCTGACAAATTACATACAAAAACATTAAAAAGATAGTGCACTGTGATCTTGGGGTTCATCTCAGGGATTCAAGGTTAGTTCAACATATGAAAATTAATAAACATAATTCATCACATCAAGACTTAAAGATAAGAATCATATGATCATCTCAATGGATGCATAAAAAGCATTTGACAAAATATAGCACCCCTTCATGTTCAAAACACTAGAAAAACTAGGGATAGTAGGAACATACTCAACATTATAAAAGCCATATATGTTAAACCCAAGGGCAACATCATTCTAAATAGAGAAAAATTAAAAGCATTCCCTCTAAAAACTGGAACAAGACAAAGATGCCCATTTCACTACTTTTATTCAACATTGTTCTTAAAACTCTAGCCTGAGCAATTGGGCAGATGAAAGATATTAAAGGGATGCAAATAGGAAAAGAAGAACTCAAGCTATCACTATTTGCCAATGACATGATTCTATATTTAGAGGATCCAAAATATTCCACAGGAAAACTTTTGGAATTCATACATGAATTCAGCAAAGTTGCAGGATATAAAATAAACACCCATAAATCAAATGGGTTCCTATACATTCAGTAATTAATCTACTGAAAGAGATATTAGGAAAACTACCCCATTCACAATAGCCACAAAAAATATACAATACTTGAATATCAATCTAACAAAAGAGGTGAAAGTCCTCTACAATGAAAACTACAGAACACTAAATGAAAACTAAAGAAACAAAATGAAGAAGACCTTGGAAGAAATATCTCTCATGCTCTTGGATTGGCAGAATTAACATTGTCAAAATGGTCATACTACCAAAAGTGCTATACACATATAATGCAATTCCTATTAATAGTCCAATGACATTCTTCATAGAAATAGAAAAAGCAATCATAAAATTCATTTGGAAAATAAGAGACTCAGAACAGCCAAAGCAATCCTTAGCAAGAAAAGTGAAGCCGGAGGTATCACAATACCAGACCTTAAACTATAGATTAAAAAACAAACAAACAAACAAACAAACAAAAAAAAAAACAGGTATTGGCACCAAAACAGATAAGTAGACCAATGGTACAGAATAGAAGACACAGAGCAGAATTATGTAAACACAATTATCTCATCCTAGACAACAGTGCCAAAATATTCACTGGAGAAAAATAGCCTATTCAACAAATGGTGCAGGAAAAATTGGAAAATTACATGTAACAAAATGAAATTAAACTTGTATCTCTAACCCTGCAAAAAACTCAACTGAAAGTGAATCAAAGACTTAGGCATTAGAACAGAGACCCTGTGACTACTAGAAGAAAATGTAGGCCCAAATCATCACCATGTCGGCCTAGGATCTGACTTTCTTAACGATAACCCTAACGTGCAAGAAGTAAAATCAAGAATCAATAAATGAGATGGATTCAAATTAAAAAGCTTTCTTTTCAGCAAGATAAGTAATCAATAATATGAAGAAAGAGACTACAGATTGGAAGAAAATCCTTACCACATACACCTCGATAGAGCCTTAATCTCTAGGTTATATAAAGAACTCAAAACACTTAACACCAAAAAACAACACACAAATAACCCAATCAATAAATGCGTTAAGGAACTGAACAGACACTTCACAGAAGAAGAAATATAATCGATCAACAGATATATGAAAAAATATTCAAAATCTCTACCAGTTGGAGGAATGTAAATTAAAACTACACTGAATTTTCATCTCGCTCCAGTCAGAATGTTAATTATCAAGAATAAGAGAAATAAATGTTGGCGAGAATGTGGGGGAAAATGTACACTTACACATTGCAGGTGGTTCTGCAAATTGGTGCAGCCACTCTGGAAAGCAATATGGAGATTCCTCAGAAACCCTGGAATGGAACCACCATTTGACACAGTTATCCCACTCAGTTTTTAACCAAATAACTTAAAATCAGCATATTACAGTGATACAGTCACATCAATATTTATAGCAGCTCAATTCACAATAGCTAAACTATGGAACAACCTAGTGCCCTCAAACAGATAATGGATAAGGAAAATGTGGTATATATACACAATAGAATACTACTTAGCCTTAAAGTAGAATGCAGTTGTGGTGTTTGCTGGTAAATAAATGGATCTGGAGAATATCATGCTAAGTGGAATAAGCCAATTTCAAAGAATCAAGGGCCAAATGTTTTCTCTGATAAGTGAGTGCTAATTCCCAATAAGGTGGGATGGGGGCTAGGGAAGAATATAGTTACTTTGGATTATTCACAGGGGAGTGACGGGAATGGAGGGTATATGAGGGTAGGAAGGATAGTAGAATAAATGGGACATTTTTTACCCTGTAACCATATGTGATTACATGATTGGTAATTCTACATCATGCACAACTAGAAGAATGAGAAGTTATACTCCATTTATGTATGATGTATCAAAATGCATTCTACTGTCATGTATAAGTAATTAGAACAAATATAAAAGATGAAAAAAAAAAGAAATAGGATTGAAATTTTTTCAGCAAAGCTACATATGGCCAATAAGTGCATGAAAACATGCTCAACATCATTAGTCATTATCTAAAAGCAAATCAAAATCATAATGTGCCTCCATTTCACATCTAGAAAGGGAATGGAGGGAAGACAGGGGGGGATAAGCAAAGGAAAGACAGTGGAATGAATCTGACATAATATTCCCATGTGCACATATGAAAACAACACAGTGAATCCCACCACTGTGTACTTCCATAAGAATGGGACTCTAAATAGAACGAGATTTACTCCATGCTAGTATAATTGTATCAAAATGGATCATGCTGTCATATATAAATAAAAAGAACCAATAAAAAGATAGTTATAATAAAAAGATGAATAATAAGTGCTTATGAGGATGTGAGAACTCAAGAAATCACAACTCTCATACACTGCTGGTGGGAATGTAAAATGGTGCAGCCATTGTTAATTTAGTAGCTCCTCTAATGTTAAGCACAGAGTTACCCTTGACCAACAATATCATTCTTCACTACATTCACCAGAGAATGAAAACATTTGTTTACACAAAAATATTCATAACAGTGTTTTTCATAATAGCCAAACAGTAGAAACCACAAAAATGGTCTTCTAGGTATGTTTCACACAATGGAATATTGTATAACAATGAAAAGAAATTAAGTATTGATGCATGTTGAAACATGCAGGAACCTAGAAAACTTTGCACTATGTGAAATAAAGTAGCACAAAAGGCTTCATTGTGTATGAGCCCATTAATATGAAAATTCCTGAACAACAAATCCATACATATGGAAAGTGGATTAGTGGTTGCCATGGAATGAGGAGAAAGAGAAACGCAGAATGATGACTAATGTGTGTGGACATTTTTGGGGTGGGGGGTGATTGAAGAAATATTCTGGATTGGGTACTGATTACAAAGATTATTGAGAATATAGAAAGAACGGCCAATTGTATTTTTAAAGTGTGAGTTTTAGTTCATGGTCATTTCAAAGAAATAAATGGAAACGTCCCATTGAATGATTGCTAAAAAATCAATTTATAGGGAGGTTTTCAAGATTGTGAACTAGAGGGTGACTGCATTTCATGTCATTCAAGGACTCAGGATTCAAGAAGATGAGGTATTGAAAGACTCGGAAACAACTCAGAGCCACCAGGTGAGTCTCTACCATGGGAGGGGGCGCCCCAGAAAGGGCTGTAGTCCCCGGAATGCAGGGAACTTTGTGAAGTAGAGTTGCCCCAATGATACCCACTCCCCTTTACCCCCAGGCTGGAGTGGTGAACTCGGACAACCGGGAGTATTGTAGGGGAGGGCCGCCCAGTGATATGTTTGGGTGGGGAGCGAAGGCCCCAGGATCCAAGGCAGCTTCTCAGAGGAGGAGCTGCCCAGCATGATGCTTGGGTGCAGGACGAGGCTCCCTGGCCCAGGAGGTAGATCTGGCCCCCCTTGAAACATTGCAGAGGAGGGCTGCCAAGCCCAGGCAATAGTTCTTGATCAAGGGAAACTTCTAGGAGGGGAGCTGACCAGTAAGACTTCCCCACTGAGTGAGTCTTCTCCACATGGGAAGGCATTCCCACCAGGGTGGTAGAACCAGACTCACAGGTACACACCAGCCATGCCTCAGACCACAGTCTAGTTCCTCTTTGGCTGACAATTGGTCAGCAAGTGGAGGTGCATCTACCACCAGCAGGGAATATACCCCTCCTGAAGGCCACCGCCTTTGGAAGGGCAGCTTTCTTGTGGAGCACTGCATTATCAAGTTCCTCCAAGACTTCAGGCTACTGAAGGCTAGGAGGTGATACATTGGAATTCTAGAGGGACACTATACTTCAATAGAGTAATCTACAAAATCTCGGCATTCCACTGATACCTGAACAATATGAGAAAACAAGGGAAGAAAATGTCCCAAACACAACTAGATGCTACATCAATAAAATCCAATGACAGCATGGCAGAGAAATGTCAGAAAGGGAGTTCATAATGTACATAATTAAAAATGATCAGGGAAGAAAATGATGAGATGAAAGAGCAAATGCAGGCATGAATGATCACACAATCAACAGGCAAAGAGCAAATGCAGGAAGCAAAAGATCATTTCAATAACGAGTTAGAGATACTGAAAAAACAAACAGAAATCCTTGAAATGAAGGAAACAATAAGCCTGAATTAAAACTCCATAGAAAGCATAACAAATAGGATAGAACACCTGGAAGACAGAACCTCATACACTGAAGACAAAATATTTACCTTGAAAACAAAGTTGACCAAACAGAGAAGATGGTAAGAAATCATGAACAGAATCTACAAGAATTATGGGATATCATGAAAAAGGCCAAATTTAAGAATTATTGGGATTGAGAAAGGCACAGAGAAACAAACCAAAAGGAATGAACAATCTATTCAATGAATAATATCCGAAAATTTCCCAAATCTGTTGAGGGCCATCTTGGACAAAATGGCACCTGGCAGTGAACCAAAGGGCATTGGTTACCAAAATAAGGAAGTACCCAATAAGGCTGCTTACTGTTACTAGTTCGTTGGAGACTTATGACGTGTTAACGACAAGCTCAAGAATTGGTTATCTAATATCATGCCGTGCGTGAACACCTCGTGATTTATATAGTATTATGCTGGCATTCCTCTGCATTTTCTCCTGCGTGAAGAGAAAGCTTTGCTATAATTGGCTGATAAGCTAGGAGCCTGGGGGAGGAGAGAGGGAGAGAGAAGAAGAAGGGAGATAGAGGGAGAACAAGGAGAAGAGAAACAGGGAGGACTCAATAATCTCGCCAAGCTAAAGATTAGTGGTGTCTCCTTTCTCCACGCCAGTTCCACTGGATGGAACACAAATCTTAAGAATGAAATGGAAAATCAAGTACAATAGGCTTATAGGATTCAAAATACACAAAATTACAATAGACCCACACCAAAGCACATTATAATGAAAATACTTAACATACAAAAATAAGACAGAATTTTAAGGCTATGAGAGAAGGAATCAAATTACATTCAGGGGGAAACCTATATGGATATCAGCAGATTTTTCAATTCAGACCCTAAAAGCTAGCAGGGCCTAGAACAACATTTTCAAGCCCTGTAATAAAATGGATGCCAAACAAGAATATTATACTCAGCAAAACTCACCTTCAGATTTGCCGACAAAATAAATCCTTCCATGATAAAAAAAAGCTAAAAGAATTTACAAAAAAGAAAGCCAGCATTACAGAACATCCTCAGCAAAATATTCCATGAGGAAGAGATGAAAAACAACAATCAAATCAGCAAAGGGAGGAACTATCCAAAGGAATAGCCAAATAAAGGAGAAATCAAGTCATGTCAAAAAAACGAAAATGAGTCAAATGACCAGGAATACAAATCATTTCTCAATAATAATCCTGAATGTTAAGGGCCTGATCTCATCAATCAAAAGACATAGACTGGCAGATTGGATAAAAAGAATGATCCAACAATACTCTACCTACAGAAACTCATTACATAGAAAGAGATTCCCACAGACTAAAGGTGAAGGAATGGAAAAAACATGCCATACACATGGACACATCAAAAAAACCGGAGTATCCATCCTCATACCATATAATGTGGACTTCAAGCCAAAGTTAGTCAGAAGGGATAAAGAAGGACATTTCATACTGCTTAAGGGAAGCATAAATCAGGCAAGACATAACAATCATAAATATCTATGCCCCAAGCAGTGGCTCATCCATGTACGTCAAACAAATCCTTCTCAAAACCAGGAAACAATGGACCACAACACAATAATACTGGGCAATTTTAACACACCTCTCTCACCACTGGACAAATCTTCCAAACAAAAATTGAAAGAAGAAACCATAGATCTCAATAACACAATCAATAATTTAGACTTAATGGACATATAGAGAATATACCATCCAACAAAGAGCAAATATACTTTCTTCTCAGCAGCACATGGATCCTTCTCTAAAATAGACCCATATTCTGTGCCACAAAGCTAATGCTAGCAAATATAAGAAGATAGACATACTACCTTGTATTCTATAAGATCATAATGGATTGAAATTAGAAATAAATGATAGAATGAGAAACAAAACTACTCCAGCACCTGGAGATTAAATAATACTCTATTGTATGATGAATGGATAACAAAAGATATCAGGAGGGAAATATAAAAACTTCCTAGAGGTAAGCAAGAACAAAGATACATCATATCAAAATCTCTGGGACACTATGAAGCAGTACTTACAGGAGATTTATTTCATGGAGCACATTCATTCAATAAAAGAAGAGAAAATCAACAAGTAAATGACCTACACTACCGTTCAAAGTCCTAGAAAAAGAAGAACAGACCAACACCAAAAGTAGTAGAAGACAGGAAATAGTTAAATCAGAGCTGAAATGAATGAAATTGAAACAAAGAAACAATAGAAAAAATTGACAAGATAAATAGTTGGTTCTTTGAAAAAATAAACAAAATTGATAAACCCCTTAACCACACTAACAAAGAGAAGGAGAGAGAAAAATCAAATTACTAAAATTTGGAATGAACAAGGAAATATCACAACAGACACAAGTGAAATACAAAACATAATTAGAAGCTATTTTGAAGTCTATACTCCAACAAAATAGAAAATCTCAAAGATATTAACAGGTTGCTAGAGACATATGAATTTTCTAAACTGAACCAGGAGGACATACACAATTTAAATAGATCATTTCAAGGAATGAAATAGAAGAAGTCATCAAAAGCCTACCAACAAAGAAAAGTCCGAGACCAGTTGTGTTCTCAGCCAAGTTCTACAAAACATTTAAAGAAGAGTTCATTCCAATAATTCTCAAAGTATTCACCAAAGAGAAGAGGAGGGAACGCTCCCAAGTTCATTCGATGAAGCCAATATCACTCTGATACTTAAACCAGACAGAGACACATTGAAGAAGAAAAGTTCAGACCAATATCTTAATGAACATGGACGCAAAAATTTTCAACAAAATTTTAGCAGATCTCCTGCAAAATTATATTACAAGGATAGTGCACCATGATCAAGTGGGTTTTATCCCAGGAATGCAAGGTTGGTTCAACATCCAGAAATCAATAAATATCCTTCTCCATATCAACAGACTTAAAGTTAAGAATCACATGATTATTTCGATAGATGCAGAAAAAGCATTTCAAAAAATACAGGCATCCCTTCATGCTCAAAACACAGGAAAAAATAGGGATAGTGGGAACATTCTTAATATTGTAAAGGCCATCTATGCTTAGCCCATGGCCAATATCATTCTAAATGGTGAAAAATGAAAGCATTTCCTCTAAACACTAGAACAAGGCAGGCATGACTCTTACACCACTTCTATTCAACATTATCTTTGAAACTCTAGCCAGAGCAGTTAGATAGACCAAGGAAGTTAAAGGGATATGAATAGGAAAAGAAGAAGTCAAACTATCCCTTTTTGCTGATGACATGATTATATATTTAGAGGAACAGGGAAATTCCACCAGAAAATTTTTAGAGCTCATAAGTGAATTCAGTAAAATAGCAGGATATAAGATCAATGCTCAAAAATCTAATGCATTTTTATACATAGGTGTTGATCTTTGGAAAGAGACGTTAGGAAATCTACCTCATTCACAATAGCCTCGAAGAAAATAAATACTTAGGAATCAATCTAACGAAAGATGTGAAAGACCTCTACAGTGAGAACTACGAATACTAAAGAAAGAATTAAAGAAAACCTTAGAGATGGAAAGATCTCCCATGTTCTTGGATAGGCAGAATTAATATTGTCAAAACGGCCATACTACCAAAAGTGCTATACAGTTTCAATGCAATTCCAATTAAAATCCCAATGACGTACCTTATAGAAATAGAGAAGCAATCATGGAAATTCATCTAGAAGAATAAGAAACCCAGAATAGCTAAAGCAATCCTTAACAGGAAGAGTAAAGCAGGGGGCATCACAAACCAGAACTTCAAATATACTACAAAGCAATAGTAACAAAAACAGCGTGGCATTGGTACCAAAATGACAGGTAGACCAATGTACAGAATAGAGAACGTGGACCCAAAACCCAAATGAATACAATTTTCTCATACTACACAAAGGGGCCAAAAGTATGCAATGAAAAAAGATAGCCTCCTCAACAAATGGTGCTGGGAAAACTGGAATTCGCATATGCAGTAGAATGAAAGAAACCCCTCTCTCTCGCCCTGCACAAAACTCAAATTAAAATGGATCAAGGACCTTGGAATGAAACCAGAGACCCTGCAACTTATAGAAGAAAAGTAGGTCCAGATCTTCCACATGCCATCTTAGGACCAGACTTCCTCAACAGGACTCCCATAGCACAAGAAATAAAAGCAACAATCAATAACTGGGATAGATTCAAACTAAAAAGCTTTCTCTCAGCAAAAGAAATTAACAGAAATGTGAAGAGAGAGCTTACAGAATGGAAGAAAATCTTTGCCACTCATACTTCAGATAGAACACTAATTACCAGAATATATAAAGAACTCAAAAAACTCTACACCAAGTATACAAATAACCCAACCAACAAATGGGCTAAGGAAATGAGCAGACACTTCACAGAAGAAGATCTGCATGCAATCAACAGATATATGAAAAAATGTTCAACATCTTTAGTAATAAGTGAAATGCAAATCAAAACTACCCTAAGAATCCATCTCACCCCAATTAGAATGGCAATTATAAAGAATACAAGCAGTAATAGGTGTTGGTGAGAATGTGGGGAAAAAGGTACTCGCAGGGGCGGGCTCTGAGGGTCCCAGAGCCGCACCGTGGCCTGATCTCTAAGATGGTGCCTGGCAGCTTGCCAGACATAGCTGCACTCATAAACAGTTTTAGGAAGTAACTCTGGTTGACTGTTGTACATGAGGCAATCCTGGTATCTGCCTGGAGACTGCTCCTTGATAGGCTGACTTTCCTGGTAGTCTACTCTCTGATAGGCTGATGTTCTCATATAAGTCTGAGACTTGTGGAATAAACCCCTTTTTGGTTCTGGTGATCAAGAAGAACGTACACGTTGTGATTGTCCCCGCGGGTGGTGGGCGATCATAAGTGGTGCCAAAACCTGGGAACTCGAGTTACAAAGAAGGAACTGATCAGGTAAATACAGGGAAAGTAAAGTACAGTCTGGCCAGGTTAAAGTTCGCAGGATAAGCGACGGACCTTGAGTGTTTGTAAGTGCTTTCGCTTTTGTTTTGCTAGTTTAAGTGCTTTGCATTCTGTTAGTTTAATAGAGAAATATGGGCGCTGAAATGTCATGAATGCGCATGGAAGATCCCTTAAAGGATTTGCTCTGGGCCAATGGAATTCCTCTTGAAACAAAAAGAGTCCGAAACTTTTTACGCACAGTGGAAGATATTGTGCCACGGTTCTTGGACGAGGGATTACTGAATATCCCTCAATGGGAGCATCTAGGGGAGGATTTGAGAGCGACAGAGAGAGTAAAACCATTACCCCTGGGAACCATGGCCATATGGATGTTAGTTAGAGGGTGTTTAGATACTCCTAATACCAAATGCAGAGAGGCCATAAAACAAGGGGAAGAGGTTTTGGAGGAAATAAAAGAGGAAAGGTCTAAAGCATCAGACAGGGCATCAATAAGATCAGAGACAGACAAGAAAAATGAAACTGGGTGTGAGGATAGTTCAGATGAAGAGGAGGATTTACTATGTAGAACAAAAAATCTTGCTATTACAGGATCTACTAAAGAAAAGATGGGACAAACACACACCACACATAGTGACCCTGCACTCTCAGCTCTTAGACTCATGCTGAAGAGTAGCGGCCTTGTGTGGTTTGATACACAGGCAGAAAAAGCCTGGGACACCTTTACTCGAGTGTCCCCTTGGCTTCCTGCCGCTAATCTTTTTGAGTGGTCCACATGGGATCGTGTAGAACAACTTGTTAGGAAGAGGGAAATCAGTTTAGGGGAGGGTCCCCCATTAGGAGTCTGCCCTACGTTATCTGCCCTTAAGGCCTGATTCTCTCCAGGACCTCCCAAAGGGGGCTCCAAGTTTTCTCCCCAAAGAGCTGCTGCCTAAAGAACCGCTGGCTCCTCCCATTGCATCTCCTTCCAGAAACTTGCCACGTAGTAAACAACATTGGGAGACCTTTAATGAGGAGCCCAATCCATCTCAATCCACTCCTCCCAAGGTTGAGGAACCACGAGGGCAGCCAGCCTCTACACATAGGGAGGGCCCACTACTGCCCCAGGGAGGCTCATTGCTGCCATCTTGTATTCTGGGGCCACATCAGACTCCAATGAAAGCCCTCACCCTCCTCCTTCTGGATGGCGGGAAATCTTCCCGGTGGCCATTTTATGATACTGGGCAAGAACTCACAGACTCTAACCTCCCCCCTCCCTGTATGGCCTTCCTGGTAAATGGTAAATGTTAGTTTGGGAAGGAATGACTACCGATCACAAATTGGCCTGTGCAGGGATGAAAGATTGCTCCATGGGAACGTGGATTGTGGCTACCAAAGATATTGGCACACAGCATCTGTGAGCGAGTGGGCAGATGGAAAGGGATTCCTTATCTTCAAGTCTCTTCTTTCTTCTAACGCCTTCTTCTTCTCCCCCTCTTATTCCTTCTCCTCCTCCAACTTCGCCCCACCCAGCCCACCTAGTCCTCTTGCCATGAGGTCCCACATATGCCGGTGTGGAGGGAGTAACCAGCCCAACCATCAGTGGCATGTCCTAGTAAGGAGTATAATAGAGTAGCCCCAGTACCCACAAATATTGGGAGATAATTGTTTCACAATTTTCTGTGTCCAAACCTGAATTGATTACTAACCAGGATTAAGGGTTAAAATGCCCTAGGCATCAAGTTTCTGCTGGAACATTTTATCCCCTTTCAGATCCAAATCTCAGTCAAGGCTTACATTGAAATGTAAATAGAGAAAGCCTGAAGGCTCAGTAGGAGACCGGTCTCAACCCAAGGGAAAAAAAAAAAAAAAAGAGCAAAAAGTCTTACCTGAACTCCAGCAAAAGTAAATTTTATGGTGCTTTACTAAAGTAATTAACGGCTGTATCATTTTTCAGGTATCATTTTTCCAGGACTCTTGTTTTTTTTGAATTCTACATTTTTTTTTGAGCTCTTGACTTTTTGGATCAGTTCTATTTTTTTTTTTTTATTCAGCTAGAGTTTTTGAACATCTGTTACATTGCAATGGAGATTCACCTATAAAGTTTCAAGGCCTTTGATTTTGTGTTATGTGTATGTCGTGCTGTCTGATGTCATGTTTTGTCTGTATCAAAACTGAGCGCTCCTAAAATTAAAATTTAAAATGGATCCAAATAATTTTAATTCACGTGATTTAAAAAGGTTCAATTTAATTTGGGTAAACTAATAGAAGTAAAATGTCTTGAAAATAACTCGCAAGTCTTTAGGTGGTCAAATTAATAAAATGTTGATGTTAATAAAATGTTTAACATCAATTTTTCTAGGACTTTCCTTCAACAAGAAAAAGCTGGCAAATATTGTTCAGGACACTTGTCTGATATCTTGGTTTTTACAAAATAAGTGAATTAGAGTTGACATGCATGGGATTACTCAAATGTATTTGTACAGAAAATTGTTTTGTGTCATCACTAAACTAAAAACAAGGTTACTAAGAGTTATGTCCTAACAGGTACAATTCTATACACAAAGGGTTCTAAAAGTTTCAACTGTGTTTCAATTAGAGTACTATAAATAACAAAATATTTAATCTTGTTAAAATAGAGTAATTTATCTAAATTCAGAAATTTCATAAGAGTTGTTTCAGAATGTGAACAAAGAGGTCAACAGATAGGAAAGAAAACAATAAAAGGTTCTAGATATGGAAATATATTTAGTGAAAAACAAAATGTTTCTGGGTAAGAAAGTGCTTATGTGATAAAATACATGAGGGTCTAAATAAGTGCTAAGAAAGTCTGTAAATAAACAAAAAGGGGGAATAGGGGAGACCTTCAGGTCCCCTAAAGATAAACTTTCTTTTTGCCTCTTTATTTTAAATTTTTTAACTCTGGATAATGAGGGTCGCTCTGCTGCTGAGAGACATGGCAATCATAAAAAACATGATAGAGTGACGGTAAAATGGAAGGATGTTCTTACAGGACAATGGAACGGCCCGACCCGGTGCTTTACTGGAGCCGCGGCTCGGTTTGTGTGTTTCCACAGGATAAAACATCGCCTATCTGGGTTCCTGAGCGACTAACTTGACCAGTGCCAACTCTACCAATGAGTAACTCAGACCAACAAAATGAAGATGCTGAACATACTCCTGATGACCATGATGCTCGTAGCCTTTCCCCCCTTGAACTAACTTACAACCTCTTTTTAGTCTCTTAGGAGGAACAGTTCAACTATATACCTTTCCACCTACCCCAGTTTGTGTGTCTCCCCCTTTTATCTCTCAATGTTGGAATGCTTCTAGGTTCCCGCTGGCAGTCTTAATGTGTGTTCCTACCTTCCTACCAGTCCCAGTCTCTGTTACAGATGCAGAATTGCCAGTGTTACTATCAAGAAACAGGAGAGATTTTGGCATCACAGCGACCATGGTCGCCACGGTAGCAGTCTCTGCAGTGGCAGCCGCAACCACAGCAGCAGTTGTTGTGTCAACACAACCATACAGACAGCAACAACAATCACTTGGCCGAAAATACAGTTGCAGCCTTACAGACTAAAGAGACCCTAAACCAACATCTAACAGTAGGCATACTCCTTGTAAATCAGAGTGGACTTACTACAAGAAGAAGTGGATATCTTGCAAGAACTTTTGGGACTGGGATGTGTTTATCCTTTAAGAGCAGTGTGTGTCACCCCTATTGCTTATAATAACCTTAGCTCTGTGGTTATGTTATCTAAAAATCTCTCTGTCTACCTTACTGGTAATTGGTCATCTACGTTTGATAATTTAACCAGTCAGCTACGAGCTGAAATACTCAGAGTCAATGCCACCAGGGTTCAAGTTGCATCGGTATCCGAGATGTTCTCTTTGTTATCTAAAGCCCTGGGATTGACAAAACAGTGGGCTGGAACAGTAGCTGTTCTGATTATTATCTGCTTAGGGATAGCCTATGTTATACGCAGCCAAATCAGAGCTTGCCAAGATGCCCGATGTCATCGACGGGCTATAGTACAGGCTTTGACAGCCATTGAGACAGGCACATCCCCCCAAGTATGGCTAAGCACACTGGACCAGTAGTCAAAGACATGTAAGATCCGTGGAAATGCATACCAACCTAAGACAGGGTTCTGACGCCTGGAGGTCAGAATTCCAATGATGGGTAAGGATGTAATTTGCCATGGACAACCTAAGACAGGCATGGTCCCAAGTCATCTTTTCTTTATTTAAAGAATAAGGGGGAGATGTCAGGGGCGGGCTCTGAGGGTCCCAAAGCCGCACGGTGGCCTGATCTCTAAGATGGCGCCTGGCAGGTTGCCAGACATAGCTGCACTCATAAACAAGTTTTAGGAAGTAACTCTGGTTGACTGTTGTACATGAGGCAATCCTGGTATCTGCCTGGAGACTGTTCCTTGATAGGCTGACTTTCCTGGTAGTCTACTCTCTGATAGGCTGATGTTCTCAATATAAGTCTGAGACTTGTGGAATAAACTCCTTTTTGGTTCCTGTGATCAAGAAGAGCGTACACGTTGTGATTGTCCCCGCGGGCGGTGGGCGATCATAGGTACACTCATACCCTGCTGGTGGAGTTGCAAATTAGTGCAGTCACTCTAGAAAGCAATGTGGAGATTCCTTGGAAAACTTGGAAAGGGACCACCATTTGACGCAGCTATCCCACTCCTTGGTCTATATCCAAAGGACTTAACATGCAGAGATGCAGAGATGCAGCCACATCAATGTTCATAGCTGCTCAATTCACAATAGCCAGATTGTGGAACCAACCTAGATGCCCTTCAATTGATGAATGGATAAAGAAAGTGTGGTACATATATACAATGGAATATTACTCAGTCATAAAAAATAATAAAATTATGGCATTCGCAGGCAAATGAATGAAATTAGATTATATCATGCGAAGTGAGATAAGCCAATCTCAAAAAACCAAAGGACGAATGATCTCTCTGATAAGCGAATAATGACACATAGTGGGGTTGGGAGGGAGGCAAGATGGAGGAAGGAGGGACAGTGTAGAGGGAACAGAGGGGTGGGAGGGGTTTGGGGAAGAAAAAATAACAGAATGAATCCAACACTATTACCTTACGTTAATGTTTGTTTGCACAAATGGTATACCTTTACTTCATGTACAGAGAAACAACATGTATCTTTTTTGTGTACAATAAAAATAAATTTTAAAAAATCAATTTATAAACTAAAGTATCAATTAGTCCTGTAACTTGCAAACTGTTGAATCTGTTTATCCTTGAGGAGGAAATTACAAATTAAAATAGGTTGAGGCAAAGGTAGAACAATGACTTGTCATATATTTGTTCAATCTGTGTCCTGAGATTACTTTTGTATATACACATAATGTTGTACTTGTGGAATTTGCCACAGTGATCAGTTTTAAGGTGTGGTATACAGCCTCTATAATGCCACTCTATAAATGGTTTCCCTGAATCTGGGTACCCAATGGCCTTGTGTGATATTCTCCCCTTGAAGATGGGCTAGACATAGTGGCTGACTTCTAATAAATGAATGATGTGTGAGGGATAGATAATTAATTTCAATATTGGGTTACCCCGGAATGGTGACTTCTGTTTTGACCTGTCTCTCTTGTCTCTGTCCGTCTCTGCACCTATGTATTACATGTAATGCCAATGAAAACTCCTGAGTAGTCCATGGAAATCGCACAAGGGAGAACCTGATCATTGCCTAATACAAGTTGAGTGAGCTCAGAAGTGGTTTCTCCAATCCAAGATGAAGTTTCCGATGATTGCAAAACCAACAGACAGCCGAACTGCACCTCATGAGAGAGCCTGACATAAAGACATAATTCGTTATGCCAAAATAGATAATACACAAGGTCTTGTTACTTATATAACCAATGTGAGTTTCTAACCTGATATTGGACCTCATTTTTTTTCTGAACAAGATGTAGGAAAATAAAATCAAAGGATAAATGATAAACTAGAAATATATTTCTGCATATATATATATATATATATATATATATATATCCACAGAGATAAAGGGTTAATATCATTAATAAAAATGGCCCTTCCAAATGGAGAAAAAGGTGTCTTGAATACAATAGAAAAATAAGCAAAAGGCATGATTATACATTTGCAAAATTGGTACAAGATGACCCTTCAATTTGAGAAGTGGCCTCTCCTGTAATAAGAGAAATACAATCAAGCTACACTAAGATACAGTTTCTCATCTATCAGATTGCAAAATGCTAAGGTTTATAACACAGTCAGTTTATAAGGCTGAAGGAAATAGATGTTCCAACCTTGCTGGTGAAGGGTGAGTGTATACAAAATGGCACAACTCTCATGAGAGAAATCTAATAATATTATCATAAAACAATATACATACTTATCCTTTGCTGCAGCAGTCTCACTTGCAAAATTTCCCTGAAGATAAACAAACCCCAACAACACAAAAGCATATTTGCACAAGATTATTCGTTTTATCATCTCCAATTTCAAAATGTTGTGAATACCATATTATTGTATAGGAAATGTATTATAAGGGTGGCACATCCTCACTATGTTGCACTAAGGAGATGTTGCAATGTTTCTCATTTTATAGAAAGAGTACTTTCTATAGAATGATTTCCAGGATATATCGCCAGGTAAAAGAATGCAAAGTGCAAAAATTATATATGGGGTATTGTTTGTGTAAGAAAGAAGAAGTAAAATAATACATGAAGAGAATCTGCAAATATTTGTAAAGGAAATTCAAAAATTAATTTGCAACTCAACAAGACTCTGTTTCTAAATAACAGTATTAAAAAGGGTTGGGGATGTAGCTGATTGGTTAAATGCCCCTGGGTTTAATCCCTGGTACAGAAAAAAAAAGAATTATTAGTTATTATTAGTTATAATAGAATTAGAGTAACAAGAAGTTACCTGGTAAGAAGTAAAGAGAACTCTAGAAAGTACAAATTGGCAGATAAAATGAGCAGCTATAACCCTAGGTCTAGACAATGTTGGAGATATGTATGAGAGTGGGAGTGGGTGTGGGTTGAAAATGGGGTGGAAGGGAAGGGAGAATAAGTAACATCCTTTGAGTATTTCTTACAAAATACTGCCATGGGAGCTGTTATTGTTATATACATTCAAAGGAAAAAATTCTAATCAACAAAGATTGGAAAACTTTATTTTTATTTAAACTGAAACAAACTGAACTGTGAATTCAATGGCTAACATAACTATACAAAATTAAAAAAAACTAAGATCTAACTCAACTAATCTTGAACATAGTATTTTGAGCATTTATCTTAATCTAAAACAAAAAGAACTGCAAGAAATTCTTCATCTTCCCTTAATAGCTTTGTTGTTATTTTTATAGAACAGTAATTTTTGAATCTACCTTGTGTGTATTGTAGAACTGAGAAGTGGAATGAGAGTATTGATGTTGCAAGAATATCATTGTTGGAGAAAGGAAATTCCAATTTCAATGGGAACAACAAGGAAGAATCTTGAGGTATTGGACTGGAATTAGAGGTGTCTCTAAGAACAAATGATTTTAAAATAATCTATAATCTTTTTCTCTCTCTTCAAAATGAACTTAAAGCAATCTTATCCCAGTAGGAAAGAGCTCACCCAGGACTCAGAACTTGGCTAATAAATCTTACTCTCCATCAAAAGGAACCAGGGGACTGTGATATAAAATGAGCTTGGACAATTGTGCTAGAAGGTAAAGAGGTACTAGGAAAAAAGAAAAATGAAGAATGGACAGCTCAATGACAAACAGCAAGTTAGATGGTGATTCCACTGATCATTTGAGGATATTCTTCTTTTCTGTTGGCCTGTCTTTAATCATACTTTGGGTATCTGATCTTGTCTTATTTTCAGATTTTTTTGACTATGGTTTTTAAATTTATGTCTAATTTTTATTTTCTACCAAATGCTAATTGCACATCCTAGACTTTATTGTTCATCTTAGTCTTGAATCATACATGTTCTGTATGTGGGGTGGCTGTATTTTTGCCACAGAAGTCCACAGACTACATGTTGGTTGACAGTGGTCATATCAGGAGACAGCAGATTTTCCTTTCTGCTCCATTAACCTAGAGGTCAGGACTGGTGATGTTTCAGAAGTGGACAAAGGCACACTGTAAGTTTTTCTTGTATTGTGTATAATTTAAGTTCAGTCTTCATTGCTTCCATACAAGCATGAGCTCATTACGTGTATACAGAAGAGTCAAATGAAGAGTAACATATAATATTAAACATTCATATTGTTTGTACCTAAATAGGGAAATGGAGTGTGGTTGTCTTTATGATGTGTCCCACATCAGTCTTTCTTTCTGTGACTGGTGCATAGAGCTGACTGAGATTAATGGTATAGACCCAGAACAAAAGACACAATGACACTGAGGTTGATGTAAAATTATTTTTTAAAATTTCCCACTTTTGAACAAGAGAATCTTCAGGTTCTCAATCAAATGGTTTCTATTTTTCTTTATTCGCTGCTATCCCAAGTCTGATCCTGATTTAACAAACGGGTCTCATTTTTACTTTTAGTTTTATTTCCTTTCAATAGGAACTAGGTCTTTTCTGACCTGGATAATTTATTCTATACCATTAGTTCGGACAATTCCTGGAAATTTGATCAGAAAGTTATTACCACTTGGAAAGATCCAGATGAACCTCTATAGTGGGATGTATTAAAAGATGAAAAATGATGTGTTTTTGAAAAACCATGATCATCAATTAGTGATTTTGTCTTTTAAAATTTATTCTTGTTAAATTGACATGTTAGTAGAGTATATTTTTCATATTATACATACATGGAGTATAACTTCCCATTCTTATGGTTGTACATGTTGTGGAGTTTCACTAGTGGTGTGTTCATATATGAACATAGGGAAGTTATGTCTGAATCATTCTACCATCTTTACTATTCCCATCTCCTCTCCCTTTCCTTCATTCCCCTTTGTTTAATCCATTGACCATTTTATTCATGTATGACCATGTATGTCAGATAACGCACATTTAAGACGTGCCTGTTAAAAAGGGAAGTAAAACACACACACACAAATATGTTTTTTTGAATGACAAGTGTATCTATCAAAAATCATTTAATTTAAACATTGCAAAAATAATACATAAATGTTTCCTAGTTGGACTCTGCTACATTGCGTCTGATTATTACACTAATTCAGTTTAACTTATTAAATTGATAACTGATATGAGAAAGATAAAATTAGGGGAGATAATGGAGAAAAAGATAAGGTGTGGAGACTAAAGAGGGTCATTGCAGAGAGAAGAAACATGTACAACACAGAGATGTGAAAGAGTGATGTGTTCATTAAATGCAGAACCGGTATTGCTTATTCCTAAAATGACAGCAAGAAAGTAGTTAATGAGGTTGAACAAAGAGATTTTCAAATGTGGAAACTCATTACAAGTGGGATAAGGGCTTTGAGCTTTTTATACCTACATGTTTCCAACATTTTGAAGTAAGGTAGGGCCATAGTGTTTCTGGAGTTCATCTTCCTGTGAGTCAGCGCTTAGTTCAGGACACCATTTCAGAATTTTATGGTATCCAGAGAAAAACAATATTCTCTGCACCAAAAGGAAGGTAAGAGTTCAGTCTGTGGGAGGTGATAACTCAGACTCTCAAATGAGATCCGACCAGGGGGAAAGGGATATTTTTGAAGATGAACTTTCTATAGTCATGAGGAGTGAATGCATACACATTCTTAAGGGAAATGTACTGGTCTGCAAAGCTCAGTGTATTTATTATGAATGATCCATTCATCACAGATATATGTAACAGGTTTTCAGGGACAAAAAGACAGGAATTTCATTTAATTGTGGAATAATGTCATAGAGGGGTTTTCTCTACAGATCGGTTTCCTTAAAAATGGTTCTAGATGGTTTTAGGTTCAGTGTCATCATGCCCAGGGTCTTCTTGTCTCAGAGAGGATGGCTCCTCTTCCATGTTAGAGCTGGCAGCTTTTCTAAGAGACTAAAAAGAGGTGCCTGAAACAGTAGGGAGAACCTGGTGTCAGTGGTTCAAAAAGACTGTACAGAGTTCTTTCACAGAAGGAAAGACTAGTACAGAAGGGATCAAGATGTGGGGCAGAAGCAGGCTGCACATCACAGCTCCTCTGTGTTCAGAATCAAAACAGCTGGAGAACAGCTACTCAGCACTGCAGGTGAAAGAAGGAATGCACTGAGGTTCAATCCTGGACAGAGACTTGGTGAAACTCAGAGGTTCTAGGCACTGGAACACAGAGAGAATCAGAGCAGACTCTGCTCTCATGGCAGAAGCATATTTGACAAAACTGTTACAGAAACAGCAGCAGAAGAGAAAGCCAGTCTGAATTTATCCTTGTAGGCTCTGCAAAGAGGGCAGCTGTGTGAGAAGTACTCTTCTCTCCTCAACTTCTAAGTGGACAGGTGTTGTGAGTAGCATCTAGTTGGTACACTTAAGCCTTTGGGAAACATGAATTCCAGCATCTTCTCATCCACTGGAGATCATAGTGAGGGGTAATGCCACTGAAGTGGGTCATCTGAATGATACATTCAATGAGATAGATGGCTGCAGCTGAAGGGCCATGAGACCCACCTGCCCACAGAGGGAACAAAACTGGGCCCACTCCTCCTTCCCTGTGGGAGGCATTGCTCCCTGCAATCTGAAAACTCCTATGGTTCATAGAAAACCCCTACCCATGCAGCAGAGGGACCTGCCTTCCTGCAGATTTTTTGAATCTTTCCTTTTTTGCAATAGGAGGGCTCCCATTGGTGCCCAGGCTTGCTGTGGAGTTTCCAGAGTTGCCAAGAGCAGACCTGAGAGAAGATTTGGTGAATAGTCCCAAATACCTAGTGTTTCTCCCTGTGCTTCATGAAAACCTGAGAGCACACAAAGCTGCCACCCAGGAGAGGGAGATATCCAGCCACCATCAGAGAGCAGAGAGAGTTGCCCAGGTTCCAGGCAGAGGAAGGCACAGTAAGGGCTGGGTGGGTAGACTCCATCCCTGAGTCTGTGAAGTTAGTCATTTGAACAGGAGGCTGATTGAGATGTGGGAAAAGGAAATCTAGTGCTCCCCACCCCCACCACAGTGGCAGTTGGTTAATTTGCCACCTCTATGCCCAGAGTCTTTCAGGATATGCCCCTGAGGCATAAATATTTGCCAAGGCCTTATACTGGCTGCTTTCAGAACTAGAAATCCTTGGAGGATGTCTCTTCATCTTAGATACCTCAGCAAATAGGAATTTTATTCTCTTCCCTACATGTATTTAATTTCATTTGGATTATCTTTCATGTTATTTTATTTCCTATCATTTGTTATTTCATACTTTTACTAATTTTATATATATTCTTTACTCACTAATTAGACTTTTCTTCTTTTTCTCTTTCTCAGTTTTAGTCCCCTCTCTTCTTTGTTTTCACATTTTTCTTCTCTCTCTTCTCTCACAAACCCTTTTACTTTTGCCTCCATTTCCCTTTCCTTTTAATTTCTACATAGTTTAATATTTATTTTACTGTATTTACCAGTTTTACTATCTACTGAATATTATCATTTCCTCTTTCTTTTCTTTGAATAATAGAGTGGTAGAGAATAGTTCAACAGGTTTTTGTTATATTTTAGTGTATGATCTGCTGCCAAGCTCTCATTGTAACCCCTGATTGTTCCCTCAGAGCAGTGCAGGAGACTGAACATAATACTTTGAATACATTGATAGGTGCTTTGGAGCGGAGAGATTCTCCCAGCCTGGGACATATACAAAAGAGAAAGCAGCTTACTCAAACGCCCTCACATAAGAAGAATGGAGATATCCTTCCCCAAATGCACAAATCTCATCATAGAAGCACAAGTAACATAAGAAACAAGGCAGTAAGATGCTCCCAAAAGTTCATAAGTTACCAATAAAGGAACCCACACATATTAAAGTGAAATACATGTTGGAGAAAGAATTAAAATATTGATTGTTAACATGAACTAAGAAATGAACTAATGTAGCCAACAGACTACATGAAAGAACATTCATGTAAAAAGACCGAGTTTATGAAAAAACAAAACAAAACAAAAATGAATAGAAATATTGGAAGTGAAAAGCTCAATAAGTCAAATAAAACTCTTAATGGAAAGTATAGAAAATAAACTAGAGCAAACAGAAAAACAAACAGCAGAGTTTAAAGAGAGGATGGATGAACTAGAACATTCACACAGAAATGGAGACAAAAATTAATAAAATATCAACAGAATACAAAAGAACTGTGATATAGTATTAAAAGAGCCAATTTAAAACTGATAGGTTCTGAGGAAGGAGTGGAGAGACAGGTTAATGCCATAGAAAACTTATTCAGTGAAATAATAGCCCCTGATTTCCATAATCTTGACAAGGAGATGGATATGTGGGCACTGGAGGTAATTAGAAGTCCAAGTAGATATGACCCCAAAAACTCTCTTTGTCATATGATAGTTACAGTGCCCAAAATTCAGTATGCAGAAAATATTTTTAAAAGCTGTAAGAGAAAGAGAGAGAGAAGTGCTGCCAAGTCACTTATAAAGGAAAGTTCATTAGAAATACAGCAGACATTTTAGAAAAGATCTAATGGCCAAGAGGTCACAGAATGATGCATTTCAAGACTTGAAAGACAAAAAAAAAAAAAAAAACAATGCCTCCACTAATCTAGATTATTATATCCATAAAAAACTATCCATCAGAGTTGACAGAGAAGTGAGATATGTGTTAATTATAATTATAATTATATAATATAATTATAATATAATTATAATTATATGTCCAAGATATGTGTTAATTAAAAGAACTCATGGTGACTACACCACCATTGCAGAAGATATGTAAGAGACTTCTATGCACAGAAGGTGAGGATGAAAGCAACCAACAGATCATGGGAAATAATAAATTTCATTAGAGATCAGATAAAGAAATAAGAATTTCAAATAGTAGAAATAAAAAAAGACAGGTATTAGTACATATATTTCAGTAACAACTGACTGTAAATAACTACATTTATTTAACTGAAGCACATAGAAATGCAGCTTGATTAAAAATCAAGCCCAAATTGTATGGTGTCTGCAGGAAACACCCCATTTGCAAAGACATTCACAGATTGAATGTGAAAAGATGGAAAATGATATTCCATGCAAATGGAATTCAAAAACAAGCAGGAAAAGTTATACTCATATCGGCAATGCTGACTTCAAACAAAATTACTCAAAATAGAGAAAGAACGTTCTGAATATTGGTAAAGGGAAATAATTAATAAAATGATATAATGAATGTAAATGTTTATGATCTGAATGTCTGTGCATCAAATTTTATAAAACAAACAAGCTCAACATGAAGGGTGTTATAGGGCTTGATATAATAATATTGGGTGACTTCATACCACATTCTTGCTAATGGGTAATCCAGATCCCTGTCCCTCCCCACAAAAACAAAACACATGAGAGTTATACTACATACTGAATTAAATGAAATTTACAGATATACAGAGCAACCCATACAACAACAACTGAATACACTTTCTTTACAGCAGGTATGAAGCTTTCTCCAAAACATATTCTATATTAGGCCAAAATGCAAGTCTTAGGACATACATAAGAGTTAAAATAATATCTTTCATCTTATCAGGTCATAGTGGAATGAAACTGGAAATCAATAGCAAGAGAAACTACAGAAAATATAGAAATGCACTTTCGGATGATTAGTGGATCATTGAAGAAATCAGGAGGGAGATTTAAAAATTCCTAGAGTAAAAAAATGGAAACAGAATATACCAGAATTTGTGGGATGAAGCAAAGTCAGTTATAAGAGGGAGTATTCAGTTCAGTGAGTGGTTTCATTAAAAAATTAGAGCTGTTACATAAATTATCTAATGATGTATATCAAGGACTTAGAAAAACAGAAATAAACAAAGCAAGTGGGGAGTTGTTTGTTTGTTTTTTCTAAAAATTCCCAAACAAGTGGAAGGAAAGAAATAATAAAGATCTGAACTGAAATGAATGAAATAGAGATTCAAATATCAACACATAGGATTTATGAAACAGGAACTTGTTTTACTGAAATGATCAAAAACATTTTATAAACTCTTAATCTAAACTAACAAGAAGAAAGTGATAGAAGACCAAAATTAGCAAAATTAGATGTTGAAATAGAGATATTGTAATGGATAACAATGAAATCCAAAGGATCATTAGAGACTATTTTGGAAATTTTCATTCTAATAAATGAGAAACTCTAGAAATAACAAACTTCTAGACACACATACCTGCCAAAATTGAATCACGAACATATAAAAGTTCTAAACAGACTAATAACAACAATGAGATTGAAGAGATAGTAAAAATCCTCCCATCAAATAAAAGTACAGTACTGGATGGATTCACATCTGAAATTTACCAGACCTTTATAGAAGAACTAATGCCATTAGTCCTCAAACTATTCCAAGAAATACAAAAAACAAGGAATGCTGTCAAGCACATTTGCAAAGTTAGTATTGCCTTGATACTAAAAACAGATAATGAAACAATTAGGAAAGATAATTACTGCCTCATATTGAACACAGATGCAAAAGTTCTTAATGAATACTGAGAAAATGAATTCAACAATATATTAAATGTTCTATGCATCTCAATGAAATTGGTTAATTTCAGGGATATAGGGATATGGTTCAACATACACAGATCAATAAACATATTGCAACACATGAATAGAATAAAAGAACAAAAATCACATAATCATCTCAATAGAGAAAAAGACTTTGAAAAATAATTCACACTCCTTCATGATAAAGGCCCTGAAGAAACTAGGGTTAGAAGGTCTTACCCCAATCTAATTAAGGCTATTTTTGAGCTTTACTTATAATAAGTTTAACATTATACTGAATGAGGAAAAACTAAAAACTTTTGCTCTAAAATTGGGATAAAAAAAGGATATGCTCTCTCTTCACTCTAATTCAATACGGTATTTAAAATTTTAATCAGAACAAGAGAATCAAGAGAAAGAAAGAAAAGGCATATAAACAGGAAAATAAGAAGTTAAATTATCCCTATTTTCATATGGTATGATTCCATATTTAAGAGACCTTAAACTCTAGATAAGTCCTTTAGGTCTGGTAAAGCTGGGTCAAAAGTTTGGTCTATTCCATGTTTTCTAAGGAATCTCCATACTGCTTTCCAGAGTAACTGCACTAATTTGCATTGTATGAATGAGTCTTTTCCCCACATCCTTGCCAACATTTATTATTGCTTGTATTCTTGATAATAGTCATTCTAATAATAATTAGAGTGAGATAAAATCTTAGGGTAGTTTTGATATGCATTTCTCTTATGACTAGAGATGTTGAACATTTTTCATATATTCGGTGATCAATTATATGTCTTCTGTGAAGTGCCTGCTCAGTTCCTTAGACCATTTATTAATGGGGTTATTTGTATTTTTGGTGTTAAATTTTTTGAGTTCTTGATAATTCTGGAGATTAGTGCTCTATCTGAAGTGCATGTGGTAAAGATTTTCTCCCACTCTGTAGGCTCTCTCTTCACATTACTGATTGTTTCATTTGCATATAAACCTTTTTAGTTTGAATTTATCCTATTAATTGATTCTTATTTTCATTTCTTGCACTTTGGGAGTCTTGTTAAGGAATTCTGGGCCTAAGCTGACATGATGAAGATTTGGGCTTACTTTTTCTTATATTTGGTACAGGGTCTTTGGTCTAATTCTTAGGTCCTTGATACACAATGGAATATTAACCTGCCTAAAGAAGAATGAAATTATGTCATATGCAGTTAAATGGATGGATTTGGAAAATATGCTAAGTGAAATAAGCCAATCCCCAAAAATCAAAGATCAAATGTTTTCTCTGGTAAGTGGATGTTGATACATAATGGGGTGATGGTGGGGGGCAGGGTAAGGGAAGAATGGAGGAGTATTGGATTGTGTAGTGGAAAATGAGGATAGGGGAGGAGGAAGGGTGAAGGAAAGATGGTGGAATGAAACAAACATCATTACCCTATGTACATGTGTGATTACATGAATGGTGTGACTCTACATTGTGTACAACCAGAGAAATGAAAAGTTGTACTCCATTTGTGTACAATGAATCAAAAAGTATTCTGTAGTCATGTAGAACTAAATGGAACAAACAATAAGAAAAAAGAAAAAGGAAATTGAAGAAGAAACCACAAGATGGGAACACTTGGATAGGCAGGGTTAAATTGCTAAAGTGGTTATATCACCAAAAGTAATATACAGATTCAATGTAGTTCTCATCAAAATACCTATGACATTCTTTACAGGGCTAGAAAAACAAGACTAAAATTGAAGTGAAAGCACAAAAAGACCTAGGATAGTCGAAGTAATTCTGAGCAAAAGGAACCATATTGGAGGCACCACGATGCCCAATTTCAAAATATACCACAGATGCCCTATACAAAATCAATTCAGAAAGGATCAAAGACCTAACCAAAAGACCTGAAATTTGAAACTTCTAGAATAAAACCGTTAGAACCACAGGCACAAGTAATGAGTTCCTGAGCCGCCCACAGTTCAGGAAATAATAGCAAAAATTGATCCATGGTATTACATTAAGTTAAAGACTTTCTGCACAGCAAAGTAAACAATCAACAGACTGATGAGACAGCGTAAGGAACAGGAGAAAAATTTTTACCAACCACTCTTCTGATTGATTAATATGTAGAATGTATAAAGTACTTAAAAAACTGAACACTAGGAAAACCCAAATAATGATTCAATAAATTGGCATATTAATTGAATAGATACTTCTCTGAAGAAGGATAAAAATTCCAATAATTATATGATAAAATGCTCAATGTTTTGAGTCATCAGGGAAATACTATACAAGCTACATTGAGATTCCATCCCTCATGCCCCAATTTGAATGGCAAACACCAAGAATACAAATAACAATAAAGCATGGCAAGATGTGGTACTAAACAGCCCATATACACAGCTGGTAGAATGCAAACTAATGCAATCACTAAGTAAATGAGTATTAAGTTTCTACAGAAAACTCAAAATAGAACTACAACATAATCCAGGGGTAACACTTCTTGGTCTATATCTGAAAGAATGAAAATCAGCACTCTTCAGAGATACCTGCATGTTTATTGCAGCACAGTTCACAATAACTAAGTCATGCAATTAGCCTGGTTGCCCATCAAATAGATGATTGGAGAAAGAAAATGACAGATATGAACATAATGGACTATTATTCAGCCATAATGAAGAAGAAATAACTTCACTTGCAGGAAAAAGGAGGAAGCTGAAGAGCATCATAGTTTGCAAAATAAGTCAGATGCAGAAAGATATGTGTGGAAGCTAGATAAAGGAAAAAAGGGAATCATCAATGTAAGAGGGAGACCATTGGGGTAGAGAGAGGGGATCTGTGGGAAAGGCTGGGAGGGGTAATCAGAAGTAATGAGAAGTGAATTAAATCAAATTATGATATGCATGTACAAATACACACAATGTAACCAAGTACTCTTTATATAACTAATGCTGTTTAACAAAAAGTTTCCCAATCTATAAAAAGAAAAAGACTAACACAGAAAAACTAAAAAATATCTGGGGGTACCCAGGGCTTGTCTGAATTTGCCTGATAGAATTGCCTCAAAAAAACTGCTGTGTGTACAGCACTCTCTTGATCCCACCTATGAGAAAGGAGATGAGTCAGTAATGGTAAAAAGCAGAAATGAGACATGAACACACTGTTCCATAGCAGGCTGTGGTGCCTTAGGGACTGGGGACAGGAGATGACCTCTCTGAATTCTTCAGTATCTCAATAACAGACCACACATTACCTTAAGGTATTCATGAGAACAATTTGGGTACTCTCCCAGACGCCAAAAGAGGGCAGCTCAATTAAATACCATAGTTTCCTGTTCCCCATGAAACACATGTTCATTCATAAGCAGAAAGCCTAGTTCAAGAGGGTGATCCCACGTCAGTTGAAACAATGAGGAAAAAATGATCTCTTCCTTCTAGTGATGAAATTTTAAGAGACTGAAGAAGATTGAATGTGAACCAGGAGAACCCCAGCTGTCTGCATCTCCTCTGAGATGTGGAGGACAGGTAACCGTCATGTCTCTGCTGAGTCTTAAGGATGATGAGAACCATGAAGAGAAGGGCTCCCAGGATGATGCAGAGGATCCAAGGTTAGAAGATTCCGGGATGGGATCTGAGACAGAACTGGTGCCTGAGGAGGTAAAGGGTCATGAGAAACTCAAGAGAACCCAGTTATCCCGGCCATTTATTGAGTCCTCAGGACTATGAAATCACTATCAGATATAATAGATTTGCCTGAACCCCAAGATGTTACCATCCCAACATCACCCAGAGTCTGATTTTAAGGGATTTCCATAAAGTAAGCACTTTTTTTTTGAATAACCTTATAAAAATAAGTTTAATGAATTACTAATTAGAATATTGATAAATTTTTGAAACTGTATAAATTACATTAAAGTTTACACAGAGGAAAGGCTGCTTAGTATGCATAAAGTCCTGGTTCAGTCTTCACACTGCAGAAACAAGAGTTTATCTGAAAGAAGAGCTGCATTAAATGCTTTAAAATAATGAAGAAAATTATGAAAGAACATAATAATAAAAAGGGAGACTTTACCCATAAGATAACAGGACATAGGATAAAACACCTAAACTCAAACCAATTTCAAAGTAATATAGGCATATACATTGGAGTACAGGATATTGGATCCAGAAAAAAAAGTTTCTAATGTGTATGGAAATTTCATATAATTTAATATTCTTGCTCAGCTATTCATCTAGCTATAATATAATAAATTAGGATTCCTATCTTATAGCATATGAAAGATAAATTCTTTCTAAGATAGAAATGTTAATGTAAAATGATAACAACTTTACAAATAATTTAGGAAAAATAAATTTTGTGCAAAATATGTTAAAAGGAAGGAAAGGTTAAGAAAACAAGGAATTACAGAGCTAAGTATTGATGTTTTCCATTATATAAAATTAGATAGAAATAAAATATACAAGTAATAGATAATGCCTATGTTAACATATTTGAATGTAGAAGAAAATGCTTAATATTATTGCATAATATTAATATGCTTAATATCATACATCTCTTGACATTTTACCACAACTTGTTATTTATTTATTTATTTATTTATTTTTTTACGTTTACATAGGGTAATGATGTTTATTTTTTTTTTCCCTTCCCCCCCACCCCTCCCACCCTTTTCCCTTTATACAGTCCTTCTTTCCTTCATTCTTACCGCTCTCCTTAGCCTAACTCTAAACCTAACCCTAAACCTAATGCTAACCCCTCCCCCCCATTATATGTCCTCATCCGCTTATCAGCGAGATCATTCGTCCTTTAGTTTTTTGAGATTGGCTTATCTCACTTAGCATGATATTCTCCAATTTTGTCCATTTGCCTACAAATGCCATAATTTTATCATTCTTCATTGCGGAGTAATATTCCATTGTATAAATATGCCACAGTTTCTTTATCCATTCATCAACTGAAGGGCATCTAGTTTGGTTCCACAATCTGGCTATGGTGAATTGAGCAGCTATGAACATTGATGTGGCTGTATCTCTGTAGTATGCTGATTTTAAGTCCTTTGGGTATAGGCCAAGGAGTGGGATAGATGGGTCAAATGGTGTTTCCATTCCAAGCTTTCTAAGGAATCTCCACACTGCTTTCCAGAGTGGCTGCACTAATTTGCAACCCCACCAGCAATGTATGAGTGTACCTTTTTCACCACAGCCTCGCCAACACCTATTGTTGCTTGTATTCTTGATAATCGCCATTCTAATTGGGGTGAGATGAAATCTTAGGGTTGTTTTGATTTGCATTTCCCTTATTACTAGGGATGTTGAACATTTTTTCATATATCTGTTGATTACTTGTACATCTTCTTCTGTGAAGTGTCTGTTCATTTCCTTAGCCCATTTGTTGATTGGATTATTTGTATTCTTCGTGTAGAGTTTTTTGAGTTCTTTATAGATTCTGGAAATTAGCGCTCTATCTGAGGTATGGTTGGCAAAAATATTCTCCCACTCTGTAGGCTCTCTCTTCACATTTCTGATAGTTTCCTTTGCTGAGAGAAAACTTTTTAGTTTGAATCTATCCCAGTTGTTGATTCTTGCTTTTATTTCTTGTGCTATGGGAGTCCTGTTAAGGAAGTCTGATCCTAAGCCAACAAGTTGAAGATTTGTACCTACTTTTTCTTCTATAAGATGCAGGGTCTCTGGTCTGATTCCAAGGTCCTTGATCCATTTTGAGTTGAGTTTTGTGTAGGGTGAGAGATAGGGGTTTAATTTCATTCTATTGCATATGGTTTTCCAGTTTTCCCAGCACCATTTGTTGAAGAGGCTATCTTTTCTCCATTGCATATTTTTGGACCCTTCGTCTAGTATGAGAAAATTGTATTTATTTGGGTTTGTGTCCATGTCCTCTATTCTGTACCATTGATCTACCTGTCTATTTTGGTACCAATACCATGCCGTTTTTGTTACTATTGCTTTGTAGTAGGGTTGAAGATCTGGTATTGCAATACCCCCTGCTTCGCTCTTGCTACTGAGGATTGCTTTAGCTATTCTAGGTTTTTTATTCTTCCAGATGAATTTCATAATTGCTTGCTCTATTTCTGCAAGGTACATCATTGGGATTTTAATTGGAATTGCATTGAATCTGTATAGCAGTTTAGGTAGTATAGCCATTTTGACGATATTAATTCTGCCTATCCAGGAACATGGGAGATCTTTCCATCTTCTAAGGTTTTCTTTAATTTCTTTCTTTAGTGTTCTGTAGTTCTCATTGTAGAGGTCTTTCACCTCTTTTGTGAGATTGATTCCCAAGTATTTTATTTTTTTCGATGCTATTGTGAATGGGGTAGTTTTCCTGATTTCTCTTTCTGAAGATTCATCACTTATGTATAAAAATGCATTGGATTTATGAGCGTTGATCTTGTAACCTGCTACTTTACTGAATTCACTTATGAGTTCTAAAAGTTTTCTGGTGGAATTTCCAGGTTCCTCTAAATATATAATCATGTCATCAGCGAACAGGGATAGTTTGAGTTCTTCTTTTCCTATTCGTATCTCTTTAATTTCTTTGGTTAGTCTGATTGCTCTGGCTAGAGTCTCAAGGACGATGTTGAATAGAAGCGGTGAAAGAGGGCATCCCTGCCTTGTTCCAGTTTCTAGGGGGAACGCTTTCAGTTTTTCACCATTTAGAATGATATTAGCCATGGGCTTAGCGTAGATTGCCTTTATAATGTTTAGGAATGTTCCCACTACCCCAATTTTTTCTAGTGTTTTGAGCATGGAGGGATGCTGTATTTTATCAAATGCTTTTTCTGCATCTATTGAAATAATCATGTGATTCTTAACTTTAAGTCTGTTGATATGGTGAATGACATTTATTGATTTCCGAATGTTGAACCAACCTTGCATCCCTGGGATAAAACCCACTTGATCGTGGTGAACTATCTTTTTAATATATATTTGTATGCGATTTGCTAAAATTTTGTTGAGAATTTTTGCGTCGATGTTCATTAAGGATATTGGTCTGAAATTTTCTTTCCTCGATGTGTCTCTGTCTGGTTTAGGTATCAGGGTGATATTGGCTTCATAGAACGAGTTTGGGAGGGTTCCCTCCTCTTCTATTTCATGGAATACTTTGAGGAGTATTGGAATGAGCTCTTCTTTAAAGGGTTTGTAGAACTCGGCTGAGAACCCATCTGGTCCTGGACTTTTCTTTGTTGGTAGGCTTTTGATGACCTCTTCTATTTCATTGCTTGAAATTGGTTTATTTAGGTTGTGTATGTCCTCCTCATTCAGTTTAGGTAATTCATATGTCTCTAGAAATTTGTTGATGTCTTCGAGGTTTTCTGTTTTGTTGGAGTATAGATTTTCGAAATAGCTTCTAATTATGTTTTGTATTTCACTCGTGTCTGTTGTGATGTTTCCTTGTTCATTCCGAATTTTAGTAATTTGAGTTTTCTCCCTCTTTCTCTTTGTTAGTGTGGCTAAGGGTTTATCAATTTTATTTATTTTTTCAAAGAACCAACTATTTATTTTGTTAATTTTTCCAATTGTTTCTTTTGTTTCGATTTCGTTGATTTCGGCTCTGATTTTAACTATTTCCTGTCTTCTACTACTTTTGGTATTGGTCTGCTCTTCTTTTTCTAGCGCTTTGAGCTGTAGTGTTAAGTCGTTTATTTGTTGATTTCTACTTCTTTTTTTGAATGCACCCCATGAAATAAATCTTCCTCTAAGTACTGCTTTCATAGTGTCCCAGAGATTTTGATATGATGTGTCTTTGTTCTCGTTTACTTCTAAGAATATTTTTATTTCCCTCCTGATGTCTTCTGGTATCCATTCATCATATAATAGTGTATTATTTAGTCTCCAAGTATTGGAGAAGTTTCTGTTTTTTATTCTGTCATTTATTTCTAATTTCAATCCATTATGATCTGATAGAGTACAAGGTAGTATCTCTATCTTCTTGTATTTGCTAACAGTAGCTTTGTGGCATAAAATATGGTCTATTTTAGAGAAGGATCCATGTGCTGCTGAGAAGAAAGTGTATTCATTCTTTGTTGGATGGTATATTCTATATATGTCTGTTAAGTCTAAATTGCTCATTGTGTTGTTGAGATCTATAGTTTCTTTATTCAATTTTTGTTTGGACGATCTATCCAGTGGTGAGAGAGGTGTGTTAAAATCGCCTAGTATGATTGTGTTGTGGTCTATTTGATTTCTGGAATTGAGAAGGATTTGTTTGACGTACGTGGATGAGCCAATGTTCGGGGCATAGATATTTATGATTGTTAAGTCTTGCTGATTTATGCTTCCCTTAAGCAGCATGTAATGTCCTTCTTTATCCCTTCTGACTAGTTTTAGTTTGAAGTCCACATTATCTGAGATGAGGATGGATACTCCAGCTTTTTTGCTGTGTCCGTGTGCATGGTATGTTTTTCCCCATCCTTTCACCTTTAGTCTATGGGTGTCTCTTTCTATGAGATGAGTCTCTTGCAGGCAGCATATTGTTGGATTTTTCTTTTTAATCCAATCTGCCAGTCTGTGTCTTTTGATTGATGAATTCAGGCCATTAACATTCAGGGTTATTATTGTGATATGATTTGTATTCCCAGTCAATTGACTCATATTTGTTTTTGACATGATTTGGTTTCTCCTTTATTTGGCTATTCCTTTAGGCTAGCGCCTCCTGTTGCTGATTTGCATCGTTGTTTTTCATCTCTTCCTCATGGAATATTTTGCTGAGAATGTTCTGTAATGCTGGCTTTCTTTTTGTAAATTCCTTTAGCTTTTGTTTATCATGGAATGATTTTATTTCATCGTCAAATTTGAAGGTAAGTTTTGCTGGGTATAAGATTCTTGGTTGGCATCCGTTTTCTTTCAGGGCTTGGTAAATGTTGTTCCAGGCCCTTCTGGCTTTTAGGGTCTGGATTGAAAAATCTGCTGATATTCTTATTGGTTTCCCTCTGAATGTAATTTGATTCTTTTCTCTCGCGGCCTTTAAAATTCTGTCTTTATTTTGTATGTTAGGTATTTTCATAATAATGTGCCTTGGTGTGGGTCTGTTGTAATTTTGTATGTTTGGAGTTCTATAAGCCTCTTGTATTTGGTTTTCCATTTCATTCTTCAGATTTGGGAAATTTTCTGATATTATTTCATTGAATAGATTGTTCATTCCTTTGGTTTGTTTCTCTAAGCCTTCCTCAATCCCAATAATTCTTAAATTTGGCCTTTTCATGATATCCCATAATTCTTGTAGATTCTGTTCATGATTTCTTACCATCTTTTCTGTTTGGCCAACTTTGCTTTCAAGATTAAATAATTTGTGTTCAATGTCTGAGGTTCTGTCTTCCAGGTGCTCCATTCTATTGGTTATGCTTTCTATGGAGTTTTTAACTTGGTTTATTGTTTCCTTCATTTCAAGTATTTCAGTTTGTTTTTTTTTTAGTATCTCTAACTCTTTATTGAAATGATCTCTTGCTTCCCGTATTTGCTCTTTTAACTGTTGATTGGTGCGATCATTTAATGCCTGCATTTGCTCTTTCATCTCCTCCTTCAATGCCTGCATTTGCTCTTTCATCTCCTCATTAGCTTCCCTAATCGTTTTAATTACGTACATTCTGAACTCCCTTTCTGACATTTCTTCTGCTGTGCTGTCATTGGGTTTTATTGATGTAGTATCTAGGTTTGTTTGGGACATTTTCTTCCCTTGTTTTCTCATA
The DNA here is from genome assembly GCF_902686445.1 of Sciurus carolinensis. Classification (NCBI taxonomy): domain Eukaryota; kingdom Metazoa; phylum Chordata; class Mammalia; order Rodentia; family Sciuridae; genus Sciurus; species Sciurus carolinensis. The sequence goes on from NC_062216.1 coordinate 73,697,032, forward strand.
TTGGTCAGTTGTCAGTGGGACCCTGAGATATTGCAGTTTTCCGCTATTGGCTTATAGTGTCCCGGTAGATTTCCAGTGTATCACCTCCCAGTCTTCAGTAGCCTGATGTCTTGGAGGAATCTGATAAAGCAGCGTATCCGAAGAAAACTGCCCCTAGCCCCCTACTGGTTCCACGATTTGGAACTGGCTGTGTGCGGAAATGCTCTCACTGTGGGCCTGCACCGTGCAGCTGGCCGTGTGGGAGGAGCTCACTGCCGGAGTGTGGAAGGCTACCTTGGGAAGACTCTAGCTGCCCTACCCGGCTTCAATAAGCCACCTCTATCTGGGCCTGCCCGCCGGGCCAAGCTTTACCCAGTGGGCAGACTCACCCGTGGCTCTATTTCAGTCCGAGTCTCTCAATGCCTCCCCTTCTTAACTCCTGGGTTCTGGAGCGACAGGGGGTGCAGTCTCCCTCTAGGCCGCCATCTTGGATCGCCCCGAGAAGAGAGCCTGCAGCCGGAGTGGGCAGAGCCGCCTGAAGAGGCCTCTGGCTGCCCTGCCCTGATCCTAGAGGCTGTTTGCGGATCGAGGCTCTCTGTTGGTTCGGGGGCTTGTGGCTGGTTCTATGTAGAAAGTCTCTCACTGGGCGGTCAGCTCTGAGAAGCTAGCTTTGAACGGCACCTCCCACCGCAGGGGTCCAGACTACTTGGGGAAGTCTCTGGCTGCCCTGTCTGGACCCTGAATCTGCTTGCGTGCCAGAGTACGCTGAGCTGCACTGGCTCCGGGACTCGGAGCTTGTTCTGGTCAGAAAGGCTCTCACTAGCAGGCCAGTTCCGTTCCGAGAACCTGGAGAAGCTGGCTGTGTGGGCGGGGCCCACCGCTGGAGTGCGCAGGGCTGCCTGTGGATGACTCTAGCTGCCCTGCCCGGCTCCGATAAGCCACCTCTATCTGGGCCTGCCCCCCGGGCCGAGCTTTACCCAGTGGGCAGACTCACCTGTGACTCTATTTCAGTCCGAGACTCTCAATGCCTCCCCTTCTTAACTCCTGGGTTCTGGAGCGACAGGGGGTGCAGTCTCCCTTTAGGCCGCCATCTTGGATCGCCCCGAGAAGAGAGCCTGCAGCCGGAGTGGGCAGAGCCGCCTGAAGAGGCCTCTGGCTGCCCTGCCCTGATCCCAGAGGCTGTTTGCGGATCGAGGCTCTCCGTTGGTTCAGGGGCTTGTGGCTGGTTCTATGTAGAAAGTCTCTCACTGGGCGGTCAGCTCTGAGAAGCTAGCTTTGAACGGCACCTCCCACCGCAGGGGTCCAGACTACTTGGGGAAGTCTCTGGCTGCCCTGTCTGGACCCTGAATCTGCTTGCGTGCCAGAGTACGCTGAGCTGCACTGGCTCCGGGACTCGGAGCTTGTTCTGGTCAGAAAGGCTCTCACTAGCAGGCCAGTTCCGTTCCGAGAACCTGGAGAAGCTGGCTGTGTGGGCGGAGCCCACCGCCGGAGTGCGCAGGGCTGCCTGTGGATGACTCTAGCTGCCCTGCCCGGCTCCGATAAGCCACCTCTATCTGGGCCTGCCCCCCGGGCCGAGCTTTACCCAGTGGGCAGACTCACCCGTGGCTCTATTTCAGTCCGAGACTCTCAATGCCTCCCCTTCTTAACTCCTGGGTTCTGGAGCGACAGGGGGTGCAGTCTCCCTCTAGGCCGCCATCTTGGATCACCAAAGTAAGCACTTGATAGAATTTGGGGCACTACGCTGCTGCAACTTAATAAAGTTTCATCTTTTGGAGACCAAGATAGGTATTTCCCAGGGTTAGAAGGACACTGCCAGAGAGAGGTATCAGTTTTCTGGCAGCAAATTCGATCTACCCACTGGGGTCTAGAACCTTCCCTGGGAGGAACCACGAAGTCTAGAGTCCCAAAGTCCCCACAGCCAAGCTGTCTGAAGATCACTGGCAAAGTCATGGCTTCCACGGGGCTGTGGCAGACACTGCCACAGCTGTTGTAGAAAACCTCCAGCACATTCGTGGTCCTTGCTCACCATTCTGATGGCCAGGAACTCTGAAAGCAAGAGGAGCAAAATGGGGAAGAGTGAGCATTCAACTCTTACTACTGTTTTTTCCTTTATTCTTAAGTAGTGGGAGTTGTTGACTCTGTTGAGGAAGTGCCCCCGAGGTGGAAGAGGGGAACTTTTGTCGCTTTTAACTGTTTTGCTAAATTGTGTTTGTCTTTTTATTTCTATGACAATGAAAGGGCCGGGAACACTGAGCTGATGGCTCTACAGCAAGGAGGATGCATGCATTCCTTCCTGACCAAACATCTGACAGACTCTGGAATAGGACTGTGGATAGTGGATGGCAGAAGAGTGGAGCCCCAAATGTGCCACTTCCTGATCTGTGGAGCCTAAGATGCTTCACATGTCACAGGGTCTTGCAGACAGTACTAAGATGAAGATCTTTTCAGGTGAGATATTCATGGAAGGTCCTGGATTAATCATGTGATTCCAATCTAATCACATCTTTAGACCTGTATCCTCAAAGGAAGATAAATATTTGTGGCCCTAGTCAGAGGGTAATTTGACCACAGAAAAGTGGTCAGAGTTGCAACATGGTGGGTTGCAAGAATAAGAAAGGGAACCTAAGTCAGAGAATAGAGGCATCTCCTAGAAGGTGGATAAGGCAAGGGAAAAAGTTTTCCCAGAGCCTCAGCAGGACGCACCTTGCTTTTAGTCCAGTGCAATCCAGGTGAGACCTCTAACATACACTATTTTAAGATAATGAATGTGTGTTGATTCTAGTCATTAAGCCTATGTTAATTTGTTACAGCAGCATCAGGAAACACATCCTGTGCGTCTCAGAGTTTTCCAACATAGTTAATAAAGAATAACCTTTTTCAAATGGAAACTATAGAGAATAACTGTTTCACAGACAGTGTTGAAAAGGAAGGAGCAGAAGGAGTTCAGCTACTTCAGGAGAAAATGAAAGCATCTTGCCTTCTCCTTTGTTGGTAGTTCAGGGACTGGGTAAGGAGCCTCCTCCCACCTTGTCCTGGCAGCTACTCCCCCAAACCCATTTTAGGGCTCAGTCACCTTCCTTTGAGTGATGCCCTGCCATCCCAGCTTGCACACAATGTACACCAGAGACCTGAGCAGATGACCCCAGCGTCCTCCTTGTGCTTGCAGTTGTGCTGCCCCCAGCCCTGAGAGGGACACTGCCACACATGGGCCTCCTCTCCTGTGCAGTTCAGTTCATCCAGCCAGATGCGCCCTGACCCCTCTCCATAGTGATCAGAGATGGTGGCCTCCAGGGTCACTTCACAGTCCAACTCTCTGCACACCACGTGGGAGTCACTCGGGTCCCAGCTGTCATCACAGATGGAGCCCCAGGAGCTCTGCTGCAGGATCTTCACTCTCCCTACACAGCCACCATCACCATCCACCAGGCAGAGCTCTCTGCTGTCTGGGGAGAGACAGGGTCATGTCAGTGGGCGTTTACACAGGGAAGGAGAAGGGTGTTGTGCTGGGGCCTTGCTCACCTGAGCAGTTGGCAGTGTGTCCCTCTGAGGATGCAGAGCCTGCTGGGTCAGACCAGGAGTCATTGCACTGGGGCAGCAGCTGGTACTGGTTTTCTACATAAGGGGTTAGAGAGCAAGGAACTCAATTGAACTAAATAATAATGTAGGGATGGCAACTGAGATAAAAATCTCTGACCTAGAAGGAACAATTACCAATTTTCAGTCCTAATCTTTGGTATTAACATTTGTACTTCTGACTATGCCAGAGTTTTCTGTTTTAATCCAACCACTAGGAGTGACTTTAGGAAAGTGGTAATTCATCAATACTGTTGGAAAGTACTGTAGAGCTCCCAGGCCAGCAAGAATTTTTGGAACCATTTTCAAAGAGAAGTAAAAGACAAAGATGAGACATTTCTCCCATTTCTCCTGAGGCAATTGTCCACTTAAAAGTAGTAACTGAGACTCCAAAAACACCAGGAGAGATTTTCCAGATTCACAGAGCTGGGGGAACACAGGTATTAACCAAGGTTACCTGGCGGGGAGGAAACATTTTAAACAAAGAGCATTAAGTATAGAAGCAAGTGTGAACTAAAATAGATCATTTAATATACGGATGGGTGTCCAAATTCTAATCATTTAAATTATTGTTTATAAGGTGATCTACACTTACATAAGATGCCTGGAAGAGAAAAACAAAGATATTTTTGAGAAATTTGTATTATTTTTCAAATATAGTGTCTATCAACCAAAAGTACCATATCAAAAGTGTTTCCATAGAAGATGAAGAGGAAAAAGAAAAAAAAAATGAAATATTTTCACATAAGAATTATTTGTGTTCCCTTATGGAACATTTAAATAACCATACTTAAAATGCTCACATTATTAATGACAATGTACATCTTGGCAGAGAAATGATATAAAATCCAATAAGAAATTGAGAGTTGAAAAAAATGTTAAAAATAAAAACTCAAAGGATCAGTCTCTGAACACAGTATACCATTATGAGATAGATATAGAAAAGTGGAAGACTATAGGAAAACAAAGATTAAAACACAGAAAGACAGAATAATAACATATAATTAATGCATAAACAGTAATGATTATCAGCCAGGCATGGTAGTGTACACCTGTAATCCCAGTGGCTCAGGGATTGCAAGTTCAAGCCAGTCACAGAAATTAGTGAGGCCCGAAGAAACTGAGTGAGACCCTGTCTCAAAATAAAAAATAAAACAAAAAGGGGAAGGATGTGTCTCTGTGGTTAAGTGCCCCTGTGTTCAATTTATAGTACTAAAAAAATGATCATTCTTAAGGATACTTCCTCAGGGTTTTCAAGATGACAGAATAGAGGATTTTGGTTTTCTGGCTGCTATATGGCATGACATCAAGAAAGCAGAGGTTGGTTCTCAGCAAGTGAGGTACTGGAAACCATCAAGGACCCAGTACGTCCACAGGGTAGACACTTTATTGCCTCAGCTCCATACTGTTAGAAGGATAGACACATAACAACCAGAAAAAGCAAGGCAACAGATCACCCAAAACAAACCAAGATACTCCAATAACAGAATCCACAGTAGAAGAATTGTCAGAGAAGGAGTTTAGAATGTTCATGGTTAAACTGATCTATGAAGTAAAGAATGGCATAAGGAGGGAAACCAGAGAGAAAATACAGGAAGTGATAGATCACTTCAGTCAAGAGGTAGAGATTCTGGATTAAAAAACAAAACAAAACAAAAAAAATCAAACAAAGTTTCTTGAAATGAAGTAATCAATAAATCAAATTAAAAATTCAACTGAAAGCATAACCAAAAAACTAAACTTAGAATACAGAGTTTCAGGCAATGGAGACAAAATGTATAATCATGAAAACAAAGTTGACCATGGAGAAAAGATGTAGAGACCATGAGCATAGCTGCCAAGAACTATGGGATAACACGAAAAGACCAAACATAAGATTCATTAGGATAGATGAAGGTTCAGAGATATAAACCAAAGGGACACAGAATCATTTCAATGAAATGCTACAGAAAATTTCCTAAAACTTAAGAATGAAATGGTAAATCAAATACTGGAGGATCATAGGATCCAAAATATACAAAATTACAACAGACCCACACCACGTCACATTATTGTCAAAATGCCTAGCATACAGAATAAGGATAGAATTTTAAAGGCTGCCAGAGAAAAACAATGGTGACATTTAAAGGGAATCCAATCTGTGTATCAGCTGATTTCTCAACCTGTACCTCAACTCTAGGAAGTCTTAAATTAATATATCCAAGCTCTGAAAGAAAATGGATGCCAGCCACAAATACTATACCCAGTATAATTAAGCTTTAGCATAGACGAAATAAAAACCTTCCATGATAAACAAAATTTAAAAGAATTCTCAACTAGAAAGCCTGCTCTATAGAACATTGTCAACAATATATTCCATGAACATAGAGTATGGATATCTGTTTCATTCCACTATCTTTCCTTCCCCTTCCCACATCCCTCCCCTCTACACAATCCAACGCTCCTCCATTGTTCCCTTACCCCCTTGCCTTCACCCCTCATTATGTGTCAGCATCCACTTGCTAGAGAAAACATTTGGGCTTTGGTTTTTTGGGATTGACTTATTTCACTTAGCATGATATTCTGCAACTCCATCCATTTACCTGCAAATGCCATAATTTTATTCTCGTTGATGGTTCAATAATATTCCACTGTTAATATATACCACAGTTTGTTTATTCATTCATCTATTGAAGGGCTTCTAGGTTGTTTCCACAATCTAGCTATTGTGAATTGAACAGCTATAAACATTGATGTGGCTGGATTTCTGTTGCTTTTCTTGTGCCGGCCTAGCTCGGATTGGGGGTAAGTAGCGTGGAATCAAGACTCAGACTCTGGGAGTTGGGTGGAAGCAGGCATATGGTGAGCAGTCTGCAAACTCATTTATTGTGGAAGTACAGAAGAGTTTTAAAGTTCCTTTGATCAATCATCATTCGCCATTGTTGTACCTTTGTCCTATCTGAATTGACATACTTTTCTTAGGTCTTTCAAGCACTACCCTTTGGTTCCCTTGGTAATGCTGATGTCAATTTGGGGAAGTTGTGTACTTTCTTATGTGGCCAAAGTGGAACTCTCCTTCCCACAGGTTTTCCTGTCGGGCCTGTATGTGTGAAGGTATTCCTTACACACTTGAGTCGTTCACTGCTGCCAGTCAAGAACTTGGATTTCTCCCAACATTTCCCCCATTTTTATTAATTTGTACTAGGGATTCCTTCAGGAGGAGTTGATTGACCTGAACCCTTGTAAGTCTCTTGTTGATAATGGACCACAAACATTTAAGAACTGCAAGTATTATAAGAAAGAGTATACAGACTAATCCTAATGTGATCAGATTTGCAGAATTCAGCATATTTTTTAGCTTTGACCATATTTGCTGTATTGTAGTTGTACCAAATTGATTAACCCTAATTTTTGTCATGTTTGTGATTTCTTGTTCAAGGAGGAGTGTTACATTGAGAAATTTTTTTGATCATTCGGCCTTTTTCTGTTGCGCAAGTAAACTTCTGGCATGTGTAAGGTTTCGAACAGTAACATCTGTTATACAAACAGATGAAAGTTGAGTGATAATGGCACACCAAAATTTTTCACTATCATTAAATAATCTATTTGTTGTTGTTGTATGTCTATTTGGGCTTGTGAATTTTGCATGCTATCAAAGGTATGTGTGGCTAATGACATATGGCCATAGAACAAATCAGAGGAGGAGTGTATAGTTTGTTGAAGGGCAGTAGCGGTGGCTCTGGACTGGATTAAGGCAGCAGCAGAGGTGGTGTGGCAGCAGTAGAGTCAGTCAAGGCAGCAGCTATGGCGGCAGAGATTCCGAAGTTTCATTTTCTGCGGGATACAGTTGATGGTCGTGATGAGAGTTGTTCTGTTAACGTAATAGGGAACAATAGATCTGTGTCAGTAACCACCATATACAGAAAGGAGGGAGTATGAACCATGATATGAAGTGGGATATTAATATCCAGATGGTTAGCAAGAGCACAGCTTAATTGTGCGCAGTTAATTATACTACCTGTGAGGTTGGTTCGATTGAAGTTTGAAACTTGAATAACATAAAATGGTGGTTGTACAAACACTTTATCTTGCTGTTGGTAATGACCTTTATCTCCATATATAGTGGCATTCAGGAATTTCAGGGGAGAAAGATCTGTGCAAGTGTGCTTGTTGCATAGGTTTTTTTGTGCTAAAGGGTTACTAGCATTATAGGACTCAAAGTGAAAAGCCGTGGCTTCACATGAATCATTGAATGATGGATCAGTGAAGACCACAGGTATGGCTACATCATGATCAGTCACTGTTCCATTAGTTCCAATTAAGTAGGGTCCGTGGCATAGAACACGAGGTGGAGGGTAATTAAGTGTGTTAGGTCTGGGGCAATCATAAAGGATACTTTGGGGATTGGAGGGGTTCATTGTGTCATTGGGGGCATCTGGATAAAGATCTGTCACATCAGTGTTGTCTAGTGGTCCCTGAAAGTAAATGGGATTAACCAATGTAGGACTGCCAAGGCCTGATTTGTTGGCCTTTTGATTATTTGAGTCATGCACTTTGCCTCCTTTTAGGGATTCTACATCATTCATGAGACAAAGGATGTTACTAGACCAGCAATACTGTAGAAAGCTGTCTCCATTACTTGAATAATTGAACTGGACATAATCATCTTTATAAAGTGATGTATTTGTGAAAGTTGTATTTATAAGCAAAAAACTTAGAGAATTCTTTATATCAATGCTGATGTTAATGTGTGACTTTGTTGGGGTAATTGACATAGTAGAAAACCTAGGAAATGAAGGAGACTGATTATGGACAATCTGAAGTATGGGGCGGGGGTTGATGAACAAGTGTCCAAAGGTCGGGAGGAGAACTTACCTGTGAGGTACTTACCTGAGAGTTAGCAGTTATAATAGCACTCATGCGTAAGAATAGAGTGGGCTATGGTCCCCAGATGGTGACATCTAAATGGCTTGTGTGGCTAATGCCTTTATGTCACCCCATGTTATCTTGTGGGCTCTCCAATGCAGGGGCCACTGGTATCGTCTCTTGTCCGATAGGCTCAATCTTTGGAATTTGGCTATCAGTGGCTAGCTTGACATTTCTGTCTGGTATCCAAATGTGGTTGGGGTGGACTCTGGGAAAACAAAAGCAAACCCTCTTCCCTGGGTGATAAGAGAATGTGGTCCTTGCCATATGCCTGTGAGTGGGTCTTTCCAGCGTACCAGGGTAAGGGAGTCAGAGAAGGAAAGGAGCCCCAAAATTTATATGCAGGGCTAACTTTGTTGCTAGCAAATGTGGGAAAATTAAGTGTAAATAGAAAGTGTGTGAGTGTGAGGTTAGGGTCAAGGCATGCATGAATGTCCTTTTGTTTTTACAACATTTCCTTTAATGTATGATTAGTCCTTTCAATTATTCTTTGCCCTTGTGGGTTATATGGAATGCCAGTTGTGTGGGAAATACCCCATGATGTTAAGAACTGTTGGGAGCCAGAAGAGGTGTAGGCAGGCCCATTATCAGTTTTTATGACCCAAGGGACTCCCATCATTAACATAGCCATTTTCATAGTGTTTATTGCATTTGAGGTTTTACCCCAGATTGTGCAATAGCAAAGATAAGCTTGGAATAGGTGTCCACAATGACATGTGCATATTTTAATTTGCCAAAGGAAGGAATATGCCAGAGTTTGTTAGGGGATAGGCCTCTGGGGTTAACTCCTTGCTATTGAAAGGGACCAAGTGGTGCCATAGGGGCACAATGTTTACAAGCTTGCACCATGTGTTTACATTGTGCCAAAGTGAGTTCAGGAAATAGTACCTTTAAGTTACTAGCTGACAAGTGAAACTTAGTATGAAGTATACGTGCTTGCTCCAATGCATTCAATGAGAGGGAGTAGCAAGAAATAAGTTTTTCTGCTTGATCATTACCTTGTGCAATGATCCCTGGCAAGTTTGTGGGGGATCTTACATGGGAAATAAACCACAGATATTGTCTGTTTTCTGTGAGATCCTTTAAAGCTTGCAGGGTTTGTTTAATAAGTCTATTGGTTGGTCTGAATACAGAAAAGGGGAGTGACTTTGCCACTTGAACAGAGTATTTGTTGTCTGAAAAAATGTTAACAGGTGTGTGGGGGCACAGGAGAAACACTTGTATTATAGCCCTTAATTCTCCTAATTGCATGGGTTTCCACAAGTGATATTCGGTTTGTCTATAGTTTTTATAACAACTCCAAATTTATGTTTATTTGCATCAGTGAATACATAGGGATAGTGGGGTATTGGTTGTGTGGAAGGAAACACATTTTTTGCAGGTGTAATCTCTAAAGATTGCAATGTCTGTAGTAGCTTGTTAGGAGGAAGGTGCTTGTCAAAGTGTCCTGGAAACCCAGAGAGTAAGGTTTGAAATTGGGCATTGTTTTGTGTGAGGGATAGGATTTCAGCTTGAGTTAATGGAAGTATTAAAGTGTCAGGTTCTGTGTTAAAGACCTTATTACAGTAATATCTTATTTTGAGTCCTGTGAGGATAATACTTTCTAGTTTACTGGTGATCTTGTGGAATTGTCTCCAAGCAAGATGTACCCAAAATAGGGGGTCATCCTGTTGCCAAATGACACCAAGTGGCGCCCCTGGAGACAACAAGATAATCCCTAGCAGGGGTTGGCTTTCATCATAACGTTGTGTTTTTAGGTCAGCAAGACAGTTACTGATGTGATTGTCTGCAGTGCTTGTGGAGTTAGGGTAATTTTCTTTGAAGGACAGGAACCTTGTTGGAGTAAGTCAAATAAGGGGATTAAATCCTTTGGAGGGATGGCCAAAAAAGGTTTGAGCCAATTAATCTGCCGACAGAGTTGTTGTAACTCATTTAGGGTATGTTTAGGTTTGACCATTAATGTGGGCCTAAGAGGTCTAATTTCTGATGAAATCTACTATCCTAAGAACTCAAAAGGTGGCCAATGTTGCACATTATAAGTAGCCACATGTAGTCCTAAGATTGCAAAGTTGGCCAGAAGTTGCTTAAGGCAAGTTAGTATTTTGGAGGCATCACTGTGTGTGAGTATAATATCATTCATGTAATGCATTATTAAACATTGCTTTATGAGGGGCCTAGTTGCATGGGAGATAAAGTACTGACACATGGAGGGACTATTTTTCATTCCTTGGGGTAGAACTGTCCATTGAAATCTCTGTGTGGCAATCATAGTGTTTGGTTCCCATACCATAAAGGCAAAGTATGGTCTATCTTGTTGTGCAATAGGAATTGAGACAAAGCAGTCTTTTATGTCAACAGTGATTATACGATACTGTTTTGGAAAACTAGCAGGGTGAGGGAGTCCTGATTGAAATCATTCCATCTTTTTCATGTGTTTATTAATGGGTCTTAGGTCTTGTACAAGCCTATGTTTACCATTTCTTTTTGGAATGACGAAAACAGGAGTGTTATGTGAACTAGTAGAAGATTCAATGTGCCCAAGAGTCAATAGTTCTTTCACTAGTGTTTTTAGGATGGTAAGCTTAGGTTCTAATATAGGCCACTGTTCCACCTATATATTATCTTTTGTATCCCCTTGTATTGGAATAGGTTCAGGCCTTTGAAGTAACAGAATAGTGACTGTTAGAATTGGGGGGGCTGTCCAACAGAAAGACCTATTTGTCATGTACCATGATCTCATCCTTAAAGGCCTTATCGTCTGTTGTCAAAACAGTAGCCATCATTCCTAATGTATCTCGTCCCCATAAAGTGTTCGGGACATCAGTGATTAGGGGGCCGAAAGCACCCTTTTCGCCCTCTGGGTCCTGCCAGATTACAGAGGAGGACACCTGACAGGTAGGTTGAAGACCACGTATACCCTGAATGTGTGAGCCAGCTATTATGTTTTCCACTGCATCTTTGAAGTGGTGGCGGAGTCTATAATAGTTATATCTACCCCAGTGTATACCAAGCCTTTAATAGGGACTCCATCCAGGTGGGTAGTCATGTTGGGTTTGGTGTCTAAAATTGGCAATGTCCAGCGTACCTGAGGAGCAGTGTTTGTCCCTCTTACTTGCGGGACTGAGGGCTGCCACCTTTGCATTTCACAATTGTCTCTTTTGCAATCTTTTGCCCAGTGACATCCTTTTCTACGCTTAGGACAAGGAGTTTTAGGTTTTGGGTGTGCATTGTCTTAGAGACAGTATTTCCTAATATTTCCTCTTTTATTGCATCCCCAGTGTATGGGTCCAGGTTTGTCATATGAGGTATTTTCCACTCGCTCAAATGCCAATTTATTAATGGTGGCAGTGAGAGCAAGTATAGGGCTGGGGGTGGGTGTTACTTCCTTTGTGGCCGAAATCCATTTAGAGATTGCTTCACTCCTAAGAGGGGTGATGGCATTTTTAGTTTCAGTATTAGCCCTTTCCCATGCCAGTTGTTTTATCAATGAGTTTTGAACCGGGCCGGGAGGCACTCATTTTTCAATGGACTCAGTGACTCATGATAAAAAGTCTGGGAACCATTTGTTAGGGGATTGTACTAGATTTTGAAAGACCTCTTCGGCTCTCCGGGATGAAAAAATTTGGAGGGCTTTCACTGACAACTCCTTGACCTGGTCAAAAACATATGATTACCAATTTGTGCTTGTGATTGTGGGTTAACATAAGCACCAAGCCCTGTAAGCATGTCCAACATTAAGGGGATATTGTGTGCCAAATTATTATGTGCTGTTTGTTCTGCTTCCTCCTTGTAGGAGGCTTTCATTGCAAAAATTGTGGGTGAGTTAAGCAAGCTCTAAGGAGAATCAACCAGCCAAAAGGTGTTTGAATATTGGTGGGCCATTGATTGAGAATCTCCACAAAGTAAGGGGAATCGGGACCAGATTCTTGGGAGGCCTTCCTAAGAAGTGCCAAATCTGGGAGTGGAGTAGGGATCCAAGGCCTGATGTCCCCATTGGTCCAAGATTGCCTGGATATGCTGCAAATAGGTTTCTTGGGGAGAGAGGGGGCCCTTTTATCCTGCCAGATTTTTTGGAGATAGCTCCGGAGGGAACTGGCGATGGCAAATCCTTCCAAGGGTATAGAGGAGGAGGACCAGTCAGAGGATGTCCATTACAATTATTGGCTTCCTCCCCCTCATCCTCGGAAGTTACAATGCTTGAAGCAGAGGCTTGGAGGTTCATTTTTTGTCATCGAGAGAATCACTGTGATTTTAAATAATGTCTTCTGCTGAGGAGCCTTGAAGGCTGGCAATGATCGCTAGGAGGATTGGGATGAAGGACACCAGTGGGAAATGAATGTCATGAACTTCTCTTTTCCTAGCAAGGTAAAGAACTCTCATCCAAATTTGGGGTCCCAAATGTTTTCAGGGTTGATCCATGGGGCAGTGATTATCGTTTCTTCCCCAAATCAGTTGAGATCTTTTGGTTTCACTTTAAGCCCACACTGTGAAAGAAATGCCTTTAAGAGGGCAAGGTGTGATGCTCACTGCGTGGGAGGGAAATTTCCCATTGTTATGGAGTGGAGTTATACAGAAGGGTGGAGTTGAATTGGGGACCAGAGTCAGAGGATCTCTCAAGGATAAATAGAAGGACTGCAAGGTAACCTGCAATGAGTATCCCTAGGCCTAAGATCAGGGACCAATGGGAGGACAAAGGGATCCTGTTTTCAGACACAGAGAGGTGTTTAGGATCCAATGTCCTGTCTTTAGTGGGGGACTTCCTAGGTCACGGCTATATGCCCACACAGTGTCCTCAGGTAGAAAATCTCTTGAGGAAGATCAGTCCCTCATGTGAATTTGCTGGATGAACCAAAATAAAAATGGAGCTGCTGCCGAAAGACGCCTAATACAAGCAGCAGTGTGTGCCTATTCTAGGGGATCAGTACAATGAAGATGGACAAGGAAGAAAGGGGGAAGAGGAGTCCTGTGCTCATGTCACAGGACTGTCAGCACACAAAACATAAAGGGGACCTTACCAAGTCAGGGGAGATTCTCCAATTCCGAAGTGTGTGAGTAGTTGGGGCACACAGGGGACCAAAATGTTGCTTTTCTTGTCCCAGCCTTGCTCGGATGCGGGGTAAGGGGTGCGGAACCAAGACTCAGATTCCAGGAGTTAGGGTGGAGGCAGGCATGTGGCAAGCAGCCTGCAAACTCGTTTATTGCAGAAGTACACAAGACTTTTATAGTTCCCTTGACCAATCATCATTCACCATGGTTGTACCTTTGCCCTATCCGAAATGACATCCTTTTCTTAGGTCTTTCAAGCCCTGCCCTTTTGTTCCCTTGGTAACGCTGACATCTATTTGGGGAAGTTGTGTACTTTCCAAGGAGGCTGAAGCTGAACACCCCGTATGTGCGAAGGTTTTCCTTACACACTTGAGATGATCACTGCTGCCAGCCAAGAACTAGCATTTCTACCAGCAGATTTCTGTAGTGTGCTGATTTTAAGTCCTTTGGGTATAATCCGAGGAGTGGGATAACTGGGTCAAATGGTGGTTCCATTGCAAGTTTTTTGAGCAATCTCCGTACTGCTTTCCAGAGTGGCTGCACCAATTTGCAACTCCGTCAACAATGCATGAGTGTGCCTTTCCCCCCACACTCTTGCCAACACCTATTACTGCTTGTATTCTTGATAATAATGATTCTAATTGGAGTGAGATGAAATCGTGGGGTGGTTTTGGTGTGCATTTCTCTGTGAATGGTGTAAATCTCCAGCATGTACAACCATAGAAATGAAAAGTTGTACCCCATTTGAGTACAATGAATCAAAATGCATTCTATAAAAATAAAAATAAAAAAAAAATTAAAAGAAGCCAGAAAAGGAAGGAGGCAGAACTTATGAATGAAGGAGGAAGAAGGAACTCAAATAAAAATTTGGTGTTCCAGAAATAAAGGCTAATTGTCGACCAAGTTAATTCAGTAATACAATTAGAGTGAAGAAATTGTAGCCAGAATGATTGTCTGAATGGGCCCAAAAATAACCTATGAAAATTATGTAAAAGACACTATCTTGAGTGATAATCCAGGTCTTTTGTTAATTCTTTAAAAAGCACTTTCCAAAGTTGACTGATACCTAAGGGAAGATGTAAGAAAATTTCAATATGGAAATATGGGATTATCTCTGTAGTTTGTCAGACTACATTCATGCCCCAAACTATTTACTTCTCAGTGATGACAGCTGATCTGAGAACTGATTTCATGCCCATTATCACTTTTAAATATTATTCATTCTAAAAAGCAATTGATAATATGTTTTTTATCAATAAACAGCATCTCATATATCTGGGGATATCAATAGTTAAAAATCTTTTAAAAATAAAGCCTTATAAAAAGCAAAAAAAAAAAATTCATGAAGATGAAATTTAAAATAAAGTGAAAACTAGCAAAGGGAGGAACTACACTAAAGGAATAGTCAACCAAAGGAAAACCAAATTCAAAGTAAAACCAGAAAGAAACTCAAATGACTGGGAATACAAATCATATCTCAATAATAACCTTGAATATTGATGGCCTAAACTCATCAATCAAAAGTCATAGACTGGAAGACTGGATTAGAAAACAAGACCGAACAGTCAGCCGTCTCCAAGAGCCTCAACTTATAGTCAAAGACATCCATGGATTGAAGGTGAAAGGATGGGGAAAGAACATATCACTCACCTAGATCATGTAAAGAAGCAGGGGTTTCAATCCTTTATCAGATAAAGTGAACTTCAAGCAAAAGTTAATCAGAAGGGACTAAGATAGTCATTACATACTGCTTAAGGGAAATATATATCAACAAGATGCAACAATCATAAATATTTATGCCCCAAACAGTGGACCACCTATCTACATGACAAGAACCCCTTCTCAAAGTCAAGAATCAAATAGATCAAAACACAATAATATTGGGTGACTTTAACACACAACTCTCATCAGTAAATAGATCCTATAAACAAAAGCTTAATAAAGAAACTATAGAACTAAGGAATAAAATTAATAATTTAGACTTAATGGACATATATAGACTACTTCATCCATCAAGGACTGAATACAGTTTCTTCTTGGCAGCACATGGATCCTTCTGTAAATTAGACCATGTCTTAGGACACAAAGCCACTCTTAGCAAATACAAAAATAATAGAGATAATACCTTGCATTCTAACAGATCATAATGGAATGAAATTAAAAATTGAGGATAGTATAAAAAAATGAAATCTACTCTAACACCTAGAGAATAAATAATATGCTATTGAATGACCAATGGATAGAAGAAGAAATCAGGGATGAAAAGAAAATACTTAGAGGCAATTGAGAATTGTGATACAACTTATCAAATCTCTGAGGACACTATGAAGGAGGTTCAAAGAGGAAAATTCATTGCACTGAGAGCATTCTTTAAAAGAATAGAAAATCACCAAATAAATAACCTAACATTACATTTCAAAGTCCTAGATAAAGAAAAAAAACATATTAACACAAAAAGCAGTAAAAGACAGGACATAAGTAAAATAGGGGCCAAAACCAATGAATTTGAAACAAACAAAAAATTAAAAAATAGACTAAACAAAAAGTTGGTTCTATGAAAAAAATTAAGAAACTCTTAGCCAAACTGATGAAACAGAGAGGAGAAAATTCCCAAGTCACTAAAATTCACAATGAAAAAGGAAATATCACCATGGACACTATTGATATACAGAAGATAATCAGAAACTACTTTGAAAATCTGTACTCAATAAAATTGATTATCATGATGACATATACAATTTTCTAGAGACATATGATCTGCCCAAACTGAATCAGGAAGACAGAAAATGTAAACAGATCAATTTTAAGTAATGAAATAAAAGACACCATCAAAAACCTACCAACCAAGAAAATCCCAGGACTAGACAGAACTGAGTTCTACAAGACCTTCAAAGAAGAATGTCCTCAGATTATTCCATAAAATAGAAAAAATGGGACCCCTTCCAAACTCACTCTATGAAGGTAGTATCACCCTGATACCAAAACCAAAGACACATAATGGAAAGAAACCTACAGACCAACATCCCTGATGAACATAAATGCATCAATTCTCAATACAATTCTGACAAATCACATAAAAGATAATTAAAAAGATAGTGTACCATGATGAAGTGGGGTTCAACCTAGGGATGCAAGGTTAGTTCAATGCATGGAAAGCAATAAATGTAATTCATCACATCAATAGACTTAAAGACAATAACCACATGATCATCTCAATAGAAGCAGAAAAAGCATTTGATAAAATTCTGCACCCATTTATGTTCAAAACACTAGAAACCTAGGAATAATAGGACATTACCGCAACATGGTACAAGCTGTATACACTAAACCCAAGACCAACATCATTCTAAATGGAGAAAAATTGAAAGCATTCCCTTTAAAAGCAGGAAGAAGATAGGGATGCCCTCTTTCACCACTTCTGCTCAACATAGTCCTTAAAACTCTAGCCAGAGCAACTAGACAAAAGTAACAATTAAAGAAAAATGAATAGGAAAGGAGCTCAAACTATCCATATTTGCTGATGACATGATTCTATATTTAGAAGACCCAAAAACTCCACCAAAAACTTCTTGAACTCGTCAATGAATTGAGAAAACTAGCAGAATATGAAATTAATGCCCACAACTCAATTGCGTTCCAATACACTAATGATGAATCAGTTGAAAGAGAAATCAGAAAAGCTTTCCCATTCACAATTTAAAAAAAAACTTGGAAATCAATCTAGCAAAAGAGGTGAAAGTCCTCTATAATGAAAACTACAGAACGCTAAAGAAAGAAATTAAAGAAAACTTTAGAAAATGGAAAGATCTCCCATGTTCTTGAATAGGCAGGATTAATACTGTCAAAATGGTCATAGTTCTATACAGATTTAAAGCAATTCCCATTAAAATTCCAATGACATTCTTCATAGAACTAGGGAAAGCAGTCATGGAATTCATTTGTAATAATAAGACACCAAAATGGCCAAAACAATCCTTAGCCAAAAAGTAGTGCAGGAACCATCACAATATCAGACCTTAAACTATACTACAGAGCTATAGTAACAAAAACTGCATGGTATAGGCACAAAAATAGAATTGAAGACCAATGGAATGGAACAGAAGACTCAGAGATATACCCACACAAATTATAGTTATCTCAGACTAGACAAAGTCTCCATAAACATATATTGTAGAAAAGATAGCCTCTTTAATAATTGGTGCTGGGAAAACTGGAAATCCATATATAGAAGATTGAAATTGAACCCCTACATTTGACTCTGCACAAATCTCAACTCAAAGTGGATTAAGGACCTTGACATTTGACCAGAGATTCTGAGAATACTAGAAGAAAAAGTAGTCCCAAATCTCCAACATATTGCCTCAGAATGAACTTCCTCAATAAGACTCTGAAAGCAGAAGAAGTAAAATCGAGAATCTATAAATGGGATTGCATCAGACTAAAAAGGTTCTTCACAACAAAGGAAACAATCAAGAACATGAACAGAGACCCTACAGAATTGGAGAAAATCTTTACCACCTGCACCTCAAATAGAGCTTTAATCTTCAGGATATACAAAGAACTCAAAAAAATTAACACCAAAAAAAAAATAACCCAATCAATAAATGGGAAAAGGAACTGTATACGCATTTCACAGTAGAAGAAATGTGAATGTTCCAAAAGTATATGAAAAATGTGCATCATCAGTAGCAATTGGAGAAGTGCAAATTAAAACTACACTGAGATTTCATCTCACTCCAGTTAGAATGGCAATTATCAAGAATACAAGCAACAGTAAATGTCGGTAAGGTTGTTGAGAGAAAGGTACACTCATACATAAGTGGTGGGACTGCAAATTGGTGCAACCATTATGGAAAGCAATATGGAGATTCCTTAGAAAACTTGGAATGGAACCACCGTTTGACCCAGCTATCCCACTCCTTGGTTTATACTCAAAGGAATTAAAACCAGTATACTACAGTGGTGGGACCACATCAATGTTTACAGCAGCTCATTTCACAAGATCTAAGCTATGGAACTAACCTAGGTGCCTTTCAACAGATGAATGGATAAAAAAGTGCAGTATATACATACAATGGAATATTACTCAGCCTTAAAGAAGAATGGAATTATGATATTTGCTGGTAAATGGATGGAACTGGAGAATATCATGCTAAATAAAATAAGCCAGTCCTCCCAAAACCAAAGGTCTGATGTTCTCTCTGATATGTGGTTGCTAACCCATAACAAGGGAGGATAGGGAGGGGAAGTATAGAAGTTCAGTGGATTAGACAAAGGGGAATGAAGGAAAGAGGGGGACAGGAATAGGAAATAGGAATAGACATAACTTCCCTATGCTTATATATGAATACACAATCAGTGTAACTCCACATCATGTTCAACCACAAGAGTGGGATCAAATTTGGAATGGGTTGTACTTCATGAATATGTAATATGTCAAAATACACCCCACTGTCATTATGCCTAAAAACAGAAAATAAAATTTTATCATGTTGCAGTATCCCAATAATAAAATGTCTGAAATAGAATCAGAAAACAATCATGCTTTGTGACCTGTGAAAAAATTAGGAATAAATTGACCAAACATGGTGAAGATTTTTACAATGAAGTCTATAAAACATTGATGTAAGGAATTGCAAAGGACTTACACAAAAACAAAGTGGAATGTCATGTCATGTTTGTGGATTGGAAAAATCAATATTGTTAACATATCCATGCTAGAATCAATATTGTTAAAATGTTCATGCTACCCAAAGCAATCTACAGATTCAGTGCAATCCCTGTCAAAATGACAATGGAATTCTTTGCAGATCTAGTGAAAATAATTTTAAAATGCTCATAGAGTAAAATCTCTAATAGGCAATGCCATCTTGAGCCTAATAAAGAAAGCAGGACTCATGATACTACCTCACTTCAAACGGTTCTACAAAGGTGTAGCATTCAAAACAGCATGGTATTGACATAAAGACAGAAATATTGAGCAATGGAGTAGACTATAGATCCTAGATGTAAGCACACTGCCATGGTCAACTGATTTAGGAGCAAGGGACCAAGAACATTCATGGGAGAAAGGAATTCTCTTCCATACATTGTGCTGAGAAAATTGGATATCTACATGCAGAAGTAACATTTTGTAATTTACTTAAGAAGGTCAAAAAGATGCTAATGTCAAAATGAAGGCATTAGAAGACAATTAAGATCTGCAAAGCCACATTCCTTATAAAAAGAGACACAAAAATCCTCAGTAAAACAAAATGTTATACTTAAAAATACATAAATGGAATAATTAATTAGGATTAAATGTCATTTATCCTAGGAATGCAATGTTGATTTTCATTTTTTTAAATTAATGAATGTAACTTATCATACTAGTAAAATAAATAAGAAAAATGTATGATTGTCTCAATTCAGGAAGATGATACATTTGGCAAAATTCAATATCTCTTTATGACAAAAATTGTCAGGAAAGTTGGAATACAAGGGAATATTGTTAAGCTATAACTATATCCTCTCTTAAAAAAAATTTTGTAGCATTGTGTAGGAGGTCCCAGGAAAGGCAAGACAAAAAAGTAAAAGGCACGTAACTTTTAAAATAAGAAAACTGTGCTCATTTTCAGAAAGTGATTATGTATATAAAATAACAATTTATGAAAACTGCTGCTAGAATAAGACTTTAACACACAAGATCAATGTAAAAATTAAGTTATAGTGTAGCAACCAATTCAGGAAGTACACAAACGTTTTTAAAAAGAACCATGGTAGAGCACATGTTATCTCAACGTTTATCATGAAGCTATCATACTGATCCAGTGTGTATTGGCCAAAAATAGACACATAGGTTGCTGGAACCCAACAAGAACCTAGAAACTGACTCACATATTATGTCTCTCTTCCTGAGTAAACATGTAAGAATGACTAATGAACACTTGAAAGGTACCTCAAACTATGAATTAATAACTCTGGGAAAGCAAATGAGATTCATGATAACTAAATTTATTCACTAGAATTGCTTAAAAATTAATAACAAGTGTTGGAAAGGACTTTTAGCAATGGTAATGGTAGCATAAACTTGGAAACCCCTGTCAGTTTGTTAAAAACATAAAATGTATATTGACAATATGATACAACAACTTTAATAGCACTCTAAAGCAATGCAAAAGGATGTGCTCAGAAAGACTTAGACATGCATGTTCTTAAATGGTTTTATTTATAATAATAAAACTAGGGTGCTACACTCAGTTATTCCTTAATAGGTAAATGAATAGACAAATTGTGATATATATATGCAATAAAAGGAATAAATTATTTTAAAAATATATTTTATTGTATACAAGGTAAACCACTTAAAATATATTTTATTGTATACAAGGTATGCAGTATGATGTTATATAATCTACCTATATGCAAATAAATAATAAAAAGTTTACTTTGTAAAGGTTACGATGAGTGTATCCATGTAGATTTGTCTCTGTTTTCTATTCTGTTCTTATTGTCTTCAGGTTTACTTTTATGCCAGTACCATGCTCTTTTTGTTATTATAGCTCTGTAGTATAATATCCTATTAGGTATTGTGATGCCTCCAGCATTGATAGAATTGCTCAGGACTGCTTAGAGTATTCTGGGTTTTTTTATTCTTCCATATGAATTTAGTACTTTTTTATAGTTCTATAAAGAATATCAATTGGTGTAGATGTTCAGAGATGGGGTTCGCTGAGGGTGAGTACATCGATGTCTACCTACTCCAGTGCACTCAGACATCAGAGACCGGGCTCTGAAGGCACAGATCTAATTTTACTTAGGGTTGTACAGGACATATTTAGGCACATTATCCAATCAGGTTAACACACTTGTTAAAGCATAATAGCATCAGCCTATAGGTGAACTATACATTGAGATAATGTAAACAAACCAAGTATGCCTAAGTAATTCTGCCCAGTAACAACAGGTCTGAGACAAAGGACTGGGTGGATGGTAAGCTCCTGCACATAGCATGAGGCAAGGCAGCTCTGGTGAGCTCACATGACAGCTTGCTGGGATGCTTGATAAGTAAGACCTCCCCTCAGCTCCTAACTCAGCCTAAGCAACTGCAAAGACCTTTATTCCATGTCGAGTCTTTACCATTACCTCAGTTTCTCTGTCCAGATTGTTTGGATTACGTAGACCATGGTGTCAGCGACTGCTGTCAGATAAGCTTGAGGAATGTTCCCTACAAATTGGTATTTTTCTGGGGTGTGCATTTAATCTGTAAGTTGCTTTTGATTACATGTTAATTCATCCAGTATTAATTCTACCTGTCCAAGAACATGGGATGTCTTTCCATCTTCTAAGATCTTCGTCAAGATCTTTCTTCAGTGTTCTATAACTTTTATTGTACAGCTCTTTTATATCCTTGGTTAGATTTGTTCTTAGGCAACTTTTTCCTGACAGAAAACCACCAGTGATATCATGGAGATGACAGTGAGGGGAATTAACTGTATGATGGCATTAAGGGAATATTCTGTGACTTGATTTTTAGTAGTAATCTATATTAATTATAAGCAGACCGCATGCCTAAGATTGGTTTATCATACAGTTTTTAACAATACCTAATAAAATTGATTTTTGAATTAATAAATTACACACAGGCAATGTGATAAGCATTTATGGTAGCAACAGCACCTTCAGATGCCTAGGAATAATTAGAGGAAAATATGAACTGATTTTAGTTCTTTTGGATAAATAATGAGGGCGAGATAGTTGGGTCATGTGGTGTTCCAAACCTTGTTTTTTGAGGGATCTCAATACTGCTTTCTGCAGAAGTGTACTAATTTTCAGTCCCACCAACAATGTATGAGTGTACCTCTTCCCCACACCCTCGCTAGCTTTTATTATAATTTGTATTCTTGATGACTACCATTCCAACTGGAGTGAGTGAGATAATCTCAATGTAGTTTTAATTTAAATATCCTCTGTTGCTAAGGCTGCTGAACTTTTTGAAATATATTTGTCAGCCATTTGTATTTCCTCATTTAAGAACTAATGTCAGAATACTATTGTGATACAGGCACATCTATGTTTATAGCAATGCGATTCATAGTAGCCAAGTTATGGAACCAGCCCACGTGTCTGTCAACAGATGAATGGATGAAGAATATATGGTTCATACACATACAGGAGTTTTAGTCAGCCATAAAGAAAAACTGAAATTATGGCATATTCTGGTAAATGGATGGAAATGGGGATCATTACCCTAAGTGAAATAAACCTGATTCAGAAACTCAAGGATTGAATGTCTTCCCTCATATGCAGCAGCTGGACCAAAATAAGGAGGTGGGGGATAAAAGGAGGTATTCCATGGAAGTATAAGGGAGATCAGTGGAGAAAAGGAAGGGAATTGATGGGGAAGGAAGGAGGACAGGAGAAAGGAGGGCAACAGTGGAATGAAGTTGACCAAATTATGCTATATACACATGTGAACCTACAACAGTAAATCTAACCTTTATATATATCTATATAGCATTAATTTAGAAAGCTATAAATAAATAGAAAGAAGACCAGTAGAGGAAGGGAACAGTGGAAGGGAGGAAGGGAGAGAAAGGGGAAGTACCGGGGACCAAAGTGAGCAAATTAAATTACATGCTTCTATGATTTTGTGAAAATAAATCTCAATATTAACATTATGAGGTGATCCAAGATGGCAGCCTAGAGGGAGACTGCACCCCCAGTCGCTCCAGAACCCAGGAGTTAAGAAGGGGAGGCATTGAGAGACTCGGACTGAAATAGAGCCACAGGTGAGTCTGACCACTGGGTAAAGCTCGGCCCGGGTGGCAGGCCCAGATAGAGGTGGCTTATCGGAGCCGGGCAGGGCAGCTAGAGTCATCCACAGGCAGCCCTGCGCACTCCGGCGGTGGGCCCCGCCCACACAGCCAGCTTCTCCAGGTTCTCGGAAGGGAACTGGCCCGCTAGTGAGAGCCTTTCTGACCAGAACAAGCTCCGAGTCCCGGAGCCAGTGCAGCGCAACATACTCTGGCACACAAGCAGCTTCAGGGACCAGGATAGGGCAGCCAGAGACCTCCCCAAGTAGCCTGGACCCCTGCGGTGGGAGGTGCCTTTCAAGGCTAGCTTCTCAGACCAGACTGCCCAGTGAGAGGTTTTCTACATAGAACCAGCCACAAGTCCCCGAACCAACGGAGAGCTTCGATCCGCAAGCAGCCTCTGGAACAGGGCAGGGCAGCCAGAGAACTCTTCAGGCAGCTCTGCCCACTCCGGTCGCAGGCTCTCTTCACAGGGTGATCCAAGATGGCGGCCTAGAGGGTGACTGCACCCCAGTCGCTCCAGAACCCAGGAGTTAAGAAGGGGAGGCATTGAGAGACTCGGACTGAAATAGAGCCACAGGTGAGTCTGCCCACTTGGTAAAGCTCGGTCCGGGTGGCAGGCCCAGATAGAGGTGGCTTATCAGAGCCAGGCAGGGAAGCTAGAGTCTTCCCAAGGTAGCCTTCCACACTCCGGCAGTGGGCTCCACCCACACAGCCAGCTGCACGGTGCAGGCCCACAGTGAGAGCATTTCCGCACAGAACCAGTTCCAAACCGTGGAACCAGTAGGGGGCTAGGGGCAGTTTTCTTCGGATACGCTGCTTTATCAGATTCCTCCAAGATATCAGGCTACTGAAGGCTGGGAGGTGATACACTGGAAATCTACGGGGACACTATAAGCCAATAGTGGAAAACTGCAATATCTCAGGGTCCCACTGACAGCAGACCAATATGAGAAAACAAGGGAAGAAAATGTCCCAAACAAACCTACATACTACATCAATAAAACCCAATGACAGCACAGCAGAAGAAATGTCAGAAAGGGAGTTCAGAATGTACGTAATTAAAACGATCAGGGAAGCAAATGAGGAGATGAAAGAGCAAATGCAGGCATTGAAGGAGGAGATGAAAGAGCAAATGCAGGCATTAAATGATCGCACCAATCAACAGTTAAAAGAGCAAATACGGGAAGCAAGAGATCATTTCAATAAAGAGTTAGAGATACTGAAAAAAAAACAAACTGAAATACTTGAAGGAAACAATAAACCAAGTTAAAAACTCCATAGAAAGCATAACCAATAGGATAGAACATCTGGAAGACAGAACCTCAGACATTGAAGACCAATTATTTAATCTTGAAAGCAAAGTTGGCCAAACAGAAAAGATGGTAAGAAATCATGAACAGAATCTACAAGAATTATGGGATATCATGAAAAGGCCAAATTTAAGAATTATTGGGATTGAGGAAGCTTAGAGAAACAAACCAAAGGAATGAACAATCTATTCAATGAAATAACAGAAAATTTCCCAAATCTGAAGAATGAAATGGAAAACCAAGTACAAGAGGCTTATAGAACTCCAAATATACAAAATTACAACAGACCCAAACCAAGGCACATTATTATGAAAATACCTAACATACAAAATAAAGACAGAATTTTAAAGGCCGCGAGAGAAAAGAATCAAATTACATTCAGAGGGAAACCAATAAGAATATCAGCAGATTTTTCAATCCAGACCCTAAAAGCTAGAAGGGCCTGGAACAACATATACCAAGCCCTGAAAGAAAACGGATGCCAACCAAGAATCTTATACCCAGCAAAACTTACCTTCAAATTTGACGATGAAATAAGATCCTTCCATGATAAACAAAAGCTAAAGGAATTTACAAAAAGAAAGCTAGCATTACAGAACATTCTCAGCAAAATATTCCATGAGGAAGAGATGAAAAACAACGATGCAAATCAGCAACAGGAGGCACTAGCCTAAAGGAATAGCCAAATAAAGGAGAAACCAAATCATGTCAAAAACAAATATGAGTCAATTGACTGGGAATACAAATCATATCACAATAATAACCCTGAATGTCAATGGCCTGAATTCATCAATCAAAAGACACAGACTGGCAGATTGGATTAAAAAGAAAAATCCAACAATATGCTGCCTGCAAGAGACTCATCTCATAGAAAGAGACACCCATAGACTAAAGGTGAAAGGATGGGGAAAAACATACCATGCACACGGACACAGCAAAAAAGCTGGAGTATCCATCCTCATCTCAGATAATGTGGACTTCAAACCAAAACTAGTCAGAAGGGATAAAGAAGGACATTATATGCTGCTTAAGGGAAGCATAAATCAGCAAGACTTAACAATCATAAATATCTATGCCCTGAACATTGGCTCATCCACGTACGTCAAACAAATCCTTCTCAATTCCAGAAATCAAATAGACCACAACACAATAATACTAGGCGATTTTAACACACCTCTCTCACCACTGGATAGATCGTCCAAACAAAAATAGAATAAAGAAACTATAGATCTCAACAACACAATCAACAATTTAGACTTAACGGACATATATAGAATATACCATGCAACAAAGAACGAATACACTTTCTTCTCAGCAGCACATGGATCCTTCTCTAAAATAGACCATATTTTATGCCACAAAGCTACTATTAGCAAATACAAGAAGATAGAGATACTACCTTGTACTCTATCAGATCATAATGGATTGAAATTAGAAATAAATGACAGAATAAAAAACAGAAACTTCTCCAATACCTGGAGATTAAATAATACACTATTATATGATGAATGGATAACAGAAGACATCAGGAGGCAAATAAAAAAATTCTTAGAAGTAAACGAGAACAAAGACACATCATATCAAAATCTCTGGGACACTATGAAAGCAGTACTTAGAGGAAGATTTATTTCATGGGGTGCATTCAAAAAAAGAAGTAGAAATCAACAAATAAACGACTTAACACTACAGCTCAAAGCACTAGAAAAAGAAGAGCAGACCAATACCAAAAGTAGTAGAAGACAGGAAATAGTTAAAATCAGAGCCGAAATCAACGAAATCGAAACAAAAGAAACAATTGGAAAAATTAACAAAATAAATAGTTGGTTCTTTGAAAAAATAAATAAAATTGATAAACCCTTAGCCACACTAACAAAGAGAAAGAGGGAGAAAACTCAAATTACTAAAATTCGGAATGAACAAGGAAACATCACAACAGACACGAGTGAAATACAAAACATAATTAGAAGCTATTTCGAAAATCTATACTCCAACAAAACAGAAAACCTCGAAGACATCAACAAATTTCTAGAGACATATGAATTACCTAAACTGAATGAGGAGGACATACACAACCTAAATAAACCAATTTCAAGCAATGAAATAGAAGAGGTCATCAAAAGCCGACCAACAAAGAAAAGTCCAGGACCAGATGGGTTCTCAGCCGAGTTCTACAAAACCTTTAAAGAAGAGCTCATTCCAATACTCCTCAAAGTATTCCATGAAATAGAAGAGGAGGGAACCCTCCCAAACTCGTTCTATGAAGCCAATATCACCCTGATACCTAAACCAGACAGAGACACATCGAGGAAAGAAAATTTCAGACCAATATCCTTAATGAACATCGACGCAAAAATTCTCAACAAAATTTTAGCAAATCGCATACAAATATATATTAAAAAGATAGTTCACCACGATCAAGTGGGTTTTATCCCAGGGATGCAAGGTTGGTTCAACATTCGGAAATCAATAAATGTCATTCACCATATCAACAGACTTAAAGTTAAGAATCACATGATTATTTCAATAGATGCAGAAAAAGCATTTGATAAAATACAGCATCCCTCCATGCTCAAAACACTAGAAAAAATTGGGGTAGTGGGAACATTCCTAAACATTATAAAGGCAATCTACGCTAAGCCCATGGCTAATATCATTCTAAATGGTGAAAAACTGAAAGCGTTCCCCCTAAAAACTGGAACAAGGCAGGGATGCCCTCTTTCACCACTTCTATTCAACATCGTCCTTGAGACTCTAGCTAGAGCAATCAGACAAACCAAAGAAATTAAAGGGATACGAATAGGAAAAGAAGAACTCAAACTATCCCTGTTCGCTGATGACATGATTATATATTTAGAGGAACCTGGAAATTCCACCAGAAAACTTTTAGAACTCATAAGTGAATTCAGTAAAGTAGCAGGTTACAAGATCAATGCTCATAAATCCAATGCATTTTTATATATAAGTGATGAATCTTCAGAAAGAGAAATTAGGAAAACTACCCCATTCACAATAGCCTCAAAAAAAATAAAATACTTGGGAATCAATCTCACAAAAGAGGTGAAAGACCTCTACAATGAGAACTACAGAACACTAAAGAAAGAAATTAAAGAAAACCTTAGAAAATGGAAAGATCTCCCATGTTCCTGGATAGGCAGAATTAATATTGTCAAAATGGCTATACTACCTAAAGTGCTATACAGATTCAATGCAATTCCAATTAAAATCCCAATGATGTACCTTGCAGAAATAGAGCAAGCAATTATGAAATTCATCTGGAAGAATAAAAAACCTAGAATAGCTAAAGCAATCCTCAGTAGCACGAGCGAAGCAGTGGGTATTGCAATACCAGATCTTCAACTCTACTACAAAGCAATAGTAACAAAAACGGCATGGTATTGGTACCAAAATAGACAGGTAGATCAATGGTACAGAATAGAGGACATGGACACAAACCCAAATAAATACAATTTTCTCATACTAGACATAGGTTCCAAAAATATGCAATGGAGGAAAGATAGTCTCTTCAACAAATGGTGCTGGGAAAACTGGAAAACCATATGCAACAGAATGAAATTAAACCCCTATCTCTCACCCTACACAAAACTCAACTCAAAATGGATCAAGGACCTCGGAATCAGACCAGAGACCCTGCATCTTATAGAAGAAAAAGTAAGTCCAAATCTTCAACTTGTTGGCTCAGGATCAGACTTCCTCAACAGGACTCCCAAAGCACAAGAAATAAAAGCAAGAATCATCAACTGGGATAGATTCAAACTAAAAAGCTTTCTCTCAGCAAAGGAAACTATCAGTAATGTGAAGAGAGAGCCTACAGAGTGGGAGAATATCTTTGCCAACCATACCTCAGATAGAGCGCTAATTTCCAGAATCTATAAAGAACTCTAAAAGCTCTACACGAAGAATACAAATAATCCAATCAACAAATGGTCTAAGGAAATGAACAGACACTTCACAGAAGAAGATGTACAAGTAATCAACATTTATATGAAGAAATGTTCAACATCCCTAGTAATAAGGGAAATGCAAATCAAAACTACCCTAAGATTTCATCTCACCCCAATTAGAATGGCGATTATCAAGAATACAAGCAACAATAGGTGTTGGCGAGGATGTGGTGAAAAAGGAACACTCATACATTGCTGGTGGGGTTGCAAATTAGTGCAGCCACTCTGGAAAGCAGTGTGGAGATTCCTCAGAAAGCTTGGAATGGAAACACCATTTGACCCAGCTATCCCACTCCTTGGCCTATACCCAAAGGACTTAAAATCAGCATACTACAGAGATACAGCCACATCAATGTTCATTGCTGCTCAATTCACCATAGCCAGATTGTGGAACCAAACTAGATGCCCTTCAGTTGATGAATGGATAAAGAAACTGTGGCATATTTATACAATGGAATATTACTCCGCAATGAAGAATGATAAAATTATGGCATTTGTAGGCAAATGGACGAAATTGGAGAATATCATGCTAAGTGAGATAAGCCAATCTCAAAAAACTAAAGGACGAATGATCTCGCTGATAAGCGGATGAGGACATATAATGGGGGGTGGGAGGGGCTAGCATTAGGTTTAGGGTTAGGTTTAGAGTTAGGCTAAGGAGAGCGGTAAGAATGAAGGAAAGAAGGACTGTGTAGAGGGAAAAGAGGGGTGGGAGGGGTGGGGGGAGGGGAAAAATAAAATAAACATCATTACCCTATGTAAACGTAAAAAAAAATAAAAAAAAAAAACTAAAGGACGAATGATCTCACTGATAAGCGGATGAGGACATATAATGGGGGGTGGGAGGGGTTAGCATTAGGTTTAGGGTTAGATTTAGGGTTAGGGATAAGGAAAGCGGTAAGAATGAAGGAAAGAAGGACTGTATAGAGGGAAAAGAGGGGTGAGAGGGGTGGGAGGGGTGGGGGGGAAGGGAAAAAAAATAAACATCATTGCCCTATGTAAACGTATGATTACACAAATGGTATGCCTTGACTCTATGTACAAATAGAGAAACAACATGTATCCCATTTGTATACAATTAAAAAAAATAAATATAAAAAAAATTAACATTATGAATATTACACAATATTATGTATATTGTACAGTATTATGTAAAACTGTAATGCACTATCAGAAACATTTACAAAAACAAAATATGTGCAAGGAAACAAATATTGAGAGAAAGGAAAGATGACTCCATACAACAGGAGACATGTTGGCAGAATGTAAAATAGAGAATTACAAAGTGATAATAATTATCCCCAGACTGATCTGGGGGAGTATTTAATTGACTATTGACCACAGACCCAATAAAAGTCACATTTTGGGGGGACATTATCAAGCTTAATCCAAAGTGTATTTTAAAAGGTCAAAAATTTTCAAGCAAACCTAAGGAACAAGAACAACATTAGAAGACTCATACTATGAGAGAACTATTTCATTATTATAAAGTTAAGTGACTAGAGCACTATGGTTTTGCTATAAGGAGAGAAAGGTAATAGAATCGCACAGTATACGAGCCTTAGAGCCTGACCCACAGGTCCATGATCATCACTGCATTTCATTGAGGGAAAAGTTGTCTTTTAAGTGAATGGGTCTGGATTAATTCTAAATTATATGGAAAAAATTAACAATCTGAATTCATACCACAAGTAAATGTTAATTTTGTATGTATTACAACCATAAGTGTGAAAATTAGAACAATAATTTTTTTTTCTTTTCTTTTCTTTCTTTCTTTCTTTCTTTGTTTTTTTTTTTTTTGTTTTGTTTTTGTTTTTTTTAAGTAGGGATTGAATGCAGGGCACTTTACCACTAAGCCACATCCCAAACCCATTTTTATTTATTTTTTTATTTGAGATAGGGTCTTGCTAAGTTGCTTATGGCCTGACTTAGTTGCTGAGGCTCACTTTGAACTTGCAATCTTCCTGGTTCAAATTCCTCAGTCACTGGGATTACAGTCATTTGCCACCATATGTGGCTGAAAACAAAGTTTTGAGGACAAATTATAATAAAACATTTTCATAACTTCTTAGTAGTGAAGCTTTCCTAAAGAGGTGATATAAATGTTTAACCGTAGTGGAGTAAAGCAATGTCATTTGCATATTATGGTTAACAACTTCTGTTTATCAAAATACATCAATAAAGCAGTGCAAAACTCAGTGGTGTGGCAGAAAAAGAAAAACCCTTGCAATACATATGTCTGATAATAAATGCATACCTAAAACATAAAGATTACAACATATCTGTAAGGAAAAGACACTGTAATACAGCATTAGGTCCAAATGTACAAAGTTGCTATTATATATGATGAAAAAGTTTAGAGACCTAATGTACAGCATGAAGATTATAATTAATAATGCTGTATTGTGAAATTTGCTAAGAAAGTAACTTTTAGTTATTACCACACACACACACACACACACACACACACACACACATACACACAGATGTGAACCCACAAGTTATGTAAAGAGATAAGTTAACAATGTATGTCGCTTAATTGCAGCAATCATTTCACTATGTACATGTATATAAAATATCACACTGGATTAATTAAATGCCTACAATCAAAAAACAAAGCAAACCAAAAAACATTGTTCATGAAAATAATGTGTATTGTGATGACCAAGGGGGAGTATTCCACATGTCAATTAAATTAAGATAGTCAAAATGTTTGTCCAAATTCCATCTTTCTAAATTGATATTGTGTGCATGCATTCTATTGGCTACTACATAGTGTATATGAAAATCTATGATTATGACTAAAAAAGAAAAATAGGCAAAAGAGATTGGGAAATTAAAAAAAGAGAACCCATATGACCAATAACTGTATAAAATGGGTACAACATAGTCATTAAAGACACAAACATTAAAACTAGTAAGCAGTACAACTACACAGAGGGCTAAAATGAAAAGTTACTGGTTGCAGTACATGGAGTTTTCAGATGTTTTTGGGAGTCTATTTATTCAACTTTTGTTTGACAGTATGTACTAAGCTTAATATAATCATATCTTGTGATCCACAAATACTACTGTATATGTCACCAACAGAATTGCCTCCTCATGTCCATCAGGAGACATGTAAAGAATGTCCACAGCAGCATTATTTGTCATTGCTCCAAAGAGGAAATTGCTCAAGGTCGAATGAATGATACACTGTGACATTGTTATATATTGGTATATCTTACAGCAATTATAACACAATGTGACAACATGCAATGCTATAGATATTCTAAAATGCTGAACAAACAAAATAAGAAACAAATTGTCACATACTGCATGACTCTATGAGTGTAAGCCAACTAATGTATGATGCTGGAACTTGTTACCCTTGCATGAAGATAGGCATGAAGTTACTTTCCTGTTGTTAATATTCTATTTAGTGATTTCTGGTTTTTTTACATGTATTCATTTCATGAAAATTCCTAGAGGTTGAGATCTTGAACTCATATATTTCATATTTTAATGAAAATTTGAAATATATATTCAGATCCAGGCAATCTAATTTCAAAGAACAAACCTTGATCTCTACACTTGGATATCTCAGAAATACAATTCTCACGAGTTTTACTGGCCAAAAATAATGCTTTAAGAAAAAAATCATAAAATTTAAATCCAGGAGGAGAAGTTAAGAGATCTCTAAGCATAGTGGAACATTTATATATTTATTTACTTGCAAATTGTTAGATTTGCCCAATATAGAAAAAAATAAAAAAATATGAAGTTCATGATTTATATTAATAGTTGTGTGTGTGTGCTCACAAATATGGAGGCCTCTGTTAATATCTACAGATGGAGGAGATATGTGGATTTGTGAAATGAATTTAAGTTCTAGGATAAGTTGTGTCCCTTTACATTCTTGTTTCCTTCAGGAAGCCTTCCTGGGACACTGGGGAGTAGATCAGTTGGCTTCATACTGTGTTCCTAAAGCAGACTTTACTTTCTTAATTCTCATATGTAACACATCACAGCTTATCATTGTTGCTGGTTTAATTGCCCACCTCCCCTATTGTACTGTAATGGTCATTAAGAACTGTGTTCACTGCTCTAACACTGGTGCCTATTTAAATATACTGGAGAACTATTATGTTTGGTAATGCAGCGTAGTAGGAACTTAGGGGGAATCCTTCTACTGAAAATTATATCATATATACACACACATGGACATGTATATACATATATATAAATATAATATGTATGTATATGAATACATATATATGTATACATATATGGTGTGTGGAAAATACTCAGAAGAACAATCAAGGGATAAATCATGAGATCAGCTTAGACTTCTGATATATGGGATTCAGTCAAGCAGGAGAAACTGGGTATTCTGGAACAACTTCTGAGGGGAGCCCTCCTAAGGCTGTTATACTTTGGACCTGTATCAAGGGGCAACGTGGGAGCTATGATAAAGACTCCCATCACATCAAGACCATAGAAAGGGTCACATGTGATTTGGGCATCACTGGGGTTATGTGTACCACTGGCTTTGGAAGTTATTGTAACATGTGCCAAGATCAGGACATTTTTAATGTTCTTTGGCATCCTAATACCAAGGCTGAAATTTCCTAAGTAGATGGGCAAACTCTTATGAAGCAAGTATATGAGAACATGTTCTTTGATAATATGATCCAACAAAATGTTCTCTCTGAGCAAAGATTATACTTGAATGAGGTGTGAGTTCTTCTCATCCTCATGAGAAACTCATTCACTGCTCTTACTCCTGGAGAGATGAAAGTTGAATCAGAACAATTATTTTATATTTAATTTTGAGAGTCTGCCTCCACCCCTACAAGCCCCCAAAGCCTGCAAACAGGAAACCTTCATTGGCATATGGCCCAAATATGGATGTCCCTAGACATAATGGGAAGGAGCAGCAGAACTTCTTGCTCTTGTTGGGAGGGACAGAGTTTCCTGTAGAATAAGAGCAAAGACTTCTGACTGTAAGGGGTGATATAGGGAAGAAAAAACAAAATACAGACGAGATACAGAGAGGAGCATCACTGAAGCACCCAGGACCAATGCCCACACTGAGAAAAAGTGGTTCTCATATTTGACTAGACCATTCTCATTTCAGAGTCCAAACTCTGGTGAAGATTTGTCACAAACACAGGGTTCTTCCAGACAGTTAATTCTTTAGGGTGTCACAAACAAGTTCAAGTACCCAGAGAGAAAGGAAAATTTCACCATGTGAAACACATTCTAAAATCTCTAAGACTGGATTCCTGTTCCGTGTTCAATGCTAACATTAATACATCTGTGAACTCTTACATCTGGCATTAATTTTCTTTGCCGCACAATGGGATTGTAGTGCCATCAACCCAAAAGGCAGGAAGGGAAACAGACATGGGTGGGAAGGCAAAGTTCTGCAAAGAACTCAGATCGTGGGAAGGACTGTAGTGAGGCAGCAAATGCTTGAGCTGTGGGTTTGTGGGGAAGAGAAAGGAAACTCCAACCTGTTTGAACACAGGTTCAGACTCCAGGTAGAGGGTTACTGGTGTTTTTTATTTTATGTGGGGAGTGCTTCCTTTACAGACATCAAGGTTTACACTGCTGCCCCAGTTATATACATCTGCATCATCAATTACCACCATCACCATCAAACCAGAAGCATGGCTTGGAGTGATTTCTATGGACTACTACCTAAATAATTGACTTCACTAGGCAAACATTCCTGATAACACATTTAGCCTTCAAACTCTCCACTCTCCTTCACCCTTTCCTCTCTTGGTCTCTCTCTCTCTCTCTCGCTCTCTCCCATCTCTCTCTCTCTCTCTCTCTCTCTCTCTCTCTCTCTCTCTCTCTCTCTCTCTCTTCTGTCTTTCAGTGTCTGTAGGTTTATCTTCCACTTTCCCTATACATTTATCTCTTTCTAACCCCCATTTCACACACACACACACACACACACACACACACACACACACACACACACTGGTTCATTTAAATGGGCAGAAATACCACCATTCTGCTGGGGAGTCACAATGTCAGGCACAGGAGGAACAGTTCACAGACCCAGCCTGAAGGTCACCCCTTAGGCACAAACTGTTAGTGAAAACCTGGGACGTGATGAGACATTTTTGTACTTTTAGGTGTTATTGGGGATGGCTGAACCACAGATTCTGGTCAACATGAGAACAAACTTTACATCTTTCACAATCTCATTGCTAAACTGGAAAAATGGAGACCTACCCTTTTAGCATCCCAGGGATCGTTCTGAAGTGCCTCTGAACTATTCCAGTATTTCCCGGGTCTTAATAGGTGCTCCTACCTTGGGCCCTGGCTGATGGTGAGGAGGAGAGAAGCAAGTCCCTGCAG
Source organism: Sciurus carolinensis (assembly GCF_902686445.1). Taxonomy (NCBI): domain Eukaryota; kingdom Metazoa; phylum Chordata; class Mammalia; order Rodentia; family Sciuridae; genus Sciurus; species Sciurus carolinensis. Next base: position 73,731,961 of record NC_062216.1, read on the forward strand.
AAGGCAGTGACCCTGCCTGGTTCTTCTGCTCCTTATGCCGTCAAGTCACAGTTTCAGCTTTCAAAGACAATCTAGGGAGCCCTCCTAGCTCTTAATGGGGCTCTTACAGCAGGAAGGGGATTATACAGTCCCATCACCGATGTGGCCGTCTTCTAGGAGCCAGTACACACCCTCCTTAATATCTTCCCTGCTCTCAGAGACTGTATGAAAAGAAAACATTCTGAAGTTAAAACACCAATTAGCTGCTGAATCTTAATTGTCTCCTTATGTGAAATACACAGCTTTCTGATGTCAGGTTTCTTTCTGTCTTCAAGGTTGATAAAGAAAAGCTATGTAAAAATTACATGGGGCTTTCTCTTCTCCACCCCAGGGGTCCAGTTCAATGGCAAGCTCAACTCAGCTGCTGGGATTCATCAGGTGCACAGTTTTGGCTCAGTTCCATTACTCCATGGAACCAAGAAAAGATGACCTTGGTTTAGTGAGACCTAGAACTCCAGTGTCACATAACCAGCATGTTGTGCTGCAAAGCATCAGGATCTCCCCAACACTAGGAAGAAAAAAGCAAGTGAGTTGGAAATGGGATTACAAAGAATAAAAATACTATGGGAGAAATTAAAAAAAGGTGTGTTATCTCACTCCTCAGTTTATACCCAAAGGACTTAAAATCAGCATACTACAGTAACACAGCCACATCAATGTTCATAGCAGCTCAGTTCACAATAGCTAGATTGTGGAACCAACCTAGATGCCCTTCAACAGATGAATGGATAAAGAAACTGTGGTATATATACACAATGGAATATTATTTAGCCATAAAGAAGAATAATATTATGGTATTTGCAGATAAATGAATGGAATTGGAGATTATTATACTAAGTGAAATAAGCCAATCCCCAAAAACTAAAGGCTGAATGTTTTCCCTGATAAGTGGATGATGATACATAACACAGGTGTGGGGTGAGAGAAGAATGGAGGAACTTTAAATTACATAGAGGGAAATGAGAATGAGGAGGGGGCATGTGTCTGAAAGATGGTGGAATGAGACAGACATCATTTCCCTATGTACATGTATGATCACACAAATGGTGTGAATCTACATCTTACACAACCATAGAAACGAAAAGGTGTACCTCATTTGAATAAAATGAATCAAAATGCAGTCTGTAAAAATAAAATTAAATAAATAAATAAATAAATAAAAGGTGTGTTGGTCATCAAAAGAATGTGTGTTGACCTCATAGGCTTCGCTTTCCTTTCCTTTCATTTGTGGGTCATAAGTGAAGCATCACAGGGGTCTGTACCTCTCTTGATGACACCGTGAATTTATGAAACCTGTATTTTCTCTCCTTTTTTCACATCTCAGAGAGGTTTACCTCCCGTTGGTGCCATGACCAGTACAAACACTCCACCCAGGAATAAACTGTACTCCCTGAAACATGGTGGATTACAGATTACAAATTAGTTACAAAATTCTTCCTCATTTTGCAATGAAGCAACCTGATATTCAAGTCTTCTCAGGCTATAGAGTGGGTTTCCTCCTCTTCCAGGTTCTCCTTTTCAGCATTTTTTCCTATACCTCCTGTTCTTCCCTTCATTGTCCTGCAAATCAGTTAGTCTACTTTTCCATTCTTGTCTAGCCTCCACTCAATCTCTAAATAGGATGATTTTCATTACAGCACTTAGAAATGGAATCAGTTGTATATCAATTGCATGTCCTCACTCTTGCTATTAAAACAAGTACTCACCATTTTTTTCCACTTCAAATATTTATTTCATATTTGCTGCAGGGAAACAAAACTTCAAGGATTACAGAAATCACAAGTCAGAGGTTGTCAGGTTGAACTAAGATAAAACATGTAAGGGCTTCATATTGTGCACACCATATCACAAGCATTGAATTAATGTTAATTGTTATAGCCAATAAATATTTATAATCCATCTATTACATACTACTCTTTCCTGTTTGCTTGATAGTAGGGATAGAATTTTAAACAAGTCAGAGATTGTCTTGGACCTCCTGTTGAGCTATGTAGACTGACATTATGCAAATAAATATGGTAATAAATGTGTAGCTGAAAGAGGAGCTATCAAAGCAAAGTACAATGAGTGATGAGCTTTTGAAAAGAGAAAGAATATAACCCAACCATAGGGTGTTGGGAGTGTGGGCAGAATGGGTGGGAAATGACCCAGAAGATTATCCTTTTAGAAACTAAGTTGCTTGTCAGGCAATCTGAGAAGAGAACGCATTCCTCATGGTAGGAGAGCACATGCAACTACCCTGAGGTATCAAGGAGTTTACTTCATAAGAGCTTTGAGAAGGTGAGGGAGCCACAGAAGCAGAAAGAACCAAGAAGACGCAAGCAACGGCTGATGAAGAACAAAAAGGTTAATGCAGAGAGTCTTGTAAACCAGGTTCAAAATAAGAATTAAATCTCAACTGCAGTAGTGGGAGTTTTGCATTTTGAGATGATTCTGTGCCATTACATTGTTAAGTTTCTCCCTGTTTGGTGTACAAAGCAAATATTCCTAAAGGATATATTTATTATGTTGTAAACACGTGATGTTTAAGGACAAACAATGTAAAATAAATGCTTTAGTTTTCCAGTATTCTGTCCATCTAATTCTAGTCTTGATCCAGTCCACTTGGCTGAACATCCACTTGGAAAGGAAGTCTTGGTTTTATTGACTGTACCTTTCTATAAATGACAGTTAGGTCAGGGTGGTTAATAGTGCTGTGTGTATTCTATTTTTGTGCTGATGTATTGTTTAATTGGTAGATCAGTGACTGAAAGAGATATTAAAACATTCCACTTAAGATTGTGGTTGGTCTGTTTCTCTTTTTAGGTTTGTGTTTCTTCATAAATTTTGATGCTCTGCCATTATTTACATCAGTGATAATTGCTTTTTTGACAATTTTTTCCTTTTAGTGTTGTATAATTTTCTTCTTTCATTATTGTCCAATTCTTTTTTCAGAGTCCCTTTCTCATATTAATATAGTTATACCAACTTCATTGTGGTTAAGGTTTGCATGTTATCTTTTCTGTCCTTTTACTTTCAACTAACCTGTGCTATATTTGAAATGCATCTCTTATAGAAAAGATAGATTTAGGCACTCCTTTTAAAATTATTTTCATTTTGAAATGATTATAGACTTCAGATAGTTGTAGAAATAGATATGCCCCAAGTCTCTTCTTCCAGTTCCACCCAATAGTTCTATCTTCCAAAAATATATTATGTTATCAAAGTTAGAAATTTGATATAATCATCAGTGATATATGAGACATCTAATCTTTTTTGCATTCACTCTTGTATTTAGAAGTTGTTAATTTTCATTTTAGCTATTCTAATAAGTAGTAGTGGTATTAAATTATATTTCTTTAATGTCTAATTCTTTTGAATATTTTTTCATGGGTTTATTTGTCATGTATGTATCTTCTCTGTTGAATTATCTGTTCATGTCTATTGCCAATTTTCAAACTGGATTTTCAGTTTACTATTGAGTTTTTAGAAATTTCAATGTTCCAGATGATACTTCTGTCGTTTATGTGTTTTGCAAATATTTTCTTTCAGTCTATGGCTTGTCTTTCTACCCTCCTTACATGGACTTTTATAGAAAACAGTTTTCAATTATGATTGTTTAATTTATCAATTTTTACTTTTATGAATCATGTGAGGAGTCATATAATCAAAACAAACCATTTCTAAAATTTTTTGGATTCCCAATAAGAATAATACCAGGAGTTTGAGATCCTAAGTGACCCCTGACTGGTCAATATTATCCTTGAGGACTTAAGAAAAAAATAAAATAGTAAACACAGTCCAAACTCTCCAATGTTGCTTATGTGGTTTAAAATGTTTTAGTAAACTCTTCCCTGCTGTGACTAAAATACCTGACCAGAACAATTATAAAGGAGGAAGAGTTTATTTAAGGGTTATGGTTTCAGAGGTCTTTGTCCATAGAAGTCTTGCTCCATTCCTCAGGCTCAAGGTGAGGCTGAACAGAGAGAGTCTCCACTCTCCACATACAAAATATATATGCCATAGCCACTCCCCAGTTCCCACCTCCTCCAGCCACACCATACCACTTCATTTAATCCCTATCAAGGGTATAAATCACGGACTGAGTTAAGACTCTCACAACCCAATCATTGCTCCTCTGAACCTTCTTGCATTGTCACACACAGGAACTTCTTGGGGACACCTCATATCCAAACCACAACAAAAAAAGACCATTAACTATTTTAAGTCGTCACTTGGAAATTTTTCACTATACTGGAAACAACAGACAAAAATCAATTCTCCAGGGAGCAGGCTCCACATAGAGATTTGAGGCAGGAAGTTTATTGAGGAATATTTTTTCAGGGGGCTAAAAGTGGTAGACAGGACAGAGGATGAGTGGGTTTCCTCCCTAGAACCTTCTGGGGGAGTATGACCCTATTGACACCTTGATTTTGGACTTGTAACTGCCATGACTGTGAAAGAATACATTTCTGCTGTTTCAATCCACTTAGTTTGTGATAATTTGTTATGACATTGCCAGCAAATGGTGGGAAGCAAAATATGTTCACTTGAAAAGTGCTTCACAGAGTGAAAATATTCTTACTGTATGGAGTCTGTGGCCTGAATTGCTGGATTTTTTCCAGACACTCTTGTAGGAAAGGATTGGATATTTCCTAGCAAAGCAGAGCCGAAATTCAGGAAGGATGTCCTGGTGATGGTTGGACAAACTCAAAGTCTCCCTTTACTGTCCAGACTATGGGGAAAACTTGCCTCATGTTCGAGCAGGTAGAGTGTTCTGGACTTTTGCCCCATGTGAGAGGAGAGACAGTAAAAGATGCTCTGCAGGGCACTCATTTCAGAGAGGACTGAATGGGCCTTTATGGAGCCTTGGACTTTCAGAAAAGGATCAGGGGTCTCTATGCAGGAAATCTTTCCCTTCTTTGGATTGATTTAGGACAGACCAGTTGGGGAAACAGATCATTTGTCAACCCCTGTGTTATGGGATTTCTTTCTCCTGATCAGATGAAGGTGACTCAGCATTGGAAATGGCTAGATCTTGTGCCTCTGGACCTGTAGGTTTGTGACATCTGTGAGGCCTCCAGGTATTCACGAACTTTCTCTTATCTAACATCTAGCTCAGTATGGGATGGGGTTGAGGTTCCCTAAGAGCAGAGGCTGGCCAGTCTTTGCCAGGCTCCCACAATCTCCCAATGTTCCTGAAACTGTAACCTCACGATCCTGAGCATCAACAGGTAATACGTAGGGGTAGAATTGCTCATGTTCTTTCCATAATCAAGTTTGTGTGTGTGTGTGTGTGTGTGTGTGTGTGTGTGTGTGTGTGTGTATATTTTCAGGAATCCATTCAAATTCTGACCCTGGGATCTTGGTAACCTTGACCCTTGGTTCCTTGGTTGAAACCAAGGACACTGCCTCTCCCTTTTTCTAATTTCCTCAGTGATTCATCAGTTTAAAAAAAACAGTGCCAAGGTGGGTTCTAGAAAACACCAGGAATTTGGGAGGAGGAGAATTGGTGAACTGAAGGTAAGAAGGGCCCATTGTGATGTGGGATATAGAATCTGCATCCTTGTCCCACTACATCTACTGGAAAATTTTATTTGTATTTCTATAAACTCTAAGTTGTAGAGAATTTGGATTAAAAGTGACAAGGAAACATGGTATTATGTATGGAAGAAGTAAGTTCAGTGCCAGGAATGGGGACATAGAGCTAGGAAGTAGGTTAGCACTGGGTCAAATTAGGATAGGCTGACAATTTGGGTGTGCACATATAGAGCATGAAGGTGATTATCTGCTGATCTGAGGGAGCCCCAGAGACCTCAGGGTTGGGTCTATATGGAGGCATGTTGAGATGTGAGCTTCTTACCCAAACTTTGTCTCAATATTGTCTGCTTGTGAATATTTACTGTGTGAAGCTGCATGTGAGAAGATCCATTATGGCCATTAACCTAGAAAATGGAAAGAGATGGAGTCAGGTGGATGCTCCTTGCAGTCTCTAGTGTGCTATCCCTGTAAACCTTCATCTGGTGTGATTAGCAGCATCTATGTGCACAGTGTCTGCAGTCAGCATGTGGGAGTCCCAATTCAGAACTGTGGTTTTCTCTAGCTCTGAAAATATCAACAGATTTTTCTGATTCCGAAATGACATTGAGTCTCCTCTCTTTTAATCTATTCCAGGGTCAAGTTTCTTCTTTGAGACCATATCTAGTTTCCATATATGTAAATGTCTCTGCTCATGTCTGTCCTAGAATGTTTCTTACTCTTAGCTTTCAGATGACTCAGTGACCAAGATGCACTGAGGAGTGTGAAGATTAAGTTGGTTTTGGATATGTCATAGGCAATCTGCAAAAATCCACTCTTGGGAATCAGTATGAAGGTCAGATACAGTTTTATGTGGAAAAGACACTGAAAGGAATAGAATCTTGGGGAACTGCATCCTCTGTCCTCTGAAAGGGAATGTGTGGTTCTTGGGGTATCATTCTCTAAGGGGTATCATGACTATTTCTCCAACTGCTTTAAATTCTACTTTTTTCCTATCTGATACCTCTGTGACTGCTTGTGACTCTAGAGAGAAAGAAACACGCTGGGTTCTCCGTATTCATGTCTGCTCTAGTAGTTTCAAATATGAGTCAAAAGTCAGATAATATGATGATATTACTCAAACCAAGACATCTGACTGAGAAAAAAGTTGTAAAGTTTCAGGGTGGGAGACAATGGAGAAACATCATTTACAAAAAGATATTGAGATTTAGTGAACATAATGTTTGAAGGAAATAATGCTAACAGATTTTGAAGTTGGTGCTTCTAACAATTAACAATCCCTGTACTTTGAAGGGATCACAGGGTTTTCATAGGCAAATACCACTGCACAACTGAAGTAACTGAAATTAGATGACATGGGACTTTTTCAAGGTCACAAAAGAAGTCATTGTTAAATCCAGGATGGCCCTATTCTAATTCCTAGGAACAGGACCCCTTCATCAAAAATGATTAAAATTATTAAGACTTGCAAGATGAACCTGGAACATTCCCCCAAAGTATGGGACTCTACTAAACATGGGGCATAGTATGATCACATAGGTTGGCATGCCCATGAAGCTATCTTTGACCCACAAAATTTCAGAACTGATTGGCCCAATAAGCCTGTGTGAAGTTAGTCTGGTCCCTTAGGTGGAGAAAAATTTTAGTAGCTACATCCATTTGAAGACTTTTGGAGAATACTGGGATTATCCATGTGGGCATTTGGAAAACTGGGAACTAGTGTCAAAGTATCCTTATATAACAGATGGTGACAGATTACCTGAGATTTCCCATGGGAAAAGTAAAATGTTGATAATTCCTTTCTCCAATTCTATATTCTTGATTGCACAAACTGAGAATCAAATACTTACAGATTTCTTTAGTCAATAAGTCCTATGAGAGATTTTTCAAACAACTATCTGGTCAAAAGTTTGTGTTTTCCTGTGAGTTTAACTTTGTTAACAATTATTTCTATCTACATTCCTAGATGTGTATGATGAACCTTGCTATACATCTGATGCTTCTAGGCAGCTCTGTTTTATATCTGGGGTCATAACTATAACCAAGCCCTAAGTTTGCTGTTTCTGCTTGTTTTTCACATTACTCAGACGAGATTTGGGAGAGGAGAAACTCCTGAAGAAAGAGAGGGACCCAGAAATAAGGATGCTGAGCTAAAAGACTCTGGAATGTCACTCTCAAAATCAGTGCGCCTGTGCTGACTCAAGTTGCATTTTGGTCTAGGCTAGAGGGGTTCAGAAAGCATCATTTCTGTGTCCAGCCTGGTTAGTGTTGGCTCTGTTCCATTTTTATATAAATTTTCTAATAATGAATTCTTTTGTTTTTGACCAGTTCTGTGTAATTGAGAATTCTTTGTGAACATATTGCAACTTCAACACAAACTTTTGTTTTACAGCATTCATAACCTGGTCACTTTAACCCAGAAATATTTCCTTCATGTAGGTGAAACCCTAGGTGACTTACAATTGTACTGAGGGAGATACTGAGTTCAGTTCCAGAGCTGAGGTCTCTTTTTCCACAGACAGCCTCATAGTAAAACACTTGAAAATTCCAGAACATTTTATGCTACTTTTATCATTTTTTGTGTTACATGTATGTCTGCTTCACCAAAGACTGTGGAATTTGGTTATAGGGAAGCAGATGTAGGTATGGCAGAACTTTCTGAGTAAAACAAAACAAAGCAAATTTTTAGAAATCTAAAACCTTCTTAGAGACTTGATTGGAATAGGAAGGTATCAAAGTCAATTGGAATCAGAATATTTTTAAGTTAAGTTTGAAACTTATCTGTGAAAATTCTCAGATGCATTTCTTTATTTATTTAAAAAATTGTATTTATTCTAATTAGTTATACATGACAGTAGAATGCATTTAAAGATTTTTTGAAAGATCATACATAATAGAGTGTAATCTCTCATTTTTCTGATTATATGTATTGCAGGCATTTATTTTTAAGCCCATTTCTATGATCAGGTTGAGTTACCTCATATTTGCCAATGGATAATGAATACTTTCTTTCAAATTTTTAATGAAGATAATCTCATATAGTTTAACTACTGATTTTATTTTATTTTACTTTATTAATTATTTTATTTTTGCTGTGCTGGTTGATGAATTCAGGGCCTCTGCCTCATTTCACGTAATGTGTGAATGTTTTACTACTTTGTCCTTTCTGCAATATTATTTACCGATTTTTGGTGGTATAGGGAGATGAGGAAGAACAAAACCTTGGCAAGATGTGAATATTAGCATATAATCTAATCTTAATGTTCCATGGCCATCACTGCTCAGCCCTTCTACTTCAGGGAATTTTTCTTTGTATGCATTTCCATTTTCACCCTAAGTGTGAGTATAACTTCATGCACAGTCTCCCCTTCATTGACAATTCCTGAGTATTTTCTTTCTTTCTTTATTATTTTTTTGTTGTGGGGGTTGTGCTGGGGATTGGACCCAGGGTCTTGTGCTTCCAAGACAAGTACTTTACCAACTGAGCTATATCCCCAACCCCTGATTATTTTCTTTTCAAGGTTTGAATTGCCTCCCTTAAGTCCTTTTTCATAATCATCTCTGGAAAAATAGTAGTGACACTGAGAATAACTATCCAAAGTATTAACCACATCAGAGTGAATTTGTCCTTGGGCAGATTGAAGCCTACATTGACCTGCTGAGTGAGGGTCATGGATGGAGCAGGGGTTGGTGAAAGGCTTCATTCAGCCTGTGCTCAAGGAGAGACAATGCAAGTGTGGACTGCAGGAAAGTTCTGATCTTGCATTTCTCCAGTTTATTTTTTATCAATTTTTGCATAGCCACAGAAATCTGTGGCAACAATCTAAACTAGTCAAGGTGTCCATGATTCATATCAGGGAAATACAAATATTACTATGTTGAGAAGTTAAACAATGAAAAAGTAAAAGTAGAATATGTTGAGAACAAGTTAGTGAGTTGGAATATAAATTTGTCAGAAAGGCAAGAGAAAATAATAGCTATAGGAAATATCACCGAGAGGTTAAAGGGCTTAGAGATGGCATCTACTTAGATGAGTCTCAGAAGAAAAGAAACAAATCTGGAGAAAAGGAAAGAATTTGCAGAATTAAGAAGCAGAAATTTCACAGGGTTAAAAAAAAGTCTCAGTTTGAAAAACTTGTAGATTGCCACTCTAGTAAGATAAAGTAAAACAAGCAACTATGCAAATTATAGAGACATTTAAAAAGTACTAAAATAATTTCCAGATAAAAGGGCACATCATCTGACAGAAAACAAGAATGAGATTGACTCTAAACTTCTAAATAGCAACATTTCTTACAAGAAGATAATAATATACTATCTAAAAAAGAGTTTTAAAAACAAGACCTTTGAACTTAGAATTGTGCATATAGCAAAAATGTCACTCCTAAATGAAGGAGAAATGTATTGCCAGTTAAATAATTTCACACCTTTTAAAGTCTAGATGATGGTGCTATTAACACAAGAAAAGTGAAATTAATTCAACAGTGATGAATATAATGGAATTGTATATTTTTTCCAAAGATCAATTCTAGTAAAATACAGGTCTAGAAAGTTTCATTGTTGAGCTTCATCAAATTATCAAAGAATAATTACTATTTTACACAAAAGGAACAAGCAACAAAAATACAGAAAAATTCTTGCTCTTTTAGTATTGAGTCTTGTGTTTCAACCCAATTCATCTAGGTTATGAAATTTTCAGTGTGTAATTGTTCGTAGTACCATCCTGACCTTTTTTTATTTCTGTAGGATTGGCAAATGATACTCTAGTTTTCATTTCTAATTTTAGTAATTTCTATGTTCTCTTTTTCTTCCTTTATTCAGCTGAATGTTTGTCAATTTTCTTGATCTTTTCAAAGAACACACTTGTTTTCATTAATTTTCTCCATTATTTTTCTAGTCTATGTGCTGTTTATTTGTGCTCTAGTCTTTATTCTCCCTATTCTTCTGCCACCTTTGACTTTAGTTTGTTCTTCTGTTTCTAGTTCCTAAGGTTATAATGTTTGGTTGTTGCTTTAGACTTTTCTTGCTTTTTAATACAAACATTCAGAGGTGAGAATTTCCTTCTTCTCAGTCCTGCTTTCACTGCATCCATAAATTATCATATTCTGTGACTTCATTTTCACTCACCTCTAGGCATTTTCTAATTTCCCTTCTAATTTATTTCTTGATCAATCGGTTGTTGGTGTATTTAGTTTCTTCCCACAAATTTGTCAATTCTTGAGTTAGTATAGTTTTCTTTTCTGCTTTTTTGTCTTTCAGTTACTGGGGATTAAATCTCAGAATTTGCACATTCTGGGCAAGCACTTAATCACAGGTCTACCTATGTGGCCAGCCATTTATTTTATTTTACTTTACTTATTTTTAATAATTTCTGACAGGGTCCCCCTAAATTTCCTCAATCTTGCAATCCTGTTGGCTCAGCCTCCCATGTAGCTGGGATTACAGGCTTGCAACACCATGTCCAGATCTTTCCTTACTGATTTCAAACTTTATCCCATTGTGATTGGAGGAGACACAATAGTCTGCCACCCCATCCATAGGGATTACATTCCAAGACCCTTCATGGATTCCTACGTTTCTGGATAGTACCTAACCCTAAATATATTACATTTTTTCTTAAATGTACATACCTATAGTGAAGTTTAACTGATAAATTAGGCATAGTAAGAGATTAAGAACAATAACTAATAACCCAATAGAATAATTATAAAGATATACTATAATAAAAATTATGTGACTGTGATTTCTCTCTCTGAAACTATCTGATTATGCTGGAAAGCGATGACTCACATTCTGGGTGGGGCAAAGTAGAATTGTGCAAAACTTCATTATACTACTTGAATGGTGCACAACTTAAAACTAACAAATTGTTTTTTGGCAACTTCTCTTTTGAGTCTTCTTATTCATGGATATGGAATATCGCCTGTATTTTTAGTTCTTCTGTGATATCTTTTTATTTGTTTATTTATTTTAATTTCTTACAGACTGCATTTTGAGTCATTTTACATGAATGGGGTACATCATTTTGTTTCTGTGGTTGTACACGATGTTACATTAGATTTTTGCAAATTTCCTTGAATTGAACTTGTACATATTTTATCATATTTAGGGCTAGGTATTTAATTTGCAGGTGTTAATGTGTTTTTAATTTCCAATTCTACTTTTTCCTTCCTTCCTTCCTCCCTCCCTCCCTCCCTCCCTCCTTCCCTTCCTTCCTTTCTTTCTTACCACTGATCGAACTCAGGGGCACTTGACCACTGAGCCACATCTCCAGCCCTATTTTGTATTTTATTTAGAGACAGAGTCTCAATGAGTGGCTTAGCACCTCGCTAAGTTGCTGATGCCGGCTTTGAACTTGAGATCCTCCTGTACAGCCTTCTGAGCTGCAGGGATTACAGGCATCCACCATTGAACCTGACTACTTATTCTTTCTTTCTTTTCTTTTTCTTTCTTTTCTTTCTTCCTTCCTTCCTTCCTTCCTTCCTTCCTTCCTTCCTTCCTTCCTTCCTTCCTTCCTTCCTTCCTTCCTTTCTCTCTCTCTCTCTCTCTTTCTTTCTTTCTTTCTTTCTTTCCTGATTCATTGTACACAAAAGGAGTACAACTATCGATTCTCTCTTTTACATGAAGTAGAGTCATACCATTTGCATATTCATACATGTACATAGGGTAATGATGTTTGTTTCATCCTATTATCTTTGTTTCCTCTGCCCCCTCCCCACACCTCATTTTTGTCTACAAAATCAATCCTTCCTCCATTTTTTCCTTATCTCCTCCGACCCCCATAATGTATCATCAACAACTTATCAGAGAAATCATTTGGCCTTTGATTTTTTGGAATTGGCTTATTTCTCTTAACATGATATTCTCCAACTCCATCCATTTACCTGTAAATGTCATAATTTTTTAAAGTTTATTTTTATTGTAAACAAATGGGATACATGTTGTTTCTGTTTGTACTTGAAGTAAAGGAATACCATTTGTGTAATCATACATCTATATAGGGTAATGGTGTTTGATTCATTCTGTTATTTTTTTCCTTCCCCCCACCCCTCCCACCCCTCTTATCATTCTATACAGTCCCTCCTTCCTCCATTCTTCTCCCCCTCCCAACTCCCATTATGTGTCATCATCCAATTATCAGACAGATCATTCGGCCTTTGGTTTTTTGAGATTGGCTTACCTCACTTAGCATGATATTCTCCAATTTCATTCATTTACCTGCAAATGCCATAATTTTTTTATTCTTTATAGCTGAGTAATATTCCATTGTGTATATGTACCACAGTTTCTTAATCCATTCATCAATCGAAGGGCATCTAGGTTGGTTCCAAAATATGGCTATTGTGAATTGAGCAGCTATGAACATTGTTGTGGCTGTATCTCTGTAGTATGCTGATTTTAAGTTCTTTGGGTATAGGCCAAGGAGTGGCATAGCTGGGTCAAACGGTGTTTCCATTCCAAGTTTTCTAAGGAATCTCCATACTGCTTTCCATAGTGGTTGCACCCCCGCCAGCAATGTATGAGTGTACCTTTTTCCCCCACTCTTGCCAACGCTTACTGTTTGTATTGTTGATAATCATAATTCTAATTGGTGTAAGATGAAATCTTAGGGTAGTTTTAATTCACATTTATCTTATTACTAGAGATGTTGAACATTTTTTCATATATCTGTTAATTGCCTGCAGATTCTCTTCTGTGAAGTGTCTGATTCATTTCCTTAGCCCATTTATTGAATGGGTTACTTGTATTCTTGGTGTAAAGTTTTTTGAGTTCTTTATAGACTCTGGAGATTAGTGCTCTATGAAGTGTGTGTGGCAAAGATTTTCTCCCACTCTGTAGGCTCTCTTTTCACATTGTTGATTGTTTCCTTTGCTGAGAAAAACTTTTTAGTTTGAATCTATCCCAATTATTGATTCCTGTTTTTATTTCTTGTACTTTGGGAGTCCTGTTAAGGAAGTCTGATCCTAAGTCGATATGATGAAGATTTGGACCTACTTTTTCTTCTATTAGGTGTAGGATCTCTGGTCTAATTCCTAGGTCTTTGATCCATTTTGAATTGAGTTTTGTGCAGGGTAAGAAATAGGGGTTTAATTTTATTTTACTGCATATGGATTTACAGTTTTCCCAGCATCATTTGCTGAAGAGGCTATCTTTTCTCCATTGTAGGTTTTTGGCACCTTTGTCTAGTATGAGATAACTGTATTTATGTGGGTTTTTCTCTGTGTCCTCTATTCTGTACCATAGGTCTACCTGCCCATTTGGATGCCAATTCCATGCTCTCTTTGTTACTATTGCTGTGTAGTATAGTTGAAGTTCTGGTATTGTGATACCACCTGCTTTGCTCTTCCTGATAAGGATTGCTTTAGCTCTTTTGGGTCTCTTATTCTTCCAAATGAATTTCATGATTGTTTTCTCTATTTCTATGAGGAATGTCATTGGGATTTTAATTGGAAATGCATTGAATTTGTATAGCACTTTTGGTAGTATGACCATTTTGACAATGTTAATTTTGTCTATCCAAGAGCATGGCAATCTTTCCATCTTCTAAGGTTTTCTTTATTTCTTTAGTGCTCTGTAGTTCTCATTGTAGAGGTCTTTCACCTCTTTTGTTAGATTGATTCCCAAGTATTTTTGTGTGTGTGTGAATGGAGTTTTCCTAATTTTTCTTTCAGAGTATTCATCACTTATGAATCAAAATGCATTAGAAGTATAAGTGTTGATTTTATATCCTACTACTTTACTGAATTCATTTATGAGTTCTAGAAGTTTTCTGGTGGAATTTTTTAGCTCCTCTAAATATAGACACATGTCATCAGCAAATAGTGATAGCTTGAGATCTTCTTTTCCTACTTGTATTTTTTGGTCTGTCTAATTGCTCTGGCTAGTATTTCAAGAATGATGTTGAATAGAAGTGTTGAAAGAGGGCATCCCTGCCTTGTTCCAGTTTTTAGGGGGAATGCTTTCAGTTTTTCTTCATTTAGAATGATATTGGTTGTGGGCTTAGCATAGATATCTTTTACAATGTTGAGGTATGTTCCTATGTTCCTACTATCCCTATTTTTCCTAGTGTTTTGAACATAAAGGCTATTGTATTATATCAAGTGTTGTCTCAGCATCTATTGAAATAATCATGTGATTCTTAACTTTAAGTCTGTTGATATGGTGACTTACATTTATTGATTTCTAGATGTTGAACCAACCTTGCATCCCTGGCTTGAAACCCACTTGATCATGGTGCACTATCTTTTTAATATCTTTTTGTCTGCAATTTGCTAAAACTTTGTTAAGATTTTGCATCTATGTTCATTAGGAATGTGGATCTGAAATTTTCTTTCTTCTATGTGTCTTTGTCTGTTTTTCGCATTAGGGTGATATTACCTTCATGGATGAGTTTGGAAGGGTTCCCTCCTCTTCTGTTTCATGGACTATTTTGAGGAGGAGTATTGGAATGAGTTCTTCTTTGAAGGTCTTGTAGAACTCAGCTGAGAATCCATTGGTCCTGGACTTTTCTGAGTTGTTAGGGTGTTGATGACTTCTTTTATTTCACTGCTTGAAACTGATCTATGTAAATTGTGTATGTCCTCCAGATTCAGTTTGTGTGGAACATATATCTCTAGAAACCTATCCACGTCTTCTATATTTTCTACTTTGTTGGAGTATAGATTTTCAAAGTAGCTTCTCATTATGTTATTTATTTCAATAGTGTCTGTCATGATATTTCCTTTTTCATCCCAAATTTTAGTAATTTGAGTTTTCTCTCTCCTTCTCTTTATTAGTGTAGCTAGTGGTTTATCAATGTTGTTTATTTTTTCAAAAACAAACTTTTTGTTTTGTCAAATTTTTGTATTTTTTTGTTTCAATTTCATTGATTTCAGCTCTGGTTTTAATTATTTCCTGTCTTCTACTATTTTGGGTATTGATCTGTTCCTCTTTTTCTAGGGCTTTGAGCTGTAATGTTAGGTCAATTAATTGTTGACTTCTTCTTCTTCTCTTGAATGTGCTCCATGCAATGAATTTTCCTCTTAGTACTGCTTTCATAGTGTCCCAGAGATATTGATATGTTGCATCAGTATTCTTATTTACCCCTAAGAATTTTTTTTATATCCCCCTGATGATTTCTGTTTTTCGTGTATCATTCAATAGTGTATTGTTTAGTTTCCAGGTGTTGGACTAGTTTCTGTTTTTTATTTTATTGTTGATTTCTAATTTCTTTCCAGCATGATCTGAAAGAATGCAAGGTAGAATCTTTCTCCTTTTCTATTTGCTAAGAGTAGCTTTGTGGCATAACATATGGTCTATTTTAGAGAAGTATCCATGTGCTGCTGAGAAGACAGTGTATTCGCTCGTTGATTGATGGAATATTCTATATATGCCTGTTAAGTTTAAATTATTGATTGTGTTGTTGAGTTGTATGGTTCCTAGGTTTTTTTTCCCAACCTTTCACCTTTAGTCTGGGGTGTCTTTTTCTATGAGATGAGTCTCAGGGAGGCAGTATATTATTGGATCTTTCTTTTTAATCCAATCTGCCAGTCTATATCTTTTGATTAATGAGTTTAGGTTATTAACATTCAGGGTTATTATTGAGATATGGTTTGTATTACCAGTCATTTTGACTTATTTTTGGCTTTTAACTTGACCTGGTTTCTCCTTTAATTGGCTATTCCTTTAGGGAAGTTCCTCCCTTTGCTGACTTGCATTGTTGTTTTTCATTTCTTCCTCATGGAATATTTTGCTGACAATGTTGGGTAGTGCATGCTTTCTATTTGTAAATTCTTTTACTTTTGTTTATCATGGAAGGATTTTATTTCATCATCAAATCTGAAGATAAGTTTTGCTGGATATAAGATTCTTGGTTGCCATCCATTTTCTTTCAGGGCTTGATACATGTTGTTCCATGCCCTTTTTGCTTTTAGGGTCTGAGCTGAGAAATCTGGTGATATATGTATTTTTTCCCCCTGTTTGCATTCTGATTCTTTTCTCTCACAGCCTTTAAAATTCTGTCTTTAATTTGTATGTTAGGTATTTTCATTATAATATGCCTGATTGTGAATCTGTTGTAAGTTTGTACATTTGGTGTCCTGTAAGTCTCTTGTATTTGATTTTCCATTTCGTTCATCAGATTTGGGAAATTTTTTGATATTATTTAATTGAATAGATAATTTAGTCCTTTGGTTTATATTTCTGTGCCTTCCTCAATCCCAATAATTCTTAAATTTGGTCTTTTCATGTTATCCCATAATTCTTGGAGGTTCTTTTCATGATTCTTTACCATCATCTCTGTTTGGTCAACTTTGTTTTCAAGATTAAATATGTAGTCTTCATTGTCTGAGGTTCTGTCTTCCAAGTGATCTAGCCTGTTTTTGATGCTTTCTATTGAGTTTTTATTTTGGTTTATTATTTCCTTCATTTCAGTGATTTCTGTTTTTTTTTTTTCCCAGAATCTCTATTTCTTTATTGAAATGATCTTTTGCTTCCTGCATTTGCTCTTTTAACTGTACTGGTGCAATCATTCATTACCTGCATTTGCTTTCTTATCTCATCATTCACCTCTGGGATCATTTTGATTATGTACATTCTGAACTCCCATTCTGACATTTCTTCTGCCATGTTGTCATTGGGTTCTATTGATGTAGCATCTAGGTTTGTTTGGGACACTTTCTTCCCTTATTTTCTCATGTTGTGTGTGTATCTTACCCTCTACCAGTGTGAATCAAAGGTATTGCAGTTTTCCCCCTATAGACTTATAGTGTCCCTGCAGATTTCCAATACCTCACCTTGAGGTGAGACATCAATATTAGCAGCATACCATACAAACAATATGTGTCCTTAACCCAAATAGTCCCTATTAAGATGTTAACTGTGTTGTGTTTGTACACAGAGATGATGAGTTGAAATGCTTATCTACAGCAGAACCAATGGGTTTGCAATAAGAACCACAATTTCTAATGGTGAACAAAGAGGTTGAGGAGGGGTGTAGAATATAATGTTAATGAGATAAGAAGTGAGTCTATAGAAGTACTATGTCATAGGAATAGTGAATGTGGAATTAAAAGAAATAGGTTGTTAGCATGAGAAAAGTTAGAAAATGTCTCCAAAGAAACAGACATATAAAAGGAAAATAGAGTGAGAAAAATATTAATAAAAGAAAAAATAGGAATATAGTAGGTATAATAGGAATAATCATAATAATACTACTAATTTAAAAAGAATTCTGCATTAAAATTTTACTGTACTGTTCATATCTCCTATTTTTCAGTAGCCTGATATGTGAGTGGAACTTGATAACGTGGTGTCTGAAGAAGGGTACTGTCCCACTACCTCCAGGTTCTGAATAATCAATGCTTGTGGGCAAAGGCGACCCCCATGTTGATAGATGGTCAGTTGCAGTGTGGATGCTAGACTGCATGGTCCTGGGCTGGTGCTGTAAATTTATGTGGTGGTCCTGATCTATTCATTCTTCTTTTTTTTTTTTATATGAGGAAAGTGATTGACTTTTGTGCAGTAACCTTGCTGCACCCACTTATTAGTTCCAGAAAATTCTGTTGTGTTTATTCTTTTGGATTTCTTACACAGATAATCCTTTAATCTGTAAACAAGGCAATAAGACGTCTTTCTTCCTCATCTGTATGTCGTTTATATTCCTTTCTTGTCTTTCTGCATCACCATGGACTCCCAGTATGATATTAAAAGGAGTAGTGAGAGGGGACATCATTGCCTCTTGCTGATCTTAGTGGGGAAGTTTTGATCTTCCCACCATTATGTGTTATTTTGTTGTAATTTTTTCATACAACTTCTTTATCAAGTTAAGAAAATTCCTCCTCTCTCTGTAGTTTTCTTTCTTTTAATTGTGAAAGAGTGTTGATTTTGTCAAATTCTTTTCTGAATATATTAACATAATCATGTGATTTTTCTTCTCTCTTTGATGTGATGGATTACATTAATTGATTTTAGATTGTGGAACCAGACTTATATACCTGGCATAAATCCTACATCATCATGTTGCATTATTCTTTTTGTCTTCATTGGACTCTGTTTACTAATATTTTCTTGGTGATTTAAAATCTATATTCATGAGAGATATTAGTATATAATTTTATTTTCCTATAATTCTTTCTGTGTCTTTGGTCTTAGGGTAATGCTGGCTTTCTAGAGTGAGTTAGGTAGTTTTCCTTCTTACTTTATCTTTTGAATAAGAACTGTGAGAAGTGTCTGTTTAAACCAGCTGGTCTGTGGCATTTAGTTTTAACCCAAGCAGACAAAGTTTTTACTCCCCCCTCATTCCTCACTCTTGTTACTTGGTGCTAAGTTCCTTGTCAACTTTTTTTTTTTTTTGCATGTGGACAAACTGAAATGTACCTGTGGTTGATCTTTGGTGACTGTTTTATGCCCCTTTCTTTGTAGTTAGCAGATCTCTGATAGTTGTTAATGTTGGTTCCTAGAACAAAGACAGTCTTGCAACTATTCAAGAGGCAGAGAAATTTTTATTCGACATTCAACATTCAACAAGAGTAGTGACATATTTATGTGTGTGTGTGTGTGTGTGTGTGTGTGTGTGTGTGTGTGTATGAAAGAGAGAGACAGATATAGAGAGATAGATACTGGGGGGAGTGTACTGGGGATCAAACCTAAGGTCTTAGACATCCTCTGCAAGTGATCCACCACTGAGCTAAATCCCCAGCCTAAGAGCAACAAATCTTTGTTGATATTTTGGAAGAAAGAGGAAGATTTCTTTTTCTTCAGCTCCTTACTTGGAAGTAATGATTTTTTTTTTTTTTTTAACTAGGGATAGAACCCTGGGGGGCTTAACCATTGAGCCAATACCCCAGCTCTTTTCATTTTTTCTTTTAAGACGGTGTCTCTCTAAGTTGCTGAGAATCTTGCTAAAGTTGCTGAGGCTGGTTTTGAAATTTGTGTAGACCCTGAGGGTGAAAGGGTGGCTGACCTTCATTTGGTGACAAGGAGTTTGCTTCAGGGATTTGCTTTTCTCTCTCAGCAGGTGTTGATGAGCTCTTGTACACTGACACTGATGTTCCCCATATTATCTCATGTGTTGCTCTAGTTTTTGTAGTAAGCTCCCAGTGGAAAGCCAGGAAGAACATATTTTGAGTGTGAGGTACCCTTGTGTCTGCCACTTCAACTATTCCAAACTGACAAAGCAGTCCACACTTTGCCTTTAATAATTCATTAGAAATTTATCTTACGTCCTATTTTTTTGAGTGGATTACCTATGTAGCAATTTGGGTTACTTGGATGACTTTTGGCCTCTGTTAGAAGAGAAAGCTAAAAAAAGAAAAGGCATGATTTTGTAGTTCATTGATCTTCTCTTCATTGTTGAGACAGAAAAAAATATTATTGGTGATTTTCTATACGCTCAACAGAGGTGGGAGTCTGGATGATTGTTATTTTCAAGTTTTTGTCTGTTTATGTCAGACTTCTATCATCTGTCAGTCTGTTTCTATTGTTTATTATCTCCCACTACTTTATTCTGTCTCTCACCTTTTCTAAACAGGTTTTATTGAATGCTAGACTTTTTCAAATAAGAAATTTTGTTCCTTCTTGATATTATTTTTCTATCTTTTATTTTTAAAACAGGAAGACAAATCTAATCAGAATAAGTCAATTTGAGTGGCAATTTTGTTAAGGCAAAGACTACATCTGCTTTACCTTTTTTTAGGGTTTAACCCTCCTGAAATTTCACCTAAATCTGTAGTTCATGGGGAATCCTACACTTGGAAGATCAGGAATTCTAACATTAGTTTTCATAGCATCAGGGATCCACTGAGAGCTAAATGATATGGTTTTTTTTCCCCTTAATTTTAGTTATTTTTACATATCCACCGTACTTAGTATTTAGATTTGTTGTCTCATTTTGGGTTTTGTGTGTATGTGTGTGTGTACGTGACTTAGTTATGCTCATTTTTAATTACCTACTACTTTTTTTTTTTTTTGGTACTAGAGATTGAACTCAGGGGCACTGAGCCACATCCCCAGCCCTACTCTGTATTTTATTTAGAGACAGGGTCTCACTGATTCGCTTAGTGCCTCCTTTTGACTGAGGCTGGCTTTGAACTTGAGATCCTCCTGCCTCAACCTCCCAAGCAGCTGGGATCACAGGCATGTGCCACTGTGCCTGGCTGAATTACCTAAATTCTTAATCATAATTTTGATGTATTATTTCACAACCATTTTGAACTTTAAATTTGATTTAGTTCCCTGTAATGCCTTGGGTCATACTTTGCTCTTCTGTGTGATCCAATTAAATTTAGGCTCCTTTAAATTATTCCTTGTTTGGTTTGACACCAAGAATACTTGCTTATTTCCCTATTTTTTCTGAATTAATCTTCTAGTGGACTATGGTTAACTTGTTGATCTTATGTTAACTACCAGCTTCACTTAAATGCTAGCAAACTCTCTATTGCTTTCCAGGGGGTCCTAAATAGTGAAAACATTTTGGAAGTATTAATACCTTATTTTATATATATACATATATGAAGATTTTCTTATTCCACAGGTTGCCTTTTCATTCTTTTCATTTTGTCTATTGTTAATTTTGTTATGCAATAGCTTTTGGTTTGATATAGTCCCACTCGTCCTCATTCTCTGTTCCAAATAAAGTCAGTGTACACTCTGACAACTGGAGATCTTTCTGTTCTTACAGAAAAAACCTCTGGAGCAAAACTTTCCACATCTCTAGAGCTGGGGTTAGAACCCACTTTATTTGGACTTAGATTCTTGCTCTGTAACTAGAGTCCTAAACTGATGTATTATCTGGTCCTCTCAGTTGCTTTTCTTAGTATGGAACCTCAACCCTTGACCTAGCTGGGGGGAGGGTAAGAAATGGTGGTAGCCCTCCTGACATTAGAGAGGTACCGTAACACTAGATGAGAGTGTGGTAGAGAGGAGGCTTGTGTTCTTCACTGTACCCATCAACTTTCATTATACTGAAATGGGGAGGGGATGAGTTATACTTCAAATATAGTAGACATGTCCTATGTTATGATATTTATTCAGATTTCTTGAACAAATATTCCTCTCTATTAAATGCCTACCTTGGTTATATAAAATATAATTTTCAGCTATAATTCTGGGGAGAATTACAGAATGTTTCCCATATTGATACTTTAGTGAATAACAAGATGGTCCTGGTTTATCTTATTTTTCCCTGCCTTGGAATCAAACGTGGTTTCAATTATGTTATAGGTATGCCAAAACCAAAATAATTCAAATTTTTGAGTTGCTTGTTGCTGATATTTAGTTATTTCTAGATCCACTCAAAGGAAAGAGTTAGAAAAATGAACACACAAAAATAAACTTATAGACACATATCATTTCTATTCTACCTTTATCTGTGCACATACATGCAAGTACAAAAACAATCTTTATGTTTTACTTTTGAAAGGGTACCATAATTACAACAACTGAATTAATTTCCTCATATCATGCTTTACATGATTATATGCCTTCACATGAGGGACATCAGTATTCTAGTCTTCACTAGTATTCTAGTTTTCACTGATGAAAACATTGTTCTCTCTACCTCAAAAAGATGTATGGTCACACTGGAACATAGCTTAAAGAATGTAAAGTCTAGTGATGTTCTATCATTCAATAAAGTGGTAAAAGTAATCTTTTCTATGAGGCTTTAATCAATCATGAATGCATGTTTTAATTTGCAGAACAATTACAAAAGCATAGTAAAATGTATAATTAAAAACTGGTAGTGGACATATGAGAACTATTAATATATTTGATTAATGAAAGTGCAGTAAGATAGAGGATTGAGAAGTGTAAAACTAGCATGTAAAAGTTCTGGGATCATAGGTATAAATGCATGTATATGAAGTAAATTGGGTTCTCTTGTGATGCAGAGTTGTATGACTTTCATATATGTTGGATATTAACTGTTTATCATATCCATAATTTGCAAATATTTTCTCCCATTCCACAGGTTGCTTTTTAATTTTATCAATTTTTTTGCTTTTCCGTACTGAAACTTTTTGTTTAATATAGTTCTACTAGTTTACTTTGTTTTTGCTGTCTGTGCTTTTGGCATCAGATCCAAAAATTAAATACTAAAACCAATATCAAGGAGATTTTTCTTTGTGTTTTCTTCCTGGAGTTTTAGATTCTTACCTTTAAAAGTTTAATCCTTTCCAATTTAATATTTATATGTGGCATAAGACAAGGGGCCAAATTTATTCTTCTGCATGCATATGACCAGTTTTTCCAATATAATTTATTGGAATTATTTTTCCTTCCCCATTGTGTATTTTTCGTGTTCTATCAGACATTATCTGACTACATTTAGGGAAATGAATGGATACATGTGTAAATAATTGTGGGACACATATACAAAGGTTTGCTATTCATCCATAAAAGGAAGATATTTTCTCATTTGTGACAGCCTAGATGAACCTACAAAACATAATGATAAGTAAAACAGGGAAGGGGAGAACTTGAGTTATACTGTTATGTAATTCTTAGATTTTACCTAAAGTGGTAGAATATTAACTGTGGTAACAGTTCATATAACAATACCTACAGGACCTAATGGAAACTTATGCCAAGAAGTTTAGTTAAAAAGACAGTAGAGAGATCAAAATGAAATATTACACATATTCCATTAACCAGAAGAAGACAGAAAATGACAAAGGGGAAGCAAAAGTTAGTACAAACCAGATTAATTTGAGATAATAAACCATCACTTATATTAGAAGATAATGCTGACTCTCAGTACTAATACTAAGAGTATTAGTACTCTCAGTATTTCATGAAAAGGGGTAACTGTAAGAATTATAGACCTTAAGGTTAAAACCTGTTATTCCCACTTCATGTGTGATGAAAGTGACCTGTTGGGTATTTCAAACCAAATCTTGGAGATCAAAGCCATGCAAGTAAAAAAGCTAAGAAGAGAGATGCCAGTATTTAGACCCTTGCATCCTAAAGTCATCCAGGATCCAGGAAATGATGGAACCCTTCTAAAGACTGTGAAAATCTGGTGGGTCATCTGATGTCCTCATCAGGGTGATCATGAGGATCCTACACAACAGGAAGTCAGTCAGTGTACATTTTGCAAAGAGGAGGATTATTGAAGAGGGAAATATCCCTGATGCTTCCAAGGGAAGCCAGGTGTGGTCAGCAAGACCCTGACCCATCCTGGCAGACAGTACAACTAGTAGAGAAAAGGTGAAGGATCCAAAAGGCTTTTCACAAGTTCCCAAAAGGAACATCTGAGGAACCTCAGAGGACCATAGTAATAGATATGAACGAGGTCAATTTTTGACCAGTTTGTTCTTAAACACATGTCAGGAAAGTATAACCAAAACACAGCCATACATGGACATTTCAAATGAAAGAATATTATTTAAGAGTATATTCTTTTATTACAACATGAGATGCACACTTGGGTCAGCCCTACCAAAAGTAAGTAGAGAGGCTATAGAGAAAGAGGTCTGATGCATGAGTGTCTGATAATAACTATCAAGAGACTCTGCAAAATCATGTTTTCCCTGAATTAGTTTTAGTCTGATCATGATTTTTTTTTTAAAAAGAAATCCAAATCCTGGGATGTGTATAGGCAAATAAGAACATTAAAGCTTACTTGCTGACCTTTTTTGGCTATAGCCACTATTAAGACTTCTGGTAACTATATGTCTGCTCCTATTGCTCAACCCTTGTCCTTTTAATCTTCTAATAAAGTTTCCATCATCCAGATGATAAGAGTTACTTGTTAAGAGGATGGCAACACTGAAATTCCAGTCAGTCCCCCAACTGAGACCAGGGTTTCTCTGTCAGCTCATGGAGAGGTCACAAAGGAGGAACTGAACACTGCCAAGAACAAGGTGAGCAAGCTCACAGTGGATCCTCCCTGACAGCTGAAGCTTGAGATGACTGCACACCAACTGGCCCCTTGACTGTACTACTGAGAACCCTGACCTAGACATACCAGATAAAAAAGAACTGGAGAGTACAAGGGTCATTCCAGAGACCTGTATAAAACACAGATTTGTAGGGGTGTAGCCCACAAAGGAGGACATTGTCTATGTGCTGGGCTGGACCCCACTGCCCACTCTGCACGGCAGGGAGCACAGGGCCTCTACAAGGCCTGTGAGGTCTGGTGCCTGTGCACTGTCCTCGGTTGCCCTCAGGCCATCCCTGTCCATCTGCCTGAGACTCTGAGTCCTGGATGACTAGCGAGACTGCAGGCTCAAAAGGACTTCGGATGCTGACAGCAAAGTGCTGACTAGCATGGCGGCAGAAGTCTTGCCTCCAAATGAACAACCATATTCCATGTTGGTGAATAATAGTGGGTAAGCTGCAAACACTAAAGGAAATTCAGAATGTCCAACATCAAAGTACAAAAAAGTGGGAGAACATTTAGTATGTCATCCCTGAACTCATGGAGTGCTCCATGGTGTGTGGTGGTAAAGAATGCAAGAGTGGAAGGTCAGTTTTCAGGAGTGAGCAAGAGCAAGCCATTAAGGGTGCTTTTCATCCTGGGTCACTGACAGTATTCTGGCCATTGTTTGTCCATTATCTGAACTCCCCAAGAAGTACTGCATCATCAAGCAGTTCCTCAGTCATGGTCTAAAAACAATACTCAACCTGCAGTGCCCTGGTAAGCATGCTAGCTGTGGGAACGTTTTGGAACAAGAGAGTGGTTTCAGGTACCTTTTTGAAGCATTTATGGAGGTTGGCATTTAGTTCTACAATTTTGGATGGAAGGATTATAGTGTAGCATCTCTTACCACCATCTTAGATATGGTGACAGTGATGATATTTGCTTACAGGAAGGAAAAGTAGCGATTCATTTTCATGCAGGGTTTAGCCAGACAAGTATTTTAATAGCATGTTATTTAGTTTTTGCAACAAGAATGACTCTGGCCTAGCAATTATATTTGAATGTGCCAAGTGACCCAATTCCACACAAATCAGAGGGCAACTGCTGTGTGTATGGAAATTTACTCAGTTTCTGATTCCTCTCTGTAGTATTTTTTCTTGCAGTGATCCCAAAGCACAAGGACCTAATTTGCCCAGTACCTAATTCACCAGTGTCATCTGCTTCATGGTTATGAGGCATGGCTTCTGAAACATGCCAAAAATTATCCATGTGGTCTGCAAATTGCTGCTGGACTCGACTGAAAATGGGCCAGTGGTGATGAAGGACATGTTAAAAGGAGCTGGACTCTCTGATGAAATCAAAAAGACCATGTCTGAGGTGGTCACAGTGCAGCTGGGTAAAGAGTTATTGATGCACAACAGTGATGCCTCAGACCCATTTCACCCTACTGCAGTGGTAGCAGAGTTTTAGAATCAGGATGTGATTTTTTCCAGTGAGCAAGAGTTTGACCCCCTTTGGAAGAGGCATAATGTCAAGTGATTTATCTGAAAAGGCAATTCAGCTAAGATGAGTCAGATTTAAAGAGGGTGGAAGCTCTCCTGGATCTTGGAGAGACTCCATGGATGGAGTCTGCCCAGAACTTGCTGGGTCACAACCTCCAGCAGTAGATGCCTATCAGACTTGCTTACATCTCACCATCTCCAGGTCTACAGTGGCAGAAGGAGGCATTGGTTCACACACATTTTCTTTAAGTGTGGTTTGGAAAGACCCAAGGATGATGAATCACCACTTTTCTGTAGGAGAGACATTCTAAAGGAAGTACAATGAAGTAGAACCTTCTCTGTGGATATTTCTGGTTCATGCAATCCTGGGGAATCAGTTACACTCAACTTTGCAAATGTGCATAAGGATCTAAACTCTTCTCATCAGTAAGTGGCCCACTGTCGTGAACCACACAGTAGTTGGGGCCCTCCAACTACTTTGCTGCAGCCCTCCAGACTGTGGCTTCAGTCCCAAGACACAGTTCTCGGTTAGATGTGAAACGCAGAAGAGCAGAGGTCTATCTGAAGCAGTGCCACGTGCTGACTTGCCATCTGAATTGACTGTTGAAGTGAGGAGAATATTGGCAACCATAGGCCTGGCAAGTTTAAATGAGTTTGTAGAAAAGGAGGAAGTGAAAAGGAAGGTAGAAATGTGGCAGAAAGAACTAAATTCCCGAGATGGAGGGTGGGAAAGAATATGTGGTGAGAGAGATCTTTTCATCCTCTGTGGTTTGATATGGTCTTGGTTGGAGCAACTAATGGAGCCTACATCACCAAAGAGGATGTGGACACATTGGTTGACAGACAAGCGGGTGCCACTGAAGTTCTGTTCTTATTAGAGAAGGGATAGCACCAGACTATCCTTTCATTGTGGCATTGCTTAGTGAATCTGCAGACAATGCCCACGGAGGTGGAGGAAGCTTGCCTTGCCCACACCAGTAAGACTTTCACTAAGGTGGATTTTAATTCTGAAAATGGACCAATAGTTTACAACACTCTGAAGAAAATATTTAAGCATATTTTGGGGGAAAGAAAACAAAAGAAAAGTGTTAAAATACAGCCCCAAACCAGGCCTCTTGTGAAGCTGAGTTTCTCTGCGTGATGAATATTTCAGACCTAAAAATCAGGATAACATTTCTGTCCATAAGTGAATAAGCTGAAGTTTGTGGCGCTACTTTTTCTCAAAGCACTTTATTTTGAATGTTATTGGCTTGTGCTGAGAGTGATCATTCTTGTTCAGAGCAATTACGTATTTTACAATATCCTTGAGCTACATCTTAGTCTTGAAAAATTGCCATAGAGTTGGTGATTTTATTTATCCAACTGAATTAATATTTTTGTATTAACATTTTAAGTATATGTGTTTACATTAATTCTTTTTGATATTTCCAAGAAAAGTAATTCTTTTCCTGATAGAACTTTTCCTGGAGATTTTACCAAACAGATAATTTTAGGAGTTAAACCTTACTGTGCATATGGACACATGACCTAAGAAAGTCACCAAGTATCTTAAACTGTTTTATATTAGTTACTAAGAAGGCTATTGATACATTTTAAAGGACTTTTTAAAATGTTTGAAATTTCTTGACTTTTCTTTTTATAAACAGGACAAAGAGTTTCAGAGTGCATTATTTTTCAGAATGATTTAGTTTTACTTTAGTGGATGGACTGTGAAGTGACCAAGATTTTTACTTGTAGAAAGTAGGCTTTCCCTTTGTCAGGCTTCCAGATGACTTTTCTAGCCTTGGCTCTCACAGGAGGCAGGAGTAATTCTCAACACACCAGGCCTTATCCCCTCTCCTGAGTTGCTGCTGAGCTAAATCACATCTTACAGAGGAAGTGGTATCAGAAGTGGGCAGTGTGGGAAGTTGCTAAGGAGCAGCACCTGCCTTAGTCCTTCCAGGGACCCCACAGAAAGTACAGTCACGCAGGGGCTGTGCTCTCTGCCAACCCTGCTCTTTCCAGGTGCCACAGCCACTCTCCAAAGTCAACTCAGTCAGAATCAGGCAGGCCTGGGCCAGCCTGCTTGTGCTAATACCCCATCTGCACAGATGATGGCCTGGATGGGCCCCATCTGCAGTTCTGTGGGCCTGCCGTTCTCAGGCCTCTGCCTTTGACTGAGTTTTTGCCAATTGTAATTAGAGAATTACAATTTTTAAATTGAATTGGACCCCAGGTTGCATTCACCTAACTGGCTTCAGATCAGAAAGGGTGACTGCCTTAACTCTTTTCTTGTAGGTCAAACTATGAATCAGCACTTGAAACCATAACTTTTATTTAAATTAAATTAATATGTGTGAATAGCAAAGGGCAAGCCATAGAAAGGATACCAGCTTCTTCAGTAAAAGTGATATTAATCAGACCAATTTCAAACTAAGAAGGTACTACTTAGTTTTCAAGATGGAATTTCAGGAAAAGCAAAACTAACAAGTCAAATGAAATTTCTGCAACTCCTTCATATCTGAATTGTGGGTCTAACACCTCAGAAAATATTTGAGTCATTATTGGTCTGACTAACTCTAATAGCAAAGGATAACTACAGGGTTCTTAAACATTGTTTAGAGTTTCTTAGGAAATCAAATCCAACAGCCATTGGCAAATTGGCTACCCCACTCCTGAAATGCCTCATTTTTTGAGTGTCTACTGTAGGAAAGAAGGAGAGGATACAATAGCATTATATCTAGAGATACATTGTAAAGAGTTTTACAGAAAAAAAAAAAAAATTGCTTGTCCTGGCCTCCATCAACCTCAAGTGGTCATGTGACACCACAGCTCTTTTTATCAGTTCCTTTTCTCTCTTTTTTACCTTGACCAAAAAAAAAAAAAAACAGGTGTTTCCTTGTATGTCGGAAATACTTGTTTCAAATTATAGAATAATCATGTTTTAACAATATCATTGCAGATCTGAACATCCAGGTACATTAGCTTGAAAGGAGATATGATCAGGCTATGTACAAGTGCTGTACTTATTTGATTAAAAGTGAAAAGAAAAACACCAAAACAAAACAAAACAAAGCACAAGTCTGCAGACAAGTCTGATGTGTTTAGAGAATAGTTTGTTATTGCAGACAGTTACTATGGCTCTTTCCTAAAATGACTGTACGTGTATATCTAATGAGGTCCACAGTAAAGGTAGATCTCCTAATGTAGAGAATTCATAGTCTAAACTAAGGCATTTGTACTTTCTAATATAGCTAAATGTTTCCCAATTCTGAATTACAGAAGTGCATGGGAAGTTTTTGAAAACATTACTGCACATATGGTTCATGAATTTTAGAATTTTAAAAATAATTTTATATATATTATTGGTAGGAAATTGCATTTTATTTTTAAATAAAATATTTAAGTTATAAAAGTAAAGAAAGCCAGACTTGGGAAATCAAAGATCAAATGCTTTCTCTGGTATAATGAATCTAGAGACAAATAAGAAAATTTTAAATGGAGGGAATGCATGAAAATAAAAGAGAGTTCAGTAGAGCAGAGGAAGAAAATTGGGAGTGGGGCAGGCACATGAAAAGTGAGGAACTGAAGGATGAGGTTGACCAAATTATGCTACGTACACATATGAATATACTAGAATGAGTTCAACCTTTATGTGTACCTGTAAGGTACCAAAAAAAACAAAAAACAAAATATAAGAGAGAACAGTAAAGTACTGGCAGGGGAGCAGGGGAGGGGAGGAGAGGAGGGAAAGTGGAAGTACTAGGAATGGTAATAGAGCAAATCATATTAAATGCAAATATGAATATTTCAAAATGAATCACACTGTTATGTATAACTATAATGCATTAATAAAAGCAGAAGGGGCTGAGTCTATAGCTCAGTGGCAGAGTGCTTGCCTAGCATGTGTGAGGCACAGGATTTGATCCTTACCACCATATAAAAAAATAAGTAAAATGAAGGCATCCTGTCCATTTACAACTACAAAAATATCTAACAAAATAAAGAGATGAAAAAACTCATGAAGAAAAAGGAAGGAATCACAAAAAAGAGTAAAGAAAATCTTGGTTTAAAATTATTCAATTAGAATGCAGATGTGGAAACATTCATTTGTTTGCATGTAAATAGCCAAATTTTGGAAACTTTACCATAGATAATAAGAGCCTGTAGCATAGAAAATTGCAGTGTTTATCTTGCCTACTTAGTCTTTTTCAACTCAAATACACATGCGAGGATGTCCTAGGATGGAAATAAATCACAGTAAATATAGTCACTTAGAAAACTTTTGTAATCCTGGAGGTTATAATTATTGGGTGTTTAAAAAAAGAGAGTCAAAGAAAGGAGTAGAGTAGAGAGAGCAACAAAAAATGAGAGTAAACAATAGATTTAATGAGAAATAGTGCAATTTTATGGAGAAATATGAGATTTAGACTGTTGTGAAATAACAAGAAAGGAGAAGAGGCCATTGGAGTAAAAGACTAAAAGGCAGTAGTACAATTTAGTTATGATATTCCTTTAAAAACCAGGCAACATTAGAAGAAATATAACCATTTTCCATCCATATGATCCACCCCAATCACTAAACCTGGGTTTGAGTCAAGCATGTGTGGGATGTTTTTGAATATGAAGATAGGTGTTTCTAAGTTAAATTTTGTCAGACTGAGTTCCTAGTTCAGGACTGCATTTCAGTTCTATGCTGTTCAAGAGAAGAATGAGCACTGTTCAACTAAAAAAAGCAAGTGAGCAGTGTGTTTGAGCACTGAGTTTTCAGGGGTTCCTGGGGGTGAATGAGAACAGCACTGATATTTGAGCTCAGAGTATTTATTGTGAATAAGGGATAAAAATAGAAACTTTGCAGTAATGAAGACAGAACTCTTTTTCATCAGAAAACAATATCATAAGGAGTTCTCTGCAGACTTTGTTGCTTCAAAGAAAAGAAGAAAAAAAAGCACTACATGGGGATAGGCTCAATATCATCATAGCCAGGGTCTTCTTGTCTCAGGACCAATGAGGATGCTATCTCTTCCATGTTAGAACTGTCAGCTTCTCTTAGAGACTGAGGAGAGATGCCTGGAAGAGTAAGAGAATTCTGGTTTCAGTGGTGACAAAAATGACACTCTACTAGTACTTTCTACAAGAATGAAAAGACAGGTAGAGTGGCTACAAAATACCTATGGGGAAACAGAACTTTTCTGGAAGGATTAGTATCATATTGATTCTGTCCTGTGCAAATATCTTGATTTCCACAATGAGAAGGAGTGTGGGTCAATAATGGTAAGGAGTGCCAAAGAGATGTGAGTGCTATCTTCCACACCAGGCTGGTCTGATTTCTTAAGCACTCCGGGCAGAAGATGACCTCTCTTCGTACTTCAATAACAGACCACACTTGACCTCACAACATTCATGACAACAATTCGAGTCCTTTGGCAGTTGCCAAAGTGGGGAAAGCTCAACTAAATTCTACAGTTTCCTTTTGCCATGGACTATATGCCCATGTACAAGTGGAAAGCCCATTCCTAAAATATGAAACCATATGTTATTTGAAAAAGGAAGAGAAAATATTTTTTCTAGCATGGAAATTTCAAGGCTATTGTACATTATGCATTAAAGTGGGAAATGTCAATGAAATCATTGGTTACATGTTTCCTTCAAAATAAATTTTTACAGATGCAAGTTTGGTTTAGCATATGCAAATCAGTAAATGTAATCCATCTCATAAGTAGATTTAAGAATAAAAGTTACATATTCATATTATTAGTTGCAGAAAAATTTAATCAACAAAATTCAGCATCTGTACATGGTAAAATCTCTGAAGACACTAGGCATAGAAGGAAATTATCTCAATCTTATGAAAGCAATACATGACAAACCCAATGTCACATCATAATGAATGGTGAGAAAAATAAAAGCATTTCCTCTAAAATCTAGAGCAGGACAAGGATTCATACCCTCACCTCTCCTATTCTACATAACTTCTTGTAATTTTAGCCAAATCAACTAGATAAGAGAAGGAAATTAAAGGGATACAAAGAGGAAAAGAAGAAGTCAAATTATCTCCACTTGCAGATACTTTGATTCTGTATATAGAATCTTCACCAGAAGACTTTCAGAGCTGATAAACAAATACAGCAAAGTAACATGGTACAGTATTAGCATACAAAAATGAATAGTTTTGCTATATACCAATAATAAACCCTACCAAAAAATAAAAAAAAATAACATTGAAAAGAGCCTAAAACAAAACAAAAACAGAAACATGGAAATAAACCTAACTAAGAAGGTGAAAGACCTCTAAAATGGAACTATAGTCACTGAAGAAAAAAATTGAAGCCTATAGAAGATGGAAAGGCTTCCCTTTTTCTTCAACAAGCAGATTTAATATTGTTAAAGTGGTTACACAACCAAAAGTAGTCCCAATCAATGTCTTTTTTCACAGAACTAGAAAAATCAGTCCTAAAATTCATATGGAATAATAAAAGATCCAGAAGAGCCTGGCAAGGAGCAAGAAGAAGAAGGCTGGAGCCATCACAAATTCCATGCTCAAATTATGCTGCAGAGCTCTACTAACAAAAATAGAATGGTATTTTTATAAAAACCAATATGAAAGTCAATGGAATAGAAGACATAGAGATAAACCCACAAAGATAAAATCATCTGATTCTTGACAAAATCACTAAAAACACACATTGGAGAAAAGATGGATGTTATCGTTTGGGTGTTAAGTGTCCCTCAAAGGCTCATGTGTGAGACAATGCAAGAAGGTTTAGAGGAGAAGCAATTGGGATTGTAAGCGCCTTAATGCAATCACTGACTTAATCTCGTGATTGGGAATAACTGAATGGTACCTTAAGGTTGGTAAGGTGTGACTGGAGGAGGAATGGTCCTGGAGGCGTGGCTTTGGGGTATATATTTTGTATCTGGTGGGTGGAGTGTCCCTCTGCTTCCTGATCACCATGTGAGCTGCTTCCCTCTGCCACACCCTTCCACAATGATGTTCAGTCACACCTTAAGCCCCATGGAATGGGGCTTGTAGTCCATGAATGGAGACCTCTGAAACCATGAGCTCCTAAATAACTTTTTCTCCTCTATGATTGTGCTGGTAAAGTCTTTTAGTCACAGCAGTGAAAAATTTGACTAAAATAATGTACTTTTTAACAAACAACACTGAGAAAACAGGATATACACATGTAGAAGAATGAAAGTAGATCCCTATGTCTCACCATGCACTAAAGTGAACTAAAATAGATCAGAGGCCTACTAATTGGACATGACACTTTACAATTGCTACAAGAAACCATAGGGCCAACTCTCCAATATACAGGCATGAACAGTTTTACCTTAATAAAACTCACAAAGTTCAAAAAATAAAACCAAGAATAAATTGGGACAGCTTCAAATTTAAAACTTCCAACAGCAAATCAAACAAGATAATGAAAAGAAAGCCTAAAGAATGGGAGAATTTCTTGGTATTTCTTCTTCTGAGAGAGGATGCATATCCAGAATATATAAAGAACTCAAAAAACTAACATCAAAATAACTCAAATAACCCAGACAATCAAGGGACAAGTGAACTAGGCAGATATTTCTCAGAAGAAGAAATGAAAATGGCCAACAAATATATGAAAAAAAATGTTCTTCACCCTTAAGAATAAGGGAAATGAAATAAAAACTACATTGAAGTTTCATCTCACCCTAGTTAGAATGACAAGATTCAAGATAAAATAACAATTGATGTCTTTTTAAAGGTTATTGTGAATGGAATAGTTTTCCTGTTTTTTTTTTTACCTCTGCTAATTCATTATTGGAGTATGGAAAAGTGGTTGATTTTTGTATGCTGATTTTGTATACTACTTTACTGAATTTGCTTATCAGTTTTATAGTTCTTCTGGTTTAGATGTTTGAGTATACTACATATAGGATCCTTTCATCAGCAAACATAAGGTGACTTCTTTTCATATTTGTATCTCTCTAATTTCTTCTTTTGTCTGATTGTTCTGACTATAGTTTCAATAACTGTATTAAATAGGGGTGGTGAGTGTGGATATCCTTTTCTTGTTTCTGATTTCAAAGGAAATGTTTTCAGTTTTTTTTTCATTCAATAGGAAGTTGACTTTGGATTTGTCATACATAGCCTTTATAATATTGAGGTAAGTTCTTTCTATCCCTAATTTCTTCTTCAGTAGTTTTAACATGAATGGGTGCTCTAATTTGTCAAAGGTTTTTCCTGTGTCTATTGAAATGATCATGTGATTTGTATCCTTAGGTGTATATTTTTGGTGAATTAAACTTATTAATTTTTGCATATGTTGAACTAACCTTGCATACCACTTGCATGAAACCCCCTTGATCATGCTGTACTATCTTGTTATTGTGTTTTTGAATGTGCTTTAAAAACATTTTATTAAAGAGTTTTGGGTCTATGTTATTCAGGGATATTGGTCTGCAGTTTTCCTTCCTTGATGTGTCTTTGTCTTGTATTGGTATAAGAGTAATACTGGCTTTATAGAACAAATTTGGAAGTGTTTCTTCCTATTTTATTTCATGGAATAATTGGATGTTCTTTCTTTTTTAAAGATCTGATAGGACTTCTCTTTGTTGGAAGGCTTTAATTTCTGCTTCAATATCATTGCTTGATATTGGTCTCTTTAGTTTTCCTATGTTTTCATGGTTTGATTTCCATCTAGAAATTGTTTAATGTCTTCTAGATTTTATAGTTTTAGTATAAATTTTCAAAATAGTTCCTATCAAGTCTCTGGGCTTCTGATATATTTGTGATGATATCTCCCTCCCCCCTTTTTTTTCATCTCTAATTTTGTTTATTTGGGTCTTCTCTCTCTTTCAGTTAGTTTGGCTAAGGAGAGACCTGTAGTAACAAAAACAGCATGGTACTGGCATCGAAATATACATAAAGATCAATGCAATAGAATAGAAAACATGAAACAAGTCCAAACAGATATTGTCATCTGATACTTGACAAAGAAACCAAACACACATTGAAGAAAACAGTCCTGTCTTCCTTTCTTTCTTTTTTCTTTTCTTTTATTTTCTCCTCCTCCTCCTCCTCTTCTTCTTCTTCTTCTTTCTCATTCTTTATTTTAAAATAAATGGTGCTTGAAGAACTGTATATCTGTTTGTAGAATAATGAAACTAGTTCCCTATCTCTGCAATTGATAGAAGAAGAAAGTAGGCTTAATATTCCAATGTATTGGTACACGCATCTTATCCAGATCACTAAGGCACAAGAAATAAAACCAAGAATCAACAAGTGGGATGATATCAAATTAAAATACTTCTGCACAGCAAAAGAAACAAGAGAATGAATAGAGAGCCTATGAAATGGGACAAAATCTTTGTCAGCTGTTCTTTTGACAGCAGATTAATATCCATAATATATAAAGAACTCAAGAAAGTTAACACCCAAAAAGCAATTAATCTAATTAATAAACACGTTGTAGAAATAAACATGTATTTCTCAAAAGATGTAGTAAAAACGACCAAGAAATATATGAAAAGGTTCTTAATATTTGTAGCAGTCAAGGGAATGCAGATCAAAACTATGTTTTTATCTCCTCTGACTCCTGTTAGAATGGCAATAATCAAGAATATAAATAACAATAAATGCTGGTGAGGATGTGGAGAACACTATGTTTATTCATTCTTGGTGGGACTACAAATTAGCACGACCACGTTGGAAAACAGTATGAAGATTCCTCAAAAGACTAGAACTGAAGCCCCTTGATGACTATCTCACACCTTGGTTTTTATCAAAAGAACTAACATACACATGGTGAAATGATAAAGGTATATAAGTGTTTATGGTAGCACAATTTATAATAGGCAAGTTATGGAAACAACCTGGGTGCCTGTCAGCAGATGAATGGATATAGATAATGTGGCAAATATACACAGTGGAGTTTTACTCAGTCATAAAGAAGAAGTAAATTATGGCATTTGCACATAAATGGATGGAACTGGAGACATCATGCTAAGTGAAATATACCAAACTCAGAAAGTCAAAGGTTGATTTTTTTTTTTTTTTGCTAATATGAAGAAGTTGGAGTAAAATAAATCATGAGGGAGGAGAAAAGGGGAGGAACTCTGGAATGAAATTGACACAAGAAAGTAAAAAAGAGATCAGTGTAATAGAGAAAGGGTGTTGATGTGGAGGGAGTAAAGATGAGAAAAAGGAAGAACCATGGAATAAAATTGACCAAATTATGTTATGTATATACATCAGTATACCATGGAGAATTATATATATCACTTATTTATTAAAAACTATAAATAAACAGAAAGGCCATAAGTAGAGAAAGGGGAGCAGAAGAAGGGAGAGGGGAAGAAAAGTGGAAAATGAGAGATTGAAATGGAGAACATTTGATTTCATACATGTAAAAAAAGGTCAAAGTGAACCCTACTATTATTATGCAGAACTACAAAGCACTGATAAAAACTTTTAAAAGTAAATAAATAAATGTTGGTGAGGAGATGGGGAGAAAGAAACATTCATACATTCTTAGTGAGATGGTAAATTAGTACAACCACACTGGAAAGCTGTATGATGATTCTGTAGAAGACGAGGAATGTAGCTACCATAAGATCCTGCAATTCCACTTGTTGATATTTATCAAAAGAGCTGAAATCAGGATACTACAGTGATACAGGTATAACAATGTTTCTAACCACTGAGTTCATTGTGACCAAGTTATGGAACCAGCCTAGGTATTGATCAAGGAATGCATGGATAAAAATTGTGATATTTATATATATATATATATATATATATATATAAATACACACATATATATATTATATGTGATATTTATATATATATATATATAAATACACACATATATATATTATATATACATATATAATGTAATTCTATTCAGTTATAAAGAAAAATTAACATATCATTTGCTGGCAAATGGATGGAAATGGAGAAAATCATGCTAAGTGAAATAAGCCAGGAGGTTAAGGATTGAAGGTTTTCTCTCATATGCAGAAGCTAGAGGAAAATAAGGAATAAAAAAAAACCTGAGGAGATCTCATGAAAATAGATAAATAGATCTCATGAAATAACAGTGGATTAGAAGAGGGTTGAGGGGGAGATGTGAAAGAGAGACATGGGGAGGAACTCTGGAATGAAAATGACCAAATTATGCTCTCTGTGTGCTTGAATACATCACAATGAATTCTACTTTTAAGTATGACTATAATGCTCTAACTACAAAAACAATAAATAAATAGAAAATTAGACCTGTTGATTAGGGGAAGTGGATCATGGAAAGGAGGAGCGAAAGAAAGGGATAGTACTGGACATTTAAATGGGGCAATTTATATTATATGCAGTTATGAATATGTCAAAATTAATGCCACTATTATGAATAATTATAAAGCACTAATGAAAACATAAAAATCTTTCCAAATTACTTTTCACAAATTGAAAGACCACCATACTTGTTGTCCAAACATAGGACTTATTTTGTTGCGTGAAAATTGGAACAAAGCCACAAAGTTTCTGCAGCTCATACAGACATGTCTCCATGCCATGGACAGTGTGTACAGACAGAGAACACAATATGCATTTCCTTTCAGAAGAAATGGAACAGCTTCAATAAATAGGAACAGGGAAGAGATGAAATCCTCTTGGTTTACAAGGCTACCTGAAATTCTTGTAGTTAAGGAAAACTGATCATTAATATGTCCAAATCCATCTTTACCATCACATAATGCAAGACTACTGGAGAGATGGCTATCCACTCACCTGTCTGAGAATATCTGGCACCACCTCCCTCTTCTGGGAAAAAATTCTTCTCCTTCAATCCAGGTGAAGAAGGAATTGCAGAAAAAGGTAACTCTTCAACATCATCATAACCATTACCTGTGGCATCTGCATGTTGCCTTTGAGGTTCTGAAAACAGGCAATAAAGTGGAAGAGGAAGATATTGGTTAGTCTAGGTGATGTCTTCAGTCTCCTCTAATGCAGAGATTCTAATAGTTGATAAATATAGGCACCATATTTTAAGGTTGTCCCAAAGGCATACATTTGATCACCATATTCTTTGAAACCATATAAATCATCTAAATATTTCAATATACTAAGGTCAATAATATTTTACTAACATACCATGCCATAAAACATACATAAAAGTTATGCTATGAGTTTGAGGCACTGTTTTTGGGCATGTGGTAGAGGATTGAAAAAATATGTACTTATCAGCTGCTGAGGGAGATTTTATCAGCTCTAAGAGAACACAGGCTGTTCACGTGCCCTCTGAAGCTATAGAGACAAAGTGCTATCCGGGAGAGAATTCTGACTATCTCTCTCCCACAGACAGGCTATCCTATCAATTCCAACCCCAACAGGCATTCATCCTCCTCTGGTGCTCTGCTGTCCTTAAGATCCTGTCTTCACAGAGAACTCCTGGACATGCAGTATCCCAGTAACTATCCACCTTTGCCACTTGGGGAAGGTCCAGGATGTCCTCCTTTTTTAGGTTCTTTGTAGAGAACAGCTCCTGGTGATGGATAAGTACAGGCACCACACACTCCATGTGTTCCAGGGATTATTAGTCATTTGTTTTTTTCTTAGTATTCACATAAACTACAAAATGGTAAATACATCCCACTATTTCAGAGTTGAACCATAATTCCAAATGTTCTCTTTCACCAAGATCAATTTCATTTTTATAGATATGACCTTGGGTTTTATAAATATACAATACAAATTTGAAGTATGTATATGGACATATGGAACTAGCTATGGAAACCAACAAATTAAAACCTAATCTTTCTGATTCTGAGATGACAGAGTGGTGGAGAGGAAAAAAATAGTTGTGAGCTAGACAGAAGAGACCCTTCCCAGATGATAACCTCCTCCTCATCCCCACCATCCAAGGGATGACCTGTGTCTACTACCTGGGGCAGATTCAGGGTCTCCATTCTCCTCACTGTCCCCAGTATAATACGGTAGCTTGGTTGCTGAGCCATCAGATGGGGTTCCTAGTAGGGAGAAAAACATCATAGACAAACACAGTAGGAGGTCCAATGTCATGGTTTAGAGGGAAATTTGAAGCTTCATACTTGTAGAGAGAGGACTTGAAGCTCCTGCCTTTGGAGGATGCTGACAGTTGTTATAGTGGTTC
The DNA here is from genome assembly GCF_902686445.1 of Sciurus carolinensis. Classification (NCBI taxonomy): domain Eukaryota; kingdom Metazoa; phylum Chordata; class Mammalia; order Rodentia; family Sciuridae; genus Sciurus; species Sciurus carolinensis. Next base: position 73,770,984 of record NC_062216.1, read on the forward strand.
AGGAATGTTCCCAAAGGTTTATGTTGTAAATGGTTGGTCCTCAGGTTGGTGGAATTAGAAAAGGTGGAACCATTAATGAGTGGGGACTAGTGGGAGGTATTAAGTTGTTGGGAGCATTCTATTGAAAAGATTAGAGGATGCCAATCTCTTCCTCTTTCTATTGTTTTCCTGGTCACTGTGAGGCCAGCATCTGTGCTCTACCACATGCTTCCAGCATGATGTGCTGCCTTTGCACAGGCCCCAAACAACAGGGTCAGGTTACCACAGAGTAAAACACCTGAAAATGTGAGTCAAAATAAACATTTTCACCTTATAATTTGATTATTTCAGGCAATTTATTTCAATAATGGAAAGCTACCTAACGTGGTTGTGTTAGTATATGATCTTTGCTTACTGAAGATTCCCACGCTGATGGTGAATTGATGAAAAGAAAGGAGGGTATGGAACACACCTGGGCTGTTCAGCAGGTTTTCCTTCTCTGGATTTACAGGGAAACCTATCTCCTGGTACAGGACCTCTTCAACAGCACCTTCAAAAGTGGATAATGCTGGGGAAAGCACACATTGCTCTTAGAAATATTTCCTTTACCAAAATACAAAACTTTCCCCAATGCACACTCAGAGAAATCTCTCTGGGCTTCCAGAGTCCCTTTCTTAAGCTTTGTGATTCATTGAGATAGAACTAGATTTCCTGATCACCCCTGGATCCTACAACCTGTCTCCAGAGCATTGTCCACGTGGGAAACTGTCATATTTCAGGGCTCCATTTTTAACCCAGAGTCAATTTATATGTTTGAAATCTTGAAGTTCATAGTAGAGAAGACTGTTTTCTTTGTAATGAGAATAAGACTAAAACATGTACTTAAAAACAGTGACACACAATTGATCTAACATTCTCCCTCTATGCTTTCCAGGTCACAGCATTCCTAAGCCCCACCTTGGTGCTCTGATCTTCTCAGCAGCTGAGTTCCCAGGATGATGAGGACCAGAAAGAGAAGTGCTCCCAGGATCATGCAAAGGATCCCAGGTAAGGAGAAGATACCAGGGACAACTGAGGCTGAACTGGTGCCTGGAGAAGAAAAGGGGCCATGAGTCCTTAGAGAGGACTATAAGCTCAGAGGAACCCAATTATCCTGATCCCCTGTTAAGTCATCACTACCATGAAGTCCCTACCTCAGACATCATAGGTTTGCCTGAAAATGAAGATATCACCACCCTAGATCCTGCTCTGGGCTGTGGCAACTATCTCCTGAGTCTGGTTTTAAGGGATTTCTATAAAGTGTATGCTGGTGAGGCTTTGGAGCTCTCTGACTGCTAACACTTAGAATAAGTGATGGCTTTTTCTAACATCTGATCATCAGGCCCACTGTCATAAGACCAGAACTGTGTAGACTCCATAGTATGAAACACTGAAAATCTGCGTATCTCCTCCATTACCTGGTTCAGAGCAAAAGAAGCACTTACTTCTAGGGGTGGGGGGAATTGCTGTCCTTTTACCTGGGGAAAGAGAAGGAAAATGGAATCATTGCACTGTGTTGCTCTGGGAATGTCCCTGGGTCCCACCCACCACCACTGGCACATGGTTCTCCCCCAGATGCCAGGATATCAGGCACAGCCTTCCAGAGGAAGAGTGCAGGGCAGCAGGGCAGCCTGGGAAGCCCTTTGGATGCAAACACACTCCTTCCACCCTGGCCCACTCTCCTGGTCCTGCTACTCACCAGAGCACCTCACACCAGCGTCCTCCTCATGCTTGCAGTTTCTCTGTCCCCAGGGTGCAGCAGCACAGGCCCACAGGGAGGGCTCCCTGCCCCTGCACTGCACCTCGTCCAGCCAGATGCTTCCATTTCCAGGGCCGAACGCAGCCTCCCCTGGGGCTTCCAGGGCGGAGCCACAGCCCAGTTGCTGACACACCACCTCAGCCTCTGCCAGGCTCCAGGAGTCATCGCACACGGTGCCCCAGGAGCCTCCGAGCCACACCTCCACGCGCCCTGAGCACTGGCTGTCTCCTCCCCTGATTCGGAGCTTCTCTCTGTCTGAAAAGGCAGCAGCACCTCCTCTTACTGCCCTGGTGGGAGGTAAGGAGCCTCTGGAAGCCATGGGGAAGGCAGGAGGGGATGAGGTACCTGTGCAGGGGGCGGTGGTTGGACCGCTCTTGGGTCTCGTTCCTGCAGGAACAGACAATGGGGAAGCACTGGGTCAGGGGCAGCTGGGGTGGTCCTGCCCCAAGACAAGGCTGTCTAAGGTCCTGGGCTCAGTTCAGGTGACAGGTGTAGAGAACAGGCTTCAGAAGTAGCTTTTGTGGCTGTATTGCTAAGATGTTCCCTGGAGTAAATCCCTATCAGTAGCTGAAATTATATTTTCAGTTTACTTGTTTGCCCTGTGCTCACTACGTGAAAAAACACAAACATGATCATGTCCATGCTCATGCGTGGACACTCCAGCACACACACACACATAACCCAAAAAGAGAACCACTAGAAAGGGGACCTTGCCTCACTCCCTCTGTTCCTACTAACAGGACAATGACTGGCATGTTGAACACATTCATCAGAAGCATGTATGAATGACTTCGTATGAATGCTCTGAATATAGGCTTGATAAATATTTACTGAATGAATGAATCAGTGAGTAAAATCTGCTGTAAAATATCATTTTAAATTCTTGCTAACCACAAAGGTAATAGAAAAATGGTAAGTTAATGTCAATGATTTGTGGTAATAAATATTAGGCATTCAAAACTTAAGTACTGAGTAATCCCAAAAGTAATTTGAACTTAATGTCCCTCTTATTGTTAATGAAAAATTACAAACATGAGTTGGGAGCCACGTATGAACTATGGGCATTGTTTGAGCCCTTAAGGCAGGGAAGCTGCTTTTCTGGGAACTCTGGGGTGAAATCACCCAGTTCAAGAAAGTCCATATCATGTTGGCACCCTGCTGTAGCTCACAGTCCCAGGTTCAAACACAGCCATCCAGAGATGAGTGTAACCTGCCAAGCACCAAACACCCTGTTTATCCTAACTCTTATCCTGTTTTCCCTGAAGGTGCTCCCTACTGATCCCCTTTGGTGCCACTATAGATACAACATGCACAGTTATTTGTCTTTGTTAGGATCAGACCCATCAGGTATGCTTGACCCATCATGTCTATGCTTTGAGAATATGTATAATTCTTGCCTTTGGTCTTTATTTCTTAATATATTATTTTCATAACTTTTATTTCACAACCAGTCCACACTTCCAAGGCTTACCCACTACCGCCCCACACAGGTTGTGGGCAGAAATGTAGAAAGTATTATTTTAAATAAATTGAAAGTATTTTTTAAATTAATTAAAAGTATTCTTTTACATAAAAAAAAAAACAAGTAGAATTCAGGGGAAAGTTAGTAAGTGGACAATAGACAACAGTTGTCTGACAAGATAGAAACATTTGCATAAAAACTCAGATAAATACACTGAGAACATTTAATAATTAAAGGACATAGAGGTAACATGCAGCCAAGCAAAACAAAACAAAAGAATACATATAAATGCAAAATAACACAGAGAAAATATTCATGGATCTTGTCCTAAGACCCCATCATGGGTACACATTATCCCCATTATTCTGTCAACCTCCGACCCTATGCAGAAAACATTTCTAGAAATTATGGCAGAACCTCTCTTGGGTGGTTGCTCACTTTCCAGATTGGATGTCCCACTACTTTTCAACATGTGGAGTTTATTGTAGAGAAAAACATCATCAATATATTATGTTATGATTTATTATCACATCACCCTCAATAGGATGAAGGAAAAACTAAGGTGAAAGCAAGGTACAGGAAAAGAGTAAGCATTTGCCTTTGAAACATTTACCATCATCTATCATCCCATCCTCCCAAGCTGTGGATTTCAGGCAGCTACTAGCAGAGGTTTATGGGTTTTGTTTACTTTTTGAGTTTTGACCTTCGGTATATTCTTTGACTTTAGATTAATTGTCAAGTTCTTTTTAAAAATCCAGTGATTTTTATCAAGATATGAAATAGCAATTGATAATAATTAGTTCTACATAGTAATTTGACAACATCTGATTTCAAATTATATATTCTGCTATGTGCGATTGTGCAGGCCTGTGATCCCAGCAGTTTGGGAGCCTAAGGCAGGAGGATTGCAAGTTCCAGACCAGCCTCAGCAACTTAAGGAGTTCCTCAGTAATTTAGGGAGATCCTGTCTCAAAAAAAAAAAAAATCCTGTGATCTTACAACCATTGGCAGTCATCTTGTAGTAGTAAACCTAGCATTATATAGTATTCCATATGCAAAGATATTTATTGCAGTATTGTTTGTAGATGAGAAAAAGAGAAAACAATTACAAATAAATAGCAAAATGATTAGACCAATATCCTTGATGACCATAAATGCAAAAATTCTCAAGAAAATTCCAGCAAATTGCAGACAAAAACATATTTAAAAGATAATGCACCACCATCAAGGGGTTCATTCCAGGGAAGCAGGGTTTGTTCAACATACAGAAAACAATAAATGTAATTCATCACATCAATAGACTTGAAAACAAGAATCATATGATCATCTCAATAGACGTGAAGGTGAACTGAGAATAAGTAACTGGGCAACAACGGTGGCATTAAATGGGATGGGGAACAGAACAGGGAGAAAACGTTAGAGGCAGGAATTGAAGGGGTGGGATAAAACACTACTTTGAAAACTAAATTTTGGCTGTCCAATATATATTCAAGTGAGGGTATCCACTAGTAATGGAATATATGAGTTTGGATTTAAGGGCAGAGATCAACTATGGAGTTTTATTATTGGGGACCGGCAGTGGAATGATATCATCTAAGGCCATAAACCCAGTGAGATAAGGGAAAGAAGAGAGTTAAGGAAGAGAACAGAGTCTAAAATTTAGATTCTAAATAGAGAAGTTGAAGCTCTGTAAAATAGAATAAGAACAGTCAGTAAGTTAGAGTGACCATCAGAAGGAAACATGAAGGAAGAGAGCTAAAACTTTCTATTTTCCCATGAAGTTTGAGGCAAGACCATCATTTACGTGTATGATGTGGTTTAAACAGCAGTAAGGAGGAGATCAGGGAATTTGGAGAAGGTCATGTTGGAGAGAGGGCAGAAACACATGTGAGAGAAGCACATTAGAATATGGGGCCAGTGTGGAGGGTCTTTCGAAGGTTGAATCACAAATTCAAAGAGACTAGCAGGATAGTTTCACATTATAACAGGATACAGTACTTGTCCACGATTCAGCAGTCCTTGCCAAGTCTAGTGCAGGCAGGGAAGAGTTAGGTAGTTGACTCAACCCGTTCTTGTCCTCGACTGACAGAATAGGCCAGGGAGTTGAGTGTACTGGAAGGAGGAGGATTATAATGGGGCATCATGTTGTCTAATCAGGGTAAGAGGAACTTGTGTAATCATGAAGAGAGTGGAACACTGAGAAACTGATAAGGAAAAACATTTGGAATCTGCATGAGGATGAAATATCTGGAAAAGGGGCATCAAGAATATGTTTCATAAGGAGAAGAGGCAACAGTTAGAGAAGGAATCAAGATCTCAAATTAGACAGTTAGTGATGGCCAACAGTGTGGCCATGCACAGAGATGGGGTGAAGAAGGGAGTGCTTCAAAGGAAGAAAGTCAGGAACAGAGAGGTCAGGATGTTATCTCAGTTGTGTACAAGAATTCTGGCAGCACCAGGAACAGGAGACAGAGGAGCCTGGTAAGTCTGGTACTGAAGCCACCAAGATGAGGGAGAGCAACAGAAGAGAGTGACACCAACTGAAATGGTGGCTGATGCTACCTCATGGGGTAAACTTCAAGGAGCTGGATATGAAGAAAAAAATAAATTGTTGAAAATGACAAAGGAAAGCTGAAAACAGGAATATTTCTATTCTAAGACTTGACCCAGAAACAGCATGTTGAAAGGGAAGCCTAGAACCTCCAAATGCTAAGGACACCATTGTTTTCAGAGGACAGCCAGGTTTTTGTCAGAACATGAACTAAAGGGGACATTACAGGTCTTAAGAAATTGGAAGATGATAGGCTCCAGTTTCCAACAGGCCCCATGTAATGTTTCATGGGAGAGGAATGGAGTGGGCATATAAGTTTGCAGTAGGGCATGGATAAAGGCTCAGAAGATGTAGGATCAACCAAGACCGCTGGGATTGTGGGGAGATGAATTCAAGAAGAAAATAATAGGAGTCCAGGCCCCTCATCTCAGTATGGGGTGGATGAAGTGCTTACTCCTAACCGATTGCCACATCTGGATTAAATGATCACCATAATACCTATGAACAGTTTGCTGAGAGGTTTAACCTTCATTACCTATGGGAAAAAACCTAACACAATGATAGGACATAGCAAGTGATTTACATCATTGAGGTCAAATTCCTCATTTTATTACGGAAATACAGATTAATTACTATAGTCCAAGACTGCACTAGCCATTTGCTTAGTTGGTTTTTCAGAGGATGAATTCATGCTTCCACATATTCAATTTAATATCCATGGCATTTTTCACAAAAATGGCTTTCAAAACAGGTTTACTTGTTTCTGTCATTGAAACAAGATTGACAATTGAGACTTAAATAATCTATATTCAAACTTTCACCTTGTAGACTTATTTGAACTCATTCCTTTGGTGTGAAAGTATGAAATTTCTCTAAAAACAACCTAGAGAGTGAGGACAAAGGAGTAGGTAGTAGGTCACCTGAACACATGATGTAAGCTTCCTCCTTTGGAGAGCAAGATCTCTGTTTCCAAGAGTCAGAAGGACACTGCCAGAGAGAGACATCCATTTTCCTACACCAGATACCATCCACCCAGCGAGGTCTAGAACCTTCTCTGTGAGGAACAGAAGAGTTGAGAATCCCACTGTCCCCACAGCCAAGGTGTCTGCAGACCACAGACAAGGTCACAGCTTCCATGGGGCTGTGGCAGACACTGCCCCAGGTGTTGTAGAAAACTTCCAGCCACCCAGTGCACTCCTGGTCCTCGCTCACCATCCTGAGGGCCAGGAACTCTGAAATCAAGAGGAGAACATCACAACATAGTGAGTATTTACCCCTTAGTGCTGTTTTTTCTTTATCCCTAGGTAGTGAGTGCTCATTGCTAGCTTTGCTGAGGAAATGCCCACTGTGTGGAAAGACAAAACTTTTACCCCTTTTTACCTGTTTTGCTTAATTTTATGTCACTTTCTATTTCTATGAAAAAAGTGTAGTGGAAAATGAACAGGCAACAGCACTGACCTGGGGATCCTGCAGAGAGAGGGGAAAAGCTACCTGAATAAATATCTGACAGACTCTGGAAAGGGGATATGGACAGTGGGGTGACAGAATAGTAAGTCCCAGATAATCAGTTCCTGATCCTGGGACCTGTGAATAGGTTACCTCATGAGGCAAAGGGGCTTTGCAGATGGATCAAGATGAGGATCGTTTTCATGATGAGATAATTTGGATAAATCTGGAGTAACTAGGTGAGCCCAGTCTAATCACATTCTTAGACCTGTATTCTCAGAAGCAGGTAAGTGTTTCTAGCTGTGGTCAGAGGGAGATGTGAACATGAAAAAATGGTCAGAGGTATGCAAGGTGGTTTGAAAAAGAAAGAAGGGACCATGAGCCAAGGAATGGAGGCAACTTCTAGAAGCTGCAATGGCAAGAAAATGAGGAAGCCCAGAGTCTCAAAAGAACAGCCTACTGAAACCTTGTTTTCAACCCAGCCAGATGCAGGTAAGACTCTTAACTTACACAAACATAAGATAATAATTCATGCTGTTTTAAGGTACTACCTCTATGCTAATTTATTATATAAGTGATAGGAAAAAAATGCAGTGGGTCTCAGGATGATGTACCAAAATAACTGAAACATGAAGTCTGCAGTCAAAAGAACCCTGCAGAGAATGACTGTGTCAAGGGACAGTGTTGTGAAAGAAAGAGTAGAACTTCAGTTGCTGCAGCAGAACATTGTAGCACCTCAACTTCTCTGCTGGAAGGACAGGTACTGTGGGAAGAGCTTCCACCCCTCTGTCCTGTCTGTAACCCCGACCCTGCCATAGGGTTCAGACACCATCCTGCAGAACCTCCCATGCCCTCCAGCCTGTGCACAGTGTGGACCACAGACCTGAGCAGATGACCCCAGCGTCCTCCTTGTGCCTGCCCCCAGCCCTGGGAAGGACACTGCCACACGTGGGCCTCCTCTCCTGTGCAGTTCAGCTCATTCAGCCAGATGGGCCCTCACCCCTCTCCAAAGTGTGCAGAGATGGTGGCCTCCAGGGCCACTCCACAGCCCAGCTGCCTGCACACCACGTGGGCGTCACTCAGGTCCCAGTTGTCATCACAGATGGAGCCCCAGGAGCCCTGCTGCAGGATCTCCACTCTCCCTGCACAGCGACCACCACCATCCACCAGGCGGAGCTCTCTGCTGTCTGGGGAGAGACAGGGTCATGTCAGTGGGCATTTACACAGGGAAGGAGAAGGGTCTTGTGCTGGGTCCTTGCTCACCTGAGCATTTGGCAGTGTGTCCCTCTGAGGCTGCAGATCCTGCTGGGTCAGACCAGGAGTCATTGCACTGGGGCAGCAGCTGGGTCTGATTTCCTACAGAAGGGGTTAGAGAGTAGGAAACTCAATTAAAATATATAGTAATCTAGTGAAGGCATTTGAAAACTGAAGGACATGAGCAGTAATTTCCTATCTTTCAGACTCTTGTGCTTTATGTCAAGCACTAGGAGTGACTTCAGGAACGTGGGAATATATCTGTGGTGCTTGAGAGTACTGCACAGCTCCCATGGCAGCAAGACCTTGGAGTAAAGTTCAGAGAAAAGTAAAAAATGGGATCAGCTGTTTTTCCCTGGAGGCATTTGACCAAAGGTAGAAGGTGAAACTGAAAAATCTCAACATGTTTGCCACATTGCCTTGGGAGCATGTGAATGTAATTTAGGTTGAATCGAAGAGAAGGAATTGTGTTAAACAGTCAGGAAAACTATCATATTTTGTGAACTAAAAGAAGTTTTGTCATAAGGATGGTGCCCAGTTTCTCAAAACTTCAATTGTTTTTGTTACCTTAAATAAAGTACATAGAAGAGACAAAAGAAATCCTTTCTGAAGGTTTGGTATAGTTTTTTTTAATACAATGTTGATCAAAAATACCACTTGAAATAGAATTTAGATAGAGAATGAAGAGGAAAAAGGAGAAAAAGGGAAAGATTTTTATGTAATTAGTATTGGTGTTTCCATATAGGTAATTTAAATAATTGTCATTAAATGTCTATTAAATGGCATGATGTGCATCTTGGCAGAGAAAAGATCAAAAGATTCTAATTAAATTTTGAGAATTAAAAAGTCAACAGTTAAAAATAATCTAGAAGATAAGTCTAAAAAGAGTAGATTATCACAAAATAAATATAGTAGAGTACAAAAACATAGGAAAGTACACAGGATAAAGCACAGAAAGTCAAGGATAGAAAATATAAAAAGGGACATGAGAGGCATGGTGAGAGAACCTAAGATTCCTACATACTCTATAAGTTTTAGGTATTTAAGGCCACTTTTGATTATGCTAATAGTATAACTTACAAAATACGCAAAGTCAGATATTCAATACACATATAGTTTTAAAAATATCCAAAAAATCTGCAATGCTCTGCCTATTCACCAGTGGGGCCCATTACTCCTTCCCTTGAATCTGAGCTGACAATGTTGACTTGCCTCTAAGCAATAGAATGTGGTAAAACCAACACCGCTTGATTTAGGAACTTAGCTTAGAAAGTCATGCCTCCTCCTCTTTTGGATGTTCGTTTATGGGAATTCTACTCTATGGAGGCTACCATGTAATACTGCATTTGCAGGTAGTTCTTTCAATAGCCCCAGATGAACTTCAAGGTACCAACCATGAGAAGGAACTATCCTGGATTCCCAGCTTGGTCAAGACTTCAAGTCACCTCAGCTCTGGATCACATTCAAGTAAAACATATGATAGATCCCAAGAGGCAATTTTCAAGAGCCCTTCCCAAATTTATGAGTCAGGAATTCAAGAGAAAAATGAAATGTATTTTGTGTTGTCATTTTCTTTCTTTCTTTCTTTCTTTCTTTCTTCCTTCCTTCCTTCCTTCCTTCCTTCCTTCCTTCCTTCCTTCCTTCCTTCCTTCCTTTCTTTCTTTCTTTCTTTCTTTCTTTCTTTCTTTCTTTCTTTCTTTCTTTCTTTCTTTCTTTCTTTCTTTCTGATGTTTTATGCATCAATAGCAGCCAGGACCATTATGCTTAGTGTGAAATAGCAATTCTACATTCCTGTGTTCATAATGACATTATTCACCATAGCTAAGGTATGGAGTCAAACAAGGTGTCATTGAAAGACAAATTCATTAAGACAATGTGGTATATACATAAAGAAGAATGGAATCCTGTCATTGCAGCAAAATGGATAGAACTAGAGGAAATTTTTTTCTGTTCAATAACCCGGACACAGAAAAACAAGTACTCCATGTTTTCTGTTGAATGCGGAAGCCAAGCAAGTCTACCTGGATGGAGAGTGGTGATTGCTATAAGCTGTACTCATAGCACCACACAGATAGTTTAAATTTCTACTTTGGAAAAAGTCAAAGGCAATTTTCATTCATTTATAGCAAACTCAGGTACGATTTTACATGTTCTCATAGTACTTGATTATTTTGCTAATTGCCACAGCTCAAAATGGGGACTTTCTAGAAAATTATTCATTCATTTTATTAAAATAATCAATCCTCATAAAATATAAAGAAAAATTCCAAGAGTTTCATAGTAAAGAAGATTATATAAATACTAGAACATGAATGCAGTGCATTACTGTAATTTTATTTACTGTGTCATACTTAGACAAATCGTTGAAAATCTGATCAAGGCTAATATACTGTATAATAGTATTATAGTAAGAATGACTTATGGTATATGGTTATTGTACTGTGGCCATGTAAGAAATTCTTGCAAGTATTTTAGGAGTAAAGGGACACATCACATTATCCATCTACTGTTAACTAGTTATTCGGAAATATTATATATATTCAGGGATAAATGTGGCAGAGGAGGGAAGAATATAGAAAAATAGTAGCATTGTGGAATATGGGTTAGGGTTACCTGGAAATTTTATACTATCCTTGAAGCTTTTTCAGAATTCTCAAAAAAAGAAAAGAGAAAAAAGAATGAATGAAATAAAAAAGAAAAACCAAACCATAAAAAAAAACCCAACATACTAGGAATAGGAAAGACAGTGGAATGAATCTGACACAACTCTCCTATGTACATTTAAGAATACATCACAATGAGTGTCCACATCATGTACAACCACAACACTGGGATCCTAATTAGAATAGGATATACTCTGTGTTTTTATAAATATGTCCATATACACTCTACTGTTATGTATATCTAAAAAGAACAAATTTAAAAAAACATAGAAAACAAGTTGAATTCATTCTTAGGACATTTTGCAAAGAGAAACACTAGCAGCATTAAAAACATAAAAGACCTAGGAGTATTCCTAGTAAAATTATGTTTAATCTCTAAGATAAATTAGAGATATATCCTCTAAGTCAATAATCTCCATATTCATGTGTAGGCCAGATAAATCTCAATCTAAATGTCATCATGCATTTTTTTGGTTAAATATATCAAGTTGTTACTAAAATTTATGTGAAGTGCATAAGACCAAGTATGACCAACACATTAGGCAAGAAAATCAACATGATTAGAGGAGATTCTTTAAAGTAATCTTCAAGAAAACTACTGTAAACTAATAATAATTATTAGGTAAGCACAGTTGCAAGGTTAGAAAATGAGGGAAAGGAACAAAACAGAGTAGAGTAAGAAATATCTGAACCCTCTTTATTTCAAAGGTGACCCAGCAGTAGGGAAAAAGCTTTTCAGTTATGATTCTGTATTGACTGGATGTCAAAAATAAAAATTTGAAACTATTTTGCACACCTTACACAACATATACAATACTAATCCCAGAAAGATTGCAGTTATATGTAGAATAAAAGTAATTAAACATATATAAGAGTGCTCCTGAAGAATATTTTTATGATTATATGGTAGAAAAGTTCTATTTAAAAGGACATAAGAATACTAAGTCTACAGAAATGGTTCATAAGCTGTGCTCATTAAGAAAGTTTATTTTACCCCTGAGAGAATAATATATTAAGAGAGTGAAAGTAAAAGGACAATGGTTAAAAACCTAATCCAAATATATACATATGTGCACCAAAAGCTATTGTCATGATAATTTGTAGGACCATTATTTGGGAAGTCAGGAAGCGTCAAATCACCACGAGTTGAAAGAATCAATACATTGTCATGTGGTCATTTGGCAGAAAATTCTACAGCGGTAAAATTATATGAAACTCAGCTACAAATAACAACATGGCTTAATATTAAGAATGTACTGCATGATTTATACATAAAGGTCAAAACCTGACAAAAAATTACTTTGGCAGAGAAGTTAGAGTGGTCTTCTTTAGAGAGGAGGAGAGCACAGTGACTGGAGGTTGTGCACACCACTTCTGGGAGCTGTTGATGCTCTTTGATGGTCCAGGTTAAAGTACGTGACAGAGCTATCATCCATTGCTATACATTGTTCTCTATGAATTGCAATAAATAATAATGCTTATTTTAAAATATTCCTGTGAGAAGATTCTAGGATGATGGCAGAATAGAGAGGTCCCTTCCCTGGCCTCCCTGTGTATGAAAGCAATAAAAGCAGACAGGAAGCATTTCAGTAACGTGGGTGGATGAACAAAAGTTAGGGGGAACTTACTGGAATTTAATAATGGACACTCAAAACAGATTGGGGACTTAGGAGATCAAATATAATAAAACAAGGAAGAAATTCCCAGCTCCACAGCCCTGGTAATGGTTGGAGGCACAAACCAGAAAGGTCCCTCCACAAATGCAGTAAGTGATAAGTAAAGGAACCCCCATTCTGGGGAGTATTGAGGCATGTCAAAGTGCAGAGAGCATAGAGATCAAAGTCACTGCCCGACTAAACAGTCAGGGACTTGGCACAATATCCTTATATGGGAAAGAAACTACATCTCTCCTGGTGGCAGCATGTGGAGGACAGCAGAAGGAACCATTTTGCAGCTGTGGTGCAGGGGCCAGCAGTTGGGGGAGCCAATTTCTGGCAGACCCAGGTCTGACTTGGAAAAGAAGACAAGCAAACCCACACTGTGTGACAGAGAGTGTGCCTAAGTGACCAGGAGAAAATAAAACATGGACAGAGTTTTACACAGGGGAATACTGGTTGTGGAAATTCACCAGACTTACCCCTCCTCCTTCCAATACAGCTGCTTGCAGGACTGGCAGGAGAGATGAACCTAACCAGGAATTTGAAAGGGCCCTGGTGGGAGAGATTGTTTGGAAACTGAATCAGAGTCCAGGAATGGTGGAGTTCAAATGTAAATTACTGTGCTAAGAACTGGCTCCTACATCAAACAGTGGAACCCAAAGGAGATTCCAGGGGTGCAGTCTTCCAGCATAGACCAGGAATTGCTGAGCCCTTAGGGGCACTGATTTAAAAATCTCCAGACCATTTGACATTCAGTGAAGAGACAGGAGTATACCTAAGCCTAAAACATACCTCCAGGAGTTCCACCCACAGAATTAACTATCTCACTCTAGCAACACCACCCTGAGTTTGGAGCAAGCCTCATACTCCAGACAACCTCACCTAACTGCTGAGAAGGGAAGGTTAGAATCTTTTGAATTCCAGTGGAAACAACTGTTCAACTTTTCATCAAGATTTTTTTCTTTGTTTTTCTTTTTTCTCTTACATTTCAACATTTTTGAAACCACTTATTTTACATACATCAGTTTATTGAGGACTGGTATGACTGATTAGTATTTTTCAGTTTTGTTTTGTATCTTTTTATTTTTACTTTTTGTTTTATATTTCTAATTTTTGAAATTTTTTACTCTATATGTATGCATATATATATATATATGTATATTATCTCTTATAATCACTTATCTGTTTCCTTGATTCTCTTTCTCTCTTTTCTCCTGCTAACAGTCAACCTCTATTACTCTCCCTTTAACTCTTCTTTTAAATTTTTCTTGTATCTTCTCTCCTCCATCCTCATAATCTTAACATCCTACACTACTTCTGTTCTTCCTTTGTTCACATTTTGAAATTTTAAATCCTTTTCAAACTTACTATTTTTACCATAGGTAAAAACTATGGTAAAAATTAATTTCTGTTTATTGGAATAAATCTGTAGATATCTTAGTAGAAGTTATTTGATTTAAGGCTGTATATTGTTTCCATTGTTGTTATTAGTCGCCTCTTTAATGGCAAGGTGGTAAAAACATTCAGGGACCCTCTAAGTCAAAATGGTAGAAACTCTATGCCTCAGATTCACATTGCTAGATGGGCATACACACAAACAAACATGAAAAAACAAGGAAACAAATTGCTGAAACAAACCAAGATTTACAGTAATAGAATCCATTGATAGCACAGTGTAAGAAAAGTTAGAGAAGGAGTTAGACTGTACATAAACTGATATCTGAGGTAAAGAATAATGTAAGGAGTGAAATCAGAGAGAAAATTCAGGAGTCGAAAGATTATTTTGATAAACAGATGGAGATTCTGAAAAGAAATCAAGCAGAAATCCTTGAAGAAATCAATAAACTACAATAAAAATTCAATTAAAAGCATCTCTAACAGACTACACTATTTGGAATACAAACTTTCAGGCCATGAAGTCAAAATATAAAATCTTGACCATGGAGAATAAAGTTGACCATGGAGAAATGATGTTAAGAAACCATAAACAGAACTTACAAGAAACATGGGATAATATTAAAAGACCAAATTTAAGATTTATTGGGATAGATAAAGGCACAGAGATTCAAACCAAGGGAATCCACAATATTTTCAATGAAATAATATCAGAACACTTCCAAAACCTTAACGATGAAATGTAAAACCAAATTCGGAAGACTTTTAGGACCCCAAAGGTACAAAACTACAATAGACTGACACTAAGGCATATTATAATGAAAATACCTAACATACAGAATAAGGATAGAATTTTAAAGGGAGGCAGAGAAAAATGTCAGATTTTATTTTGAGGGAAACCAATTCAGATATCAGCAGATTTCTCAACCCAGACCCTTAAATCTAGGAGGACTTGGAAAAATTTAACCAAGCTATGAAAGAAAATGAACGACAGTCAAGAATACTATACCCAGAGAAATTAAGCTTTAGACTTGAATATGATACAAAAATCTTTCATGATCAAAGGAGTTAAAAGACATCATAACTATCAAACACCATTACCCTACATAAATGTATGATTACACAAATGGTACACCTCTACTGCATGTACAACCAGAGAAACAAATTGTACCCTATTTGTTTACAATAAAATTTAAAAAAGACTTCACAGCTAAAAAGCCTTAACTGCAAAATATTCTCAGCAAAATATTCCATGAAGAAGAAATGAAAAATATAAGTGAAAACTACCAAAGGGAGGAACCACACTAAAGGAACAGTCAATCAAAGGACAAACTCATTCAAATAAAAAATCGGAAATAATCCAAAATGACTGGGTATACAAATCATAACTCAATAACAACTTGTAATGTCAATGTCTTAAATTCATCAATCAAAAGAGACAGACTGCAGGTTGGATTAAGAAACAAGACCTAACAATATACTGTCTCCAAGATACTCACCACATAAGCAAAGACATCCACAGACTGAAGGTGAAAGGATGGGAAAAAAACAAATCAATCATATGGATTGCATAAACAAGCAGGGGTTTTTATCCTCAAATAAGATAAAGTGGACTTCAAGCCAAAATTAATCAGAAGGGACAAAGAAAAACATTTCATACTGCTTAAAGGAATTATACATCAATAAGGAATATGCTAAGTGAAATAAGCCAAACCCCAAATACCAAAGGTCACATGTTTTCTCTGATATGCAGATGTTAATTCATAGTAAGGAGGGTAGGTGCTGGGAAGAATAATTACTTTAGATTAGATAGAGAGGAGCAAAGGGATGGGAATATATGTAAATATATGGGGAAGAAGGATAGTAGAGTAAAACAGACATTAATATCTCATGTACATATATGACTACATAACCAATGCAATCCTACAATAGGTCACAGTTGGAAAAATGAGAAATTACACTCCATTTATGTATGATTTATTAAATGCAGAAATACATTCCACTGTCATGTATAACTAATTAGAATAAGTAAAGCAATTTAAAAAAAGCAATTTTAAGTATTTATGGCCCAAATAATAGAGAACTTGTATAAATCAAACTCTTCTCAATTTCAAGAATTAAATAAACCATAACTCAATAATACTGGGTGATATTAGTACACCTCTCTCAACACAGGATAAATACTCTAAATAAAAACTGAGCAAAGAAACTATAGAACTAAATAATACAATCAGTACTTTAGAATAAATAGATATATATAAAACATTTTATACATCAATGACTAAATACACTTTCTTCTCAGCTGCACATGGATCCTTCTCTAAAATAGACCAGTTGAGTTCTCAGAGTTCTCAGTCAAGTTCTACAAGATCTTAGAAGAAGAATTAAGACAAATACTCTCAAATTATTCCATGAAATAGAAAAGGAAGGAACCCTTCCAAACTCATTCTATGAAACTACTATCACTCTGATACCAAAACCAGAGAAAAACACATAAAGTAAGGAAAAGTTCAGACCAATATTGCTGAAGAACATAAATGCAAAAATCTCAATAAAATTCTGGCAAATCACATCCAAGTACAAATGAAAAAGATAGTGCATCATGATCAAGTGGGATTTATCTGAGGGATGCAATGTTGACTGAACACATGGAAATCAATAAAAGTAATTCATCACATCAATAAACTTAAAGATAAGAATCATGTGATCATCTCGACAGGTGCAGAAAAAGTATTTGAAAATCACAGCATCCCCTCATGTTCAAAACACTAGAAAAACTAGGTATAATAGGAACATAACTCAACATTATAAAAGCTATATATGCTAAACCCAGGGAAATGCCATTCTAAATGGAGAAAAATTGGAAGTGTTCTCTCTAAAAAATGGAACAAGATAAGGATGACCTCTTTCACCTCTCTTTTCGACATCATCCTTGAAACTCTGGAAAGTGCAATTATAAAGAAGAAAAATAAAAGGGATATTAATAGGAAAAGAAGAATTCAAACTATTCCTACTTGATGATGACATGATACTATATTTAGAAAAGCAAAAACTTTCCATCAGAAATCTTCCAGAACTCATACAGAAATTCAGCAAAGTAGCAGGATATAAAATTAACACCCATAAATCAATTGTGTTGCTATACATCAGTGATGAATTCACTGCAAAAGAAAATAGGAAAAGAACCCTATAAATAGCACTAAAAATTAGAAAGTCAATCTAAAAAGTAGAATTGAAAGACCTCTATGATGAAAACTACAGAACACTAAAGAAGGAAATCGAAGAGGACTTTAGAAGATGGAAAGATCTCCCATGTTCATGAATAGGCAGATTTAACATTGTCAAATTGACAAAATGACCAATAACACTATACAGATTTAAAGCAATTCCTATTAAATTCCACTGACATTCTTCATAGAAATGGAAAAAGCCATCATGAAATTCATTTGGAAAAATGAAAGACCCAGAATAGCCAAAGTAATCCTTAGCAAGAAAAACAAAGCAGGAGGCATCACAAGACCAGACCTTAAATTACCCTAAAGAATTATAGTAACAAAAACAGCATATATTGGCACCAAAACAGACATGTAGACAATTGGTACAGAATAGAAGACACATGGGCAAACCCACATGCATATTCAGTTATCTCATACTAGAAATAGGTTCCAAAAACATACATTGGAGAAAAGTTGGCTTCTTCAACAAATGGTGTTCGAGAAAACTGGAAATGAATATGTAGCAAAATGGAATTGAACCCCTATCTCTCACCCTGCACAAACACAAACTCAATGTGGATCAAAGACTTAGGCATTAGACTAGAGACCTTGTGCCCAATAGAAGAAAAACCCAAATCTCTACCATGTCAGTCTAGAAACTGAATTTCTCCATGAGACTCCTAAAGTGCAAGAAGTAAAATCAAGAATCAACAAATGGAATGAATTCAAACTAGAAAACTTTTTCATAGCAAAGGAAACCATCAAAAGCTGGAAGAGAGAGCCTACAGAATGGGAGAAAATCTTTGCCACCTGTACCTCAAATAGAGCAGTCTTCTCCAAGAAGATAAAGAACTCAAAACACTTAACACTGAAAACCGACATTTTCCAATTAATAAATGGGCAAAGGAACTGAAGAGGCACTTCACAGAAGAAGAATTGATCAGCCAAGAAATACATGAAAAAAAGTTCAATATCTCTAGCAATTCGAGAAATACAAATCAAAACTACCCTAAGATTTCATCTCATTCCAGTCAGAATGGCAATTATCCAAGAATACAAGTAACTGAATGACAATCTTCATAGAAGAGAAAAATTAATAATGAAATTCATTTAGAAAAACAAGAGACCCAGAATAGCCAAAGCAATACTTAGCAAGAAAAGTGAAGCAGGAGGCATCACAACACAGACCTTAAACTGTACTACAGAGCTATAGTATTAGAAACGGCATAGTGTTGGAACCAAAACAGACACATAGACCAATGGTACAGAATAGAAGACACATGGACAATCCCACATAAATGTAGTTATCTCATAGTAGACCAAGGTGCCAAAAACATTCACTGGATTAAAGATAGCCTATTCAACAAATGGTGCTGGGAAAAATGGAAAGCCACATGTAACAAACTGAAATATAAACATTTATCCCTCACCATATGAAAAACTCAAAGTGAATCAAAGACTTAGGCACTAGAATAGAGACCCTGTGAGCACCAGAAGTAAAAGTTGCCCAAATCTTCACCATTTCAGCCTAGGATGTGACTTCTTTAACAAGACCGCTAAAGTGCAAGAAGATAATCAAGAATCAATCAGTGGGATGGATTCAAATTAACAGCTTCTTCTCAGCAAAAGGAACCATTCCTCAACAAAGGAATCAATAATGTGAAGAGAGAGCCTACAGAGTGGGAGAAAATCTTTACCACATGCAACTCACATAGAGCATTAATATCTAGGATATATAAAGAACTCAAAACATTTAACACCCAAAAAACAAATAACCAATCAAAAAATGGGCTAAGGAACTGAACAGATATTTCAAAAAGAAGATATACAATCAATCAACAAATGTATGAAAAAAATGGTCAACATCTCCAGCAATTCGAGAAATGCAAATCAAAACTAAGATTTCATCTCACTCCAATTAGGATGGCAATTATCAAGAATACAAGCAACTGTGAATGTTGATGAGGATTTGGGGAAAAGTGTCCACTCATACATTCCTCCTGGGAATGCATAATGGTGCAATCATTATAGAAAGGAGTTTGGAGATTCCTCAGAAAACTCAGAACAGAACCACCCTTTGACCAAGTTATCCCACTCCTTGGTTTATACCCAAAGGACTTAAAATCAGCATACTACAGTGACACAACCACATCAATGTTTAAAGCAGCTCAATTCACAATAGCTAAACTATGGAACCAACCTAGATGCCCTTCAACAGATGAGTGGATAAAGAAAAGGTGCTATGTATACACAAGTGAATATTTTTCAGCCCTAAAGAAAAATTAATTATGATATCTGACAGAAAATGGATGGAGCTGGAGAATATTATGCTAAGCATGAGTCAGTATCCCAAAACCAAAAGCTAAATGTCTTCACTGATATGTGGATGCTCACTCAAAGCAAGGGAGGATTGAAGAATAGAAGAACTTTGGACTAGAAAAAGAGGAATAAGGGATTGGAGGGGGAATGGGAATAGAAAAGACAGTAGAATTATCATGTAAACCTAATAAGAACAAATAAAAATATATAATAAAAAAGTCTCAAGCAAATATGGTGTCACAACATTAAGATTTGAGGAAACTTTGCAGAATGTACTTAGGTGTTCTTTATCTTACTCTGTTTTTCTCTATGGTTAAACTATATAGGTAATAATAAACCTATAGCCTTTGTCAGTCAAAAAAATTTCTCTGAATAACCCTTAAAGGACCTGAAAGATGTGATTATTGAGAAAGATCATATTTCACCACAAAATATCACATTTTGGAAGTCAGTCCTCCATGCTGTCTGCTCTCAGAGATATGTCACTCAATGAGCAAACCAAGTACCAGTCAGTCCTGACCTCCCTTACCTGAGCACACCACAGAGGCTGTGTTTCCATGGGAACAGGGAGGAACACCCAGGGCAGTCACAGGACAATTCCACAAGAAGGACTCAGACCCCGAGCAGTGAAATCGGTCTCTCCAGATCTCATCATGTCCTTCCACAAAGTATGCTCCTTTTGGGGTGGAGAGGGCGACCCCACAGCCCAGCTGATGGCAAACAACATTGGCATTGGCCATATTCCAGTGAGAGGCACAGAGTGTTCTCCAGCCTCCAGAAGTCTTCATCTCCACTTGACCCTCACACTGAGAGCTGCCATTTTTCGTGAGCCTTACTTCTGTGTACTCTGGAAGGAGAAACACGATTTCACATTCTGTTACCACAGAGGCGTGTGCAGAAAGGTTAAAGTACTGCCATAAGTCCCACCTATGCAGACAACTTGCACAGCTCCACTGTGTTGGCAGCTGCCTCCAGGACAGGCCCTTCTGGGGCAGAACCAGAGCTCAGGCTCCCATCCCTTACACTGGAACTCTTCAGCCCACACCTGTTCACTGGCCTCTTTGAGGGGCAAGCTCCCCAGGACTGAAGATGCCTTGCCACACCCCAGCTCTGCACAGATGACCTGGGCTGTGGGGAAGGTGAAATTCCTATCAGATACTGGAGTCCATCCTCCTCCAGAATTTACTTCCACTCGCCCAGAGCAAGGTCCACCTCCTCCATCCAAACGCACAAATCCTATGGAAGAAAATAACCAATAAAATGAGTATCTAGTGTTGGAATGGGGAGCTACATGTCACAGGAAATGCTGTGAAATCTTTTCATTTCCTAGGAATGTGATGTGGAGAGTGGATTCAGCTGTTGGTGTCAGAATGGGAATATCATGAACAAGTGTCTGGAGACAAATTTTAGAGGAGGAATTTTTAAGGTCAGTTCTAAATGGCTGATTCCAAGAAATTACAAAAAAATACGTGTGTGTGCATTTTCTTTTATGTGGGTACATTATTCCAGTATTAAAATATATCTATCCATGTGTTTGAATGTCTGTCTGTATCTGTGTCAGTCTCCCCATTTATAACAAGCTCTATATTTATCTCCTGAATTTGAACTCAGTGTAAAAAAGGACTAGGATAATTTTTTCACTGTTTTACTCTCAAACTTTCATTTCACATGTAATAATTCCAACTATGTTAACATTTTTTAGTGAATTAAAAAATCAGTACATATAAAAAATGGCAATTTATATTAATTTCCCCTTTAGAGATGAGAAAAGAGCTCACTAAAGAGTGGGAGACTAAGATGGAAAGTAGGTTATTATGACTAAGATAATCTGAATTCTTTATATTACCCTTCCCATTGAAGAAGAAAGAGAATTTAGAAGTAGGATCAGAAGTTATCAAGAGATTTGAGAGATCTAAGATTGCACACTAGAGGGTGACTGCATCTCCTGTGGCTCCAGAACTCAGGATTCAAAAAGGGGAGGTATTGAGAGAATTGGACCAACATGAAGCCACGGGGTGAGTCTCTCCCACCGGGTGAAGCTTGGCCCAGGTGGCAGGCCTGGACAGGGGGCAGCTTCTCAGAGCAGGGCAGGGCAGCGAGAATCTTCCCCAAGCAGCCTTGCCCTCTCTGGCAGCAGGTGCAATCCACAGCCACCTTCTAGGAACAGGCTTGCCCAGTGAGAGCTTTTCTGCACAGAGCCAACCCCCAAGCCCCAGACCCAGTGGCGGGCCGGCCTGCAGGCAGCTTCTGGGACTAGGGCAGGGCAGCCAGAAACTTCCCCAAGCAGCCGTGCTCCCTCCCACAGCAGGCCCGGTCCACAGCCAGGTTCTCAAAGCAGGCCCACACAGTGAGAGCTTTTCCATACAGAGTCAACCCCAAGCCCCGGACCCAGCGGCAGGCTCTGGCCCGCAGGCGGCTTCTAGGATCAGGGCAGGGCAGTGAGCAGCTTCCCCAAGCAGCCTGGCTCCCTCAGGCAGGGGCAGTCCCTGTCTATAGCCAGCTTCTAGGAACAGGACAGCCCAGTGAGAGGATTTCCATGCAGAAACAGCCCTCAGCCCTGGACCCAGGAGTGGGCTAGGGGCAGCTTTCTTCAGAAGCACTGCATTATCAAGTTCCTCCAAGACTTCAGGCTACTGAAGGCTGGGAGGTGATATCCTGAAAATCTACAGGGACACTATAAGCCAATGGAGGAAATCTACAATATCTCAGAGTCCCACTGATATCTGACCAATATGAGAAAACAAGGGAAGAAAATGTCCTAAACAAACCTAGATACTATACCAGTAAAACCAAATGACAGCACAGCAGAAGAAATGTCAGAAAGGGAGTTCAGAATGTACATAATTAAAACAATCAGGGAAGCAAACCAGGAGATGAAAGAGCAAATGCAGACATTGAAGGAGGAGATGAAAGAGCAAATGCAGGCATTAAATGATCACACCAATCAACAGTTAAAAGAGCAAATACGGGAAGCAAAAGATCATTTCAAAAAAGAGATAGAGATACTGAAAAACAAACAAACAGAAATCCGTGAAATGAAGGAAACAATAAACCAAGTTAAAAACTCCATAGAAAGCATAACCAATAGAATAGAACACCTGGAAGACAGAACTTCAGACATTGAAGACAAAATATCTAATCTTGAAAACAAAATTGACAAAACAGAGAAGATGGTAAGAAATCATGAACAGAATCTAAAAGAATTATGGGATATCATGAAAAGGCCAAAATTTAAGAATTATTGGGATTGAGGAAGGCTTAGAGAAACAAACAAAAGGAATGAACAATCTATTCAATGAAATAATATCAGAAAATTTCCCAAATCTAAAGAATGAAATGGAAAACCAGGTACAAGAGCTTTATAGGACTCCAAATATACAAAATTACAACAGACCCAAACCAAGGCACATTATTATGAAAATACATAACATACAAAATAAAGACAGAATTTTAAAGACTGTGAGGGAAAAGAACCAAATTATATTCAGGGAGAAACCAATAAGAATATCAGCAGATTTTTCAATCCAGACTCTAAAACCTAGAAGGCCCTGGAACAACATTTACCAAGACCTGAAAGAAAATGGATGCCAACCAAGAATCTTATACCCAGCAAAACTTACCTTCAAATTTGACGATGAAATAAAATCCTTCCATGATAAACAAAAGCTAAAGGTATTTACCAAAAGAAAGCCGCATCACAGAACATTCTCAGCAAAATATTCCATGAGGAAGAGATAAAAAACAAAGATGCAAATCAGCAATGGGAGGAACTAGCTTAAAGGAATAGCCAAATAAAGGAGAAACCAAGTCATGTGAAAAAACAAAAATGAGTCAAATGACTGGGAATACAAATCATATCTCAATAATAACCCTGAATGTTAATGGTCTGAACTCATCAATCAAAAGACATAGACTGGCAGATTGGATTAAAAAGAAAAATCCAACAATATGCTGCCTGCAAGAGACTCATCTCATAGAAAGAGATACCCACAGACTAAAAGTGAAAGGATGGGAAAAAACATCCCAAGCACACGGACACAGCAAAAATGCTGGAGTATCCATCCACATTTCAGATAATGTGGACTTCCTGACAAAACTAGTTAGAAGGGATAAAGAAGGACATTACAAACTGCTTAGGGAAGCATAAATCAGCAAGACATAACAATCATAAATATCTATGCCCCAAACAGTGGCTCATCCATGTACATCAAACAAATCCTTCTCAATTTCAGAAATCAAATAGACCACAACACAATAATACTAGGCGATTTTAATACACCTCTCTCACCACTGGATAGATCTTCCAAACAAAAATTGAATAAAGAAAGCATAGATCTCAATAACACAATCAATAATTTAGACTTAATGGACATATATAGAATATACCATCCAACAAAGAGCAAATACACTTTCTTCTCAGCAGCACATGGATCCTTCTCTAAAATAGACCATATTTTATGCCACAAAGCTACTGTTAGCAAATACAATAAGATAGAGATACTACCTTGTATTCTATCACATCATAATGGATTCAAATTAGAAATGAATAACAGAATAAAAAAACAGAAACTTCTCCAACATCTGGAGATTAAATAATACACTATTATATGATGAATGGATAACAAAAGACAACAGGAGGGAAATAAAAAGTTCTTAGAAGTAAACGAGAACAAAGACACATCATATCAAAATCTCTGGGACACTATGAAAACAGTACTTAGAGGAAGAATTACTTCATGGAGCGCATTCAACAAAAGAAGAAAAAATCAACAAATAAATGAGTTAACACTACAGCTCAAAGCCCTAGAAAAAGAAGAGCAGACCAACACCAATAGTAGTAGAGGACAGGAAATAGTTAAAATCAGAGCTGAAATCAATGAAATTGAAACAAAAGAAACAATCAAAAAAATTAACAAAATAAACAGTAGGTTCTTTGAAAAAATAAACAAAATAGATAAACCCTTAGCCACACTAACAAAGAAGAGAGAGAAAACTCAAATTACTAAAATTCAGAATGAACAAGGAAATATCACTACAGACACAAGTGAAATACAAAACATAATTAGAAGTTATTTTGAAAATCTATACTCCAACAAAAAAGAAGACATCAACAAGTTTCTACAGACATATGAATTAATGAAACTGATCCAGGAAGACATACACAACTTAAATAAATCAATTTCAAGCAATGAAATAGAAGAGGTTATCAAAAGCCTACCAACAAAGAAAAGTTCGGGACCAGATGGGTTCTCAGCCGAGTTCGACAAAACCTTTAAAGAAGAGCTCATTCCAATACTCCTCAAAGGATTCCATGAAATAGAAGAGGAGGGAACCCTCCCAAACTCATTCTATGAAGCCAATATCACCCTGATACCTAAACCAGAGAGAGACACATCGAGGAAAGAAAATTTCAGACCAATATCCTGAAGGAACATCGACGCAAAATTCCTCAACAAAATTTTAGCAAATCACATACAAAAATATATTAAAAAGATAGTGTACCACGATCAAGTGGGTTTTATCCCAGGGATGCAAGGTTGGTTCAACATCCAGAAATCAATAAATGTCATTCACCATATCAACAGACTTAAAGTTAAGAATCACATGATTATTGCGATAGATGCAGAAAAAGCAGTCAATAAAATACAACATCCCTTCATGCTCAAAACACTAGAAAAAATAGGGATGGTAGGAATGTTCCTTAACACTGTGAAGGCCATCTACGCTAAGCCCATGGCTAATATCATTCTAAATGGTGAAAAACTGAAAGCATTCCTCCTAAAAACTGGAACAAGGCAGGAATGCCCTCTTTACCACTTCTGTTCAACATCGTCCTTGAAACTCTAGTCAGAACAATTAGACAAACCAAAGAAATTAAAGGGGTACTAATAGGAAAAGAGGAACTCAAACTATCCCTGTTCGCTGATGACATGATTATATATTTAGAGAAACCCAGAAATTCCACCAGGAAACTTTTAGGACTCACGTGAATACTGTAAAGTAGCAGGTTACAAGATCAATGCTCATAAATCCAATGCATTTTTATACATAATTGATGAATCTTCAGAAAGAGAAGTTAGGAAATCTACCCCATTCACAATAGCCTCAAAAAAAAAAAATAAAATACTTGGGAATCAATCTCACAAAAGAGGTGAAAGACCTCTACAATGAGATCTACAGAACACTAAAGAAAGAAATTAAAGAAAATCTTAAAAGATGGAAAGATCTCCCATGTTCTTGGATAGCCACAATTAATATTTTCAAAATGGACATACTACCAAAAGTGCTATACAGATTCAATGCAATTCCAATTAAAATCCCAATGACGTACCTTTCAGAAATAGAGCAAGCAATTATGAAATTCACCTGGAAGAATAAGAAACCCAGAACAGTTAAAGTAATCCTTAGAAGAAAGAGCAAAACAGGGGGTATTGCAATACCAGATCTTCAACTCTACTACAAAGCAATAGTAACAAAAACGACATGGCATTGGTACCAAAATACACAGGTAGATCAATGGTACAGAATAGAGAACATGGACACAAACCCAAATAAATATAATTTTCTCATATTAGACAAAGGTGCCAAATATATGCAATGGATAAAAGATAGCCTCTTCAACAAATGGTGCTGGGAAAAATGGAAATCCATATGCATATAATGAAATTAAACCCCTATCTCTCACCCTGCACAAAACTCAACTCAAAATGGATCAAGGACCTCGGAATCAGACCAGAGACCCTTCATTTTATAGAAGAAATATTAGGTCCAAATCTTCAACATGTCAGCTTAGGATCAGACTTCCTTAATGGGACTCCCATAGCACAAGAAATAAAAGCAAGAATCAACAAGTGGGATAGATTCAAACTAAAAAGCTTCTCTTAGCTAGGAAACTATCAGTAATGTGAAGAGAGAGCCTACAGAGTGGGAGAATATCTTTGCCACTCATACTTCAGATAGAGCACTAATTTCCAGAATATATTAAGATCTCAAAAAACTCTACACCAAGAATACAAATAATCCAATCAACAAATGGGCTAAGGAAATGAACAGACACTTCACAGAAGATCTACAAGCAATCAACAGACATATGAAAAAATGTTCAACATCTCTAGTAATAAGAGAAATGCAAATCAAAACTAACGTAAGATTCCATCTCACCCCAATTAGAATGGCGATTATCAAGAACACAAGCAACAATAGGTGTTGGCGAGAATGTGAGGAAAAAAGTATACTCATACATTGCTGGTGGGGCTGCAAATTAGTGCAGCCACTCTGGAAAGCAGTATGGAGATTCCTCAGAAAGCTTGGAATGGAACCACCATTTGACGCAGCTATCCCACTCCTTGGCCTATACCCAAAGGACTTAAAATCAGCTTATTACAGAGATACAGCCACATCAATGTTCATAGCTGCTCAATTCACAATAGCCAGATTGTGGAACCAACCTAGATGTCCTTCAATTGATGAATGGATAAAGAAACTGTGATATATATATATATATATATATATATATATATATATATAATAGAATATTACTCAGCCATAAAGAATGATAAAATTATGGCATTTGTAGGCAAAAGGATGAAATTGGAGAATATCATGCTAAGTGAAATAAGCGAATCTCAAAAAACCAAAGGATGAATGATCTCACTGATAAGCGGATAATGACACATAATTGGAGGTGGAAGGGGTTAGTGTTAGGGTTAGGGTTAGGTTTAGTATTAGGGTTAGGGAGGGGGGCAAGAATGGAGGAAAGAAGGACTGTATGGAGGGAAAAGAGGGGTGGGAGGGGTGGGGGAAGGGAAAAAATAACAGAATGAATCAAACAGCATTACCCTATGTAAATCTGTGATTACACATATGGTATGCCTTTACTCCATGTACAAACAGAGAAACAACATGTATGCAATTTGTTCACAGTGAAAAAAAAGGGATTTGAGCATGCTTATTTGCTTTTTTGTTTTGTTCTGAGGAATCATTTAGTAACTAATAAACAGAGGTGGAAGAAACCATTAGACATCTATTGAAGCTGATCAGGAAGTGATTTCAAGTACAGGTTTAGTCCTTTGGGGAGGCATCTGACTACAGACATGGAATTGTAATGTAGTAGTAAGTTTACTTCCTGAAGAAGGGAATCCTTTCTCTGAAAAAATAACATGTTTAATAATTTTTCTTTTCAAAGTAAGTCATCAAAATGGAAAGAACTACCATAGCTTTAATCTGTTTTATTAAAATTGTTACTTAAAGCATTATAATTAGAATACTCCTATTTCTCTCTGAAACAGATATATTAATACCAAGTTTGGATTCCTGAGGTCTTATTACAAGGTTATTCCTATTTATATCATTATTGAAAAGGAGAGATGACAATGATGTACCTCACTTGGAAAGTCACCATGAAAATACAAATATTTCAAACTGAAATCACTAATCTTTAGGATGCTATGACTATAAAGAGTATGCAAGCCAGAGGGTCATCATAGAACTTACCCATCAATATTGCTGCCCATGGACAGGAACAATAATAATCAGTCACCAGAACAGAAACCCTGACTTAGGCTGTGCCTGTGGGTCAGCCAGGTCTCCTTCCCTGTGGACTCAGGTTTCCCCTCAGTTCTAGCTCCACACTAGGGGTCAACACCAGCACCACCAGTGAGGGCCACCGGTTGTGCCTCACTGATCATAGCTCTGGCTTCATTAGAGACACAAGCTTGTCTGCACTGCCACTATTTCCTTTTTTCCCAATGTTTATGGTACATTTCTAGCTCCCAAGAGCTAGAATGTTTCAGTGTAGATAAAACAACAGTACATCCAAGTTCTGAGAGAATCCACTGGGATATCTGATTATAGTCCTCTGAAGTTAAATTATTATGAGAGAATGTTTGTCTTAGGCACTGAATTCTACTGCAATATCAAACAATTGCAATGAACTTTTGTAAAATTTCCTTTGATGAAAAGCTGAAGAATTTCAGATGAAGAAATAGGTCATGCAGTTCAGATTTTATCTTCACCGTTCTCTTCACAGATCAAAGAATCCTAACCCAGCTATAGCTTGAGAGGATCAAAAGTAGAATTCATACAATATGTATACTCAGAGCATAACTTAATTGTCATGTAATAATGACAGTAGAATCCAAAGGGCAGGATTGTTGCAATCTCAGCAATACTTTCATTTTTCTTAAAAATGCATTAATTAGAGACATAGTATGTTCTAGGCATTGCATTTTGAAATAACATAATCCAAAATCCTTGATACATTTTTCTGAAAAAGACATGCATTAGAAATCAGAGCCAGTTACCATCCACACAGAGATGATCCTCATTGCTATTTTTGGAGGATGAATTACTCCGTTTTATTTATTGAAATATAAATAGAATAGTCAAAGTTTGGTTATATGTAAATGAACATTGTTCTTTAAACCCAGATCACCTGATTACAGAAGGTAAGTATTACTATTGTTTATGTAGTCCTTCAGTTAAGTAAGCATTTCTTATATTACACTGGTTTAGAAGTTTTCATTAGTTCTACTTGCAAAAATATATTCTACTTTAGGGCTAGGGATATAGCTCAGTTGGTAGACGGCTTGCTTTGCAAGCACAAGGCCCTGGGTTCAATCCCCATAACTGAAAAAAAAAAGTATATATACACACACACACACACACACACACACACACACACACACACACTATTTTGATAATATGTCAATGTTACAAACAGGTTCAGAAAAAAATATACCCCTTTCTCATCTGCATTACCAGATGTTTGAGTTAAGTAATACCAGCATTTTAATGTCCATTCTTCCTTATACCAGTCTTGCTTATATGAAACTTATTCTCAAATGAAACTAAAGTGGTGTATTGAATCTAACACTTAGTCTGTATAATCTACAGTCACAAAATCTCAGTGCTGGGTTCATCTAGGTCTCTAGATATGGACACACAATTATCAAGTATTTGTTCAGCATAGCCCTTTTACTCAAATCATGAGGCACGAACTATATCAAGAATTGCACATAATTTAAGAGGTCTAAAGTGGTAAAATTTACCCTAAAGAGTTGTGTTTCAAGGTTTCTTGAGAGAATTGACAATCGATTCTCACTCAGGGTTATAAGCAGCATTTATACTGTAAGCTTCTTCTTTGAGTTTTGAGGCATAACATGAAGTGAACCTCCTGCTCCAGGACTTTTTGAGACATAAAACATTAAATATAGTATTCAATGTTAACTCTCTTGGTGAGGATGCTCATTACAAACAATTCAGCTTCATTTGTCTGTCTCACCTATGAGGCTGACATCTTCAGGTTACATTTTCCTTCTTGTATGAGCTATGTATGTTTACTTCAAGTCCCCAACAATGACAGTAAACTGAATTTTTTAAAATGGTTGTATATGTATTTGATGGAATACAATAAAATGATCTGATCAGTCAACAGTGTGGATAAATCTCACAAATAGGAAATTAAGTAAAAGAAAAACAAAACAAAACAAAGCCATAAGTGCAAACCATCTCAAATAATTTGGTGCACAAGACTAGCAGAACTCAAAGAAAGCATGGGGAGTGGGGACCCCATGCTTCCAGGACGTTTACTCCACATTTTCCTTCCAATCCCTGTTATTTTCACTTTGTGTTTGCTCTTCAGAAAGACTTTTCACACACAGCTGAGACTGTGGACCCTGGTGTGCTGCTAGATTCACAAGAGGGTAAATTTAGGGCAAAGATTTTAACTGATGCTACCTGATGTTTTAACTGATGTTGTTGTTCCACCACTATAACCAGGGAGAGTGGAATAATGTAAATGAGCACATGAAGGTGCTACTAGTACTGATCATGAGGACTTGCTCCCCAAAGGAATAGATGCTTTGAAGAAAATTAAGATGAGCAAAATAAGTGTGCTCTATGTAAATATAACTACAGTATTTCTATGAAAGTTTTTACTAAATAAGATTATGGAAATTAAATATTTTATTTTCTGATCTCTTTAGTAAATGCACATATTGGAAACAACAGGTCAATATCTATTTGTTTATTCTATTTTGTATCCTATGAGACTCTACATTTCACAAGAAAATAAGTATGTCAAAAGTTCAAGGAAATTTATGAAGTAGAAGTCTGGTATGTGGGGTAAGTTACACATGAGATATGATAAATATTGATAAGAAGTATGTTCTTATGAAATAATAGGCTGAGAGTGGATTAGAATGGAATACATACACAGACACACATGTGCATACAAATATGTGAAATTTTTAATTAAAATTATTCAAGTGCCTTTACACATTCAATATTTTAGTAGTGATAATTTAAATTATACAATGTACATGTTTTTATAGTGTTAGAAAATAGAGGGATAAGTTTCTTAAAAAGAAAATTAGACCCCAACTTGTCTTCTACAGTGTAAATTTTGTACTTGTTTAATATGTAGATGTCAAAGTGAGTCATAACACATGGAGATAAAATGATACCTGTTCTATAGAAAATATCACTTTGGATAATAAATAAGATCAAATCTAGGGTTCTCCTATTGACTTAAACTTTTCAGTATGTTCTCTAACATAGTCTTTATAAAATTATTGAAAATTAATTATTAATTATTGAAAATGATCAAAAATTAAATGTAAAACATCAGGATGAAAACTCCTCACTTCCTTTCTGCTATAGTTACTGACTTTTCTCCTAAACCTGAATATTTCTGAATCTCTTCCTCTGAGATATCACACAGAATTCAGAGCAACTGCTCAGTCTGATCAACTGTCCCAGGAGCAGTAAGATTTGTGGGAGGAGGCACACTTGTCTTAGTCCATAGAAACTAAGCAGTGACTGATGATAATGACATGGAAAGAAAAAGGAATAAATGGGGGTTCATTGCTTTTCCCCCCATGGCTGCATATTTTTTCAATTGTCATCACTTCTGAAAATTACATAAGGCATGGTAAGGACCTTTCAATATCTGGTATGAGACTGGTATTTTCATGACATGTGAAGTTTTAGTAATGCAATAATTCCTTACAGATTGTTGGGTGAGGTAGAGGGTACTGGAATCACTAAAGACATCTACATGTTTGCTTGGAATATTTTTAATCTATGTCTTGTGCCTTCCATATTTTCACAGAAGATCATGAGTAACATTTCTTCATGTGAGGGCCATGACAGAGCCCATCTGACTTGAAACTCCTCACTCAACTTGCAAATCACTCATTTGAGGACAGGGGTGGATTTTCAGGGTGAAGACTGGGCTAATACTCAAGGTTACTCTCCAGATTCATGTCCTTTTAAAGTAAATTGGTCTTCATAATCTAACTTGAAAATGTC
The DNA here is from genome assembly GCF_902686445.1 of Sciurus carolinensis. Classification (NCBI taxonomy): domain Eukaryota; kingdom Metazoa; phylum Chordata; class Mammalia; order Rodentia; family Sciuridae; genus Sciurus; species Sciurus carolinensis. The sequence goes on from NC_062216.1 coordinate 73,803,036, forward strand.
TAGACATTTTTAAGCAGGAAGAATAGTAGAGGAACAGCAATTTTACCAAGGGTCACTGAGTACAGAATTTATACAGTAAATCAATTTCCCTGAAAACTCCAAAGGACCAACACAGCAGAATTAAAAGTAACATTAAAACCTTGAATTTCAGCATCTACATGTTGCACTTTAGAGAACAGATTTTGCTTTTTGTGTAATAAATCAGTAGAGATAGAGACATACTCTTGATTCACTCCAAAAGAAGGAGCTCCCAGGCCCCCACCAAATATGCAAAGAAGTTCTTCTCTGTAACCCAAGGAATTTGGGAAAATAGGAGTAAGAAGAACTGAAAATGCCAAATATGTGTTCTTTGGTGGCCTCTCTTTTACACACAGATAGGTGGGCAGTTCCCAGGCAGAGTCTGGGTTTTGGTTGCTTTCTGTATAAGTAAATAAGACACTACATTTTTATCCTAAATCCACTATCTGTAAATTTCTCTTCTTGGAATTCAGGGTCTGAATTATCCAATATCCTAAATTCCTCTTCATAATGGCTTCTTTCATGGCTATGTTTAAAGATCCAGGATGCTAGAAAGTAGGTGATCAAACCTGTTAAAATGTTGTAATATTTAAGGTGCTCAAGCTCTATGTCCTTATCTTCTGACCAAGAAGAGTCAGAAGAGTTTGAGGTTACACTAAAGGTGGCTTCCAGACTTGTCCTCTGGGTCCTCATTCATGCCTCTCAGTGACAGCTCCTCAGCCCAGATGCAGCATGTCATCACCTCTCCCTTGAGCCCACTGTTGAGGATGTATTATGTTCCATTCACCTCAGTGCCTTACCTCCACGCTTGTGTCACAGAGGTAGATTCTACTTCCAAAATGGGACCATTTGCAAAAACAATTCAGTGAAGTCCCAAGAAGATTTGTAGGAAATCTACTCTTTCTGTATCTGCATCAGTTCCTTGGAGATCCCCAATTCTCCACATCCCAGATTGTACCCTGGGCTCTTTCAGCTTGGGGAAATGTCCTCTCTCATCTTCTCTCATCTTAGAACTTTTGGGCTCCAATTTATACAGGTAAACAAAAGAGGTAGGACTACCAGGTTGATTTTCAACAACATTCATCAAGATCACACTTGCAATTCTTAACACTAAGACCTAGATTGCTTCCTCCACCTTGCCTGTAGCTGGGACTCATCTGCATCCAGGCAAGTCACAGGGGCTTTGACCATAAGCCTTGTTTCTCAATCTACCTGTCTACTCATCCATCATTCCACAATCCTACTATTCTCTTTAGACCACCAAACTGTGTCACCTGAGTAGATGGGAATGTCTGCATCAGATATGATATTTGGCTAGCCAGAGGGCCTCATAGATCCCAGTGTTTTCCTTGAAGACCAAATTTTCCCTGTAGTCTTGGGCTTCCCAATTGCCTTTGAAAACCAAAGATGGCAGCATGAACTCTCCTTCAAGGCACAGTAGGGGAAAGGAGAGTGGTCACTGCAGGCCAAGTATGGGTAATGGGTAAAAATGCCTCTGATTAGGAAAGAATAAAAGTGGGGCAGAGAGGTCTTCAAAGGAAACACAATCTGAACTTTCCACCCAGGTCTGATATAGGAGAGAGTTGTAAAAAGCCAACACGAAGAGTCTGCTTCCATGTTTTCTCAATCACAATACCATCATCTTTTCAGATTTTACCATGTTCCAGAAATGGTTTTAGGTGTTGGGTATGCATATTTCAAGGAAATAATGTTTTCCTCTTTGTGGAGCTTTATTTCTAGTGGGAAGAAAACCAAACAGTTTTAAGCCATTTATGAGCCAGTAGGTGGAAAAAGAAAAACATTTTCATCTGCAGAAATCATTCTCACTTGAGAAAATAAAAAAAATGCAGTCATGTATCCTGTCTGATCTTTTGCTCCAAAGATGCATTGCTCTCTTGGGCAAGTTTCAAGATTCTTATAAAAGTATGACCCAAGGGAACTTTTCTTCCCCCATTCTCACCTTCCCTATACCTCAACTTTGAGTGACTCTTGCAAATAATTTTCCTCCTTTGTGCAGGAGGGATGTGCAGAGTCAACACAAGTGTACACAGATTGCCCATCCTACACCAGGGTCCTAAATCCTGCTCAGATAATCCTCTTGTGTTCTTTATCAACCCTCCAGTGTCAGTCCCCAGACATTGTAAGGTTCCTCTATCATCTTCAGAAAATCCTATATGTCTCCATGCTTCCATTCTTACCAAATTTACCTGCCAATACACTTTTCTTGTATCATTGAATCCATCAGATATAAACTATATAATTTCCCCCATATCTCATCACCTTTATATTGTCCTTTGTTTTCATCCAAATAAATTTATTATAACTGATACCTAGTAACACAGTGTACATATTAATGGAGAAAATTCATGTGCTGATGCAAGTACAAATTGCATTTTTTTGTCTCCTCAAAAACTTTTCTTTGATTTTTGATAAAAGCTTCCAATATGCTGTCTTCTAGCTTTTTGAAATGTTGTTCATTAGAGTTCTATAGCCATCTTACTCTACCTTGGTGCCGCAGAACTTCTAGCTCCTATTTAAATTAAAGTCATCATTTACGATCAATTTGTTGTCTTGCATTCTCATCCCCTACCCTCTTCAGTCTATGGTAATCATGATTCTATTCCCAACCTCTATGAGTTCAACCCCTTCATAGTTCAAATACAGTGAGATTATAAGATACTTGCTTTTCTTCGCCTGACTTATTTCACTTAACCTAATGGTATCTGACCCATACATGTTATGTCAAATGAAAGGATTTCATTCATTTCTATGGCTAAATAGTATCCCATTGTATAAAAGTATTTCACTTATTTATCCATTTATCATCTGATGGGTGTTTTATTACTTACGTTTCTTGGCTACTGTGAGTAGAACTGCCATAAACATGGGAGTACACATATCTCTTCCACATACAGATTTCAGTTCGAAGGAACATGTGCTCATCATTGGAATTGCTGTGTCCCATGGATGTCTAATAATGTCTTTGTACCTTCTTTATTTCTCAAGGATAGACTTGCTGGGTTCAGTACTCTTGACTGGCAGGTTTTTCCTCAGTTCTACGAAAATCTCATGACACTCAGTTCTGGCCTATATGTTTACCATTGAGAAGTCTGCCTTTAAGTGCATTGGGACATCCTTATGTGTTATTTCTTTCATTTTCTGTTGATGCCTGAATATCTTTATCTTTAATCTTTGAGATTTGTATTATAATACATAGAGATAAGAACCTGAGTCTTCCAGCCCAACTAACTTTTCACCCTCAAGCAATGACTAAACTGTCACCATATTGTGGTGCCTGTCTTCAAGGAGGAATGAGGTGGGTGTCCTGTGACCACAAATGTTGCAGTACTCTATCACACCCTGAAGACACAGCCTGCCATGGAAACACATGAGTGGGGACAGACCAAGACTCTTAATGCTTGAGATGCCTACTGCTGAGGTGGACTCAAGGCCCAAGACTCCTGCGACCAGACACAGGTGATGCAGGCTCTTCTTTAGTCTATCCCACCAGCACACAGGTCTTGCTCTATTATCTCTCTTGTACATTTGAGGCCTCTAATTCATACTCAGTGCTGTTCAGGATTATGTTGGACCTGGAACTGAGCTCTAAGACAAAGTCCTGTGCCAGGTCTGTGCCCCTGATCCTTAGAGAATCTTGGTTTTCCCTCTTCTGCTAGAGATTGGAGGAGTGGTGGTATATAAAGTCTCTTTGCTGCCCAACAAAACACAGTTCCATGGTGTCAATCTGAAGTTACTGGTATAGGAACAGAGTTGTTGGGCTCTGCCTAGCACAGATTTCCCCTGTGGCACACCTCATCCTGGTTTCAAGTCTATTTTCTGGTCTTAATTCACTTTCCCTTGTCCAAGAAGGATGCATCTCTCTTCATGGTTGGCTGCTTGATGTTGGGGAAAGGGCAACTCCTATCTTCCTTCCTCCTTCAATGTGTCTTTTCTTTATCATAGTAGAAGAAGGCACTCACCAGGTTCATTGTCTCTTAACAGGCCAGCCTGGCGTGTGAATAACTGTTAATATGGTGTATTTGTGGATGATAACAGCATAACCACCTTGATCTGAGTCTTAAACTATATAATCTCTTACCATAATAAATATGAATTAACATTTTATGGCTACCAAGTTTGATCTGCCAACACAGGGCTAAATTCATCTCCCTAGCATGAGTTTATACAGATGTTGCTTTGTAAAAAATATGTAGAGAGTATCTATTGTAGTAATGATGGAAGGAAAATCTGTGACTCAGTGCATTTCACTCACAGTTCTCTGGGGTTGCTGCTAATAAGCTGAGAATTCTGATGTCTGATTCTGGAAAGGAGATTTGCAAGTTTGTGGTAATCCTTAAATTCCCCTGTGATCTGTTTAATCCCATCCCTGTCCCCATACAGCTCCTATCCCAGTGCAAATCTATCTCTTTTATACATATATAAATACTCAGTCAACTGAAAAAAGTAAATCCCTTTCTTGTCTGTCTTTTGAAAAGAGGATATGTGTGGTAATTTATAGGTAACCCTTTAAATAGTAAATTGCAGAGACAATATTATGAAAATTATTTTAAGTAAAATGATTAAAAAAAACTCTCTTGTGTCAAGTATGACTGCAGAAAAGGGGTAGGACAACACTTGAGTATTAGAAGAAAGAATTAAATAAAGTCCATCATCCACTGCTATTTCAAGCACCCTGGGACCATGGGGAACTCTTAGTTTTCTGTGGGTCATCTGTCTCTTATTTCCCCAGGATCAGAGACACACGGTCCTTTCCATTCTCTTAGGCAGTGGAGAATTCACAGAGCATACCTGAGCAGATGACACCTGCATCTTCTTCATGCGCACAGTTGTGCTGTCCCCAGCCCTGAGAAGGGCACTTCCACACTTGGTCCTCTTCTCCTGTGCAGTTCAGCTCATCCAGCCAGATGGGCCCTGATCCCTCCCCAAAGTGTGCATAGTATATCACATCGAAGGCCACTCCACAGCCCAGCTGTCTGCACACCACGTGGGCCTCCCTCAGGTCCCACCTGTCATCACAGACAGTTCCCCAGGAATGCTGGTGAAGGATCTCCACTCTGCCAGCACAGCGACTGCCCCCATCCACCAGGCGGAGCTGTGGGGTCTCTAAGGAGAAAGAATCATGTCAATGGTTGTATTTGCAGAGTGAGTTTTCTTATCCCATGATTCTCCCTCCCACCAGTTAAGTATCCACTTTCAGAGTGCAGAACTTTCTGAATTAGACGTGGAGTCTCTAACCTAGGGCAGTAACTCAGTCTCTATTCCTCCCAAAACAAGTAGGAAAAATAATTGCATTTCAAAAACCATAAAATGGAATAAAACTCAACATAAGATAGTTAGTGATGTGAGGTAGAAATTATTATGTAGTTCCTACCAGAGTTAATCCTGTTTTGGTAGAGTTCTGCATGGGAGGTGACAAAACAATTCCAGAAAAGTCAAGTTTTCTAACTTGAGTAGTTAAAACTGTCTTTTTCTGAATGATTTCTAAAAGTTTAAATGTAATGGACCAGCATCTGTTTTGATTTTGTATAAAGCACACACGCACTTGAGTGCCAATGGCCTGCGATTTGGAGGGATGAGTGCATAGGAGACAGAGTAAGGAACTGGGATGAGACCATCAGAAGCCTTAGGTGAGAGCCATGAATCCAGGAGAAATCACAACCATATGGTCATTAAGATTGAATAATGAATGTACCATGGTGTGCCTCAAAACATTTCACTAATGACTCTAGGCTTCAGGGTTCAGATCAGATATATAATGTCAAAACTTGACCCAATTTATGTAGATCGAACAACCTCCTAAAAATGGTGATGTCAGATATTGACATTGCACACTTCACTAGGAATCATAGAATGTTATTTTTTCCCTTCCAACCAAATTAAATCTACACTTGGGCTTCTTTTCAGCAATTGTTATTATTCAAAAATCAGACATTTTGGTAAAGAGGTAAAGAGCAGAAATGAAGTACTTTGGTTGTGACTTTGTGAGTGAAAAAGGTTAGGGAACAAAGGGACAACAGTATTTTGAGAAAGGAAAGAGAGGAACTTATAAAGAAGTTGTGAGGAATCCAAAAAACATGGAGAAGCAGAAAGGTAGCCCAAAGAAAAGTACAAAGTAATTTAAAACTTCAACTCCAGTTGCAAGCATAAAGTAAGTTGGAGAGTGCAGACTGCCTGAATGGTGTCAGTAGACCAGCAATCTTACCTGTGGGAGAAACAAGCTACAAACTGTAAATCAAATCTGGGGAACTGTTCTGAGAGTAGTACTCTAGTACAACAATGAAGCTTTAGAGTACTATACTATTCACATTACTTGGCAAGCTCTCCGGGTGCTATAACCCAGAGCTATCTTAGAAGTGGTCATTGTTAGGGACTAACCTGCTCTTGGGTTTAGACAATATGGAGTAATCACAATTTTCAGTCCCTGGGCCACCCTGCCACAGTGATTGGGTGGAAGTTAGTGTTCTACAGTCTCAGATATGACGAGTGCCTGATACGAAGAGTGCCTGACACTAACATGCTGAGTGCATTGAATTGAAAGGGAGTGATGGAGGTCTGATTGGTAAGTGGTCCCACCCTCTGTGAAGAAGAGCAATTCCAGTTGCACATGGCTGCACACAGGGACAACAGCATTCCATGTCACCTCTCCAGGTTAGAACTCGGAGATTTGATTGCTTACGCTATTTTCCACAGGCTTTTCAGAGATTCACCATGGCTAGGACACTTGGCACACCCCAATGGGTACCTGCGAGAGGCCTCTAGAGCAAGTGTGTGCTCACTGTTGGGTCTGCAAACCACTGAAGGAAGTGTTTGCTTGACTTTTGACATGCCTCCAGGTTTTCAGAAAAAAACCCTGCAAGGATATTTTGTTTTCTCAACATTCCCTTAACCTCCTTGACAGGAAATGAGGAGCACAGTATAGCCAAAATATTGCCCCCAATCCTAGCATGTTTGGTGGAAAGAGAGAGGAACTGCAACTGGTTTCTTTTGCTACCTACTAATCCCCATATATCTGGTGGATTCAAATGTTAGATGACCTGGAAAGGGTGTCTCCAATGCAAATAATTTGACTGGACGAGTTTCTGACACAACTTTTTCTTTTTCCTTTATTATATTTTTCTTACTATTATTTAATTGGTTTTTTAACTCTTAAAATGGATATTTCTCTCTTCTTTCTCCCCCCTTTCCCTATCCATCTCTATCTCTATCATCTCTCTCTCTCTCTCTCTCTCTCTATCTCTATCTATCTCTGTCTCTATCTATCTCTATTTCTCTGTTGTACTGGTGATTGAACCCACAAACACTTTACCACTGGCCCATGTCCCACTGAATTTTTATTTTATTTATTTATTTTTTTGAGACAGTTTAACTTAGTTGCACAGGGCCTCACTGTGTTGCTGAGGCTGGTATTGAACTTGTAATCCTCCTGCCTCAGCATCCAGAGCCTCTAGGATTACAGGTGAGTTTCACCCTATCTGAGTTTCTTATCCTCCCCCCCTTTTTTATAAATTTCCTTCCTCTTTTTTTTTAATTCCCCTTCTCCCTTCCCTTTTATTTTTCATCTTCAATCTTCTTTATGGAATTAATTGTCATTTCACTAATTTTTAACTTTTTTGTTCATCCTATATTTGTTTTTCCCTTTATCTATTGTCACTGCTGTTTTAGTTGTTTTTGAGAATAATTGGTTATTACTGTATTTCTATGACTGGTTTGTTTATTTAATTATTTATTTGGGGCTGGGAATTGAACCCAGGGGAACTTAAACACTGAGCCACATCCCCAAAATGTCTTTTGTATTTTATTTAGAGACAGGGCCTTACTGAGTTACTGAGACTGGCTTTGAACTCACAATGGTCCTGCCTGAGCCTCCCAAGCTTTTGGAATTACAGGTGTGCACCAACATGACTAGCTGGTTTATTTTTATATTGCAGTTACTGCTATTGTTTTCTTCTTTCTGAGTTACGCTGGTGGTCAAATGAAGAACCTTGAACATGTTGGATATGTGCTTTGCCACTAAGCTATAACTCCAGTCAATCTAAAGACATTTCACCTTACTGAAACCATGACCCATTCCTGCTGAAGTGTTGGTGGATATTTCAACTTAATGAATAGAAATGGAGGGAATTCATATCTGAAGAGCCAGTTACAAGTAGACATAACTCCTGCTCCTGGACAATCACCAGCTTAAGAACACCAGAGAGAAATAATTAAAATGTGGAAAAAGTGCACTGAAGGACCTCAGTATAGGTTGTCACCTATCCCCTCAAACCAAACACTAAAACAATACTGGAAAAATGACCACAGAGAGAATGCCCTACATTCTGTGCTGCCTATAACAACATGCCTGAACTACTAGAAAGGGCCCCATTTAAATGAGAACTGCAGAGAACCATGTCGTGTGCTCTGACATAACTCCTGGAGTTTGAAAACCCATTATTAGCAGCCAAAGAAGGCACAGAGAAACAACCTACAATGTCCACTTGGAATTAATCTCAACACTACAGGACACCTACGTCCCAAGGCACATCATCAAGAGAAGGCTGCTTACTAAGAAGACCCTCACATTACAGATTTCTAAGCAGAATCACCAAAGGCCAGGAGGGCAGGAATGATATACTTATGATCTTAAAAAAAACAGCTGCCATCTACATGACCATGTTCAGAGAAGTTGTCCTTCAGAATCAAAGGAAAATTGGTTCTTTGAAGATAAGCATCACTTAAAGAAATTTTGTACCACTGAACCTGCATTGTAGAAGATAATCCCACACACAAAGTAAGAGACGAGGCAACCTAGCCATGAGAACAAAGGGAAAAACAAATCTCACTAGAAGGGCAGATAAACAAGTGAAAAAGAGGAAAAAATCAAACATTATCAACTCAGTAAAACATCAAAAACCCAAGATGTAAGGGAGAAAGACATGATCATAGATTATTCAAACTGTCCAGAAGAAAAACCAGAAAAAAAGGAACTATTACAAATCTTTCAATAATAACTCTGAGTGTACGTGGTCTGATTCTCCAATTAAAAGAAGCAGACTGACTAACTGCATTAAAAATCAAGTGCCAACACTTTTCTGCCTGCAAGAAACTCACCACATAGGCAAAGACATACATAGACTGAGAATAAAATGATCGAAAATGATATTGCAAGCAAATGGAACTTGACAGCAAATAGAAGTAGCTGTATTTATGTATGAAAAACACACATCAGAATCAGTCAGAAGAGACAAAGAAGGTCACTACATATGATTAGATGGAATAAAACTGAAAGAAGATATAATAATTACAAACATATATGCACCAAGGAAAAGGACACAGAAATTTATTTAAACAAACACTTATAGGATATATTGAAGAAACAAACTTCAATAAAACACTAGTGATATCTTAATATCGATCTCACTAATAGATGTGACATTCGGAGAAAATATCAACCAACAAGAAAACATCATAATAAATAACATAACAAATAACATAATAAATCAAGTGGACTTAAAAGATTTCTACAGAATGTTTCATTCAACAATTTCAGAATACACATCTGGGGAAGGAGGATTGTTAAGGAAAAGTGGAGAATCTGAGGTTAAACCATGAAATTGTCTAAAATTTATAAGGTGAACAGAGAAATTGTAATCTGTAAGACAGAATAAGAACAACCAATAAGGTATAGTGACAACATGATGAAAAAACAAAGTAGACAGCTGAAGGTTTCTCTTTTCCAGGGATATTTGAGGTAAGATCATGATGTAAGTATATGGTGGAGTTAAAATATCAGTGTGGTGAGATCAGGGAATTTTTAAAGTGACATGTTATGGAGATGGCAAGAGTTCATGTGAGAGAAGAACACTAGAATATGGAGCCAGTGTGGAGTGTCCATCAGGGATTGGATCACAAATTCAAGGAGACATGCAGGATAATTTTCCACTATAACAGGATTTGGTTCTTGTCCAAGATTCAGCAGTCCTTGCCTAGTCTAGCAGAGTCAGAGAAGAGTTGGGTACTTGACAAGAGCTGGGTAGTTGACTCAACCATTCTTATCTTTAACAGATAAAGATGAGACCAGGGAGTTGGTTTAGTTGAAGGGGGAGGATTATGAGGGATCATATTGTCTAATCAGTGTAAAAAGAACATGTGCAATCATGAGGAGAGTGGAAAACTGAAAAACTGATAAGGTAAAACATTTGGAATGTGCATAAGGATGAAATATCTGGAAAAGGAGCATAAAGACTATGCACCATAGCTGGGCTTGGTGGCTGGGAGGCCAAGGCAGGAGGATCACCAGTTCAAAGCCAGCCTCAGCAAAAGAGAGAGCTACACAACTCAGTGAGACCCTGTCTCTAAATAAAATACAAAATAGGACTGGGGATGTGGTTCAGAGGTCAAGTGCCCCAGAGTCCAATTACCAGTACTCAAAACAAACAAACAAAAAACCCCAAAAAACATAAGAATATTTGCCATACGGTGAAGAAGAGGCAACAGATAGAGAAGAGAACAATGCAATCAAGATCTCAAGTTTGACAGTTAGTGATGGGTCAACAGTGTGGCCACACACAGAGATGGGGTGTGAAGGAAATGCTCAAAGGGAGAAAATCAGGACTGGAAAGGCCAGGATGTTGTCTCAGTTGTGTTCAAGGATGCTGGCAGCACCAGGAACAGGAGACAGAGGAGCCTGGTGAGCCTGGTCCTGCAGCCTTCCTGGATGAGGGGGAGTGACCAGGCTGGAGAGTGACACCAACTGAAATGGTGGCTGTTGCCACCTTATGGAGCAAACTTCAAATAGCTGGACTTGGAAAAAAAATAAAGTTTTGAAAATGACAAGGGAAAGCAAGAATATTTATATTCTATAGTAAGATGGATAATCATAAGCTTATTTTAATATTGGACCTGGAAATAAACCCTCTTGAAAGGGAAACACAGAGCCTCCAAATGACAAGGGCATCATTGTTTTCAGAGGATAGTCAGTTGTTTGTCAGAACATGAAACTTAAGAGGACCTTACAGGTCTTAAGAAGAAGATGATAGGCTCCAGTTTCCAACAGGCCCCATGGAATGTTTCCTGGGAGAGAGATGGATTGGGCATATTGATTTGCAATAGTATATGAAAAAGGCTCAGAGGAGGTAGGATAAACCAAGATGACTGAGACTGTGAAGAGATGAATTCAAGAAGAAAATAAGGGGAGTCCAGACCCCTCATCTCAGCAATTCCCCATGTGTGCAGAGGAGAAGATGAACACACGGCTTTTCAACAGGATTGTTATTGGGGCCATGCCTTGGAGAGGCCTCATGCTCTTCTTACCCATCCAGGTAATCATGCATCTCTCTCCCACCCTCATGCTGTGCTCAGGATGGGATTTTATCAGTACTTCAAGGTCACCATGCTGCTCCAACCTCATTTTTTACACTGATCAAATAAATGCTCTAATTACTTTCTTCATTGGAACCCTACTCCTCCTTTAGTTCTCAAAGTATATATGGTTTCTCTTTCTCTCAAAGCATACATTTCCACAGCACCTTCCACTTCTTCGTGACACTCAAAATTATGCCTGGTGTGTGTTGTCAGGTTGTGTTGTGTGTTGTCCTTGAAAGTTGGGTTAATATTTCCTTCTTGCTTCTGTCCTCCTTCCTGGAATTAAGTTTCTACTTACAAGTCACTGGATTGCTTACCATCATCAAATAGGCCTGAGAGGTTGTCTGACTGATGTAGATAGATTTCATAGTAAACAGCACACTAGTATTGGGTTCCCCAAGTTGCCTCTCACTCACTTGAAGGTGCTTACTCCTAACTTCAGGCTCCTCATCCGAAATAAATGATCACCATAATACCAACAGTTGGATTAAGGTACATTACCTGTATATGTGTGTGTGTGTGTGTGTGTGTGTGTGTGTGTGTATGTGTTGTGAGAGAGAGAGAGAGAGAGAGAGAGAGAGAAACAGTGACAGTACATAGGAAGCAATATGTATAACTGATGTCCAACCATTCACCCTCTCACTAAGGAAATATGGATTAATTACTGTAAAATAAGTCTGCACTGGCCAAGTGCTTAGAAAGATTATCAGAGTACAAGTTCATGTTCCTGTATGCTCAGTTCAGATTCCTTTGTACTTTTCATGTAAATTGCTATCATCACAAGTTTCCTTGTATCTACCTTTGAAACATAATCAGAAGAGGTGGATCAAGGAATCTAAATCCAGTATTTATTTTGCAGACTCACTTCTACTAATCCATTCTATATGAAGATATGAAATTTTCCTAACAACAACCCACAAAAATATGACAAAGACATAGAAGTAGACAGTAGGTCACCTGCACATGTGTTATGAGCTTCTTCCTTTGAAGAGCAAGATCTTTGTTTCCACGGGTCTGAAGGACACTGCCAGAGAGAGGCATCCATTCTCCGACAGCGGATTCCATCTACCCAGCGGGGTCTAGAACCTTCCCTTGGGGGAACCAAGAAGTTCAGAGTCCCACTGTCCCCACAGCCAAGCTGTCTACAGATCAAGGACAAGGTCATGGCTTCCATGGGGCTGTGGCAGACACTGCCCCAGGTGTTGTTGTAGAAAACCTCCAGCCACCCAGTGCACTTCTGCTCCTCACTCACCATCCTGAGGGCCAGGAACTCTGAAATGGAAGGAGGAAAAGAACACAGTGAGCATTCAATTCTTATGACTGTTTATCCTTTATTCCTAATAGTGTGTGCTCATTGCTGACTATACTAAGGAAGTGCTCACTAGGAGGAAGACTGGATGTTTTTTCCCTTTAACAGGTTTTGCTAACTTGTACCTCTCCTGTTTCTACACAAGGTAATAGTAGTAAGTGAACAGGCAGGAACACTCACCTGGGAGCTCTGCAGGAAAAGAACTCTGACTAAATATCTGACAGACTTTGAAAAATGAGGTGGCAGTGGTGTAGCAGAATAGTGGAGATCCAAATATGTCCACTTCCTTATCCTGGGAGTCTGTGAATATGTTACCTCATGTAGCAAAGTGGCTTTGCACACACGATCAAGGAAAGGAAACTGAGGTTTTCAAGATGTCACAATAGAGGAGGTGGCTCTCCTGGCTGCTTCATGGGGTGAAACCCAAAAAGCAGAAAAGCAGATTCTCAGCAAGGGGGATGAATGAAAACAAAAGTTGGGGCTTTACTTGGAGTTAATACTGAACATTCAAGGGAAACTGGGGACTCATAACTTTGGATATAATAAAATAAGGAGGAAAACCCAAGCACTGTAGCTTCTGCTATAGATGGAAAGAACCAGCCAGAACAGTCCCTCCACAAGAAAGGGGAAGCACAAAGGAGTTAAAGAAGCTGCATTTTAGCTCTGTACACAGCTGGGTACAGAGAGTTGAGAGAGCAAGAACACTAACTAACTAAATTGAAAGGTCCACTCCACAATAAAGTTGGGGTGGGAAAGAAACCACACTCACTCCCGGCTGCATGCAGGGACAGAGGATGGAAGGAATCAATTTTTAGCTGCAGCGGGTATACAGCATCTCTGAGGGCTGATTACTCTCAAACCCAAGTTTGGCCTGGTACAGTCACACAGCTTGTCATAGAGTGTGCCAAGTGACCATGAGAAAATGAAACGTGGAGGGGGGTTTACACAGGGAACTCGTGGTCATGGAAACTCATCTGACTCTCTCTTTGCCTCCAATCTGGCTGCTTGCAGGCAAATTGAGAGGCCAGGAATTTGAAAGGGCTTGTGGTGAGGCAGACTGATTTTGGAGACTCAACCAAGACCAGGAGATGTGGGGTTCGCAGGTAATGTAATGGGCTAAGAGTTGGTTCCTCCAGCACATGAGTGGAACCCAGGGGAGATCCTTGGGCTACAGTCTTCCAGTTGCGAACTGGAAATTGCTGGGGCCTGGAGGTACACAGATTTAAAATCCCCAGACCAATCAGAAATCATCAAAGGACGTGGAGGATACTTAAGTCTAAACCCCTGCCCCCAGGAGTTCCACCTCTGGCACGACCTCTGTCACTATAACAAGTCCACCTGAGGGTGGAGCAAGCTCCATTCACTAGATGACGTGATATAAAACTACTGAGAAAGGAAGCTGAGAATCTTTGGAACTCCAAAGGAAATAATTCTCTAACATTCCATCAAGATCTTTTTATTTCTTTTCTTTTCTCTAATTGTGACTGTAATGGTTCATGGACATTTACACATGTTCACATTTGTTTTCTTGTCTCATTTCTAGCATTTTCAATGCCAGTAATTTTTCATTAATCAGCTTTTTGAGGACTAGGATGTTTGATTAGTATATTTCAGTTTTTTTAATTAAAATATTTACTTTAAACATATTATTTCCCTCACTTATCTGTTTCCCTTGATTCTTTCACACTTTTCTTCTGCTAACAGCCAATCTCTGCTATTGTCTCTTTCAATCTCCCTTTAATTTTTTGCTTCTATCTTTTCTCCTCCTCCTTCATAATCATCACATCTTACATTACTTCAGTTCTCTCCATGTCCACCATTTAAAAGTAAGTCATTTTGAAAATTTAATATTTTATATTGTAGGCAGTAAGTGATCGAATCTTTCTGTTAATTGTGTCAACATCATAGACATCATAGCAGAAACTATTTGGCTTAATGCTGTATATCATTTGAATTTGTGGTTTTTATTTGTCTCCCCCTAAATGGTGAGGTACTGGAAACCTTCAGGGGCACTATAAGTCCACAGTGTAGAATCTCTACTGCCTCAGATCTACACTGCTAGATGGGTAAACACACAGACAACATGAAAAAACAATGGAAATAATCACCCATGCAAACCAACATACTCCGATAACAGAAACCACCAATATCACAGTGGAAGAAATGTCAGAGAAGGATTTTAGAATGTACATAGCAAACTGATCTGCAAAGTAAAGGACAGCAAGGAGTCCCTTTGATCCCATGAACTTCCATTCTTTACCTCCCCCCACAACCTGTATGTTAGCATCCTCATATCAGAGAAAACATTTGACCTTTGATTTTTGGGGATTGGCTTATTTTGCTTAGCACGATAGTCTCCAGATCCATTTCCTGGCAAATGTCATAAAGTCATTATTTTTATGACTGAGCAGTATTCCATTGTGTATATATATATACCACAATTTCTTTATCCAGTCATCTATTAAAGGGTACCAACTTTGGTTCCATACCTTAGCTATTGTGAATTGACCTGCTGTAAACATTGACATGGGGCTGCATCACTGTAATAGGCAGATTTTAAGTCCTTTAGGTATATACTGAGCAGTGGGATAAATGGGTGATATGGTGGTTCCATTTCAAGTTTTCTGAGGAATCTCCACACTGCTTTTGAAAGTGGTTGCACTGATTATCAGTCTCCTCAGTGAGGTATGAATGTACCCTTTCCCCATATCCTTAACAACATTTATTGTTACTTGTGTTCTTGATTGTTGCCATTCTGACTGGAGTGAGATGAACTCTCAGTGTAGTTTTAAATTTCCTTTCTCCAACTGCTAAAGATTTTGAATGTTTTATCGTATATTTGTTGCCCATTTGTTTTCTTCTTCTCTGAAGTATTTGTCCAATTCTTTGGCCATTTTCAATTGGGTTATTTTTTGTTTGATAGTTTTCTCTTTTGTTAAGGTTTTTGAGATCTTTACACCTCCTGGAGATTAATGCTCTACCTCAGGTGTAGGTGGCAAGGATTTTCTCCCATTCTGAAGGCTATCTCTTTCTGCTCTTGATGGTTTCCTTTGCTGTGAAAAAACTTTTTACTTTGATTCCATCCCAGTCATCGATTCTTGATTTTACTCCTTGCACTTTAGGGTTTTGTTTTTTTTTTTTTTTTTTTTTTTTTTTTTTTTAGGAAATAGGTTTCGAAATAGGTTTTTTTTTTTTAGGAAATAGGAAATAGGATGGAGTGTTGGGCCTATCTTTTTATGCCAGTAGTTGTAGGATTTTAGTTCTATTTCCTAGGTCCTTGATTCACTGCATTTTATACAGAGCAATGGTTAGGGGTTAAATTTCAGTCTGCTACATATGGATTTTCAGTTTTCCCAGCACCATTTCTTGAAAAAACCTACTTTTATCTAATGTTTGTTTATGGCCCTTTGCCTAGTATAACTATATTTATATGGATTTGTGTCTTTGTCTTCTATTCTGTGCCATTGGCCTTTATGTCTGTTTTGGTATCATTATCATGCTGTTTTTGTTACTGTAGTTCTGTAGTGTAATTTAAGGTCTGGCATTGTGATGCCTCAAGTTTTACTTTTCTCACTAAGAACTGAAAAGTACACAACTCTTCCTGGCCTTGAACAGAGGGAGATGTGACTATGGAAGAATGGTCAGAGGGTTGAAATGACATTGATTTGAAGAAGGAAGGGACCATGAGACAAGAAATGCGGGCAATTTCTAGAAGCTAAAAGCCAAGGAAATGAGTCTTCCCAGAGCCTCAGCTGAATGCTGTCTATTGACACCTGATTTATAGACCAGTCAGATCACAGTGAGATTTCTAACCTATACTGTAAGAGGATACATTTGTGTTGTTTTGAGTCACTTGCTGTATAGAACTTATTGTAGCAGAAATAGGAAACATTTGGGGTCTACTCTTGTCCCCAGAAGTAAGTGAAGAGAGACTGCTACCTTAAATGAACCCGGTAGAGAATGTTTGTATCACGAAACGGGGCTGAGAAGGAAGGAGCAGTAGCCCACCTGCTGCAGCAGGAAATGGATGCACCTCATCTTCTCCTCTGCTGGAGGGACAGGTTCTGTGGGGGGCCTCCTTTCCCTTCTGTTTTTTCTGTAACCCCCAGGCCCTGCCACAGGGTTCAGACACCATCCTGCAGAACCTCCCATGCCCTCCCAACTTGTGCACACAGTGTGCACCACAAACCTGAGCATATGACATCAGCGTCCTCCTTGTGCCTGCAGTTGTGCTGTCCCAAGCCCTGGGAAGGGCACTGACACACATGGGCCTCCTCTCCTGTGCAGTTCAGCTCATCCAGCCAGATGGGCCCTGCCCCTCTCCAAAGTGAGCAGAGATGGTGGCCTCCAGAGCCACTCCACAGCCCAGCCGTCTGCACACCACGTGGGCATCATTCAGGTCCCAGCTGTCATCACAGATGGAGCCCCAGGAGCTCTGCTGCAGGATCTTCACTCTCCCTGCACAGCGACCACCACATCCACCAGGTGGAGCTCTCTGCTGTCTGGGGAGAGACAGGGTCATGTCAGTGGGCGTTTACACAGGGAAGGAGAAGGGTCTTGTGCTGGGGCCTTGCTCACCTGAGCAGTTGGCAGTGTGTCCCTCTGAGGCTGCAGGTCCTGCTGGGTAAGACCAGGAGTCATTGCACTGGGGCAGCAGCTGGGTCTGGCTTCCTACAGAAGGGGTTAGAGAGCAGGGAAACTGAATTAAAGTACATCACCATCTAGTGATGGCCTCTGAAAGCTGTAGGACATGAGCAATAATTTCCTATCTCCAGAGTTGTTTCAAATACAAAAACTTCAAATTGTTTTTGTATATTGTGATATGCCCTGAATAAAGTGCATGAAAGAGGCAAAGTATAGTGCTTTCTGAAGATTTTGTATGATTTTTCATATATAGTGTCTATTGATAAAAAATGCCACATTAAAAAAAGTTAGGTAACAAAGAGGAAAAAGGAGAAAAAGAGGACGATTTTCAAAAAATTAACATTGGTGTTTCCTCACAGGTAATTTAAATAATCGTTATACAATGTTGTATTAAATGACATGATGTGCATCCTGGTTGAGAACTGATAACAACTCCAATAAAAATTTGAGAGTTATAAAGTAAATAGCCAAAATAAGTTCTCAGAGGATGAGCCTATCAACATATTTGATTAGCACAAAAGAGAAATAATAAGTGGAAAACATGGGAAAATACACAGTAAGCACAGAAAGACAAAAGGTTAGAAAATATAAATACGTACCTTAGAGACATGGTGAGAGAACCTAATATAGATACTTTATCCCCTTTAGTATTTAAAGCCACAACTGCAAGTCCTATAGCATAAATTAGAAAATACATATAGTGGGATATTTAATACACCTGTGTCCCTGACCGCGGCAACAGTCGTGCAGATATTGTTACCGCCTGCAGCAACAATTGAGCGGGTATTTATCAGAGGTGGACTGGAAACTGAGCTACTTCTATTATCTTTCTCTTTAGTGCGCTGCTTTCTTGCTTGTTTACTTAGACCCTAGCTTATAGAGAAAGTTTTAGAAAAAGAGAGAGAGAGGAGAGAGAGAGAGAGGCTTTGCATAAGAGAGAAAGAGAGACTTTGCTTAAGAGAGAATCTTTGCTTATTGGAGAGGCTACACGTTCAGAGATGCTACTTCTAAGTTCTGCTGCTTCTTCTTAAAGGTGCATCCTGCATCCTGCATCCTTCACTCTGCTATCTAGAGGTGTGGCTTTACTTCTCCATTCTGCAATCTGCAACCTGCGATCTGCCATCATTCAGAGGTGCTGCTTATCCATTGCTTATCCATCCTTATCCGGTTATCCCTGGTGCTTCCTATAGGTTTGTCTTATATACCAAAGGCAGCCAATCAGCTTAGGATTAAGTAGCACGGTTGGAGCATTTGCTATGGTACTAATTAAGAATGAGGAACATCTGTTGACCACTAGCGCAGAGGAGACATTAACTAATCAGGCAAAAGGTAGATCACGCCGTGTTAATAATAATTATGCGCCACCTTTTAGCTCAACACCAGCCGCCATCTTAGGGTTACCCAAACATGTCTTCTGCACAACTGTAGTGTTTAAAAATATTTGCAGAATGTGTGACACTCTATCCATTGACCTGCAGAGTCCATTCCTACTTCCCTTGAATCTCAGCTGATGGTGGAGAGTTGTCTATAAGCAACAGAATGCGGTGAAGCCAACATGGCTTGAATAACTAACCTAGCCAAGAATATCAAGCCTCTTTCCCTTGACATGTTTGGACATTTGCTTTACTCTACTCTGTAGAGAACATCATGTGGGAAAGTGCATTTGCAGGGGTTTCTTGTCAGCAGCCCCAGGTGATTTTCAAGCTGCCAGTCATGTTAATGTACTATATCAGATTTTCATCTTGATGAAGTCTTCAAGTGACCTCAGTTCCAGGTGACATCTAAGTGCAACTTCATGAGAGACTCCAAGAGGCAATTGGTAAGAGCCCTTCCCAATGTATGAGTCAGAAAATATGAGCAAAATGAAGTGTAATTTTTTAAAAACTTTTTGGGGAAAATGTATTATGCAGCAATAGCATCCAGGGCAAATACACATGTAGCAATTCTACATTCCCATGCTTATTGTGGCACTATTTAGAAAAGTAATGGTATGGAACCAACGCAGTTCCCCCCAAAAAGAATTATTAAGTAAAAGGTGTTACAGACCTAGGCACAAAGAAGAATGAAGTACTGTCCTTGGTAGCAAAATGGATGGAAATTTAGAATGTACATCGTGAAACTGATCTGCAAACTAAAGGATGGTATTATCAGAGAAATTAGAGAGAAAATACAAGAACTGAACGATCACTTCAATAAACAGATAGAGATTCTAAACAACAACAAATAAAACAGAAAATCAGAAACCCTCAAAATGAACCAAATTAAAAATGCAGTTGAAAGTATCACCACCAGACTAGATCGCTTGGAAGAGTTTCCGGAAAAGAAGACAAAAAATATAATCTTGAAAACAAAATTGACCATGGAGAAATTATGTTAAGAGATCATTAACAGATCTTCCAAGAACGTCCAGAACCTGGCATAAACTGAGAACACTAAATATAAGATTTATTGGGATAGATAAAGGCTCAGAGATACAAAAGAAAAAATGCACAATCCTTTCAATGAGATAGTATCAAAAATTTCCCAAACCTAAAGAATGAAATGGAAAAATCAAATATAGGAGGCTTCCAGGACACCAAATATACAAATTACAACCAACACACACCAAGGCACATCATTATGAAAATGCCTAACATACAGGATAAGGATTGAACTTTAAAAAGAGACAGAGACAAAGGTCAGATTCTGTTTAGAGGAAAACCAATTCAGCTCTCAGTTGATCTCCCAACCCAGACCAAAACTAGGAGGTCTTGTAATAATATATACCAAGCTTTGAAAGGAAATGGATGCCAGCCAGGAATACTATGCCCAGCAAAATTATATAAAACTAATGATGACATAAAAATCTTCCATGATAAACAAAAGTTAAAAGAATTTAAAACTATAAAGCCTGCAATACAAAACATCCCTGATAAGATAGTTCATGAAGAAAAAGTTGAAAATAAAAGACAATACCAACAAAGAGAGGAACTGCACTAAAATAATACTGAACCAATCGAGAAAGTAATTCAAATTAAAAGCCAGAAATCAATCAAAATGACAGGGAATCAAAGTCATATCTCAAAAATAACATTGAATATAAATGGCCTAAATTCCTCAATCAAAAGACACAGACTGGCAGATTGGATTAAGAAATAAGACCCCACAATGTACTGTCTCCAAGAGACTAACCTAACAGGTAAAGACATCTACACGCTGAAGGTGAAAGGATGGGAAGGCACATATCACTCCCATGGATCACATAAACAAGCAGGGGGTTCTTTCCTCATATCAGATAAAGTGGATTTCAAACCAAAGTTAATCAGAAGGGACACAGAAGGACATTTCATACTGCTTCAGGGGATTATATATCAACAGGACATAACAATCAGAAATGTTTATGCCACAAACAATGAGCCATCTAAGTACATCTAACAAACCCTTCTCAATTTCAAGAATCCAATAGACCACAACACAAAAATGCTGGGTGACTTTAACACACATCTTTCAACACTGGATAGATCCTGCAAACAAAAGCTAAATAAAGAAGCTACAGAACTAAAAAGTACAATTAAAAATTTAGACTCAACAGACATATATATAGAATATTTCATTCATCAATGCCTAAATACAATTTCTTCTCAGCAGCACATGGCTTTTTCTCTAAAATAGACCATCTCTTAGACCACAAAAGCAACTCTTTGCTAATGAAAAAGAGAGAGAGAGAGAAAGAGAGAGAGAGAGAGACAGAGAGACAGAGACTGAATGTCTTACATTCTATCTGATCAAAATGGAATAAAATTAGAAATCAAAAACATAAAAAAATACAAGCTATTCTAACACCTACAGACTAAATAATAGGCTATCAAATGATGAATGGATAGCAGAAGAAAATCAGGAATGTAATAAGAAAGTCTTTAGGGGTAAATGAGAATAGTGATACAACACATCAAGTCTCCGGGACACTATGTGGGCTGTGTCAAGAGGAAAGTTCATTGCACTGAACTTATTCCTTAAAAGATTAGAAAGTCAGAAACCTGACATTGCATCTCAAAGCCCTAGTAAAAGAAAGAATAAATGAACACAAAAAGCAGTAGAAGACAGGAAATAATTCAATCAGAACTGAAATAAATGAAATTGAAGCAAAGAAAGAAAAAATAATCCAAAAAATGATGAAAGAAAAAGTTGGTTCTTTGACAATATAAATAAAATTGATAAATCCTGAGCCATGCTAACAAAGAGAGAGAGAAAACTCAAATTACTAAAATTCACAATGAAAAAGGAAATATCACAATGAACACTACTGAAATACAGATAATAATCTGAAACTATTTTTAAAATTTATGCTCTAAAACTTGAGAAAATATTGAAGACATTGACAAGTTTCTAGAGTTATATGACCTACCCAAATTGAATCAGGAGGACATAGAAAATTTATACAGATCAATTTCAAGCCATGAAATAGAAGACACCACCAAAACCAACCAAGGAAGAAAAGCCCAGGACTGGATGGACTCTCAGTTGAGTTCTATAAGACCTTCCAAGAAGAGTTATCATCAATACTTCTCAAATTATTCCATGAAATAGAATCGGAGAGAACCCTTCCAAACTCATTCTATGAAGCTGGTATCACCCTGATACCAAAACCAGACAAAGAAACGACAAGGAAAGAAAACTTGAGACCAATATTCCTGATGAACGTTGATGCAGAAATTCTCTACAAAATACTGACAATCGCATAACAAAGCATAGTAAAAAAAGAATGTACCATGATCAAGTGGGGTTTATCCCAGGGATGCAAGTTTGGTTCAACATATGGAAATCATTAAACATAATTCATCACATCAATACACTTGAAGGCAGGAAACACATGATGTTCTCCATAGATGCAGAAAAAGCATTTGACAAAATACAGCACCCCTTCTGGTCCAAAACACTAGAAAAACCTAGGCATAGTAGGAACATATCTAAACCAAAAGCCAACATCATTCTAAATGGAGAAAAATTGAAAGAATTCCCTCTAAACGTTGGAAGAAGACAGGGATGCCCTCTTCTACCATGTTCATGCAACATAGTCCTGGAAAGTATAAGCAGAGCAATTAGAAGAAAGAAATTAAATGAATGCCAAAAGGAAAAGAACTCAAAATGTCCTTATTGGCGATGACATGATTCTATATTTTGAAGACCCAGCAGACTCCACCAGAATACTTCTGGAACTCCTAAAGACATTCAACAATGTAGCAGGATTTATAAAATCAACACCCATAAATCAATTGTCTTCCTATACATCAGAGATAAATCCACTGCAAGAGAAAATAGGAAAACAACCCCATTCATTATAGCCTCAATAAATTTGGGGGAGTCGATCAAAAAAAAAAACAGGTGAAGACCTGTTCATTGAAAATTACAGAATACTAAGGAGAGAAATTGAAGAAGTCCTTAGAAGATGTAAAGATCTTTCAAGTTCATTGATATGCAGAAATAACATTGTCAAATAGTCAAACTATCAATAACACTATACAGATTTAATGCAAATCCTATTAAATTCCACTGACATTCTTCATATAAATGAAAAAAGTAGTCATGAAATTCATTTTGAAAAATGAAAGACCCAGAATAGCCAAAGCAATCCTTAGAAAGAAAAGCAAAGTTGGAGGAAAAACAGCATATATTGTCACCAAAACAGACATGTAGACCAATGGTGCAGAATAGAAGACACATTTGCACACACACATACACATAGAGTTATCTTGTACTAGACACAGATGCCAAAAATATACTTGGAGAAAAGTTGGGTTCTTCAACATATGATTTGGGGAAAACTGAAAATCCATATGTAGCAAAATGAAATTAAATCCCTATCTCTCACCCTCCACAAACACAAACTCAATGTGGATCAAGGATTTAGGCATTATAGTAGAGACCCTGTTCCTAGTAGAAGAAAAACCCAAATCTCTACCACGTCAGACTAGAAACTGAATTCCTCCATAAGACTTCTAAAGTGAAAGAAGTAAAATCAAGAATCAACAAACGGGATGGATTCAAACTAGAAATCTTTTTCATAGCAAAGGAAACCATCAAAAGCTGGAAAAGACAGAAAACAGAATGGGATAAAAATCTTTGCTACCTGCCCCTCAGATAGAGCATTAATCTCCAAGATAGGTAAAGAACTCAAAACACTTAACACTGAAAGCACACATTATCCAATTAATGAATGGGCAAAGGAATTGAACAGGCACTTCATGGAAGAGAAATGTGATCAATCAAGAAATATATGAAAAAAGTTCAACATCTCTAGCAATTTGAGAAATGCAAATCAAAACTACTCTAAGATTTCTTCTCATTCCAGTCAGAATGGCAATATCAAGAATACATTATTCTTGAACTTATTCATAGAAGACAAAAATCAATCATAAAATTATTTGGAAAAATAAGAGACCCAGAATAGCCAAAGCAAACCTTAGCAAGAAAAGTGAAGCAGGAGGCATCACAATACCAGACCTAGGAGCTCAGAGTTATAGTATTAGAAACAGCATGGTATTGGCACAAAAACAAACACATAGACCAATGGTACAGAGTATAAGACACATGGACAATCTCACATAAATACAGTTAACTCATAGTAGACCAAGGTGCGAAAAACATTCACTGGATTAAAGATAGCCTATTCAACAAATGGTGCTGGAAAAAATGGAAAGCCACATGTAACAAACTGAAATGAAACTTTTATCTCTCACCCTTCAAAAAACTCAACTCAAATTGGTAAAAGACTTAGGCACTAGAACACAGACCCTGCAGCTACTAGAAGAAAAAGTAGTCCCAAATCTTCACCAAGTTGATCTGGGAACTGACTTCTTTAACAAGACTCCTAAAGTGCAAGAAGTTAAAACAAGAATCAATTATTGGAATATATTCAAACTAAACAGCTTCTTCACAGAAAAGAAACAATCAATAATGTGAAGAGAGAAACTACAGAGTGGGAGAAAACCTTTGCCACATGCACTAATCTCTAAGATATGAAAAGAACTCAAAAAACAATATCAAAAAAACAAATAACCCAATCAGTAAAAGGGGTAAAGAACTGAAGAGGCACTACACAGAAGTAATAATACAAGCAATCAACAAATATATGAAAAAATGACAATTATCAAGAATCCAAGCAACATGAAACTTTGACAAGGATGTGGGAAAAATGGTCCACTCATACATTGCTGGTGGGAATGCAAAATGGTGCAACCATTATGGAAAGCAGTTTAGGGATTCCTCAGAAAACTTAGAAAGGAACCACCATTTGACCCAGTTATCCTACTCCTCAGTTTATACCTAAAGGACTTAGAATCAGCATACTATAGTGACACAGCCACATCAATGTTTATAGCAGCTCAACTCACAATAGCTAAACTATGGAACCAACCTATATGCCCTTCAACAGATGAATGCAGAAATAAAAGGTGATATATATACACAAGTGAACGTTTTTCAGTCCTGAAGAAGAATGAAATTATGGCATTTGCCAGTAAATGGATGGAACTGAAAATAATTATGCCAAGCAAAATAAGCCAATCTCCCCAAATCAAAAGTTGAATGTTTTCTCCAATATGTGGATGTTGACTCAAATAAGGGAGGGTAGGAAAGAATAGAAGAACTTTGGATTAGACAAAGAGGAATAAGGGATGAGGGGGGAATGGGAATAGAAAAGATAGTAGCATTAGTCAGATATCACTGTCTTATGTGTACATATCATTACATGACCAATGTAATTCTATATCATGTAGAACCAGAAGAATGAGTATTTATACTCCTTATAGGTATAATATGTCACAATACATTATATTATCATGTGTACCTAATAAGAACAAATGAAAATAAATAATAAAAAAGTCTGAACTACTCAGCTTTAAAGAAGAATGAAATTCTGGCATTTGGTGGTAAATGGATGGAGTTAGAAAATATTATGCTAAGTGAAATAAGCCAAACCCCCCAAAACTGAAGGCTGGAAATTTTATCTGATATGTGGAAGCTAATTCACAATGGGGTGGGGTGTAGACAAGCATATAGTTACTTTAGATTAGGTAGAGGGGAATGAAGGGAGGGGAAGAGGTATAGGAGAAGGAGTAATAGTAGAGTGAAACAGACATTATCAACTCATGTATATGTATGACTGTATGACTGATGTAATCCTGCAATATGTATAATCAGAAAAATGAGAGATTACACTCTATTTTTGTATGATCTATCAAAATATATAAATTCATTCTACTCTCCTGTACAACTAATTAGAAAAAACAGAAAAAAATGTAAAAAAAGACTTGAGGAAACTTTGCAGAATGTATTTGGGTGCTCCTTATCTTACTCTGTTTTTCTCTATGGTTAAACATATAGGTAATAATAAACCGATAGCCTTTGTCAGTCAAAAAAATTTCTATGAATAACTCTTAAAGGACATGAAAGATGTATGATTATTGAGAAGAATCATATTTCACCACAGAATATCTCATTTTGGAAGTCAGTCCTCCATGCTGTCTGCTCTCAGAAACATGTCACTCAATGAGCAAACCGAGTACCAGTCAGCCCTGACCTCCCTTACCTGAGCACACCACAGAGGCTGTGTTTCCATGGGCACAGGCGGGAACACCCAGGGCAGTCACAGGACAATTCCACAAGAAAGACTCAGACCCCGAGCAGTGAAATCGGTCTCTCCAGATCACATCATGTCCTTCCACAAAGTATGCTCCTTTTGGGGTGGAGAGGGCGACCCCACAGCCCAGCTGACAGCAAACAACATTGGCGTTGGCCATATTCCAGTGGGAGGCACAGAGTGTTCTCCAACCTTCAGAGGTCTTCATCTCCACTTGACCCTCACACTGAGAGCTGCCATTTTTCATAAGCCGAACATCCGTATGTCCTAGTAGAAGACAGGATTTTAGCCATATCTCATATCTGCTTTCCTACTACAGTATATGCAGGTGGGTTAAAATATTGCTGTGAGACTCAGCTGAGCAGACAACTTGCACAACCCCACCGTGTTGGCAGCTGCCTCCAGGACAGGGCACTCTGGGGCAGAACCAGAGACCAGGCTCATGTCCCTCACACTGGAACTCTTCAGCCCAGACCTGCTCACGCCCTCTCTGAAGGGCAGTTTGCCCAGGACAGATGCTGCATTGCCACACCCCAGCTCTGCACAGATGACCTGGGCTATGGGGAAGGTGAAGTTCCCTTCAGATACTGGAATCCATCCTCCTCCAGAATTCACTTCCACTTTCCCCGAGCAAGGTCCATGTCCTCCAACCAGATGCACAAATCCTAAGGGATCAAAAAACAAACAAACAAAAACCACAATGAGTATCTTGGGTTGGAATTGAGAGCTACATGTCACAGACAATATTGTGAAATCTTTTCTTTTTCTGGGTTGGGTTGTGGGGAGTGGATTCAACATCTGGCGTCAGAAAGGGAATTCCATGAACAAGTGTCTGAAGACAAATTTAGAAGGAGGAATTTATAAGGTCTGTTCTGAATGGCTGACTTAAGAAATGACTGTATATACAAACACACACCCACACATATACATATACACACATGCATATGTGTGTGTCTAAGAAGTGAATATATACATGTATGTAAATGTACATGTGTGTATATATTTTCCAGCTTGGACACATTATTCTTTGTATTAAAATGGTATCCATGACTTTGTCTACAAATCTGTCTTGTGTCAGTCTACCTCCTTTTTTGGTAGGATCTGTATTTATCCACTGTACGTAAACAGATGTGGAAAAAGACTAGGCTTAATTTTTTCACTATTTTATTCCCCCAAACTTTCAGTTCACAGATAATGATTTTAACTAAGTTAACATTTGTTAAAGAATGAGAAAGTCAATATATTAAAAAACTAACACTTTATATTTATTTCTAATTGAGGGATGTAAAAAGAGCCCATGAAATAGTGTGAGACTGACATGGAAAGTAGGTTATTTTGACTAAAATAATCACGGTTCCTTACATCAAACTTCCCATTACAGAAGATACAAAGACTATTTAGAAGAAAAATCAGACGTTATCAAGAGATTTGAGCATACTTATTTGCCTTTATGTTTTTATTCTGTCAGTAATACAGAGTTTAAAGAAGCCATTAGACATCTATTGAAGCTGATCAGGAAGCCATTTCAGGTATGGGTTCGGACCTGTGGCCAGGCATCTGGTTATGGATATGGAATTGTAATATGATAGCAAGTTTATGTAATACAGAAGTTTAGCATGGACCCATTCTCAAGAGAATGTAATGTTCATTAATTTTTTCCATGATGACCATGAAAATGAAATGAACATCAAAAGCATTAGTCTACCTTATTAAAATTGTGACTTTAAGTCAGGTGTGGTGGCTCACGCCTGTAATCCCACTGTCTCAGGAGGCTGAAGAAGGAAGATCTCGAGTTCAAAGCTAGCCTCAGCAATAGCAAGGCACTAAGCAATGCAGTGTGACACTGTCTCTAAATAAAATACAAAATAGGCTGTTGATGTGGCTCAGTGTTTGAGTGTCTCTGAATTCCATTCCCAAAAACTGCCACCACTCCAACAAAATTGCTATTTAAAGCATTATCATTAGAATATTCCTGTTTTTTCTCTGAAGCTGGTATTAACATGAAGTGTGGATTCCCAACATGTTACTACAAGGACATTTCAATTTATATCATTATAAAAAAGGAGTGATGACAAGATACCTCACTTGGAAATTCTCAATAAAAATACAAAAATTCCAAACTGAGTAAGTAATTTTTAGGATATTATGACTATAAGAAGTATGAAAGCTACAGGGGCATCATAAAAATCAGCCACCAATATTGCTGCCCATGGACAGGAACAATAATGATCAGTCACCAGAACAGAAACCCTGACTTAGGCTGTGCCTGTGGGTCAGCCAGGTCTCCTTCCCTGTGGACTCAGGTTTCCCCTCAGTTCTAGCTCCACACTAGGGGTCAACACCAGCACCACCAGTGAGGGCCACCAGTTGTGCCTCATGGATCATAGCTCTGGCTTCATTAGAGACACAAGCTTGTCTGCACTGGCACTATTTCCTTTTTTTCCTATTGTTTATGGCACATTTCTAGCTCTCAAAAGTTAGAATATCTCAGTTTAGATGGAATAACATTACATCCAAGTTCTATCTGAGAGAATCCACTGGCATATCTGATCATAGTGCCCTGAGGCACTATATAATGAGGGTATGTTTGTCTTAGGCACTGAATTCTATTGCAATATCAAACTTTTTCAAGAAACTTGTATAATTTCCACTGATGAAAATCTGAAGCATCTTGGGTGAAGAAATAGATCATGCAGTGCAGGTTTCATCTTCACTCTTCTACTCTTCACAGACCAAAGAAGTCTAATCCAGCAATAGCCTGAGAGGGCAAGAATCAAATTCATACAGTACATCTACTCAGAGCATCAACTGAGTCTTTTATTTTGCTAAACAGAGTATCCAGAAGTGTTGTTGCAATCTCAGCAACACTTTTATTCATCTTAAAAATACATTGAGAATTTAGTGTGTTCTAGGCATTGCACTATGAAATCACATACATCCAAATCCCTTGAAACATTTTTTTTTTTGAAAAAGACATGATTTAGAAAATAGAGCCAGCTATCATCCACACACACATATGATCCTCACTTGCTATCTCAGGGGTTGAATTACTCTGTTGGACTTAATGAAATATAAACAAAACAAAGTATCTTCAGATTGTAGTTATGCATTGTTCTATAAACCCAGATCACCTGATTCCAGAAGGTGGATATTACTATGGTTTATACAATCTGTCAGTTAAATTGCCATTTCTTACATGATAGTGATTTTAAAATCATAATTATTTCTATTTGCAAAAATGTATTCTGTTTTTGATGTCAGTGGTGTAAAGGGATGTGGAGAAAAAGTGATTCTCCTTCCTCATCTGCATTACCAAAGGATAGGGGTAAATAATACCACCATTTTAAAATCCATCTTTCTTTATACCTGCCGTAGTTATAAAAGAATATATTCTCAGTTAAAAGTAAGGAGCCAAATTGAACTTATACTCAGTCTGCACAACCTACAGTCACAAAATCTCAGAGGTTTGAGTGTTGTGGTTGATTCATCTGGGCCTCTAGTGTGTAGACACATGATTATCAATTATTTGTTGACAGTAGCTTTTCTTAAATCATGGGAAATGGAATATATCAAGGCTTCGGCATTATTTAAGAGGCCTAAAGTGGTAAAATTGACCTGAAATGTCTATGTTTCATGGTCACTTGAAAGAATTGGCATGCATCTCTCCCTCAGTTGTAAACAGCATTTGTATTGGATGCTTTTTCTTGGAGTTTTGGGACATATTATGAAGTAAATCTACTACCTGAGGCTTTTATTGAGACATAAAAATTTAATATAATATTCAATGTTGGGGCTCTTGGGATTCTCATAACAAGTGGTTCTGCCCCATTTGTCTCTCTCACCTGTGAGGTTGTCAACTTCAGGTTAGATTTCTTTGTGTATGAGCTATGCAAGTTCAACTCAGTCTCTGAACAATGACAGTAAACTGAATTCTAAAAATGGTGGTATATGTATATTTGCTGGATAAAATGATATGTTCAGTCATCAGTCTGAATAAAATTAAGTAGAGGAAAACATAACAAAGCAAAACCACAAATTACAGAAACCAACTGAAATAGGTTTGATGCATGAAGTTAGCAGAAAAAATGAGGGAAAGTGTGAGGAACAGGGACCTGATGCTTCCAATTCATTCCCCACACAGCCACAGTCCTTCCCAATCCCTGATCCTCTAATTTTCTTTTGCTCTTCAGCAAGACTTTCCTTACACAACTGAGGATGTGGGCCCTGATGTGCTGCTAGATTCACAAGAGGGTAAATCGAGGGCAAATATTTTAGTTGACTGTACCTGTGTTATCAGTCCCCCACTATGAGCAGGGAGAGGGGAATAGCATTAATGAGTGCATCAAGTAGACCCAGTGATGATCATGAGAACTGGCTTCCCAAAGGAAGAGATGCTTATATTTTAACAGTGTTAGAAAATTAGGGACAGGTTTTTAAAAAATAAAATGAGACCTGTACTTCTACAGTGTAAATTTTGTACTGGTCAAATGTGTAGATGTCAAAGAGTCATAACACATTGAGAAAAAATATCTTTAGAAAAAATCAGAGTGGATTAGAGAAGACCCATCCTAGGGCTTTTGTATTAACAAATTTTTCAGTATGTCCTCTAACATGATCCAACTTTTTCAAATTGACTAAGGACCTTCAATCATATGATAGAAC
Organism: Sciurus carolinensis; assembly: GCF_902686445.1. NCBI lineage: Eukaryota > Metazoa > Chordata > Mammalia > Rodentia > Sciuridae > Sciurus > Sciurus carolinensis. Next base: position 73,833,650 of record NC_062216.1, read on the forward strand.
ATAAATCCTTTCATTGGTTTAGAATTTGGTAAGGAATTGTTATTATTGATGATTATTGTTTTAAAAAGAGAATTTCCCTACCTCACAGCTGTGGAGGATGGAAGTGGGGACTGAGAGTGTCAGCAGGGTTGCCTCCTTCTCTCAAGGCGGTAGGAGGGGATTCTTCCTCACCCTTACTTCTGCTGGTCATGACAGTCCTCCATGTGCCTTGGCTCAGAGATGCATTGCTTTAGTTGAGCTTGTGTGTTCCCCTGTCCCTCTTCCCTGTGTCTGTCTCTGTCTCTCCCCACTTCTAAGGACACCAGTCAGGTGGGTTAAGAGTATAAGTGAGAAGCTTTAGAAAATGACTGAAGAATTCAATGCAAAGAGCAGGATGAAAATGCCCCACTTTCTTTTTGCTATAGCAACTGGCTCTCTTCAAAATATGTGATGCTTCAGTGAAGATTTTTGAATTTCCTTCTCTGAGACATCACACTTAGAGAACAGAGAAACATCCCAGTCTGATCAACTGCTCTAGCAGCAGCAAGATTGATAGGAGGAAGCACACTTGCCTTAGTCCATTGAGACTAAGCAGTTACTGACAACAATGATATGAAAGAAAAAGCAAAAAGCATGGGGTCTTTTCTTTTCCCCCCAAAGGTTGTCTATCTGTGCAGTCATGACAATTACTGGGTATTGGTAAGGCATGGTTAAGGCATTTCAAGAATGGGAGAAAATCTTGACCACATTCACTTCAGATAGAGCATTAATCTCCAGGATATATAAAGAACTGAAAAGCTCAACACCAAAAAAATCAGATAACCCAATCAATAAATGACTAAGGAACTGAACACACTCACAAAAAAGAAAAAACATCAATCAACAAATATGTGAAAAGATGGTCCTCATCTGTAGCAATTAGAGAAATGCATATCAAAATGCATATCTTAGAGTACTAAGATATCATCTCACTTCAGTCAAAATGGCAATTATCAAGAATACAAGCAAGGATAAATGTTGGCAAGGATGTGGGGAACAATGTCCACTTATACATTGCTGTTGGGACTGCAAATTGTTGCAACCATTGTGGAAAGCAGTATGCAGATACCTCAGAAAACTTGGACTGGAACTACAATTTGACCCAGCTATCCCACTCCTCGGTTTATACCCAAAGAATTTTAAATCAGCATACTACAGTAATACAGCCACATTGACATTTATAGCAGCTCAATTTGCAATGGCCAAACTATGGAACCAACCTAGATACCCTTCAACAGATGAATGGATAATGAAAATGTGGTATAGACACACAATGGAATATTACTCAGTCTTAAAGAAGAATGAAATCATAGCATATGGAGATAAACGGATAGAGCTGGAGGTTATAATGGTAATCAAAATAAGCCAATCCCAAAAAACCAAAGACTGAATGTTTCTCCAATATGCAGATACTAATACACAGGGGAGCCAGGGAGAAATAGAAGTACTTTGGATTAGGCAGAGGTGAGTAATGGGAGAAGAGGGGAAGGGGAGTAGGAAGGATAGTAGAATGAATCAGACATTATTAACCTATGTACATATATGATTACATGACCAATGTGATTCTACATCAGGTACAACCAGAATAATGGGAATGTATACTCCATTTATGTATGATATGTCAAAATGCATTCTATTGTCATGTATAACTAATTAGAACAAATAAAAAAAGTGCACAAAGACTGGTATTTTGAGTGAGATGGGTAGTTTTAATAACATAATAATTCAAGGGATTATCAAGTGAGGTAAATAGATTGTGGGTTCACCACAAGCAATCAATGTTTGCTGGAAATATTATCAATATTTTTATCTGTGTCTTGTGCATTCTATATTTTTACAGAAGATCATAAAGTAACATTTCTCCACATGAGGGCTGTGGCAAAGCCTGACTGACTTGAGATCCTCCCCAACTTGTGCCTGAGTCATCTGAGGAGAGGGGGTGAATTTTCAGGGTGAAGATGGGGTGACACTGAAGGTTACTCTCTAGCTCCTTGTCCTTTTAAAGGAAAGTGGCCTTCTTAATCTGACCTGAAAAATGTCTAGACTTTTTTAAGAAGGAGCAATAGCAGAAGAACAACAATTTTACCAAAGGCCACTGAGTGCAGAATTGACATACTCAACCAAAGGACCAACACAGCAAAAATTAAAAGTACTAATACCTTAAAGTTTGACATCTACATTTTGCACACTAGGGAACAGATTCTCCTTTGTGTCATAAATCAGAATAGATAGAGACATTCTTGCTTCAGTCCAAAAGGAGGAATTACCCAGGCCCACACTAACCAAACAAATTGGTTCTTCTCTGTGGCCTAAGGGATTTGGGAGATTGCAAGTAAAAAGGACTGAGCATGCCAAGTGTGTGATAGCACATGGACTTGTTTGGTGACTTTTAAGGTAGAGACAGACAGAAGGGCAGTTTGCAGGCAAGGTCTGGATGTTGGTTGATTTCTGTATAAGCAAATAAAGTACTATGTTATTTATCCTAAATCCACTCTAACAGGTGTTAGAAAATCATAATTGTGAAGATGCTTAAGTGATATGTCCTTATATTCTGACCTAGAGACACAATCTGGGTAGAGTAAATGAGTCACCTGAGGTTACAGAAAATGCAGCATCCAGACCTGTCCTCTGTGTCCTCATTCATGCCTCTCACTGACAGCTCCTCAGCCCAGTTGACAACAGAATCTCTCCTCTCCCTTGAGCCCACATGTTCCATTCTCCTTGGTGCCTCACTTCTACTCTTCTCTCAAAGAGGTGGACTCCACCTTCCAAAATGGGTCCATTTGCAAAACCACTTCAGTGTAGTCCCATTAGAATTTATAGTGGCCTAGACTTAGGAAAATACTCTTTCTACGCTGTGCTGGAACCTGGGAGATCCCCAACTTGCCACATTCCGGATTTTACCCTGGGCTCTTACAGTTTGAGGAAGTGTCCTCTCAACTCCTCTCACTATTAGAACTTTTGGGCTTGAATTTATCCAGCTAAACAAAAGGAGTAGAATTACCAGGTTGATTTTCAACAGCTTTCATCAAGATCAAACTTGTATTTCTTACACTAAGACCTAGATTGCCTCTTCTACCCTGCCTGTAGCTGGGACTCATCTGCATCCAAACAACTGACATGGGTTTTGAACATAAGTCTTAGCTACCTGTCTACTCATCCATCATTCCATAGTCTAGTATTCTCTTTAGGCCACAGAAGTGTGTCACCTGAGTGGATGGGAATGTCTGCATCAAATGTGGTATTTGGCCATGCAGAGGTCCACATAGATCCCAGTATCTTCCTTGAAGACCAAACTTGCCCTGTATTCTTGACCTTCTCAGTCATCTCTGAAACCGAGATGTGGAAGTATGACCTTTCCTTCAAGGTACAGCAGGGTATAAGAAGAGTGGCCAATAGAGACACAGACATGGGCAAATAACACTTGATGGGGAAAGGATAAAAATGTGCAGAGTGGTCTTCAAAGAAGACACCATCTAAACTTTCTACCCAGGCCTGATGTAGGAGAGAGGTATTTGAAGGTAATACTGAGAGTCTGCTTCCGTGTTTTCTTATTCACAATACTAACATATTTCCAGAATTTGTCATGTTCCAGAAATGTTTTTAGGTGTTGGGTATATTTCAAGGAAATGATGTTCTCATTTTGGTGGAGCTTTAGATCTATTGGGAAGGGGGAAAACATTTGAAGTCGTTTGAAAAGTTTAAAAAGTTTATGAGAGACCTGGATGGAAAATGAAAGAAAAATTTCATCTTAAGAAACCTGAGGACTCACATGAATCATTCTCACTAAATTAAAAATTGCAGGATGGCAATTACCAAGAATACAAGTAACACTACATGTTGCCGAGGATATGGGGCAAAAGGAATTGTCATAGTGTTAGTGGGATTAACAATTGGTGCAAACCCTCTGAAAAGCAGTATGGAGATTCCTCAAAAATTTGGAATGGAGCCACCATTTGACCCAGTTATGCCACTCCTCAGCACACATCCACAAGATTTTAAATCTGCATACTACAGAGACACAACCACACCAATGTTTACAGCAACACAATACACAACAGCAAAGCTATGAAACCAACCTAAACATCCATCAACAAATGAATAAAGAAATTATGGCATATATATGCAATGGAATAGTACTCATTTATAAAGAAGAATGACTTTATGACATTTACCAGTAAGTGAATGGGTCTGGAGACTTTCATGCTAACTGAAATAAGCCAATCCCCACCCCGCCAAAAAAAAATAAACAGTGGTTTCATGGATACATGGAAGCTAAACCATAATAAAGGGAGGGATGTGAAGAATAGAAGTTCAGTAGATTAGACAAAGGGGAACAAAAGGAAGGGAGGGGCCATAGGAATTGGAATGACAGTAGAATAAATCTAATATACTTTTCGTATGTACACATATGAAAATACCTAAGTGATTCCCACAATCAAGAATGGAGTCTTAATTAGAATAAGGTATATTACTTGCTTGTATAATTCCATCAAAATGGATTCTACTGCCATGTATAATTAAGAAGAACCAATAAGAATATATAAAAATTACAGTCAGATATATCCTTGTCTGATCTTTTGCTACATAGATACATTGCTTTTTTGGGCAAGTTTCAAGTTTCTTAAAAAAGTATCATTCATTGGACCTATTCTTCCCCCATTCTGACCTTCTCAATATCTAACTTTGAGTCACTCTTGCAACTCATTTTTGTGTGTGTACGTGCAGCAAGGGTGTACAGAATCCACACAAATGTACACAGATTTCCCCACCCTAAACCCACGGTCTTAAGTGCTGCTCAGGTAATTCTCATGTGCTCTTTGTCAACCTTTGTTGCTTCCCCCAGGTACTGTAAGCTTCCTCAATCTTCTTCAAAAAATTCCATTTCCCCTTGTTTCTATTGTTATCAAATATATCTTGCAATGCACTTCTCTTGTATCATTGAAACCATGAGCTATAAACTATATAATCTTTTTCCATAGTTCACCTGTAACATTTTTCCTTTTTTCATTTCAATTAAATTTATTTAAGGGCTGGGGAGATATCTCAGTTGGTAGATTGCTTGCCTTGCAAGCACAAGGCCCTGGGTTTGATCCCCAGTACCACACACACACACACACACACACACACACACACACACACAAATTAAATTTATTTTAACTGCTACTTACAAAAAACATAAATGTTGTACATATTAAGGGGATAAATTAATGCATTGATGCATATATACATTCTGTTATCTTTTTCTGCTCAAAAACTTTTCATTTATTTTTGGCAAAAACTTCCAGTAAGTTTTCTTCTGTCTTTTTGAAATGTAGTTCATTAGTGTTTTCCATAGTGACCCTACTGTGCAATTTTGCACCAGAACTTCTTGCTCCTGTAGAAGTAAAGCCTATTTTTCATTGATTAGTCTGTCATGATTGATTCCTATCAATTATACTCTCCAATTATGGTAACCACATTTCCACTCTCAACTTCTAAAAGGTCAGTTCGTTCAGATTGAACATACGAGTGAGATTATATGGTGCTTGTCTTTCTTTGTCTGACTTCTTCTACTTAACCTAATGATCTCCAGGTCCAAGTATGTTGTAGCAAATGAAAGGATCCCATTCCTTTTATGGACAAATAGTATTCCATTTTGTAAATATACTTCATTTCATTTATCCATTTATTAGCTGATGGACACTTAAGGGTATTTCCATTTTGTAGCTACTATGAATTACAATGCCATAAACAAGGGAGTACAGATGGCTCTTCCATATACAGATTTCCTTTTCTTTGGATATACAATCAGCAGTGTGATTGCTGTATCATATATAGATTTTTTTGAGCAGGATATCTGATAATAACTTTTAATCTCTTTTATTTCTAAAGGATAGACTTACCGGGTTCAGTATTCTTGACTGGCAGGTTTTTCTTCAGTTCTATGAAAATCTCATGACACTCAGTTCTGCTCTAAATGTTTACCATTGAGAAGTCTGCCATTAGGTGAACTGGGACATCCTTATGTGTTACTTTTTTTTTCTGTTGATGCCTGAAAGTCTTTATCTTTCATCTTTGAAATTTGTATTATAATACATAGAAATAAGAACCTGAGACTTCCAGTCACAACTGCCCAACTAACTTTTCACCTTCAAGCAGAGACTTAGCTGTCTCCATATTGTGCTGCCTGACTTCAAGGAGGAATGCGGTGGGTAGTCCTGTGGCCACAAGTGCTGCAGTGCTATATCATCCCTGAAGACACAGCCTGCCAAGGCAACACAGGACTGGGGAGGGACCAAGCCTCTCAATGCTCTGAGCTGCCTACTGCTGAGGTGGACTCAAGGCCCAAAGCTCCTGCAACCAGTCACAGGTGATGCAGGCTCTTCTTGAGTCTGTCCCACCAGCACACAGGTCTTGCTCTACTAACTCTGTTCTACATTTAAGACCTCTAATTCATACTCAGTGCTGTTCATGATCATGGTGGACTTGGAACTGAGTTCTAAGACAAAGTCCTGTGCCTGCTCTGTGCCCCTGATCCTTAGAGAGTCTTGGTTTCCCCTCTTCTGCTACAGATTGGAGGATTGGTGGTACAGAAAGTCTCTTTGCTGCCCAACTCAACACAGTTCCATGGTGTCAGTCTGAGGTTACTGGCATAGGAACAGAGATGTTGGGCTCTACCAAGCACCAGGTTTCCCTGTGGCACACCTCATTCTGGGTTTCAGTCCTAAGTTCTGGGCTTAATTCACTTTCTCTTGACCAAGAAAGATGCATCTCTCTTCATGCTGGGCTGCTTGAGGTTGGGGAAAGGGCAACTCTTATGTTCCTTCCTCCTTCAATGTATCTTTTCTTTATCATAGTAGAAGCAGGCACACACCTGGTTCATTATATCTTAACAGGCCAGCTTGGTGTGTGAATAACTGTTAATGTGGTGTATTTTAGGGGATAACTGAATAACCACCTTGATCTGAGTCTTAAACTACATAATCTCTTACCATAATAAATATGCATTAACATTTTATGGCTGCCAAGTTTGATTTGCCAATAGAGGGCTAAATTCATCTCCCTAACATGACTCTATATAGATGTTGCTTTGTAAAAAGAAAAAATGTAGAGAGTATCTATTGTAGTAATGATGGAAGGAAAACCTGTGACTCAGTGCATTTCACTCACAGTTCTCTGGCGTTGCTGCTAATGAGCTGAGAATTCTCATGTCTGAATCTGGAAAGGAGATTTGCAAGTTTGTGGTAATCCTTAAATTCCACTGTGATATGTTTAATCCCATCCCTGTACCCATACAGCTACTAACCCAGTGCAAAACTATCTCAGGTTTTACATATATAAATACTCAGTCAACTGAAAAAAGCAAGTCTCCTTTTTCTCTATCTTTTAAAAAGAAGATATGTGTGGTAATTTATAAGTAACTCTATAAATAGTAAATTACAGAGACAAAATTATGAAGATGATTTTAACTAGAATGATTCTACAAAGCAAAAACCCTATCTTGTCAAGTATGACTGCAGAAAAGGGATAGGAAAATATTTGAGTATTAGAAGAAAGAATTAAATAAAGTCCATCATCTACTGTTATTTCAAGCACCCAGGGTACATGGGGACTTCTCAGTCCTCTGTGGCTCATCTATCTCTTATTTCCCCAGGACCAGATATACACTTTTGGTCCTTTCCATTCTCTTAGCAGTGGAGAATACACAGAGCATACCTGAGCAGATGACACCTACATCTTCAGTATGCGTACAGATGTGACGTCCCCAGCCCTGAGAAGGGCACTTCCACACTTGATCCTCCTCTCCTGTGCATTTCAGCTCATTCAGCCAGATGGGTCCTGATCCCTCCCCAAACTGTGCACAGCACACGGCATTAAGGACCACTCCACAGCCCAGCTGTCTGCACACCACGTGGGCCTCCCTCAGGTCCCAGTTGTCATCACAGACAGTGCCCCAGGAATGCTGGTGAAGGATCTCCACTCTGCCTGCACAGCGACTGTCCCCATCCACCAGGCGGAGCTGTAGGGTCTCTGAGGAGAGAGAATCATGTCAATGGTTATATTTACAGAGAGTGAGTTTTCTTATCCCTCCCGCCAGTTAAGCATCCACTTTCAGAGTGCAGAACTTTCTGGGTAAGATATGGAGTCACTAAACTAGGGAAGTAACTCAGTCTCTATTACAAGTCAAAAAATAATTGCATTTAAAAAAACCATAAATGGAATTAAACTCAACATAATCCAGTTAGTGATGTGAGGTAGAAATTATTATGTAGTTCCTACAAGAGTTAATCCTGTTTTTGTTAGAGTTCTGCATGGGAACTGACAAAACAATTCCAGAAAGGCCAAGTTTTCTAGTTAAAAGTGTCTTTCTTGAATGATTTCTAAAAGTCTAAATGTAATGGGCCAGCATCTGTGTTGATTTTGTATAAAGCACACACACTCTTGTGTGCCAATGGCCTGAGATTTGGAAGGATGCATGTACAGGGGATAGAGTAAGGAACTGGAGTGAGACCATCAGAAGCCTTAGGTGACAGGCATGAATCCAGGAGAAATCATAACCATAATTTATGGTCATTAAGACTGAAAAATGAACGAACCATGGTTTGCCTAAAAACATTTCACTAATGACTCTAGGCTTCAGTGTTCAGATCGGATATATTATGTCAAAACTTGACCCACTTTAGGGAGATTTCATAACCTCCCCAAAAAGGTGATGCTCAGCTCCACTAGGAATCATAGAATGTTACTTCCCCCCCACCCCAAACAAATTGAATCTGTGCTTGGGCTTCCTTTAAGGAGTTTTAATTAATCAAAAATAGGAGTTTTTGGTGAAGAGGTAAATAACAAAAAAGAAGTGTCTTTGTTATGACTCTATGAGTGAAAAGTGCCGGGGTCCAGCCCTAGCAGGAGTCCATGGGTTCCACACCGGTAAATGGGGCGCGGGGAGACAGCGTTGGCGATGGATGGAGAATGAAAGACACAGACTCTAGTTCTGGTGCAATCAATCCCACTTTATTCTGGGGAAGGCTGGGTTTATATACATTTTTCTTCAGGCTATAATGGCAATCTTGTGGTTAATATTAAAGAAGTTTTCAAAGCATAGGCAGAAATTGTTTTTAACAAGGAACAGAAAATTATGAGAAAACAGTAACCTTACAGATTATCCTTACCTATTCACAATTGTTTTAAGAATATCTAACTACCTCAGTGAACTAATACAATATTTACTTCCTTAATATCTAAACTCTATGTGACCTAAGACTATTCTTAATATTCTCGTGGTTAAAACAATAGACAAGTAATCTCATGTGACTATCTCTACTAGGTCCATCTGGTTAATATCTGAATTGCTGAGTTAAGGGGTACAGTAGGGCAGCGGTCCCAATTGTAATTGTGCACCAACGTTTATTATAGGGGTGACATATTCTTTGTAGGAAGGAAGGAATGTTATGAAACCTTATTCTCTTACCTCACCACCACACATGAATAAAACCATCGTTAAAATTTAACCAGCCTGTTGGAGACAAAGGCAGATCTACAACTATTTTCTCCAGAGGCTTTCAGGGACTCATTGTACGGTTGCAAAATTATTTTTAATTTTGTTAGTGGTAAAGACCCATTGTTATTCAGATTGTAGGTAATATTTTCTGGAATTTTTGTTGTATTCCCTTCATCCCCTTAAGCAATCCGTTCAGACTGAAATGAGTAATATATTATCAGAGAAAACACCATGCTTCGGAGCAAAACATCCGGCAATTCCTTTTAGGATGAGCCTTTGCAATCATCCTCCAGAGGATCTTTGTCAAGCACTGGATGGAATTCCGGACGCCCCTGCAGAAAAGAGTTAGGGAATATAGGGAAACTATATTCTGAGAAGAGAAAGAGAGGAACTTTGGGAACTAATTAAGAAGTCGTGAGGAATCTAAATGACAGGGAGAAGCAGAAGGGCAGCCCAGAGAAATGTATAAAGCAGTTTAAAACTTGAACTCCAACTGTCTTGGTGAGGGACGCAACCTGCAAACATAAGGGAGGCTGGAGAGCTCAGACTACCCACGTGGTGTCAGTACACAGCAGTCTTACCTGTGGGAGAAACACATGGTTCTTACAAGCTATAGATCAAGTTCAGGGAATTGTTCTGAGAGGGACTTCTCCTGCACAAGGGAGCTTTAGGGAACAAATTCATCACAGTGTTCAGCAAGCTCTGAGCTCTCTTAAGAAGCCACCATTGTTAGAGACTAAACTGCCCTGGGGTTTAGATAATACAGAGTAATCACAATTTGAGGTTCCTCGGTCACCCACCAGAGTGACTGGGTGGATGAAATTAGTCTCAGACAGGGAGAGTGTCTGTCACTAACAAGCTGAGAGGTTTGAGTGGCAGGGAATGATCTGGAGGTCTCATTGCTAAGTGGTCCCAACCTTTGTGAAAAAGAGCAATTCCAGGCACATGTGATTGCACATAGGGACCAGGTCTGAGAGTTCAGAGAGAAGGTCTGGCAATTCACAGAATTCCCATGTTACCTCTCCTGGGTGGAACTCAGTGGTTTGATTGCTTACACCATTTTCCACAGACATTCCAGGGATTTACCATGACTGGGACATTTGGATTGTCTCCATGAACCACAACTAGAGGCCTTTGGAGCAAGTGTATGTCTACCAGTAGTTTGGTCCACAAACGCCAAAGGAAGAGTTGGTGAGATTTTGACTTTTGTTGTGCCTCCAGGTTTGCAAAGGAACTCCTCCAGTGTGATTGTGGCCTGTCTTGCAAACACTCCCTTAATCTCCTTGGCAGGAAATAAGTTGGGGCATGATGCAGTCAACGTATTGCTCCCAATCCCAGCCCAGTTTGTGGAATGAGAGAGGAACTACAATTGGTTTCTTTTGCTGCCTACTAACCTTCATATACCTGGTGATTCAAATGTTAGATGACCTGGAAAGAGTGATCTCCAAAGAAAATACTGCACCTGGGAGTAATTTTCATGACATTTAAAAAATTTTATATCTTATTATATTTTTGTATTCAATTATTTTAAAATTTTAAATGGATTTTTTCTTTTCTTTTCTTTTCTTTTCTCTTTTTCATCTCCCTGCTCCCCACCCTTTCCTTTTTATGGTGTTGGAGATTGAACCCAGGGCCTCAAGAGTGCCAGGGGAGCACTCCACCACTGAGTCACTCACTACCCCCCATTTTTCTTTTGTTTCTTTCTCCCTTTGCATTTTCCACCTGCAATCTTCGCTTTTGAATTAATTTTTCTTTCATTTATTTTTGACATTTTAGTTCATTCTATGTTTGCTCTTCCCCTTATCTATTGTTACTGTTATTTTAGTTGTTGTTGAGTGTAATTGATTTCTACAGCTGGTTTGTTTTTATGTTGTTACTGCTGCTGGTGATCAAGTCAAGAATCTCCAACATGTTGGTTGTGTGCTTTGACAATTGGTTACACATTCAGCAAGTTGAGAGAAGCTGCACCTTACTGTAACCATGACCTGGCCCTGCTCAAGCCTCCGTGGATGTTTCAACTTAATAAAAAGGGAAAAGTTCACAGTTGATGACCCAAGTGGGCATAATTCCTGCTCCTGGACATTCTCCAGTTTAGGAACACCAGAGAGAAATTATTTAATTGTGGAAAAAGTATCTTGGACTTCAGCACAGCTTGCTGCCATAACTCCTCAGACCAAACATTGAAGGAAATATTAGAAGAGTAAGCAAAGAGCAGTTGCCCTATAGACTATTTCTGCCACAACTTGCCTCAACTACCAAAAGAACCCCATTCATGTAAAACCTACAGAAAAAGAATGCCCCTAATGTTCTGATGCATGGAGTATCAAAACCCACAATTACCAGCGAAGGAAGTCACAGAGAAATGACCTACAAAGTCCACTAGGAATTACTGTCAACACTAAACAGGACACCTACATCCCAGGGCATATCATGAAGAGAAGAGTGCATACTAAGAAGTCCCTCATATTTTTGGCACTTTAATGAACTATAATATAATGAAACTGGAAATCAACAGCAAAAGAAACTACATAAAAACATACATATTGAACAATACACTTTTGAATGAACAATAAGTCATCGAAAATAAAAAAACTGAATTTAAAAAGTTTCTAGAATCAAATAAAAAATGGAAACACAAAATATCAGAACTTGTGGGATATAGTGAAAGCAGTATGAAAAGATAGTTTTTAACTCTAAATGAGTATATTAAAAAATAGATCTTAAATAAATAACCTAATATTCCACATCAAGGTCCTAGAAAAACAAGACCAAATGAAATCTAAATTGAATAGAAGGAAAGAAATAATAAATATCAGAACTGAAATACATGAGTAAAACACAAAAGGAACAATACAAAGGATCAATGAAACACTTTGTTCTTTCAAAAGATAAATAAAATTGGCATAACCTTAGAAAAATTAGCCAAAAGAAAGAGTAGGAAAATTCAAGCATATAAAATTAGAGATGGGAAAGTTGATTTTGAAACAGACAGCACTGACATTAAGATGATCCCTAGAAAATATTTTGAAAAGCAATGTTCCAAATAATTGTGAAATGTACAAGTAGACAAATTCCTAAACACAAACATCCTTACCAAAATTGAGTCATTATGATATAGAAAATCTAAATAGATCAATAAAAAGCAATGAGATTGAAAGAAAAATTTACTTCCCATCAATTCCCTAAGACCAGAATTAAAAATTGGGAAGACTGCTACTCATTGAGGTTGATAAGTAAGGGCATTCACCAACTAAACAACACAAGATACCCTAGAGACACAGAGTCTAAAACTTTGAACATAATATAAGAAATAATATGTCAGAGAAGCACCAGCTTGACTGGTAGTGGCTGCAGCCATGACTGCGGAGGGGAGTCTGAAACACAGGCAGAGAGAGAGGAAACCATGGTGGTTTAAAAAAAAAATTTAAAAATTGTCCTGGGGAAACCTGTGGAATAAAGAAGGAGGCTAATCTTAATGGACCCAGAGTCAGTGGGGGAAGTGGTTGAGTGAAAACCAAGAGAAATCACCCCAACCATGGGCAGGTATTTTGGTGGGAACTGAAGTCACTGGCATGTGGGGACCTTTTGTAAGTACTCTGAAGCAGTGAGCAGGGATGAAAGATCAGAACTCAAAAAGGAAGGTTGCCAAAGAACCCACAGGTTGCTATTATGATACCCAGAGTGTTCCTGAACTAGAGTGACTGAAATAAGTGGGAAGAAAATTGTGCCTGGAACATACCAGCTCCAGAAATCAAGGAGAGAAAGCTCTCTTTATTGCTGGTGCCCCATAAGAGCTATGGGAGCATTCTAATTACAGCCACACAGCAGCATCTGGACATCGGGGCTGTTACTCAGTAACTCATATTCACAGTGGTGAATGTGAAACTTATGGAAGTTTAGTCCATATACCCCCAAAGTGAAATTTTTTTGAGGTTCCTGAGAACCAGACATCCAGTAGAGACCAACATCTCCCCATCAACAGAGCATATGGATCAAATCTCAAATACCCACTGGCAGAGTTCAAAAGTTCAGCCAAGACTGAACCCCAACTACAGGAACTTCCAGTTTAGAACCATACCACACCCTTTAGTTATACACAGTTTATCAGCACTCCCAATCCATCCCACCCTACAATGGAAGATAGAAAGCTAAGATCTACTACACCCAGTATTGACTCCTAGCCACATGGTTGGCAGCTAGGTGAGGAACACAAGGACATTAGACTTAACAGCCTCCAGCCTTTGACCCAATGGTTGCAGAGCTGTAAAATAAATAGTTCTGATGAAAATCCATCCCTGCCAATAGTTATGAAAATCTCAGTGAAAAGAAGCCTTTAATTTCTCTTAAAAAATTTTAAATCTTTTTCTGTTACTCTCACTTTTTAAAAATGTTAACGTTTAAAAAATTTTGCATATATAATTTTATTTTTTTTTACTTTTTTCCATTCTTTGAGATGTGTATGCGTGTTGGTGTGCATATGTGTGTGTGTGTGTGTGTGTGTGTGTGTGAGGGTCCTGTGTGAATTGTTCAAAAATATATAAATATCCATATAATTTTACTGTCATTTTAATTGTTTTCTTCTTAACCTGTTTATTATCTAGCCTTGATTTGACTTAGCTGGGGTATAATTATACATATGCATGGGTTTGAGTTGTTTTGATCTGACATTTGTTTTTGTCCCTCTGATTGCTACTTCTTAACTCTCTTCACCCACTCATAGCCAAATATTCCTGTTCCCTCTTCCTCTCTTTTATTTTTTTATTATTTAATTTTTTATTCTTCCTTTTTTACAGGTGACATCTACTACCTATCACTGTTTACCTTTTTAAAATATTTCAAAATTTCCTTTGTTTTTCTACCCTATTTTCTCTTCATCTATGAAACTATAATCCCCCTATATAATATAACTATGTAATTTATTTAATTCTTACTCCATTCATGTTATTATTGTGATTATACAGTGAATGACACGGTTAACACCTTCCACTTAATGCCTAATCTATTGTTGCTACCAATGTTAAATGCTGAACCTGCCATTCTTTCATAGGTGGCCATTAGTGTTAATGGATGTCAGAGTAGACACCAGCCATTTATTTTAAGACTATACATCTATTGCTATCTTTAGTACTATTCCTGGCTCTCTCTTTCCTCTAAGTGGAGCTGGAAAGTAAAAGGGAAAATTCAAGTTCACAGAAAAGAGACTATAGGGCTGAGCAATAATCAAACCTCAGGAAAATAACAGCAAATCTCATCCCTCACACACTACAGTTCAATCTAAGCTTCCATGATACTTTAACAAATACAATTGGGTAAACAAAAATTCCAAAATAATAACTAGTTCCCAAGAAGGAACAATTAGAAGGTGACCTCAGGTCCCAGACATCTACTCATATATCAAAAATAGAGAGAAGTCCCAAAACAAAAAGGTATATATATATGAAAGGACATGCATATAAAAGAATAAAGGGAATACATGTCTATTGATGCACCAGTCTAAAACCACTGAAAACATGAAGAAACAGGCAAATAAATCTCTCCCCAAAATTCACAGTGCCCCCCCACAAATGATGTCACAGACAAGGAAGTAGATGAAATTCCGAAAACAACTATAAAATCTGATTATTAAAATGTTCAGTGAACTAAAAGAAGACCTAAGGGATGAATTAAGAGCATAAATACAGGAGATCAAAGACCATTTTAATAAAGAAATAGAGATATTGAAAATAAAACAATCAGAACTCTCGGAAATGAAATGAATCAAATAAAAAAAATACTTGAAAATATCACCAACAGATTACATTGCACAGACAATGGAACTTCATATCTGGAAGACAGCACTTCAGGCCTTGAAGATGGAGTATATGAACTTAAATATTCAGTGTGCAATAAATAAAAAAGACTATCATCTGAATATACAAGAACCATGGGACAGCATTAAGAGAACAAACCTGAAAGTCACTGAGATAGAAGAGAGCATGGAGATAGAGACTAGAGGCATTCAAAATATTTTCAACAAGGGAGTGGCAGAAAAATTTTCCCATACTGGAAATGAAGTAGACATCCACATACAGAAGACATATAGGACCCCAAATACACAAGTTCATAACAGAACCTCTCCAAAATACATCACAATTAAAATGTCTAAACATAGAAAATAAGGAAAGAATATTAAATGCTGCAATAGAAAAGCCAGATCTCATTTAGAGACAAACCAACAAGGCTCACTTCTGAATTCTCAACTGAAACCCTAAAACAGAGGAGAGGCTGGAATGAGATATTTCAAGCTCTAAAAGAAAACAATTGCCAGCCATGATTGCTATATTTAGCAAATCTCACTTTCAAAATCAATTGGGATATAACAACTTTCCATGACAAGAATAAACTAGAATTCATGACCAATAAGGCAGCACTAAAAAGAATTCTCAAAGGGAAACTGCACACAGAGGAACCCCAAAACAAACCCAAAAGCTCCCAAAAGAATCTCAAGAAAAGCAACCAACTAACTGAAAATCAAGACAGATTTAAATATAGTAAACAAATCTAAATGGCATGAAACTACAAACACATATTCATAATAACACTGAATATAAATGGTTTCTACTCCCCAATTAAAATATAGAAATTAGATGAATGGATTAAAAAACATGGTCCACATATATGCTGTTCACAAGAGATTCATCATAGGCAAAGACACCGACAAGCTGAGGTAAAATGATGGAAGATATTTCTTATAAATGGAGTCCAATACCAAGCAGAAATAATTATTCTCATATTTGACAGAGCAGATTCAAGCAAAAATTAATCAAAAGAGACAAAGAAAGAGAGAGCAAGAAAACATAGATACCACATAAACACATGGAGATTGAACAATACTCTTTTAAATGAAGAATGGATCAAGGAAAACTGAGAGAAGATACCAATAAATTTTTGGAAACATACAGGTATTAAAGAAATGAAAATCTGGGGAACAGTATGAAAGTAGTTCTTAGAGGAAAATTTATAGCATTGTAAACCTGCATTAAAAAAAAAAGCAGCTTAAATAAATAAGCTTATATTCTACCTTAAAGCCTTAGAAAATGAAGACCAAAGTAATTCACAAATCAGTACAAGTGAGGAAATGATTAAGATCAGAGTTGAAATTGATGAAATTGAGAATAAAAAATAATACATAGAATCAGTGCAATGAAGAGTTGGTTCATCAAAAAGATAAATGAGAGTGATAAATACTTAGCCAAACTAACAAAAAGAAAGAGAAAGGAGACTCAAATAAACAAAATTATAAATGAACAAGGACATATCACCATAGACACTTCTGAAATCCAGAAGATCATTAGAAACTATTTTGAAAATTTATATTCCAATAAATTGGAAAATCTAGAAGATATGATTAAATTTCTAAATATATATGAGCTGCCCAAATTGAGCCAGGAAGATAGAGAAAAACTGAAAAGAACAATAGAAGGCAATGAAATTGACACAAAAATCTAAAAATCTTCCAACAGAGAAAAGCCCAGAATCAGATGGCTTCTCAGTTGAGTTCACCTGAACTTTAAAGAAGAATTAACTCCAGGATTTCTTAAATTATTTCATGAAATTGAAAGGGGGCAACCTTCCTATTCTATGAAGGCATTATAACCCTGATACCAAAACCAGACAAAGACATATCAAGGAAAGAAAAATACAGACCAATATACCTGAAGAACATAGATGCAAAAATTTTTTAAATACTAGCAAATCACATTCAAAAGCACATGAAGAACATAATACACTGTGGTTGAGTGGCTTTCATCCCAGGAATGCGAGATTGTTTCAACATACATGAATCAATAAATATAATTCACCACTTAAACATATTAATGACAGCAATCACATGATCATCACATTAGATACAAAAAAGGCCATTGATAAAATCCAGTACACATTCATGTTAAGAACACTGGAGAAGATAGGGATCAAAATAACTTACTTCAACATTGTAAAGTTGTAAATGACAAACCCAAAGTCAATTTTATACTGAATGGAGAAATACTGAAAACATTTTCTCTTTATAAATTTGGGGAAAAGACAAGAATGTCTACTCTCACCATGTCTATTCAATATCATTCTTGAATTCTAACCAGAATACTCAGGCAAGTGAAGAAATTAAAGAGATACAAACAGGAAAAGAAGAAATCAGACAGGCATTATCCTTTATCTAGAAGACACAAAAGAATTCCACCAGAAGACTTCTAAAACAAATAAATGAATTCAGCAATGTAGCAGGATACATGATCAACGTATTTTTTCTATACTTCAAAAGTGATTCTTCAGAGAAAAAAATAAACAGGAAAACCATTCATTCACAATAACCTAAAAAGACATACTTGAGATTCAATATAGCCAAGGAAGTGAAAGAACTCTACTATGAAAGTTAAGGAACACTGAAGAAATAAATTTAAGAAGACCTTAGAAGATAGACCTCCTATGGGGCAGAATTAATATTGCCAAAATGGCCATACTAGCAAAAATGATACACACATTACATGCAATCCTCTTCAAAATACGAATGACATTCTTCACAGAACTAGGGAAAAAGTTCTAAAATTAATTTGGAAAAACGAGAGACCCACAATAACCAAAGCAATTCTGAACAAGAAGAATGATGCTGAAGACATCACATTACCTGATCTCAAATTATACTACAGAGCTACGGTAACAAAAATAAAAAAGGTATTGGAATAAAAATAGACGAGAAGACCAAGGGAAGAGAATAGAATACTCACAGAAAAACCCACATACTTATAGTCGTCTCATACTGGACAAAGGTGTCAAGAATATATGTTGAAGAAAAGATAGACTTCTTAAAAAATGGTGCTAAAACTGAATATTCATATGTAGAAGAATTACTCTACACAAAAATCAAATAAAAATGGATCAAAAATTTAGGAATTAGAGTAGGAAACTTAGCAACTGATAGAAGAAAACATAGATCAATACTTCATCATATTGGTGCAGGCATCAACTTCCTTAGTAAAACCCCTAAAGCTTAAGAAATAAAATAAATAATTAATAATTAAATTAATCAAATTTAAAAAAAAAAAACTTCTGTACAGCTAATGAAATGATAAAGAAAGGGAAGAAAAAGATTATGAAATGGGAAAAAATCTTTACTGGCTATTCCTCTGACAGGGGTTAATATCCACAATATATAAAGAACTAAAAAACTCAACACCATAAAACCAAGTAACCCAATCAATAAATGGGCAAAAGAACTAAACACATTTCTCAAAAGAAGAAATACAGATGGCCAAAAAATATACGAAAAAACGTTCAACATTTCTAGCATGCAGAAAAATGCAAATCAAACCACAGTAAGATTTAATCTCCCTCAAGCCAGAATGGCGATCATAAAGAACACATAATAATAAACACTGGAGAGGATGTGGGGGAAAAGCTACACTTGCACATTGTTGGTAGGACTGCCAACTAGTACAACTATTCTGGAAAGCAGTATGGAGATTCCTTGAAAAAAATTAGGAATGCAACGACCATATGACCCAGCAATCCCACTCCTAAGTATTTATGTAAAAGAACTCAAAAAAGCATACTGTAGCTACAGTCACGTCAATGTTTACAGCAGCACAATTCACAATAACCAAATTTTGGAATCAGCCCAGAAGCCCACAGAATAGATGAATGGATTAATAAAATGTGGTATATGTACACAATGGAGTTTTACTCAGCCATAAATAAAGAAGAATGAAATTATGGTATTTTCCAGTAAATGGATGGAAATGGAGAACTTCATGCTACATAAAACAAGCTATACTCAGAAAGTCAGGGGATGAATGTTTTCTCTATATGTGGAAGCTACAGCAAAATAAGAAAGAAATGGGATTTGGACATTAAAACAACAAGGAAAGGATGAGTTGGTTAGAAGGAGGAGATAAAGAGGGAGGGGGAAGGGATGAGAAAGGGAAACAAGTGCAGAATTCATTTAACAAAATCATGTTATGTGCGTGTATAAATATACCACAGGGAATTTCACCTTTCTGTGTGTTTGGAAAGCACCAATCAAGGATGATTGAAGGATGAGCAAGGGGAGGATCAGTGGAGTGCAGCAAGAATGGGGGAGAGATAGAGTTATAAAGTGGGGCTGAAATGGAGTTAATCAAACTTCATGCCTGCATGATTTTGTCAGGATGACCCCAGCTACTATGCATAACTAAATGCTCTAATATATACATAAACTACAATCAACTTGGCCTCATTTCAGGGATAGAATGTAGTTTAATATATGCAAATCACTAAATGTAGTACAACTTATAAATAGAATCAAGAAAAAAATTATACACTTAAATAAATACAGAAAAAATCTTTTATAAATTTCCAGATTCATGTGTAAACTAGGAATATAAGGATCATATCAATATAATAAAGGTGATATATGACAAACCCATTGCCAATATCATATAGAATTGGAAAAAATTGAAAGAATTCCCTATTAAATCAGGAAGAAGTCAAGGGTGTCCACTTTCACCACTCTTATTCTATAGGGTACTAGAAATTCTATCCAGAATAATCAAGCAAAAGAAAGAAGTAAAAGGAGCACAAATAGGACAGGAGGAAAGCAAATCACCCCTGTTTGCAGATGATATGGTTTCATACCTAGAAAAGGTAGCCTTCTTAAAAAGTGGTGCTGGAAAACTGAATATCCATATGTACAATTTCTCTCTGCATAAAAATCAAATCAAAGTGGATCAAAAATTTAGGAATTATATCACTGTGACCATTCTGTGGTCACAGTGGCACAGGTCTTTAATCTCAGGTACTTGGGAGACTGAGGCAGGAGGATCACAACTTCAAGACCACTGTGGGAAAATTAGTGAGATTCATCTCAAAATAAAAAATAAAAAGGGTTGTGGATGTAGCTCAGTAGTCAAGTGCCCCTGAGTTCAATACCCAAAACCAAAAAAAGAAAATGAAAAAAGAAAGGCGTAAAGATTCAACCAAGAGTCTTTTAGATATAAACAAATTCAGTAAGTAACAGGACACAAAATCAACATATAAAAATCAGTTGCTTTTTATTTATGCCAATAATGAACTTGCTGAGAAAGAAATAAGGAAAACAACGTAATTAATAATAAAATTAAAAAATACCTAGAAATAAAAAACCAAGCAGGTAAAGGACCTCTACAACGCAAATTATAAAATGCTGAAGAAAGCAATCTGAGAATACACTAGAGGATGGAAAGACCTCATCTTCATGGATTGGCAAAAGTAATATTGTTGAAATGACCATACTACCAAAAGCAATCTACAGATTCAGGGTAATTCCCTTCAAAATATCAATACATTCCTTTTTCCCCATACTTTTATTGGTATGTTATAGTTCTACATATTAATGGGATTAGTTGTTTATATTTGTATATGCACAAAATTTAACAACATAATTTGATGAATATCACTCTCCAGCATTTCTTCTCTACCTCCCTCCCTTCCTTTCTTGGTCCATTTCCTTTACTGATCTCCCTTTGATTCTTAGGAGATCCACCTCCACCTTTGTTTTCCTTTTTTGTCTCTAACTTTTGAGATAAAATATATGAGCCTTAACCTTCTGAGTTTCACTTCTTCACTTAACATGACAGATTGATGTATTATTTACAGAACTATAAAAAACATTCTAAAATTCATACAGAAGCACAATTGTCCCCAAATAGCCAAGTTAGTTCTGAGCAAAAAGGTAATGCTGCAAGCATCACATTGCCTGACACAAGAACCATAGTAACAAACCCTCCATGGTGTTGACACAAAAACAGACACAGAAGCCAAAGGAATAGAATAGAGAATCCACAAATAAACCAACTCACCAAAAGCCATCTGATTTTTTTCACGAAGAAACCAAAAGCATACACTGGAGAAAAGGCAGCCTCTTCAACAGACGATGCTGGGACAATTGGATATCCATGTGTGAAAATTTAAAATAGATTCCTTTCTATTACATGCACAAAAATTAGCTCAAAATGAATCAAAGGCCTTAATGTAAGACTGAAAATTTTAAATTACTAGAAGGGAACAAAGGGGAGACACTTCAGGATATTAGCACAGGCAACAATTTCCAGAATAGTGTTCTTAGAGCTCAGGAAAAAAGAGAAAAATAACAAATAATGCTTGTTTCCTTCGCTACACAGAGACTTTTAACTTGATGAATTCAGTGTTTCCTCTGTAGTGAAGAAAACAGTTATCAGAATGAAGAGATAAGCTATAGACTTGGAGAAAATCTTTTCCAGATATTAATCTGACAGAGGATTAGTATCCAGGATATATAAAGAGCCCAAAATGTTAACAACAAAAGATTAAACTATCCAATCAGTAAATGGGAAAATGATCTGAAAAGAACCTTCTAAATGAATAATGGCCAATAAATATATGAAAAGATGTTCAATGACTTTAGCCTTCAATGAAATAAATGTGAATCAGAACTTTAATGAGATTATGTCCCTCCTTGGTCATAATGGTTATTATCAACAAAACACAAAATAACAAATGCTGGCAAAGATGTGGTGAGAAAGAAGCCCTTTTACACTGTTGGATAGACTGTCAATTAGTTTGGTCACTATGGAGAAAAGAATGGAGGTTCCTAAAGAAACTAAAAATAGAACTATAACACCATCCAGCTATATATACCTCTCTTGGGTATAAACCTGAAGAAAATGAAGTCAGTATAGAAAATATACCTGCATACTCATGTTCATTGTGACACTATACGTGATAGCTAAGTTAGGAGATCAGCCTAAGTGCCTATAACCAATGAATGAATATAGAATATTCATATGAATATGCATATGTGTATATATGTATACTATCTTTTCTTTAGTCATATATATGTAAATATAATATAATTAAAATATACATTTACTTTATATATTTTATGTATTCATATTAAATACTTATATATTGATATATTAATATTTCTTTGTTCATATATATTTATTCATGTGCATATATACACATATACATATACCATACTGTAGTATACTACATATGCTATATATATGTGTGTGTGTCTGTACACACACAGAGAAATGGAGTATTTATTTAGCCATAATGAATAATGAAATTATATAATATGCAGGAAAGTTGATAAAACTGGAGATATCAAGTTGAATGAAATAAATCAAATACAAAAAAGACCAGTATCATGTATTTTTTCTTGTACATGAAAACAAACGAAGAAAGAAGAGGAGGAGGGGAGGAATAGGAGGAAGAGGAGAAGAAGAAGAAGACAAAGATTTGAAAGAAGGATAGGAATCATTAGGAAATTGGAAATGGGAGGAGGAAAGATACACGAGGGTAGGCAGTGAAAGGCAAGAGAGGGCACTAGTGAGGATGAATATGATCATAGTATAATACAGGCATGTCTGGAAAGTCACAAATACATTAATTTCTACAATTAATTGAGTTAATAATAGTGATAATGAAAATAAATCAAAAAAGAAAATTGAGTTCTTGGTTCTCTGGGGCAAAATGTATCATGTTTCTAATCCTATGTAAGAGTAGCAACATGCTATAATCAAGCACTGGACCCTGCCCAGAATATTTGGGTAGAATCTTTCTATTATTGTTGGCTTAAACACATATCAGTGCCTAAGAAAGCTTGCACTGGGATAAGAGGGATTCTAAAAGAATGTGGTAAGGAGGGACAACATGGAAAGGTGAAGCTGACTAGTTTCTTCATTTCCTGTCTTTAAGCGAGGATCTAAACAGAGTGACTGTGTTGGCAAGGAATGTACTAACATAAGGGCAGAGGAAATTCACCTGTGCAGTGGGCATATGACCTATCCTATATACTTCCCCTGATTGTAGGCATGGTGTGGCCCTCCATTGTATCCCAGCTCATCTCCACAGAGGAGTGAGTAAGTAATAAAATACCCAAATCTCTCCTTTAAATCCTTCAAGTTTTTTCTTTGGGATTGGTTAAAAAAAAAAAAAATGGTATACTTAGCACCTTTGCAGCCCTGGGGTTGAAAATTTGTTACTCTCTTTATTTTGTACACATGAATAGAGATGTAAAGAAAGTGTTATGTTTGAAACTTAAACGTCCCCCAGAGGCCCATATGCTGAAGGCTAGTTCACCAGTCATTGGCACTTTTGGAAGGTCCTGGACTTTTAGCAGGTAGAGCCCAGTGGAAATAAGTCAGTTATTGAGGGTGTACACTTGGAGGGGATTTGGGACCATGGACCTTTCCTGTGTTTCCTTACAATCATGTGGTGAGCAGTTTCCTCTACTGCAGGCTTTTGTGTACTGCCTTGCCACAAGCCCCAAGGCAACAAGGACAAGCAACCATGGCGGCGTGAAACCTCTATAACCATGAGTCATAATAAACTTCTAAGAATAAACTTTCTGCTCAGATCTGATATTTACGTATTTGGAAGCAATGTTGAAAGACCACTTCATGATTTATTCAAAAAACAAAGAACTTTTTAGAGTTTTCCATGTTGCAAAAATGCTGGTATTTGTTGAGAATATAAATCACAAGAAAATGATGCTGTTAACTTTGATATGGCTTACTGCTGGTGGAAAGAAACACAGAAAACAGTTTTAAGTCATTTGAGAAGTTTATGAAGGACCTATGAGATTGACATGTGATATATAGTTGATATTGACATGTGATATATAGTTTTTATTGACATGTGATATATAGCTAACATTGAAACAAGGGAAGAGGAAATGTGCAGTGACCTGGGAAAAGAAAGCAAAATTACTGTCTACAGAGGACTACTGATTTGTTTGAACCAATCTAACCTAAAGGCAAAAAAATTTTAGTCATATGCATTTCCATTTCATCTCTGTCTATATCAATACACTTTGACCTTAGGCAAAAATTTTAATGATACTTCCTATTATTATTATTATTACTTTTATTTTTATTTAGCTTTTAATTTTTTACAGATTGCATTTTGATTCATTGTACACAAATCAGGTACATAATTTTGTTTCTATGGTTGTACACAATGTAGATTCATACCATTTGTGTAATCATACATGTACATAGGGTAATGATGTCTGTCTCATTTCACCATTTTTCATACCCCCTCCCTCTCATTTCCTTCTACATATTTTAAAGTTCCCCCATTATTCTCTCATTCCCCACCCCCAGTCCCCCATTATATATCACTCTCCACTTATCAGGGAAAACATTTGGCCTTTAGTTTCTTTGACTTGACTTATTTCACTTAGCACAATATTCTCCAATTCCATCCATTTATTTGCAAATACCATAATATTATTTTTCTTTATGTCTGAATAGTATTCCATTGTGTAAAATTCCACTTGTCTCCACCCTCCCATTCTTATCAAATAATCCCAAATGATTTTCTATCACCAAATTCAGCGAGTAGAAACTATATCACCTTTTACCAAAATACATGCACAATGACATTTTATTGAACTCCACATTGACTTTCCAACATGTAGCTGAGTTTCCCTTCCAATTTAAGGTTATAAAGATGTGTTAAAAAATATGGATCAAATCAATGATAGTACAGATGAAAGGAGAATCTACAACTTAGAGCTTTTCATATGTATGTAGTTCCCTCAATCGTCTCACAAAAAGCTATGTATTCTGTTCTCTGAATTTGCAAGAGACTTTGTAATAACTTATACTTTCCTGTGTGATTGGTTTAATGATCCTCTGTGCCTAAGACCTACTAACCTAGTACAAAACAGTGTCTCAGGCTATACATATGGAAACACTTCAACTGAGAAAAGTTCAACCTCATTCTAATCCTGCCTTCTGACAGGCTCAGTGTCTCTAAGGGGATATATGTGTTGATTTGCAGAAGTTTTGAATTATAAGCAATTTATAAAAACAAATTGTAAAGTATAATTTTAATGAATATGATATTAAAATACATTTTATTTTCAGGACAGACAACTAGAGAAGGAAAACTGTAGTTGAAGTATTCATGTGAGGGAAGTAAGTGAAGCTCATCACAATAAAAAACTGAGCAGTCTTGGTTTATAAGATAGACCTCTGAGTCCTTTCTAGCCCATCCACCTGTATTTCCACAGAAATCATAACCTTCTTTTGTAGAACTTTTCATGCTCCAGATACTGGACAATACAATGACAGTACCTGAGCAGAAGACTCAATAACAAAAGGATACCCGGACAATCTCCATGTATTTCAAAGTTAAATAATTCACTTTTAATCAAATGTAAGATACTTAATAAACAAGGAAACATTTTGAACTGAATTATAATGAATGTGTATCATATAAATATTTGTTAGGTACATCTAAAGGACTGCAGAGAGAGACACTTAATGTCACAAGTGTTTATATTGGAAAAATTTTAAAATCACTGATATAACCTTGAAAATCAGAAGCTAGAATAAGAATAAATCAAATATCAAAGTAATAAGAAAATAAAAATGGTAGGAATTAAAGTAATTACCAACAGAAAAATAAAGAAAACAATGAATTTGAAAGCTGGTTCTTCAAAAATAGCAATGAAACTGACACCTCGTTGAACTGAGCAAGGAAAAAAATAGAGAAGACATAAATTATCAGCATCATAAAGAGAAGGCATCACTCTATTTCACATATTTACCAACAGGATGATAAGAGAATCTTGTAATCTAATTTATGCTAATCTAGTAGACAATTTATATGAATGAAAGATATAATTTCTAGAAAGATATAATTTTCCAAAACTAGGACAAGAAGGAACAAAAATCATCAGTACCAACAAGGTGGATCAAAATGATACAAAGATTTTCTAGTGATTGTCTCCCCACAGACACATCAATTTGATTAGATATTCATGCACCAAACTACTTTCAGAAGAGTTAAGGAAGCCAGGAAAGAGAATTTATTGCCTGGTAGTGGTATAATAATAAGAAGGGATATATTGGATAAGGCAGGAAGGAAAGAGTTTCTCAAGCTCAGAGAAAATTTACAACATGTTTAGTTAGCATCGGTGCACACATTATGTATGTATGTTAAAATCACACTGAAGCCCATTCATATATAATTAATATATTAATAAAATTGTCTTAAAATCCAGGTTAGAAAGACTGAAATAAGTACTTAATTCTTCAGTATTCAGGTGATGTCACACACCATCAAGGATCAAGAACTTCCCTGGAAACCTGATCTCACCTATTGTCAAAATAAGTGCTAGGAAGTGACCACATACTAACCATTGTGGCCAAAATCTTGGATGGAAAAGAAACAACTGTTTTAATGAAATGAACTTTAAAATCACAGAGAAATAATTCAATATTCTAACAGAAAATTCACAGAGATGGAAGCAATTTTAAAAATCAAACAAATCCTTGAGCTGAAAAATACACTCAGTTAATTTAAAAACCCAAGAAATGGCAGAATATACACAAAAATGAAAGAATTAGTGAACTCAAAGACAGATTATTCAAAAATACGCAAATGAAGGAAATGAAGAAATAATGAAGAGGAAGCAAGAAAGCTTGAGGGAAATTTGGAACACAAAAGGTTAATGATAATTAATGACAATCTTTTGTCTTCAATAATCTTTTAAGTTTCTCAAGGTAGCAAAAGAAAATAAATAACATATGGGGTGTTTTATGGGAGAAAACTATACAGATACTTGGAAAGAAAACAACTTACTTTGAATAACCAATGAATTAAGGAAGAAATCACAAAGGAAATTCAACTTTTTCTTGAATCAAAATCTGGATACAACATACCAAAATGGATGAAACACAGCAAGGTACCAGGATGAAAGATTATATTAATCAATGCCTATATTAAAAAACCCAGAATGATCATTAATATGTTACAATTGTGTCTCAAAGGATTTTTTAAAAATGCAAGAACAAGCAAAATCAATAATTAGCAGAAAGAAAGTGCAAGAACAAATTAAATCAATAATTAGCAGAAAGAAAGAACAAAGTTAATAAGTAAGTCAAGCAGAGACTAAAATACCAACACAACATGGAGTTGGTCTTTATAAATACTTAAAAATGGACAGTTATTCTAACAGAGAGAGAGAGAGAATAAAAATCATGAATAAAAGACAGACAACTGAAATACAAAAGATCATCAGAGATTATTATAAAAAGTATGTGCTAGCAAATTTGATAAACTAGAAGAAATGGAAAAATTCCATAACACATACACCATATTACCATTGAATCTGGAAGAAATAGAATAATGAAGATACCACACAATGAGTAATGAGTTAATTTATTAATAAAAACCCTCCCATTAAAGAGAATCCCAGGGACATATGACTTCAATATTAAGTTACCCCCAAATGTTTAAAGAAAAACTAATACCGATGCTGTTAAAATCATTCCAAAAAACTGTAGAGAGAATTCTTCCAAAGTCATTCTCACGGGCCAGAATTCTCTCATATCAACATTAGTCAAGGACAAAAAAATAGAGGAAAACTACAGGCCCAACACCTTTCATGATTATAGATATTAAAATCCTCAATGAAATACTAGCAAACCTGATCCAATAGCACATTTTAAAAATTAAAACAATAATCAACTGAGATTTATCCTAAAGATGCAAATATGGTTCATCAAACACAAGACTGTCCACATGATATAACATATCAACAAAATGAAGGACATAAATCATATGATAAAATTATATAATAACAGATGCAGAAAAGGCCTTGAATAAAATTCAGGATCCCGTTATGATAAAAAAAATCCTGATTAGGGATAGAAGGAACATGCTTCAACATAATAAAAAACATTCATAACACGCCAACTGGTAAAATGTTACTGAATAGGAGAGCTCAAAAAGTTTCTCACTAACAAAACAATGATGTCCATTTTCATTAGCGTTAGTCAACTTGTACTGAAATTCTAACTGGAGCAACTGAGAAAGAGAAAACAATAAAGGGAATCCAAATCAGAAAAAAGAATGCCAAATTGTCACTGTTTGCAGATCATAGCTGTGAAAAATACTTAGGAATAAATTTAACTAGAGAAGCAAAAAATTTCTATAATAAAAACTATACCAATGATATTCTTCACAGATTCACACACACACACACACACAAATTTTAAAATGTGCATAGAATAGCAAAAACCTTGAATAGGCAAAGCCATTTGAGCCAAAAGGGCAAAACAGAACTCATTTCTGTACAACTTCTAAATGTCCTATTAAGCTGCAGTAATCAAAATAGCATGGCATTGGCATAAAAACAGAAACAGAGAACAATAGATTAGAATACAAAGCCCAGAAGTAAATTCACACACCTGTAGTCAACTAACTTTGGATAAATGTGGTCAGAACATGCATTGGAGGTAGCATGGTCTCTTCAATAAACAGTGATGGGAATTCCAAATATCCTCATTCAAAAGAATAAAACTAGATCCTTATCTTTCACCAGATACAAAAATATTCTCAAAGTGGATAAGACTTAAATGCAAGATATAAAACTAGAAATTACTACAAAAAAATAGGAGAATTCTTCAAGACACTGAAAATGGTCAAGATGTTTTGGACAAGACATTAGGGGAAAAAAACAAGAAAAAATCCAGAAAACAAAAACAGAAATTGATGCATGAGAGTTACAAAAAAGCTAAAAGTTTTCCACACAGCAAATGAAACACTCCACAGAGTGAAGAGACAATCTACATAATGAAAGAAAATATTTGTAAAAAACACATATGAAAAGGGGTAAATATACAGAACATATTTTTAAAATATCTAAAATGAGATGCCAAAGAAACCAATGACCTGATTAAAAATGTGTGGTATATCCAAACTGATATTTCTCAAAAAACACACAATGGACAACCAGGCATATGAAAATATGCTCAACATCACTAATCTTCAAGAAAAAGCAAACCAAACCATAATGTGACATTGCTTCACTCTCATGAGAATGGTTATTAACAAAAGTCCAAAAACTAAAAAGTGTGAGGATGTGGACAATAAAGAAAACGTAGTACATTTGTACAATAGAATATTATTTAGCACTAGAAAGCATGAAATCCTACCATTTGCAAAAATCATGGATGCAACTGTACAAAATTGTTGTTATGTAGGATGGATAATTCCAGAGACAGACTGCACATCATGACGGTAGTTAATAACATTGCACTGTGGACTGAAATTTGCTTACAGAGTAGATTTTAGGAGTTATTACCATACAGAAACACAGATGCACACCCACAGGTTAACAATGAGGTGATAGATGTAGGTAGCTTAAATGTAGCAGTCATTTCCTTATATACAGATGTGTAAAAACATCAGATTGTATTCCTTAAATATGTACAAAAACAACAACAAAAGAAACCAAACCAAAATAAAACAAAACTGCACATGAAACTAATGTGTATTCTGAAAACATAGGAGAGTGTTTCATATATAGCAATTAAATTAAAATACTTAAATGACTGTCCAAATTCCATCTTTCTAAATTGATATTCTATTACTTACTACATAAGTGTATTAAATTCTACTTCTATGATTGTGAATTAAGAAAAGAAAAATGGGCAAAAGAGATCAGGCATTTCACAAGAAAAAAATCAATATTACCAATAAATAAATAAAATGAGTGCCTTAGCCATTAGGGATACACAAATTAAAACTTGGAAAAAGTACAACTTTATACTACCAGCTGGTCAAAAAAAAAAAAAAAAAACACTGGCAATATTTAGTGTGGGTGTGCAGTAACTGGAGTTCTCAGGTTTACTGAGAACTCTTATTTGGTAGTACTTACTACAGTTTAATATAATCAGATCTTGTGACCCAGAAATAGTACTATGTACACAACAGATCTGTATCCTCACGTTCATCAGAAAACCTGTAAAGAATGTCCACAACAGCATCTCTTGTAATAGCTTCTAACTGGGAACGGCTGAGGGGAGAATGGACAGATATACTGTGGCATTGTTACATAATGGAATATTACATAGTGATGATAATCAATGAAGTACAACTTTCAATAATATAGATATTTTCATACTTATTCAATGCTGAACAAACAAAATGAGGAACAAAGCATCACATACTATATGATTATAGACGTAGGCCAAATAATGTGTGGAAGTCAGGGAACTGGTTAACCTCCTGAAAGGAGGCATAAAGTTATCTTCTTGTTGTTAATATTCTATTTCTGGATTTCTGTGTTGTTTACATGTATTCACTTCATGAAAATTCCTAGAGCTTGAGACTTTGAGCTCTTCCACATTTCAAACTTCAATAAAAATTTAAAATAAAGTTTCAAAGTCTGGTCACCTAATTTCAAAGATCAAGTCCTCTGTTTTTATGCTAGATCATCTCAGTAATATAAATTTCATAAGACTTTATTGACCACAATGTTGTATAAGGATAAAAATTTTAAAATTTGAATCTAGGAGAAGTTAACAGAGCTCTAAGAGTAGTGGAATATTATAATTATTATAATAATATTATAATATAATATAATATATATAATTATATTATATATAATACAAATATGGAATGAGTTGAATATATATATAATCATATTATATATAATATATAAACATATATACCTGCTTATTTATTAGTATTTGCCCAAAATAGAACAATTAATAAGGATTTGCAAGTTATGATTTCTATTAAGAAATGTGTAATGTGGAGACTTCTGTTATACTATTATATAGAAGTTGTAGGTGTGTATATATAGTTTTGTATCTAAAAACAATTTCAGTTCTAAAAACCATTATGTCCCTTTACATTTCTGTTTTAGGAAGCCATCCCTGCTCACTTCTGATTAGATTAGCTACCTTCCTACCGTGTTCCTACAAAGCCTTTACTTTCTTAATTATCATATATTTCATAGTTCATCAGTGTGACTGGTTTAGTCGTCCTCCTCTCCCACTGTGCTGTGTCACTGAGAGGTACGTTCATGCTGTAGCACTGGTGCTTATTAAAGTAAGACAGAGAATGATTGCTTCCAGCAGTGCAGTGCACTAGGTTCTCTAGGGAACCCTCCATATGTAAAGAAAATACTCCACAGAACAACTAAGCAACAGGTCATGAGACCAGCCTGGCCTCAATGAGATATAAGTCTGCGGGAGAAACTGGGTGGATCTAGGATGAATTTTGAGGGAAGCCCTTCTGAGGATGCCGTGCCTTGGATCTGTATTGAGGGGTGATGTGGGAGCTCTAATGGATACACCCATTAAATCTGTGCCACAGGAAGGGTCAAGTGTGATCTGGCAGGCTGCTGTGGTCACCTGGACCACCAGCAGTAAAGGCTCTTGTATCATGTTCCAGGGTTGGAGAATTTCTGATGCTCTGGCAGCACAACACCAGGGTTGAAATTAGACAAGAAGGTGGGGCAAACTCATCTGAATCAAGTGTTTTAATATGTGAATATGTGTTTTGATAATCCAACCCTATAAAATGTTCTGAGGAAAAATTAAGCTTGTTTGAATTAGAACAATTTCTTCTCAACCTGATGAGAAAATCATTTCCTGATCTTGCTGATGCAGAGACGAAAGTGGAATCAGAACAACAATTTTACATTTCATTTTGAGAGTCTACCTCCTAAAATCTAGCACAGCTTTGCAAACAGGAAACCATCATGGGCATATAGTCAAAACCCAAGGAACTGGACATTCCTAGACAAGGGAGTAAGGAGTAAGGGAGTGAGGAGCAGAACCTCTTTTCTTGTTTGGAGGGGTGGAATTTTACAAAGAAGAGAGACAGATAATTTGGAGCAGAACGATTGAAATAGAGAAGAGACTGAGAAGTGAGGAACACTGTTGAAGCAGGCAGGACCAACACCTGCAACCAGAAGAGCAGGATTTCCAGGGAGGTGGCCAGATCACTCCCATTTCAGGAGTTCAGACACTGGCAACCTGAACTCATGTAGATTTCACGTAGGGTCTGAGAGAACCACAAGGGAAAAATTCACCATGAAGACTGTCGGGAGCACAGGGTTCTTCTAAGTAGCAGATTCTTGGCGTGTGAGGGAATAAGTGTCTGTGCTCACAGGTAAGGGAAAATTGGACCAGGAGAGGCTCATCCTAAAGTCTCTAAACTGAATCCCTGTTCTGCCTACAGTGCTAACATCTATTCATCCATGACCTTCTACATCTGGTAGAGATTTTTTTTTTTTTTCTGCACAATGGGATCAGAAGACCATCGATTCAAGTGGTAGGAAGAGAAAAACACCTGCAGAAAGACAAAGTTCTGCTAAGAACCCAGCACTGGGGAAACATTATAGTGAGGCAAAAAACGTCTGAGCTGTGGGTTTGTGAGGAAGAAAAAGAATCTCAATGACCGACTCAGACTGCAGGTGCAGGGTTTCTGTGTTATAATTACAGTTCATGTTGTGGGGGTGCTTTCTTTATAGGCACCAAGGTTTACATCTGCCCTCATCATGTACACAAGCACGCATACCATCACCACCATGACCGTCCTCACCATCAATCCAGTAGCCTGGCTCAGTGATTTCCATGGACTCCTGTCTAAGCAGCTGACTTCCAGTGGGCAGGCATGCTTCTGCTCACACTTTTGCCTTCAAAATTCCTTCACCCATTACCTTCTCTATGTATCTTTCTCTGTTTCCCTTTATCAGTCTTTCCCCCCTTCTCCCTCATCTTTCTCTCTCTGCTTTCTCTCCCTGTATTTCTCTTTCTCTGTTTCTCTCTCCCACTTTTCTCTTTCTGTACATCACTCTCACTATGGCCTTTCTATCTCCTCCTTACCTTCTCCCTCCCTCTTTGTCTCTGTCTCTCTGTATTGTACACACAAACACACCAGTTCACTAGGTAAAAGGGCAGAAATACCAATATGGAGGGTAAGTGTAATGTAGAGTACAGGAGAAATAGCCTCCAACAGTTATGGGAAACCAGGGAAGTGAGATTTTAGATATCAATGTGGAAGTCTAAAACGTAGTTTCTGGTCCCTCTGGGAATAGACTTTATATCTTTGACACATCCCACTGCTATATTTGAATAACAGACATCCCACAGAAGAAAAATCAGCATTCACTGTCACTTGGGATCATATTAGGTCTAAACGAAATGATCTATAAAGAGGCATTGTCTTTAGGATCCCAGGGACCATTTCCCAGAACCTTGGAACTAAACCAGCATCTCCCTGGTCTTAAAAAGTGGGGCTACGCTTACCTTGAGCACCTGCTATGACAGTTAGGAGGAGAAAAGCAAGTCCCTGGAGAAGGAAGTGTCCCTGCATGGTCCTTCTGCTCCTTGTGTCCTCTGGTGACAGCGCTGGCTTCCCCAGACAATCTAGGGAGCCCTCCCAGCCCTTCTTGTGGTTCCAACAGCAGGAAGGGGATTATATAGTGCCATCCACTGACATGGCCATCTTCTGGGAGCCAATAGAAACTCTGTTTAACATCTTCCCTGCCCTCAGAGACTGTAGGAAAGGAAACTATCTGAAGTGAAACATCAATTAGCTGCTGAATCTTAATTATCTCTTTATATAAAGTAAGAATATTTTTGATACCAGATTTTGTCTGTTCTCAAGGCTAACACAGAAAACCAATGCTTTACCTCAGGGGTTTGGGTGAACGGCAGGTTCCACCCAGTTGCTGAGATTAGTCAGGCGCAAGGCTTTGGGTCAGTTCCATTACCCAGTGGAACCAGGAAAAGATGACCTTTGTTGAATGAGACTTAGGATTCCAGAGTCACAGGACCAGCATGCAGTAACTGCAAAGAAACAAGATGTCCCAAACAGTAAGATGAAAAAGGAAGCAGAGCTATGAGTGAATTTAGAAAGAAGAAAAGACTGGGGAATGAACAAAAGTGAGTTGGACATCACATGGATATGAGTGTTGACCTAAAGGCCAAACCTTTGTTCCCTTTCAATTCTAGGTCATAAATGAAGCTGGTCCATAACTCCACTGATAACAGTCTAAATTTACAAGGACTGTCTTCCTCTCCTTGGGTCATACCTCAGAGAATTTTACTGATTTCACATGGAAATAAATTGTACTTCCCTGGGACATGGTGGGATCAGAGATAAGAAATAAGTTACAAGGTCACTTCCCATTTTACAATTCAGCTCTCCTTCCCTTGACACTCCAGTCCTTATGGGATTGATTGGGTGCCCACCTGTTCCTGGGTCCTCCTTTTTCAGCATTTCTTTCTATACCTTCTTGTCTTCTCTTCATTCTCATATAAAGTGTTTAGTTCACTTTCACATTCTCTTCTGACCTCTGAACAATCTCTACACAGTGTGGCATACCTCCCGATGTGTTGTCTCCTTGCTGGATCAATTACTGATACAGGGATATTAAAACATCCCACTTCAGAGAATAGCTTTCTCTCTTTCGCTCTTTGCTTATATCATCCAGGCTTCATGGAATTTGATGCTCTTCCATTATTTGCATGTGTATATATGGTGGTTTTGTTTTCCTCACAAACTTTTTATTTTATACCATGATATGTCCTTCTTTATTTCTTATCATATCCTTTGTCTTGGAACCTACTTTTTCTCATATGAATACAGTTATACCAATTTTATTACAAGTAATATTTTCATGTTAGATCTCTTTCTATCCTTTTCTTTTTCATTTTTTGGTGACTATATTTGCAATTCATTTTTTTTAGAAAACATAGTTGCATAGTGCTTTTATAGATTTTTACAAATTTTAGGTATTTGCAGAAGTGGAGATGAACCACATACCCTTCATCGGATTCCACCCAAAAGTTACATGTCGCAAAATAATGTAAGGTATCAAAACAAGGAACTTGCCACTGTCACCAGCAATGCATGGAAGATCTGACTTTTTGCATCCACTCTTACATTTAGTAGTTAGTATTTTTCATTTTATCTATTCTAATAGGTTATAGTGATATTGTGTCATGGTTTTAAATTGTTTCTTTAATGGCTAGTATTGCTGAACATTTTTCACAAGCTTATTTGACATTAATGTATCCTCTCTATTGAATTGTTTGTTGCTATCTATTGCCAATTTTCTAATTGGATTTTTTTGTGTTGAGTTATGAGAAATTTTTATATATTCTAATTATAACTTCTTTATCAGAGTTTTGTTTTGCAAATATTTCTCTTCATCTGAGGCTTGGCTTTCCATCTTCTCTACATGGAATGTTATTGAAAAAGAGTTTTTAATTATGATTAAGTCTAATTTATCAGTTTTTACTTTTATAGACCATGATTTTGGTATCATCTAATTGTTCTTTGCCCAGTCCTAGATCCAAATATTTTTCTCTTAAATTATATTTTAAAAGTTTTGTGGATTTACACTTTGTACTTAAACACAGGGTGCATTTTCAGTTAATTTTTGTACAGGGAGTGAAACTCAGGGTAAGGTTCAGGTTTATTCCTTGCTGATGGATGCCTAATTGCATCACTACCACTTGTTGAAAGGCTACCTTTTCTCCACTGAATTGCTTTTGTACCTTTGTAAAAACTCAGTTGACTGTGTAAGTCTGTTTCTGTGTTCTCTGTTGTGTTCCGTCAAAGTACACATCAGGCCCTTCACTTACTGGAGCTGTAAATGATAATGCATACAATGAATCCTTAAAAGTTGTTATTTTCTCTCCATGTATAGATATTATCATTCATTTTCTTTTTGCATAAATCTTAAAGTAAGCATGTTTGTATATACAAAACTTTTTGACAGACTCTAGACAGAAATTGACTTAAATCTAATGATTTTCTAGTCTGTGAATAAGGTATGTCTCTCCATTTATCTTTTTAAATTTATTTTGTACCTTTTTAAATATCTGCATACAAATCTTGGATATATCTTTTCAAATGTATACATAAATAGGTGTTTTTTGGTCATTACAAATGACATTTTTATTATGCTTCTAATTTTTATTTTTGTTTAATGCTAGTAGGTAAAACTTCTATTTATTTGTTCACTGTGGGAAAACACATAAAATTTATTATCTAAACAAGATTTTTAACTGTACAGTCAGTCTTTAAGCTTAATCCATGTGGTAGCTCATACAAGATATCCTTCCTTATAGGGCTGCATGGTATTCCACTGCAATATAGACAACATTATGCAATGTTCCTTAGAAATGCTTTTTTTCTTTGTTTCTACTTACCTTATTTTTAAT
Source organism: Sciurus carolinensis (assembly GCF_902686445.1). Taxonomy (NCBI): domain Eukaryota; kingdom Metazoa; phylum Chordata; class Mammalia; order Rodentia; family Sciuridae; genus Sciurus; species Sciurus carolinensis. The sequence goes on from NC_062216.1 coordinate 73,870,175, forward strand.
TTTTTTAATTTTAATTTTTTAGGGGCCAGTGATCAAACCCAGGGATGCTTAACCACAGACTAACGCCCCCAAGTTCTTTTATTATGTTTTATATTGAGATAGGGTCTCACTAAGTTTCTAAGGGCCCTGCTGATTTGCTGAGGCTGACTTTGTACTTGTGATCCTCCTACCTCAGTCTCCGGAGCCTCTGGGATTACAGGTATGCACCACCACATCCACTTCCTACTTAAAGCCCAAGGAATATTAGTCAACTTTCTATCACTGTGACTAAATACCTGAGAAAAACAATTTAAAGAAGGAAACATTTGTCACAGCTCACAGTTTCAGAGATTTCAGTATGGTTGGGTGGTGCCATTGCTTTGGGCCGTGGTGGAAAGTCATGGCAGAGGAAATCTGCTCAGTTCATAGCTGCCAGGAAGGAGAGGAGAAGGAAGGGGGTAGAGAAGGGATTGGGACAAGATACAGCCCTTAAGGGCACACTCCCAAGGACCCATATCTTTCAACTAGATCCCACTCCCTACAGTTCCTCCAAATCTGAATAATTTATTCAAATAATGAATCTATCAATAGATCTCTCCACTGATTAGTTTAGAATGCCCATGATTTAATCACTTCCACAGAGATCCACCTCTGAGCAGTGCTACCTTGGGGATCAAGCCTTCAATACATGAGCCTTCAGGGGACTTTTCAGATCCAAACCATCATATCTGTCCCTGATCCCAAAGGCTCATGGACATCTCACATTGCAAAATGCATTTAATCTTCAAGAGTCTCCATAGTCTTAAAACTTGTTTCATTATCAAACAGGTAATGTTCCCTCCATTTTTCCCCCATGTGAGAGTAAAGATCATCTCTCTGGAACACACATTTCAGACACGACTGATCTGCCCTGAGGGACCTTTATTCCTTCAAAAAGAGATCAGGAGTCTTTTCAGGAAAACTTTTGTTTCCTTCAATTGGTTTAAGACAGACGGAGAAACAGATCCCTCAACAAGTACTGTGCTCTGAACTTTCTCTCTCCCTGCTCAGATGTGGGTGACGTAGGTGTGGAAAGGGGCTGGAACTTGTGTCTCTGAACCTGTAAGTCTTTGGCAGCTATGAAGCCTCCAGGTATTCCCGAGCTTTCTCTTATTTAACATCTAGGAAAGCATGGAATGGGGTTGTGGTTCCTGCTAGGCTCTTACAAACATAGCATTGTTCCTGAAGCTGTGACTTCATCATGCTGAGCACCAACTTGTAACAGTAAGGAGCAGGACTCCCACATCCTTCTTTTACTCAACATATGTTTTTTTCCCCTGGGGTCCCTTCAAATCCTGGTTCTGGGATCTTCTCTATGACAAGTATCCTCAGTTTCATCCTGGAACTTAGCCTCTTCTTTTTTCATGATTTTCTGGTGCTTTGTCAGTGCAGGAGGAAAATAGCATGCCAAGGAGGATTTAGAGAACACCACATTCCTGGGATGAGGAAAGCTTTTGGAAAGTGAAAGAAAAGGCTCCCAGCGTGATGTGGATTACTGAATTTGCATCTTGTCCTTTCTTCATTTTCTGGAAAATGATACTTTTACTTCTCTAATCTTTAAGCCTCAGTGACTTTGGATTGCTAGTGCCAAGGAAACATGGCATAATGAGTGACAACAGTAGGGATGGGCACATGGGACCAGGAACCAAGTTAGGATGGGCCAGGAGTGGATGTCCCTTTTTAGAGTTCTCAGTGCACAGAAAACATGAAGATCATAAGGACTCTCCTGAACTGACAGCACCCCAGAGACCTCAAGGGTTGGTCTACATGAAGGTGTTTCATGATGCTTCTTACTCAACCTTTGTCTCAGTTTGACTGCTTGTAATATTATCTGTCAGGTGGCATGTGAAGATTTCCACAATATAATTGAGACCTGGGAGGAGAAAGAACTGGTTAGATGGAGTCAGGTGGATGTCTCCTCATCTTCCCTAATATATTCTCCCCCTAAACCATCATCTAGGGTTATTCACACTGCCTGTGTGGCAATATCTGCACCCAACATTCTGAGTCCCACCTCAGAAATCTAGCTGCCTCTCTGTACTGAGAGGTGTGAAGATCAAATTGGTTTTAGAGCTGTTGTAGGCAATGGGGGCCAATATCCTTGGGGGAGTGGAGATGAGGTAGGATATGGGTTTTATATAGAAGCAACATTAAAGGCAATAGAGTTTAGGGAATTTAGAACATCTATCCCATTAGAAGGAGGATCTGGTTCTTGTGGGACCATCCTTTAGGGAATGGAATTACTGCTTTTCTAACTTAAATGTTTCTAGCTTACACTCTATTTTCTTTATCCTTTTCTGACATCTTTTGACTGTCTTGTGACCTCAAAGAGTAGGAACCGGTCTGTGTTCTCTATGTTCATAGCTTCTCTAATGGTTTCAGATATGGAATTGTATGTGGTTAAGACATGTCATTAGAACAACAACAAAAAAAATGTCATAGAACTTTAGGGTGAGGCAATGGAGAAATACCATTTTACTGAAAAATATTAGGCTTTACTTAACATTTTGTTTGAAGGGAATTATGCTAACAAATTTTGAAGTTGGTACCTCTAACAAGTATCCAAAGTGTCTTTAATTACAGACCTTAGCATTGTCAGTACTTGAAGGGATCACAAGATTTGCACTGCAAAGTACTACTCCATGTATAAAGTGACTGAAAGTGGATAACGTGGGACTTTCTCAAGGTCACAGGGAAGTCACTGTTGATCTAGGATGACCCTATTCTGATCCCTAGGGACAAGTCCACAGTACCTCCTGCTTTCCATCAGGGACTCTTGTCTGGTTTTAGAGGACAGAAGGCTGATGGCCCAGAAAACAGCAACAAAAAGTGAAGCAGACATTATTACCTCATGTACATATATGACTTTATGACCGATGTGATCCTACAATATGTATAATCAGTAAAATAAGAGATTACACTCCATTTATGTATGATCTGTCAAAATGTATAAATTAATTCTACTGTCATGTACTACTACTGAGAACAAATAAAATAAAAAAAAACTTAAAATAATTATAAAAACAAGACAAAACAACAACAACAAAATTAGCGGCTTTTGGGCCTCTCAATTCTTTCCTATCTTTATCTATGTGAAATTGATGAGATAGACATACCCAGGGCCACTTTCCTGGGAATGGGACCTAAGGGAAAGCACAGGACCACCATGAGCTGTCTGATTGCTCTGCTGTCACTATCTCGAAATGCTTAGTAGTTTTTATAACAAGACACTACATTTTAATTTTGCCCTGGGCCTTACAAGTTCTTTACCCAGAGGACAGTTTCTCACAGACAGGTAAAGGTGATGTTCAGTATTCAGATTTCACTATTTCCTGGAAGGATGGATTTGAGTCATTAATTGCCAAGCCTTTTTGCAAAGACAAAATTTGAATGGGCTCATAATTTTTATTCTCAAAGAGGATCACTTTATCAAATCATTTCTCTTATTTGTAGGTATCTTTAGGGAAATGGGAAGAGATTGGAGCTTGTCACAGGTTCCCTTCTACAGTTACAGTCACACATGCATTTTAGAATGCCATGACCTTATCTTTCTAGTTACAACAATGATGTACATTATAAGAAGATATTTTTGTGTTAATTCAGGATGCAAAACAAAGTAGAAATACAGTAAAAAAGGACATAACACTGACACAATATTTTCACACTTTATAGTTACTAGTATATTAGGATTTCTTGGCTAAGCATTCATTTTCACTCAGCAGGGTTTGGATGAGGGAAAGAAATTACTCCATAATTATTTAAGACCCACAGCAGGACTAATGCAAGATGAAAATGTGAGATTTCTTGTTTAAAAACTATTAATATGTTCAAAATGGATCTAGAACATTCAATGAAGCATGAGCCCTTCTGAACATGGAGGGGCCACATACCCTGGGAGATGTCCCTGATCCACAGCATTTCAGAGCTTATTGGCCCATCAAGTTACAGTCGGTGTGAAGGTGGTCTAGTCCCTTGGGAGGAGAAAATTCATGGCAGCTGCATGCATTTAAGGACTTTAAGAAAAATCTGGAACTAATTCTCTGGGCATTTGGGAAGTCAGGATCTAGTCCCTAAGTGCGATCATGGAATAGATGGTAACACAGCTGTACCTTCCTCCCACCAATTTCCTAAGATTTTTTCCCAGAAAAAATGGCATATTCACATTTCCTGTCTCTAATTGGCTGATTACTTATAATGAAAAATCACTCTTTACACTGTTCTTTAGTCTGCCAATAATTCCCTTGAGAGATATTTCCAAGATAATGATCTGAGGTCAACAGTTTTTGTTTGCTAGGTGTTCAGTGTTGCACAGACATTATCCATATTTGGCTCTCCCTATATTTTGTGCTTTTACATTGCCCATGATTCTGATGCCTCTAGAGTGCTCTGATTTTTTTTTTTGCTCGTAACTGTAACTTGACTCTAAATTTGTTAATTCTGGTTTCTTTTCACACTACTTGAAGAATATCTGGGAGAGGAGAAAGTTGTCAATAAATAGGAGCCTCTAAGTGAAGATACTGAGCTCAAGGAATCTGGAATATTACACAAAGATTCAGCATATTTGTATTGAAAGAAGTTAAATTTTGGTCCAAACTAGAGGTGCAGAAATGATCACAGTTCTATCCAGATAGAAGAATGCAGGCTTTGTTCCATTTTTAGATGTCATCCATATTTTGACATTTTTTTTTTTTTTGGTACTGGGAATTGAACTGAGGGGCCCTTGACCACTTAGCCACATCCCCAGCTCTATTTTGTATTTTATTTAGAGACAGGGTCTCACTGAGTTGCTTAGTGCCTTGCTAAATTGCTGAGGCTGGCTTTGAACTTTCCATCCTCCTAGCTCAGCTTCCCAAACTGCTAGGATTACAGGTGTGTGCCACCCTGTACTTTGACCTTTCTTGACTGCTTTTGTGTAATTGAGAAATGTTTGTGAACATTTAATGATGTCAAACAAATTACTTTTACAGCATTCCTAACCTGACCATTTTAGTCCACAGATATATTTTCTTTTCTAGTGTGAAACCCTAGGTGAGTGACTTGTGGTCAGACTGAGGGACACACTGGGTCCAGCTATAGAGCTGAGTTATTTCCCTCCCAAATGACATCACAGTTAAAATGCCTAAATATTCCAGAAACTTCTGTGCTAATTACATATTCTTTTTTCCAAGTCTTTTTGGGGCCTCCCACAATGACTGGAATTTGGTTATATGGAAATAAATGCTTACGTGACAGAACTAAGTGAAAATTATTAACTCCAAAACAATAGAAACAACAACAAAAAAACTCCTCAGAGACTTAATTGGAATAAGAAGCTGCAGAAATCATTTGGAATAATTTTTAAATTCTTAACTTTGAAACATTGACTGTGGAGATCTCAGACCCCAATTCATTTCCAAGAACAATTCTGTCTTTTCAGGTCTAACTACAGTGTTTGGCACCTCATATGTGCTAATGAGAAATGAAAATACATTTTATTTTTCTTTGCTGGGAATGAAACCTTGCCCATTGTATGCAAGCCCTGCAACACTGAGCTACACCCCTAGACCAACAGTGATTTTATAACGTAAAAAAATTCAACTGACCTCATAACACAGATAGATTTTATTTGGGCCAACAATTTTCCATTTCTTCTTGTCATTTCCTCTATAGTAAAAGATCATAAACTCTGTCTCTTGGGCTGTGGTTGTGGCTCAGTGGTAGAGCACTTGCCTCACATGTGGGAGGCACTGGGTTTGATTCTCAGCACCACATATAAATAAATGAATAAAATAAAAGGTCCATCAACAACTAAAAAATAACAACAAGAGCAACAAAAAACTCTGTCTCTTTGTGGGTAAAAATAGTGTTAGAGCCAGGTGTGGTAGTGCATGCCTATAATCCCAGCAACTAAGGTAGGAAGATTGCAAATTCAAAAGCAGCCTCAGCAATTTAGCAAGGCCCTGTCTCAAAATACAAATAAACCAACAAATAAATGAAAGGACTGGGAATGTGACTCAGTGGCTAAGCACCCTCAGGGTAGATCCCCGATGCAAACAAAAAAAAAAAAAAACAAAGAAAAATGTTCTAGAAGTGGATTAGAACTGGGTTTTGTGATGTTCTTTTGGGGTCTAGACTATTCTTGTTCCCTCATTCTTCATGGTACTACGTGAATGTAGATATTCTTCTCAACTCATATCCTGGAAGATACTGATGCATGGTATCTTGGAAAATATTTCTATTGTAAGAACTTAAACACTTTCTAAATTATTCTTTATCCCTATTTGAATTATATGGTTTGAAGAAATGAAGTAACCCTCTAGGTTCAAGCTGTGGGCCCAAGAAATTCAAGTGATCAAGTCTGAAGTACTAAATGTGCTTACTTTTATCCCCAGTTTCATCCCAACATGTGCCTATCAGCAGAAGAGAGGGAGAATGAGGTTGTTTATTTCTAGCCTGCTGTGGTAGTGTCAACAGATCACACACTGTATAGAGTAGGGTCAGACTTGCTAATCTCTGAACTTTCCAGGAAAATCATTAGAGTTCACAAGATTGCTGGGCATAAACATAACATCTGCAGATAACAAATCCAAATTATCACATCCTTTCCACAAGAAATAAAGTGGTTGAAGCATTAGCTCTGTGTACACTCTGGAGTATTTCTAATGCCTTCTGGGTGTGGCCCAACTGTCATGCATCTACTGACCACAACTTGTAAGTGTGTTCTGACTGAATTCTCAGACTCTAATTCTGTTTTCCTCCTGAAGCTTCCTATTTTCTTTCTGCCTGATTTTACTTAATGTGTGACCATTTTGTGTTTTTTCTTTTTTCAAAACATTATTCTTAGTTCATTTTATGTAGTAGACATTGATAAATATTTACATTTAAAGGGAAAGTGCAATGTTAACTATTAGCAAATGAACCTAATTTTAATTTCCCAACTCTTTTTTCCCATATTCCTTCCTCCTAAGGGAATTTCTCCTTGCATATCTTTCCATTTTCACCCTAATTGTGTCCATAACTTTGTGTAGATTTCCCCCTCTCTTTGACCTTTCCTGGTTTCTTTCTTCTACAAGGTTTGAATTGGTTCCCACAAGACCTCTTGAAGTTGACCCTTCTAGGCTTGGGTATGGAGAATTAATGGAGAGTAAGTCAATAATTATTCCTCTATTCGAAGACAGAGTAGAAGAATTTTTCCTACTTCTGGTCACAGTCTTGTTAAAGATTTTGCTAATGAGAATGTTGTACACAGTAGGCTTACTGTTAGGAATATGAACCCAGTTACAACAAATGGATACTGAATCACCACCTGGTAGTACAGCACACATAGTGTTGACACTTTTACCCATAACCTACCCCCATTTCCTGCATGCAAAAGCAACTTCTCTTTTTTCTTGTTAGAACAAATTTTTCCTTCCTGTTATATACCACTATGGTCACAAATGCAAATGGTTGTAATGAGAAACAGAAACACATCCTGAACTTTGGTCATATCTGATTAACAGCAGTGCAACAAGTCTTGCTGATCACTACTTGGCAGAGAGTTGTGGTGGGGTTTGTGTATTTTGGATCACTCTGAAAGATCTACAGTATGTTTAAAATCCCCTAAAGTAGCAGCCTCACTATTGATCAATCACAGAGATAAAGGGGCATTTACTTGTAGACATTTAAATTTGATTTAATCATTAATAATATTTCATTTAATTTGGCTCAAAAATTATGAGTACTTGTATTATGTTCTCTAAATACCTTTCCTTAAGTGGAACAATTTGTGTTTTATGCCATGGATCCCTATTTCTGCCAAAATAGTGAATCTTGTGACCTTGCATTTCCCCCAAATGATTTTATTCCTTGTCCTATAACCACAGAACTCTGGTAGCAATCTAAGTTAACTGTTGGGATATCAGGGACATATCAATGTTTCTAAAATAAGAAATTAAACAATGAAAAAATAAAAAGTCAAAAATTAGTGACTAGAAATGAATTTTACCAAGAAGGCAAAAGAAAAGATGAGAGAAATTATCACTGAAATACTGAAGGACAGAGAGACAGCATCTACTCATATAAAATCCCAGAAGGAAGGAAACAAAGCTGGTGAAAAAGAAAGAATTTAAGAACAGATTAAATTTCACAGAAGGAAAAAAAAAAGAGAGAGATGGAATCTCAATTTGAAAACACTAGTACCATGCCATAATTAAAAACAATCACACCTGGCCAAGTTATAGATACATCTAAATAGTACCAAATTAAAATTCCAAGTGAAGGGGAATGTGATCTGCCAAGAAGTATGAAGCAGATTGACTCTAAATAGAGAAAGTCCTTATAAGAAGGTAATAGAGAAAGCCTTACAAAATTTTAAAAAATAGTAACTTTGAACTTAGAATTACATATGTATGTACAGCTAGAATGCCATTAGAAGTACATTATCAGTCAAATAAGATCATAATCTTATAAAATACTTGAGATACTGCTTTTAATATGAGAAGATAGAGTGTGCTTAATTCAACAATAAGTATCAGGGAATTAAAATGTTTTTCAAAGCTTAACCTTTAGTTAAACATATGTCTAGATAGCTTTATGATTCTGTTGCATCAATCTAGCAAGGAATAAGTGCTATTTTACATAACAAAAGAAAGACAAAAAGGGAAATAGAGAAATGATTCCAACTTATTTCATCTTGGTAGCTTTTGTGCTTCTAGGAATGTATCAATTTTCCCTAGATCATTCAATTTTTTTTGGTTAACAATTGTTTATAATACTATATAGTTTGTTCTTCTATTTCTAGGTTGGTGTAAAATTAGGTTGGTGATTCAAGATCATGTTTAATTTATTTTTCACATACTTACAGTTGTAAGCTTCTCCCTTAACACTGCCCTCACATATTCCATCCTTGTGGCATGTTGTGTTTTCATTTTCTTTCATCTCTGAATATTTTGTAATTTCCATTCTGATTTCTTCTTTCATCCATTGATCAAATGTGTTGATCAATTTCCACAGATCTGTGAATTTTCTAGTTGTTATCAATTTCTCACTTTATCCTATTTTTGTAGCAGAAGATAACGAGAGTACCCCTTTATTCATGGGGCCACATTCCAAGAGCCTCAGTGGATGACAAAATGGATAGTACCAAACTGTACATATGCTATATTTTCCTATATGTACATGCTTATGGTTAAGTTTAAATTATAAATTAGGCAAAATTAAAGATTAATAGCAATAACTAATAATCAAATAGAATATTATAATAATATAGTTTAATATGGTACTTATACTTTGCACTGGAGAAAGGGATGATTCACATTCTGGTGTACTGAATTGGAATGATGAAAAAATTTGTTGTGTGAGTCAGAATGGTCCTCTATTTAAAACAAATACAAATTTTTAAAAATTTAATTTAATTTTTGAGGCTTCTTATTCAATATTATGGAGTGTCTGTGTTACTTAGTTCTTTTTTATCATTAATTAAAATTATATAGGTTCCCTTTTATACATCTACAACATATTAGATCTTTATCCAAGACTTCATTCTGTGGGTGCATATATACATGGTAATGTGTTTTTAAGTTCCAATTGCACATGTTCTTTCCTGGTAAATAGGGAAGTGATTGCCTTTAATTTACTAACTTTGCATCCTGTAACCTTGTTGTAATTACTTTTTATTTCCAGAAATTATTATTTCTGTTGTTGATTTCTTTGATATTTTTCTACACAGATAATTTCTTCTGTAAACAAAAACAGTTTGAATTATTTTTCTTCCCTATCTGTATACTTTTTATTCCCTTTGCTTCTCTTATTGCATCACCAAAGACTTCCAGGATGACGTTTAATAGGCATGATGAAAGGGTCTTCATGTCTTTTCCTCTATCTTAGTGAGAAAGCTTTGAGAATTTTACCATTAAGTATAACTTTGCTGTAGTTTTCTTTTCTAGAACTTCTCTATCAAGTTGAGAACTCCCCACTTTACGTTTGTTTGCTGAGAGTTTATTTGTTTTCAAGAATGGGTATCAGAATTTGACACATAACGCCATAATCATGGGATTTTTTTCTTCTGTATCTCTTCGAACTGATGGATTGCTTTGATTTTTTTTAATGCTGAAGTAGACTTGTAAACGTGTGATAAATCCCTCTTGGCCATGTTCTTTTAATACATTGTTCATTCCATTTATTAATATCTTGTTGAGGATTTTGTACCTTTATTCTTGAGAAATTTTAGTCTGTAATATTCATTTCCTGAAATATATTTTTCTGGTTTTAATATTAGAATAATGCTAGCTTAATACAATTAGCTTAATAGAATTAGTTAGGATTTATTCCTCTCCTTTTATTTTCTGGATTAAGAACTGTGAGGGAAAATGTTCTGTAGTTAAATTACCTGTTCAATGATATTTTATAATAGCCTTAGCAAACTAAGCCTTCTCTCTTCCCTCATACCTCGATCTAATTAGTTGGTGTTAAGGTCATTGTGGAAGCAAGTACCTTTTGTAGTTTGCTTTACAGGGTGTATCTTTTCAGCATCCGTGTTGCTTTTTCCCACAGTAGTCAATGAAATGTACCTGTGGTTGATCTTTGGTAGCTGTTTTTGGCTACTTCCTCAGTGGTGAGCAAATCTCTGGTTAGTATTAGTTTTGGTTCCCAGAACACATCAAATCTATGACCATTGAACAATAAAGAAATAGGCAAATAACCTAATTAGAACTTAGCCAAAAAAAAAAATGAACTCAGGAGACGAAAGATGGCAGATTAATGTGAGGCAGCATTTCTCTTAGCTCGGCTACCCAGAACTCAGACAGAGGAAATACCACATCTCCCCCAGGCTTAGAGTGAAAAATTCTGAGACTGGAGGGGCAGTCTGCCCTAGCTGAACCACAGATTGCATGACTCATTAATCGGATATTTAAAACAACAGCAACAACAACAAAACTCTCCACCAGAGTTTATCAATCATCCTGGATCCAGAGGCCATCTTGGGACTGCAGTGTGGTGGAGCCTCCAGAAACTGAACCCAGATCTTAGAGTTTGCAGCAGGTTAGTGTGGGCTTGTTGGAGCCTAGCAATCCCGAAGAAAGTCAGAAACTGGGATTGTTTTTTCCAGGGGAACACAAGTTAGAAAGGCTGAAGAGAACCAGTCTCTCCCAGTTCCAAAGGAGCTCCAGAGGATGAGACTGGTGATGCTGGTTACAGTGGGTTGGAAGATTTGAAGAGGCTATGATGGCATTTTGCTCTTAGCTCCACCAATTAGCTGGTCGGGCACCCAGTAGGGTCCTGGTGCCCACTCAAGCAGGTGGTCCCTGGGTCCTGGCACCAGCCTGGTCCCTGACTCGGTCCCCAGTACGACACTTACCAGTCCCCTAGTCCCACCAGGTCTGGCATCAGTACAGCGCCCAACAGGGTCCTTCAATTCCTCAGTCCCCAGTCTCCCAAACCCTCCTTAGCTCCCAACCTGGTCCATGACTTGCAGCTTTGTGACTGGCCTGCAGGTCTCAGTGCCTGGTCTTGATCTACCCTACACAGAACAACTGGACACCTGATGTGGCTGGGCCCCATAAGCTTCTTAGCTGCCAGACATGCTGGGTCCAGCAAACAGTTCCATGACAGGTATACAGGTCCTAGTACTCAGCACTCAGGATTAGCTGAGAGAGAAGTGCCTGACCACGAAGTCAAAGTAGTAACATGGGAGAGATTGAGTTGGGAGAGTAAATCAGAGACCAGGGATTGTGGGGTTCACAGGAGATATAAGGGCCTAAGAACAGGAACCTATACCACATGAGCAGAACCCAAAGGAGATTCAGGGGATACAGTCTTCTAACGTGTACCAGTAGTTGCTGGACTTTGGAGGTGTGCTGATGTAAAATCTCTAGACCAATTGGCACGCAACAAAGTGAACAGAACATACCTAACTTACACTCTACCTCCAGGATCAGCCCTCCCACCCTACCAACCCCAACCATCCTAAGGGCAGAGGTAGAATCAAACTCCAGACCTAATTTCTGAGAAGGGAAGTTGAGAAACTTTTGAACTGCAGTGGAAACAATTGTTCAATTTTTCTTCAAGATCCTATTTTTTCCTTTTTTCTCTTACATTTCTATCATTTTTGAAACCAAGTAATTTTCATGCTTCAGTTTATTGAGGACTGAGATATCTGAATAGCTTATAATAGCTTTGTTGTGGATTCTTTTATCTCTACTATTTTTTCTTTTTAATATAAAAAATTATTTATATATATTTCTACTCCCACTTATCTGCTTCCCTGGATTATCTTTGTCTCTTTTCTCCTGCAAACAACCACCCTCTATTAATTCCTCTATCACACTTCTTATAATTTTTTACTTCTCTCTTCTCTCCTGCTGTCTCATAAACATAACATCCTATACCACTATTGTTCTTTCTTTGTCCACCATTATAAATTATAAGCCCTTTTGCAAATTTACTGTTTATATTGTAGACAATAATTGAACACATAATTTCTGTTTATTGTGACAAAACTGTAGATGTCATAATAGGGGCTATTTGGTTTAAAGTGGTATACTGTTTGCATTGGGTGCTGTTAATATTGGTCTCCCCCTTAAAAGCAAGATCCTGGAAGCCTTCAGTAATGCTATAAGTCACACTGCTAGAGGGCAGACACACGAACAACATGAAAAAACAAGGGAACAAATCACCCCAAACCAACCAAGATGCAAAAAAAAAAAAAAAAAAATTTGAGGACCCAGTATAAGAAATGCCAGAGAAGGATTTGGCATGTACATAGTCAAACTGATCTGTTACATAAAGGACAATGTAAGGAGTGAAATCACAGATAAATTTCAGGAGGTAAAAGATCACTTCAAAAAAGTGAGATTCTGAAAATAAATCAAGCAGAAATTCTAAAAATGAAGGACTCATTAAACCATATTAAAAATTAAATTGCCAACAGATTAGATCACTTGGAACACAGAATTTGAGGCAATGAAGACAAAATATATGATCTTGAAAACAAAGTTGACCACCAAGAAAGATGTTAAGGAACCATGAACAGAACTTCCAAGAAATATGGGATAACATGAAAAGACCAAACTTAAGATTTATCAGGACAGATGAAGGTGCAGAGATACAAACCAAAGTAATGTACAATCTATTAAATGAAATAATATCAGAAAATTTCCCAAACCTAAAGAATAAATGGAAAATCCAATACAAGAGGTTTACAGGACCCAAATGTACAAAATTACAACGGACCCACAACAAGACATATTATAATGAAAATGCCTAACATACAGAATAAGGATAGATTTTAAATGCTGCAAGAGAGAAATATCAGATTATGTTTAGGGGGAACCAATTTGGATTTCAGCTGATTTCTCAACCTAGACCCTCAAGGCTATGAGGTCCTGGAACAATATATACCAGCTCTGAAATAAAATGGATGCCAAACAAGAATTCTATATCTAGCAAAATTAAGCTTTAGATTTGAATACAAGATAAAAACTTTCCATGATAAACAAAAGTTAAAAGAATTCACAACTAGAATGACTTGACTACATAACATTGTCAACAAAATATTCCATAAAGGTGAAAGGAATAAAAAATGAATACAGGAATAATCAATCAAAGGAGAAACTAATTCAAATTAAAAACTAGAAATAAAGAAAAATGACAGGGAATACAAATCATAGCTCAATAACAATATTGAATGTTGATGGCCTGAACTCAGCAATCAAAAGGCAGAGACTGGCAGATTGGATTAAAAAACAACACAACAATATGATGTCTCCAAAAGATGTATCTCATAGGCAAATACATCCACATACTGAAGGTGAAAAGATGGGAAAAAAACATATGACTCACATGGATCATGTAAACAAGCAGGGGTTTTTATCCTCATATCAGATAAAGTGAACTTCAAACCAAAGTTAATCAGAAGGGACAAAGAAGGACATTTCATACTGCTAAGGGAATCATACATCAGCAAGACATAATATTTGTAAATATCTATGCCCCAAACAATGGAGCACCTACATACATCAAACAAGCTCTTCTCAATTTCAAGAATCAAATAGACCATAACAGAATGATACTGGGTGACTTCAACACACCTCTCTCACTACTAGATAGATACTCCAAACAAAAACTAAACAAAAAAACTATAGGATTAAATAATATTATAAAAAACTTAGACTTAACAAATATAGAACATTTCATCCATCAATGAGTGAATACACTTTCTGCTAGGCAGCACATGGATCCTTCACTAAAATAGACCAAGTCTTAGGCCACAAGGCAACTCTTAGCAAATGCAAAAATGTAGAGATAATATTCTGCATTCTAATGTCATAGTGGAATGAAATTAGAAATCAGTGATAAAATAAAAACCAGAAGATACTCTAACAGCTGGAGATCAAATAATATGTTATTGAATGACTAATGGATAGCTGAAGAAATCAGAGATGAAATAGAAAAAAATTACTTCGAGGTACATGAGTTGACAATGCAACATATCAAAATCCCTGGGACACTGTGAAGGCTGTGCTAAGGGGAAAGTTCATTGCATTGAGCTCATTCTCTAAAAGAATAAATCTCAGTGAAGAAATGACCTAACATTATATCTCAAAGTCCTAGAAAAAGAGGAACAAATCAATACCAAAATCAGAAGAAGGCAGGAAATAATTAAAATCACAACTGAAATCATTGAAATTGAAATAAAGAGTTGAAAAATTGACAAAAGTTAGTCCTTTGAAAATAATCAAAAAATTGATAACCCCTTAGCCATGCTAACAGAGAGAGAAAACTCAAATTATTAAATTCAAAATGAAAAAAGGTTTGTCACAATGGATACTACTGAAATACAGAAGGTAATCAGAAACTATTTTGAAAATTTATACTCAATGAAATAGAAAATCTTGAAGACATCAGGAAATTTCTAGATACATATGACTTACCCAAACTGAATGAGGAGGACATACATAATTTAAACAGATCAATTTTAAGCAATGAAATAGAAGATACCATCAGAAACCCACCAACAAAGAAAAACTAAGGACAAGATGGATTCTCAGTTGAGTTTTACAAGATCTTCAAAGAAGAATTAACACCAATATTGCTCAAATTATCATAGGAAATTGCAAAGGAGGGAACCATTTCAAACTCATTCTATGAAGCTACTATCACTCTGACACCAAAACTGACAAAGACATATCAAGAGGGAAAAAAATCAAAAAACAAAATAACTTCAGACCAATATCCCTGATGAACATAGAAGAAAAAATTCTAAATAAAATTCTGGTAAATTACATACAAAAACATTAAAAAATAGTGCATTGTGATCTCTGGGTTCATCTCAGGGATTCAAGGTTAGTTCAACATATGAAAATTAATAAACATAATTCATCACATCAAGACTTAAATATAAGAATCATATGATCATCTCAATGGATGCATAAAAAGCATCTGACAAAATATAGCACCCCTTCATGTTCAAAATACTAGAAAAACTAGGGATAGTAGGAACATACTCAACATTTTAAAAGCCATATATGCTAAACCCAAGGGCAATATCATTCTAAATGGAGAAAAATTAAAAGCATTCCCTCTAAAAACTGGAACAAGACAAAGATGCCCATTTCACTACTTTTATTCAACATTGTCCTTAAAACTCTAGCCTGAGCTATTGGACAGATGAAAGAAATTAAAGGGATGCAAATAGGAAAAGAAGAACTCAAACTATCACTATTTGCCAATGACATGATTCTATATTTAGAGGACCCAAAATATTCCACAGGAAAACTTTTGGAATTCATACATGAATTCAGCAAAGTTGCAGAATATAATATAAACAGCCATAAATCAAATGGGTTCCTATACATTCAGTAATCTACTGAAAGAGATATTAGGAAAACTACCCCATTTACAATAGCCACAAAAAATATACAATACTTGGATATCAATCTAACAAAAGAGGTGAAAGACCTCTACAATGAAAACTACAGAACACTAAATGAAAACTAAAGAAACAAAATGAAGAAGACCTTGGAAGAAATATCTCTCATGCTCTTGTATTGGCAGAATTAACATTGTCAAAATGGTCATACTACCAAAAGTGCTATACAGATATAATGCAATTCCTATTAATAGCCCAATGACATTCTTCATAGAAATAGATAAAGCAATCATGAAATTCATTTGGAAAAATAAGAGACCCAGAATAGCCAAAGCAATCCTTAGCAAGAAAAGTGAAGCCGGAGGTATCACAATACCAGACCTTAAACTATAGATTAAAAAAAAAAAAAAAAAGCGAGGTATTGGCACCAAAACAGATAAGTAGACCAATGGTACAGAATAGAAGACACGGAGCAGACTTATGTAAACACAATTATCTCATCCTAGACAACAGTGCCAAATATTCACTGGGGAAAAGATAGCCTATTCAACAAATGGTGCAGGAAAAATTGGAAAGTTACAAGTAACAAAATGAAATTAAACCTGTATCTCTAACCCTGCAAACTGAAAGTGAATCAAAGACTTAGGCATTAGAACAGAGACCCTGTGACTACTAGAAGAAAAATAGGCCCAAATCATCACCATGTCGGCCTAGGATCTGACTTTCTTAACAATAACCCTAATGTGCAAGAAGTAAAATCAAGAATCAATAAATGAGGTGGATTCAAACTAAAAAGCTTTCTTTTCAGCAAGAGAAGTAATCAATAATATGAAGAAAGAGACTACAGATTGGAAGAAATCTTTACCACATGCACCTCTCAGATAGAGCCCTAATCTTTAGGTTATATAAAGAACTCAAAACACTTAACACCAAAAAAAAAAAAAAAAAAAAAAAAAAAAAAAAAAAAAAAGAAAGAAAGAAAGAAAAAAAAAAAAACACACAAATAACCCAATCAATAAATGGGCTAAGGAACTGAACAGACACTTAACAGAAGAAGAAATACAATTGATCAATAAATATATGAAAAAATATTCAAAATCTCTACCAGTTGGAGGAATGTAAATTAAAACTACACTGAATTTTCATCTCGCTCCAGTCAGAATGTTAATTATCAAGAATAAAAGAAATAAATGTTGGCGAGAATGTGGGGGAAAATGTACACTTACACATTGCAGGTGGTTCTGCAAATTGGTGCAGCCACTCTGGAAAGCAATATGGAGATTGTTCAGAAACCCTGAAATGGAACCACCATTTGACACAGTTATCCCACTCAGTTTATACCCAAATAACTTAAAATCAGCATATTACAGTGATACAGTCACATCAATATTTATAGCAGCTCAATTCACAATAGCTAATCTATGGAACAACCTAGTGCCCTCAAACAGATAATGGATAATGAAAATGTTGTATATATGCACAATGGAATATTACTTAGCCTTAAAGTAGAATGCAATTGTGGCATTTGCTGGTAAATGGATGGATCTGGAGAATATCATGCTAAGTGGAATAAGCCAATATCAAAGAATCAAAGGCCAAATGTTTTCTCTGATAAGTGAATGCTAATTCCCAATACAGTGGGATGGGGGCTAGGGAAGAATATAGTTACTTTGGATTATTCAGAGGGGAGTGATGGGAATGGAGGGTATAATGAGGGTGGGAAGGAGAGAAGAATAAATGGGACATTTTTTACCCTGTAACCATATGTGATTACATGATTGGTAATTCTACATCATGCACAACCAGAAGAATGAGAAGTTATACTCCATTTATGTATGATGTGTCAAATATAAAAGACAAAAAAGAAAAAGAAATAGAATTCAAATTTTTTCAACAAAGCTACATATGGCCAATAAGTGCATGAAAACGTGCTCAACATCATTAGTCATTATCTAAAAGCAAATTAAAATCATAATGTGCCTCCATTTCACATCTAGAAAGGGAATGGAAGGAAGGGAGGGGTGATACGCAAAGGAAAGACAGTGGAATGAATCTGACATAATTTTCCCATGTGCACATATGAAAACAACACAGTAAATCCCACCACTGTGCACATCCATAAGAATGGAACTCTAAATAGAATGAGATGTTCTCCATGCTAGTATAATTGTATCAAAATGGATCCTGCTGTCATGTATAACTAAAAAGTACCAATAAAAAGAAAGTTATGATTAAAAAGATGAATAATAAGTGCTGGTGAGGATGTGGAGAACTCAAGAAATCACAACTCTCATACATTACTGGTGGGAATGTAAAATGGTGCAGCCATTTGTCAGTTTAGTAGCTCCTCTAATGTTAAACATAGAGTTACCCTTGACCAACAATATCATTCTTCACTACATTCACCAGAGAATGAAAACATTTGTTTACACAAAAATATTCATAGCAGTATTATTCATAATAGCCAAACAGGTAGAAAACACAAAAATGTCTACCAGGTATGTTGACACAATGGAATATTGTATAAAAATGAAAAGAAATGAAGTATTGATACAGGTTGAAACATGCAGGAACCTTGAAAACTTTGCACTATGTGAAATAAAGTAGGCACAAAAGGCTTCATTTTGTATGAGCCCATTTACATGAAAATTTCTGAACAGCAAATCCATACAGATGGAAAGTGAATTAGTGGTTGCCATAGAATGAGGAGAAAGAGAAATGCAGAATGACTACTAATGTGTGTGGACGTTTTTTGGGTGGGGGGTGATTGAAGAAATATTCTGGAATTGGGTACTGAGTACAAAAATTTTGAGAAAATAGAAAGAAACTGCCAATTGTATTTTTTAAAGTGTGAGTTTTAGTTCCTGTCATTTCAAAGAAATAAATGGAAACGTCCCATTGAATGATTGTTAAAAAATCAATTTATAGGGAGGCTTTCAAGATGGTGAACTAGAGGGTGACTGCGTTTCATGTCATTTAAGGACTCAGGATTCAAGAAGATGAGGTATTGAGAGACTTGGAACCAACTCAGAGCCACCAGGTGAGTCTCTACCATTGGGGAGGCGCCCCGGAAAGGGCTGTGGTCCCGGAATGCAGGGAACTTTGTGAAGTAGAGTTGCCCAATGATATCCACTCCCCTTCCCCACCAGGCTGGAGTGGTGAACTCGGACAACCAGGAGCATTGTAGAGGAGGGCCACCCAGTGATATGCTTGGGTGGGGAGCGAAGGCCCCAGGATCCTAGGCGGCTTCTCAGAGGAGGAGCTGCCTAGCGTGATGCTTGGGCACAGGGCGAGGGTCCCTGGCACAGGAAGTAGATCTGGCCCCCTAGGAATGTTGCAGAGGAGGGCTGCCGAGCCCAGGAAATAATTCTGGATCAAGGGAAACTTCTAGGAGGGGAGCTGACCAGTAAGACATCCCCACTGAGTGAGTCTTCCCCGTTGGGCAAGACATTCCCACCAGGGTGGTAGAACCAGACTCACAGGTCCAGACCAGCCATGCCTCAGATTGCAGTCTAGTTCCTCTTTGGCTGACAATTGGTCAACAAGTGGAGGTGCCTCTACCACCAGCAGGAAATAAATCCCTCCTGAAGGCCACTGCCCTTGGAAGGGCAGCTTTCTTGTGGAGCACTGCATTATCAAGTTCCTCCAAGATTTCAGGCTCCTGAAGGCTAGGAGGTGATACATTGGAATTCTAGAGGGACACTATAATTTAATAGAGTAAATCTACAAAATCTCAGCATTCCACTGATACCTGACCAATATGAGAAAACAAGGGAAGAAAATGTCCCAAACACAACTAGATGCTACATCAATAAAATCCAATGACAGCATGGCAGAAGAAATGTCAGAAAGGGAGTTCATAATGTACATAATTAAAATGATCAGGGAAGAAAATGATGAGATGAAAGTGCAAATGCAGTCATTGAATGATCACACCAATCAACAGGCAAAAGAGCAAATACAGAAAGCAAAAGATCATTTCATTAAAAAGTTAGAGATACTGAAAAACAAACAAACAGAAATCCTTGAAATGAAGGAAACAATAAACCAAATTAAAAACTCCATAGAAAGCATAACCAATAGGATAGAACACCTGGAAGACAAAACCTCATACACTGAAGACAAAATATTTAACCTTGAAAACAAAGTTGACCAAACAGAGAAGATGGTAAGAAATCATGAACAGAATCTCCAAGAACTATGGAATATCATGAAAAGGCCAAATTTAAGAATTACTGGGTTTGAGAAAGGCACAGAGAAACAAACCAAAGGAATGAACAATCTATTCAATGAAATAATATCAGAAAAATTCCCAAATCTGTTGAGGGCCATCGTGGAAAAAATGGCACCTGGCAGTGAGCCAAAGGGCACTGGCTACCAAAATAAGGAAGTACCCATTAAGGCTGCTTGCTGTTACTAGTTCCTTGGAGACTTATGACGTGTTAACACCAAGCTCAAGGATTGACTATCTAATATCATGACGCGCATGGACAGCTCGTGATTTATATAGTGTTATGCTGGCATTCCTCTGCATGCTTTCCTGTGTGAGAGAAAGCTTTGCTATAATTGGCTGATAAGCTAGGAGCCTGGGGGAGGAGAGAAAGAGAGAGAAGAAGAAGGGAGATAGAGGGAGAACAAAGAAGACAGAGAAACAGGGAGGACGCAATAAATCTCGCCAAGCTAAAGCTTAGTGGTGTTCCCTTTCTCTGCTCCAATTCCGCTGGATGGAACAAGTGGTGGCCCATACCAGGAACTTCTTTCTCCTTCTGCATCCTCCCAGGTAAGTAACTTAAGGTAAACTATAGGAAAACTGTAGGATAGTCTCCCAGAAATCTCTGGCCACAGTGTATGAGGGGGAAGCCACATAGCCCTGGTGAAGGGGACCACATAGCCCCAGTGAGGGGGGCCACATAGTCCCAGTGAAGGGAACCACATAGTCCCAGTAAAGGAGGCCACATAACTCCAGAATGGCGTCACAAGTGTCAAAAAATCAAATGATAAGAATCATACAAGATGTACTTAAGGCTAATGGGACTGCCATAAAATGATCTACTGTAACAGCATATGTAACTACACTGGCCAAGGTTAGTTCTTGGTTTTTGGAAGAGGGAGTCCTAAATATTCCACAATGGAAACATCACAAAGAGGATCTTATCAAAGCAGAAAAGCAATCCCGGTTACCTAGAGGTAGTTTCCCATGTGGCAGCTCATTAAGGAATATCTAACATCTGAGAAAGGCAGAATAAAAACTTTAGTAGAAGAAGGAAATAAGTGTCTGGAGAGATAAAGGAACAACTAAGTGTAAATTCTCATAAAGAGGAAGAAGAGGAGGAGGTCATACTGGGGAGGAATTAGAGAGAGCATCAGGGACACAGTCACCCCCATCAGTTATGTCAAGAAGGAACACCAATCCCTTCCTGGAGGCAGCAGCTCTCCCCCAAGCAGCCTGCCTCCTATATCCCCCAAGGTACCCTTGGGAGGAGTTAGCTCATACTATAAATCAGATGGGTTTTTCACCACGGGGAAAAGAAACCCTCATTAAGGAAACCTCAGCAGTCCCACAACTCTTCCCTGTGCTAGAGGACCAAAATAGAAAAGATTCCGCCAACCTCTAGATTTCAAAACAGTAAAAAATTTTAAGGAAGTAGTGGCTACATACAGTCCTCAAGCTCCATATACAATTAGTATGTTGGAATCAGTATCGGGACTGAATCTACTGCTGGAAGATTGGAAAAGGCTATGGAAGCTGTGCTATCAGGGGGGCAATACCTAGTGTGGAAAACTGCCTGGCAGGAGTCCTCATTAGAAACGGCATGCTGTAATGCTGCTGCAGGCTTTCCTCAAAGAAATGTAGAAATGCTAACAGGAGAAGGAAACTATGAAGGTATTCAACAGCAGATTATTTATGATCCTGGTGTGTACACACAAATTGCTGCTGCTGCCACAAAAGTTTGAAAATTAATTCAAGGGACAGAAGATTTACAGGGACAGTTGTCCAAAGTGATTCAGGGAAGTAACGGATCAGTTGCAGATTTTGTTGATAGATTAATCCAAACTGCTGCTAGAGTATTTGGGGATTCAGAACAAGCAATGCCCTTAATAAAACAATTAGCTTATGATCAAGCAAATAAATGGTGTAAAGAAACTATAAGACCATGGAAAAATAAAGATTTTAGTACCTATATAAAGGTCTGCAGGGATATCAATGATGCAGTCATCACAGGACAAGTAATAGCCGCTGCTCTTCATGGGCCAAATTGGGGGCCACTGAACCATTAAAGATAAAATGAAAATCCAATAATCCTATCTGGGTCCCCCAGTGGCCCTTTTCTAAAGAAAAGATAGAGGTGACCCAGGAAATAGTCAACAATTAAAGGAAAACCATATCATTCCTTCCACTTCCCCTTGGAAACACCCATTTTTGTCATAAAAAAGAAGTCTGGGAAATGGCGACTCTTGCAAGATCTGAGAGCCATAAATTCCAGTATGCTTATTATGGGCCCAGTGCAACTGGGTCTCCGCTCATTAGCTGCTATTCCAAAACATTGTCATATCATCTCTATAGACATAAAAGATTGTTTCTTTTCCATTCCTGTGCATCCTGAGGATAACCCTCGATTTGCCTTTTCCATTCCTTCTTTAAATAATGAAGGGCCTAATACTAGATACCAATGGGTGATCCTTCCCCAGGGAATGGCAAATAGTCCCACTATGTGTCAAATATATGTTGGCAAGGCTATATCACAGATTAGACAAAATTGTAAAGAACTTTATTGTCTCCATTATATGGATGATATTCTTTTGGCTTATAGGGAACAGGACACTTTATTAGGAGTATTTGACAATATTATTGAGACCCTACAGAAATGGGGGTTACATGTGGCCCCAGAAAAAGATGCAAACCAGAAGTCCTATTACGTTTCTAGGACATCAAATATTAGATACCTGTGTTAGACCACAAAAAATTTAATTAGCCACAGAAAAGCTTAAGACTCTAAATGATTTCCAAAAATTATTAGGTGATATAAATTGGGTAAGGCCAAATTTGGGAATCACCACTGGTCAACTTAAGCCTCTGTTTGATATTCTCCAAGGAGATTCAGACCCTACATCCCCCAGAAATTTAACTCCTGAAGGTAGAAAAGCCTTGAGATTAGTAGAACAAGCTTTAGAAAATGCTCATAGTGATAAAGTTGATCTATCCTTGCCTTTTAATCTCATGGTATTAGATTCTAAATATACTCCTACAGGTCTATGTGGCATACTGGATCCCTGATATGGATCCATTTGCCAATGTCCCCCCAAAATGTTGTTTCCCCATATCCTGTGATGGTGGCAAATCTAGTTGTATTAGGAATTAAGACAGCCCTTCGAGTTTTTGGAGTTCATCCATCCTTAGACAGTTATTGTCCCGTACATGGCAAAACAGATTAAAATACTAGTTAACAATAATGAAGATTGGGCAGTTTTCTATTGTTCCACCATGGCCACATTTGATAATTACTTGCCAAGATCACCTATTGTCAGCTTCTTCAAAAGACATCCTGTATTTTCCCTCAGGTTGTTAAGGCTCAACCTAACCCAGCAGCAAAAATAATCTTTACAGATGGCTCCTCCTCCAGTACAGCTACATAGTTTCTGATAAAGTGCAGACTATTATTAATTCTCATAAGTCTGCTCAAAAAACTGAACTAGAAGCAATAATAACTGCCTTACAAATATTTACTGAGGAACATTTAAGTATTTATACTAACAGTCTCTATATTGCCCAGCTTGTGCCATGGCTTGAGACAGCTGGACCCATTAGTCCTCAATCTACCTTACAATAATGCTTTTATCAAGTACAAACTCTTCTGTGGGCTCGTAAAGAACCTTTATATATAGGCCATAACAAAACATATTCAGGCTTTCTGACCAGAAAAAGCTCGAAGTCCCGGAGCCAGCGCAGCATACTCTGGCATGCAAGCAGCTTCAGGGACCAGGATAGGGCAGCCAGAGACTTCCCCAAGCAGCCTGGCCCCCTGTGGTGGGAGGTGCCTTCCAAGGCTAGCTTCTCAGAGCAGATCGCCCAGTGAGAGGCTTTCTACATAGAGTCAGCCACAAGTCCCCGAACCAACGGAGAGCTTCGATCCGCAAGCAGCCTCTGGGATCAGGGCAGGGCAGCCAGAGACCTCTTCAGGTGGCTCTGCCCACTCTGGCCGCAGGCTCTTTCCTCAGGGTGATCCAAGATGGTGGCCTAGAGGGTGACTGCATCCCCAGTCGCTGCAGAACCCAGTAGTTAAGAAGGGTAGGCATTGAGAGACTTGGACTGAAATAGAACCACAGGTGATTCTGCCCACTGGGTAAAGCTCAGCCCGGGTGGGAGTCACAGATACAGGTGGCTTATCAGAGCAGGGCAGGGCAGCTAGAGTCTTCCCCAGGTAGCCTTCCACACTCCGGCGGTGGGCTCCTCCCACAAGGCCAGCTGCACGGTGCAGGCCCCCAGTGAGAGCCTTTCCGCACAGAGCCAGCTCCAAACCCTGGAACCAGTAGGGGGCTAGGGGCAGCTTTCTTCTGATGCACTGCATTATCAAATTCCTCCAAGACATCAGGCTACTGAAGGCTGGGAGGTGATACACTGGAAATCTACTGGGACACTATAAGCCAATAGAGGAAATCTGCAATATCTCAGGGTCCCACTGACAGCTGACCAATATGATAAAACAAGGGAAGAAAATGTCCCAAACAAACCTAGATAATACATCAATAAAACCCAATGACAGCACAGCAGAAGAAATGTCAGAAAGGGAGTTCAGAATGTACGTAATTAAAACGATCAGGGAAGCTAATGAGGAGATGAAAAAGCAAATGCAGGCATTGAAGGAGGAGAGGAAAGAGCAAATGCAGGCATTAAATGATCACACTGATAAAGAGTTAAAAGACCAAATATGGGAAGCAAGAGATCATTTCAATAAAGAGTTAGAGATATTGAAAAAAAAACAAACTGAAATCCTTGAAATGAAGGAAACAATAAACCAAGTTAAAAACTCCATAGAAAGCAAAATCAATAGGATAGAACACCTGGAAGAGAGAACCTCAGACATTGAAGAAAAAATATTTAATCTTGAAAACAAAGTTGGCCAAACAGAGAAGATGGTAAGAAATCATGAAGAGAATCTACAAGAATTATGGGATATCATGAAAAGGCCAAATTTAAGAATTATTGGGATTGAGGAAGGCTTAGAGAAACAAACCAAAGGAATGAACAATCTATTCAATGAAATAATAACAGAAAATTTCCCAAATCTGAAGAAGGAAATGGAAAAC
Source organism: Sciurus carolinensis (assembly GCF_902686445.1). NCBI lineage: Eukaryota > Metazoa > Chordata > Mammalia > Rodentia > Sciuridae > Sciurus > Sciurus carolinensis. The sequence continues at coordinate 73,895,328 of NC_062216.1, forward strand.
CAAGTCCAAGAGGCTTATAGAACTCCAAACATACAAAATTACAACAGACCCACACCAAGGCACATTATTATGAAAATACCTAACATACAAAATAAAGACAGAATTTTAAAGGCCGCAAGAGAAAAGAATCAAATTACATTCAGAGGGAAACCAATAAGAATATCAGCAGATTTTTCAATCCAGACCCTAAAAGCTAGAAGGGCGTGGAACAACATTTACCAAGCCCTGAAAGAAAACGGATGCCAACCAAGAATCTTATACCCAGCAAAACTTACCTTCAAATTTGATGATGAAATAAAATCATTCCATGATAAACAAAAGCTAAAGGAATTTACAAAAAGAAAGTCAGCATTACAGAACATTCTCAGCAAAATATTCCATGAGGAAGAGATGAAAAACAATGATGCAAATCAGCAACAGGAGGCGCTAGCCTAAAGGAATAGCCAAATCAAGGAGAAACCAAATCATGTCAAAAACAAATATAAGTCAAATGACTGGGAATACAAATCATATCACAATAATAACCCTGAATGTTAATGGCCTGAACTCATCAATCAAAAGACATAGACTGGCAGATTGGATTAAAAAGAAAAATCCAACAATATGCTGCCTGAAAGAGACTCATCTCATAGAAAGAGACACCCATAGACTAAAGGTGAAAGGATGGGGAAAAACATACCATGTACACGGACACAACAAAAAAGCTGGAGTATCCATCCTCATTTCAGATAATGTGGACTTCATACCAAAACTAGTTAGAAGGGATAAAGAAGGACATTACATGCTGCTTAAGGGAAGGATAAATCAGCAAGACATAACAATCATAAATATCTATGCCCCAAACATTGGCTCATCCACGTACATCAAACAAATCCTTCTCAATTCCAGAAATCAAATAGACCACAACACAATAATACTAGGCGATTTTAACACACCTCTCTCACCACTAGATAGATCGTCCAAACAAAAATTGAATAAAGAAACTATAGATCTCAACAACACAATCAACAATTTAGACTTAACAGACATATATAATATATACCATCCAACAAAGAACGAATACACTTTCTACTCAGCAGCACATGGATCCTTCTCTAAAATAGACCATATTTTATGCCACAAAGCTACTGTTAGCAAATACAAAAAGATAGAGATACTACCTTGTATTTTATCAGATCCTAATGGATTGAAATTAGAAATAAATGACAGAATAAAAAACAGAAACTTCTCCAATACCTGGAGATTAAATAATACACTATTATATGATGAATGGATAACAGAAGACATCAGGAGGCAAATAAAAAAATTCTTAGAAGTAAACAAGAACAAAGACACATTATATCAAAATCTCTGGGACACTATGAAAGCAGTACTTAGAGGAAGATTTATTTCATGGGGCACATTCAATAAAAGAAGTAGAAATCAACAAATAAATGACTTAACACTACAGCTCAAAGCACTAGAAAAAGAAGAGCAGACCAATACCAAAAGTAGTAGAAGACAGGAAATAGTTAAAATCAGAGCCGAAATCAACGAAATTGAAACAAATGAAACAATTGGAAAAATTGACAAAATAAATAGTTGGTTCTTTGAAAAAATAAATAAAATTGATAAACCCTTAGCCACACTAACAAAGAGAAAGAGGGAGAAAACTCAAATTACTAAAATTCAGAATGAACAAGGAAACATCACAACAGACACGAGTGAAATACAAAACATAATTAGAAGCTATTTCAAAAATCTATACTCCAACAAAACAGAAAACCTCGAAGACATCAACAAACTTCTAGAGACATATGAATTACCTAAACTGAATGAGGAAGACATACACAACTTAAATAAGCCAATTTCAAGCAATGAAATAGAAGAGGTCATCAAAAGCCTACCAACAAAGAAAAGTCCAGGACCAGATGGGTTCTCAGCCGAGTTCTACAAAACCTTTAAAGAAGAGCTCATTCCAATACTCCTCAAACTATTCCATGAAATAGAAGAGGAGGGAACCCTCCCAAACTCGTTCTATGAAGCCAATATTACCCTGATACCTAAACCAGACAGAGACACATCGAGGAAAGAACATTTCAGACCAATATCCTTAATGAACATCAATGCAAAAATTCTCAACAAAATTTTAGCAAATGGCATACAAACATATATTAAAAAGATAGTGCACCACGATCGAGTGGATTTTATCCCAGGGATGCAAGGTTGGTTCAACATTCGGAAATCAATAAATGTCATTCACCATATCAATAGACTTAAAGTCAAGAATCACATGATTATTTCAATAGATTCAGGAAAAGCATTCGATAAAATACAGCATGCCTTCATGGTTAAAACACTAGAAATTGGGGTAGTGGGAACATTCGTTAACATTATAAAGGCCATCTACGCTAAGTCCATGGCCAATATCATTCTAAATGGTGAAAAACTGAAAGCGTTCCCCCTAAAAACTGGAAGAAGGCAGGGATGCCCTCTTTCACAACTTCTATTCAACATCGTTCTTGAGACTCTAACCAGAGCAATTAGACAAACCAAAGAAATTAAAGGGATACGAATAGGAAAAGAAGAACTCAAACTATTCCTGTTTGCTGATGACATGTTTAAATATTTAGAGGAACCTGGAAATTCCACCAGAAAACTTTTAGAACTCATAAGTGAATTCAGTAAAGTAACAGGTTACAAGATCAATGCTCATAAATCCAATGCAGTTTTATACATAAGTGATGAATCTTCAGAAAGAGAAATTAGGAAAACTACCCCATTCACAATAGCATCAAAAAAAATAAAATACTTGGGAGTCAATCTCACAAAAGAGGTGAAAGACCTCTACAATGAGAACTACAGAACACTAAAGAAAGAAATTCAAGAAAACCTTAGAAGATGGAAAGATCTCCCATGTTCCTGGATAGGCAGAATTAATATTGTCAAAATGGCTATATTACCTAAAGTGCTATACAGATTCAATGCAATTCCAATTAAAATCCCAATGATGTACCTTGCAGAAATAGAGCAAGCAATTATGAAATTCATCTGGAAGATTAAAAAACCTAGAATAGCTAAAGCAATCCTCAGTAGCAAGAGCGAAGCAGGGGGTATTGCAATACCAGATCTTCAACTCTACTACAAAGCAATAGTAACAAAAACGACATGGTATTGGTACCAAAATAGACAGGTAGATCAATGGTACAGAATAGAGGACATGGACACAAACCCAAATAAATACAATTTTCTCATACTAGACAAAGGTTCCAAAAATATGCAATGGAGAAAAGATAGCCTCTTCAACAAATGGTGCTGGGAAAACTGGAAAACCATATGCAATAGAATGAAATTAAACCCCTATCTCTCACCCTACACAAAACTCAACTCAAAATGGATCAAGGACCTCAGAATCAGACCAGAGACCCTGCATCTTATAGAAGAAAAAGTAGGTCCAAATCTTCAACTTGTTGGCTTAGGATCAGACTTCCTTAACAGGACTCCCATAGCACAAGAAATAAAAGCAAGAATCAACAACTGGGATAGATTCAAACTAAATAGCTTTCTCTCAGCAAAGGAAACTATCAGCAATGTGAAGAGAGAACCTACAGTGTGGGAGAATATCTTTGCCAACCATACCTCAGATAGAGCGCTAATTTCCAGAATGTATAAAGAACTCAAAAAACTCTACATGAAGAATACAAATAATCCAATCAACAAATGGGCTAAGAAAATGAACAGACACTTCACAGAAGAAGATGTACAAGTAATCAACAGATATATGAAAAAATGTTCTACATCCCTAGTAATAAGGGAAATGCAAATCAAAACTACCCTAAGTTTTCATCTCACCCCAATTAGAATGGCGATTATCAAGAACACAAGCAACAATAGGTGTTGGCGAGGATGTGGTGAAAAAGGAAGACTCATACATTGCTGGTGGGGTTGCAAATTAGTGCAGCCACTCTGGAAAGCAGTGTGGAGATTCCTCAGAAAGCTTGGAATGGAAACATCATTTGACCCAACTATTCCACTTCTTGACCAATACCCAAAGGACTTAAAATCAGCATACTTCAGAGATACAGCCGAATCAATGTTCATTGCTGCTCAATTCACCATAGCCAGATGGTGGAACCAACCTAGATGCCCTTCAGTTGATGAATGGATAAAGAAACTGTGGCATATATATACAATGGAATATTACTCCGCAATGAAGAATGATAAAATTATGGCATTTGCAGGCAAATGGATGAAATTGGAGAATATCATGCTAAGTGAGATAAGCCAATCTCAAAAAACTAAAGGATGAATGATCTCACTGATAAGCGGATGAGGACATATAATGGGGGGTGCGAGGTGTTAGCATTAGGTTTAGGCTTAGGTGTAGGGTTAGGGATAAGGAGAGCAGTAAGAATGAAGGAAAGAAGGACTGTATAGAGGGAAAAGAGGGGTGGGAGGGGTGGGGGGGGAAGGGAAAAATAATCAAACATCATTGCCCTATGTAAACGTATGATTACACAAATGGTATGCCTTGACTCCATGTACAAATAGAGAAACAACATGTATCCCATTTGTATACAATAATAATAAAAAAAAAACACATTCAGGCTTACATGGGCCTTTAGCACAAGGAAATTCTACTGCAGACTCAGGTACTCAATATCCTCATGTATTTAATATTGTAGAAAAAGCACTTAATTTCCATAAAGATTTTCATGTCAATGCTACTATTCTCAAAATAAAATATAACATTACAAAAGAACAAGCCAGAAATATAGTAAAACAGTGTCCTGCCTGTGCTCCTCATTTATTTGTTCCTCATTTTGGAGTCAATCCTAGAGGACTGCTTCCAAATCATCTATGGCAGATGGATGTCACCCATATCGCTGAATTTGGTACTTTAAGATTTGTACATGTAACTGTAGTTACCTACTCAGGATATATATTTGCTACTGCCCATACAGGGGAAAAGACAAAAGATGTAATCAGTCATTTCCTTCAAGCCTTTGCTACCATGGGAAGACCAAAATCATTTAAAAAAGATAATGGGCCTGCATATACTTCTTCATTCCAACGGTTTTGCTCAAAGTTTAATATCTATCATTCTACAGGATTGCCGTACACTCCACAAGGACAAGCTATTGTGGAAAGGGTTAATCAAACATTAAAGGTCTGCTTAACTAAACAAAAAGGGGGAATACGGGCATTAACCCCTCCCAAGAACAGACTTAACCTTGCTTTATTCACCCTCAAGTTTTTAAATTTGGACGCTATGGGTTGTACTGTGGCTGATAGAAATTTTGGTGGAAAATGTGGTGGCCATCCATAAGCAATGTGGAAAGACATCTTGACTGGGTCCTGGAAAGGATCTGACCCAGTATTAATTTGGGGGAGAGGATCTGTTTGTGTTTTTCCTCAGGACCAATAACAACCTATCTGGGTCCTGGAGCGCTTGGTAAGAACTATCCATAGGTTAGAAAATGGCACCAAGCCGATTTCACCTCCTTTTATCAATCTTTCCCCACTACTCCCATATGTGTCACATCTCTGTTTATGTTCATTCTAACAGTTCTAAGATTAATATAAACATTACTAATAACAATGATAATGATACTGAGGTCCTTAACTGCACTAACCAAGAGTGTTATGTGTCTAGTGGTTGAAATGCTTCATTATTTCCTCTGACTGTGATTGCCAGGATTCCAAAATTTATTCCAGTCCCAGTAACCTTAAATCATAGTGAGTGGAATTTTCTACCCGTGAGAGGAAAAGGAGATTTTGGTATCTCAGCTATTAGAGCCATAGCTGTTGCTGCAGCAGCTGCTGGGGCTGCTGCCACTGCTGCTGGACTTGCCCTAGGAACTGCTATTCCTACTGCTCACATGCTCAACAACCTGTCACGAGCCACTGCTGAAGCATTGACAGTCCAGGAAAACATCAATACACATCTCACCATGGGAATCTTGATTCTAAACCAAAGAGTGGACTTACTACAAGAACAAGTGGACATGTTGACTGTTACTGCACAGACGGGCTGTCTAGTGCATGCCCAAGCACTATGTGTTACCCCTATACCCTATTCTAATATTACTGCTGCTGCAAAATCTGTCCAAACAGTTTGGAAGCATGCTTAATGGGACATGGACTAAAGAGTTTACTAATTTGACTACCCTATTAAGAAATTCTATATTTGTGGTAAATAGTACTCAGGTCAAAGTCCCGGGTATGCCAGAAGCCATTAGTTTCTTACAGTCAGCATTACAATTTGAAAAACAATGGATGGGAAGTTTTGCTATGATGGGATTATTGTTCTTGCTGTTATTATTGCTGCTCAGATATCTGTTGTCTCTAAGGAGTCATCAAAGACAGCAAGCCTTAGGGCTACGGCAAGCCCTTATGGCCTTGGACCAAGGCTCTGACCCCCGGATTTGGCTCTCCCAATTACAGGGCTGGTAGTCAAAGATAGGTTAGCACAGGGTGGACTTTATACCAAACTAAGATAGGGATCCAAGCATGCCAACAGCTCTTTGACTCCCAATGATGGGTAAGAATAAAGTCTGACTCTGGTACCTAAGACAGACACAGTCACTGTCCTTTTCTTTTAATAATAAAAAGGGAGAGCCTGTTGAGGGCCGTCTTGGACAAGATGGTGCCTGGCAGTGAGCCAAAGGGCACTGGCTACCAAATTAAGAAAGTATCCAAAAAGGCTGCCTGCCTACTAGTTTCTTGGAGACTTATGACGTGCTAACACCAAGCTCAAGGATTGGCTATCTAATATCATGCTGCACATGGACAGTTTGTGATTTATATAGTGTTGTGCTGGCATTCCTCTGTATGCTTTCCTGTGTGAGAGAAAGCTTTACTATAATTGGCTGATAAACTAGGAGCCTGGGGGAGGAGAGAGGGAGAGAGAAGAAGAAGGGAGATAGAGGGAGAACAAAGAAGACAGAGAAACAGGGAGGACGCAATAAATCTCACCAAGCTAAAGATTAGTGGTGTTTCCTTTTTCTGCACTGATTCCATGGGACGGAACACAAATCTGAAGAATGAAATGGAAAATCAAGTACAAGAGGCTTATAGGACTCCAAATACACAAAATTACAATAGAACCACACCAAGGCACATTATAATGAAAATACCTAACATACAAAATAAAGACAGAATTTTAAAGGCTAAGAGATAAAGGAATCAAATTACATTCAGGGGGAAACCTATATGGATATCAGTAGATTTTTCAATTCAGACCATAAAACCTAGAAGGGTCTGGAACTACATTTTTCAAGCCCTGAAAGAAAATGGATGCCAACCAAGAATATTAAACTCAACAAAACTCACCTTCAGATTTGCCGACAATATAAAATCCTTACATGAGAACCAAAAGCTTAAAGAATTTACAGAAAGAAAGCCAGCATTACAGAACATTCTCAGCAAAATATTCCATGAGGAAGAGATGAAAAATAATGATGCAAATCTCAAAGGGAGGAACTATCCAAAGGAATAGCCAAATAAAGGAGAAACCAAGTCATGTCAAAAAACGAAAATGAGTCAAATGACCTTGATACAAATCATTTTGCAGTAATAACCCTGAATGTTAATGGCTTATCTTATCAATCAAAAGACATAGACTGGCAGATTGGATAAAAAAGAAAAAACCCACAATACACTGCCTACAAGAAACTCATCACATAGAAAGAGATTCCCACAGACTAAAAGTGAAAGAATGGGAAAAAACATACAATTTATGTGGACACAGCCAAAAACCGGAGTATCCATCCTCATATCAGATAATGTGGACTTCAAGCCAAAGTTAGTCAGAAGGGATATAGAAGGACATTTCATACTGCTTAAGGGAAGCATAAATCAGCAAGACATAACAATCATAAATATTTATGCCCCGAACATTGACTCATCCACGTACGTCAAACAAATCCTTCTCAATTCCAGAAATCAGATAGACCACAACACAATAATAGTAGGCAATTTTAACACACCTCTCTCACCACTAGATAGATCGTCCAAACAAAAATTGAATAAAGAAACTATAGATCTCAACAACACAATCAACAATTTAGACTTAACGGACATATATAGAATATACCATCCAAACAAAGAGCAAATATACTTTCTTCTCAGCAGCACATGGATCCCTCCCTAAAATAGACCATATTCTATGCCACAAAGCTAATGTTAGCAAATATAAGAAGACAGAGACACTACCTTGTAGTCTATCAGATCATAATGGATTGAAATTAGAAATAAATGACAGAATAAAAAACAGAAACTTCTCCAATACCTGGAGATTAAATAATACCCTATTGTACGATGAATGGATAACAAAAGATATCAGGAGGGGAATAAAAAAAAATTCTAGTGGTAAGCAAGAACAAAGATACATCATATCAAAATCTCTGGGACACTATGAAAGCAGTACTTAGAGGAAAATTTATTTCATGGAGCGCATTCAATAAAAGAAGAGAAAATCAACAAGTAAATGACCTAACACTACAGCTCAAAGCCCTAGAAAAAGAAGAACAGAGCAACACCAAAAGTAGTAGAAGACAGGAAATAGTTAAAATCAGAGCTGAAATGAATGAAATTGAAACAAAAGAAACAATAGAAAAAATTGACAAGATAAATAGTTGGTTCTTTGAAAAAATAAACAAAATTGATAAACCCTTAGCCACACTAACAAAGAGAAGGAGAGAGAAAACTGAAATTACTGAAATTTGGAGTGAACAAGAAAATATCACAATAGACACAATTGAAATACAAAACATAATTAGAAGCTATTTTGACAGTCTATACTCCAAAAAATAGAAAATCTCAAAGACACCAACAGGTTGTAAGAGACATATGAATTATCTAAACTGAACCAGGAGGACATACAAAATTTAAATAGATCAATTTCAAGTAATGAAATAGAAGAAGTCATCAAAAGTCTACCAACAAAGAAAAGTCTGGGACCAGATGGGTTCTCAGCCGAGTTCTACAAAACATTGAAAGAAGAGTTCATTCCAATACTTTTCAAAGTATTCCATGAAATAGAAGAGGAGGGAACCCTCCCAAACTCATTCTATGAAGCCAATATCACTCTGCTACCTAAACCAGACAGAGACACATCGAGGAAAGAAAATTTCAGACCAGTATCCTTAATGAACATCAATGCAAAAATTCTCAACAACATTTTAGCAGATCACATGCAAAATTATATTAAAAGGATAGTGCAGGGGGATTTCAAGATGGCAGACTAGAGGGTGGCTGCATTTCATGTTGCTCCAGGACTCAGGATTCAAGAAGAAGAGATATTGAGAGACTTGGGACCAACTCAAAGCCACTGGGTGAGTCTCTCCCATTGAGGAGGCATCCCGGATGGAGTGGTAGTCCTGGAACGCAGGGAACTTTGTGAAGTAGAGTTGCCCAATGAGACACCTCTCCCCCCGCTGGAGCAGTGAACTTGGTCAACTGGGAGCCTTGTAGAGGAGGCTGCTCAGCACAATGCTTGGACTCAGAGCAACCCACCAGGGCTCTGGGGAGGCCCAGAGGAGGAGCTGTGTGGCAAGCTGTTTGGACTCAGAGCAACTGCTCCTGAACACCGGGGGGCTGCCCAGAGGAAGAGGAGGAGTGTGGCAGGTCACTTGGACTCGAAGTGACTATACCAGCACTACGGGCGGTTCTCGGGAGAAGGAGGTATGCAGTGAGTTGCTTGGACTCCTAGAGATTGCACTGAAACACCGTGTGGCTGCCTGGAGGAAGAGGAGTGCGGCGGGTTGCTGGGACTCAGAGCAACTGTATGGGGCTCCAGGTGACGGCTCAGAGGAGGGGCCACATAGCCAGGTGATTAGGTGCAGAGCAGGGTCCCAGGACCGAGGCGGCTTCTCGGTGGAATTGCTGCTCAGAGACAAGCTGAGAGGCGGAGCGAAGTTTCCAGGACTGCGGGCAGATTCTCTGAGGAGAGGCAGCCTAAGGAGACTCGTCTGCGAAACGGTGAGGCTCCCAGGCCCAGGAGGTAGTTCTGGGCCCCGGGGAACATTGCAGAGGAAGGCAGCCCAGCCCAGGCAGTAGTTGTGGATTGAGGGGAAACTCTAGGGTGGAAACTGACCAGCAAGACCTCCCCACTGGGTGAGTCTTTCCTGCTGGGTGGGGTTTTCCCACAAGGATGGTAAAACCAGAGACACAGGCCCAAACAGGCCTTGCCTCAGCCCGTAGCCTGGTTCCCCTTTGGATGACCATTGGTCAACAAGTGGAGGAACCTCTGCCAACTAGCAGGGAATATATCCCACCTGAAGGCCACCACCCCTAGAGAGGCAGCCTCCTTGTGGAGCACCGCATTATCAACTTCCTCCAAGACTTCAGGCTACTGAAGGATAAGAGGGGATATATTAGAAATCTTCAGGGACATTGTAAGTCAATAGAGGAAATCTGCAATATCTCAGCGGTACACTGATAACTGAACAATATGAGAAAACAAGGGAAGAAAATGCCCCAAACAAATCTAGATGTTACATCAATAAAATCCAACAACAGCATGGCAGAAGAAATGACAGAAAGGGAGTTCAGAATGTACATAATTAAAATGATCAGAGATACAAACGATGAGATGAAAGAGCAAATGCAGTCATTGAATGATGAAAGAGCAAATGCAGGCATTGAAAGATCACACCAATCAACAGTTAAAAGAGCAAATACAGAAAGCAAAAGATCATTTCAATAAAGAATTAGAGATAATGAAAAAAACCAAACAAACAGAAATCCTTGAAAAGAAGAAAACAATAAACCAAATTAAGAACTCCATAGAGAACACAACCAATAGGATAGAACACCTGGAAGACAGAACCTCAGATATTGAAGACAAAATATTTAACCTTGAAAACAAAGTTGAACAAACAGAGAAGATGGTAAGAAATCATGAACAGAATCTCCAAGAACTATGGGATATCATGAAAATGCCAAATTTAAGAATTATTGGGATTGAGGAAGGCTTAGAGAAACAAACCAAAGGAATGAACAATCTATTCAATGAAATAATATCAGAAAATTTCCCAAATCTGAAGAATGAAAAGGAAAATCAAGTTCAAGAGGCTTATAGGACTCTAAATATACAAATTACAACAGACCCACACCAGGGCACATTATAATGAAAATACCTAACATACAAAATAAAGACAGAATTTTAAAGGCTGTGAGAGAAAAAAACCAAATTACATTCAGGGGGAAACCAATACAAATATCAGCAGATTTTACAATCCAGACTCTAAAAGCTAGAAGGACCTGGAACAATATTTTTCAAGCCCTGAAAGAAAATGGATGCCAACCAAGAGTCTTCTACCCAGCAAAACTTACCTTCAAATTTGACGATCAAATAGAATCCTTCCATGATAAACAAAAGCTAAAAGAATTTACAAAAAGAAAGCCAGCATTACAGAACATTCTCACCAAAATATTCCATGAGGAAGAGATGAAAAACAAAGAAGCAAATCAGCAAATGGAGGAATTATCCTAAAGGAACTGTCAAATAAAGGAAGAACCAAGTCGTGTCAAAAAATAAATAAATAAATAAAATTTTTTAAATGACCAAATGACTGGGAATACAAATCATATCTCAATAATAACCCTGAATGTTAATGGCCTGAACTCATCAATCAAAAGACATAGATTGGCAGATTGGATTAAAAAGAAAGATGCAACAATATGTTGCCTGCAAGAGACTCACTTCATAGAAAGAAATACCCATAGACTAAAGGTGAAAGGATGGGGAAAAACATACCATGCACATGGACTCAGCAAAAAAGCTGGAGTATCCATCCTCATTTCAGATAATGTGGACTTCAAGCCAAAGTTAGTCAGAAGGGATAAAGAAGGACATTTCATACTGCTTAAGGGAAGCATAAATCAGCAAGACATAACAATCATAAACATCTATGCCCCAAACAGTGGCTTATCCATGTATGTCAAACAAATCCTTCTCAATTTCAGAAACCAAATAGACCATAACACAATATACTAGGTGATTTTAACATGCATCTCTCACCACCGGATGGATCTTCCAAACAAAAATCGAAAAAAGAAACCATAGATCTCAATAACACAATCAATAATTTAGACTTAACGGATATTTATAGAATATACCATGCAACCAAGAGTGAATACACTTTTTTCTCAGCAGAACATGCATCCTTCTCTAAAATAGAACATATATTATGCCACAAAGCTAATGTTAGCAAATATAAGAAGACAGAGACACTACCTTGTATTCTATCAGATCATAATGGATTGAAATTAGAAATAAACAAAAGAGAAAAAACAGAAACTACTCCAACACCTGGAGATTAAACAATATGCTATTATATGATGAATGGATAATGGAAGATATTAGGAAGAAAATTAAAAAAATTCTTAGAGCTAAATCAGAACAAAGAAACATCATATCAAAATCTCTGGGACACTATGAAAGTAGTATTTAGAGGAAAATTTATTTCATGGAGCGCATTCAATAAAAGAAGTAAAACTCAACAAATAAACAACCTAACACTACAGCTCAAAGCCCTAGAAAAAGAACAGAGCAACACCAAAAGTAGTAGAAGACAGGAAATAGTTAAAATCAGAGCTGAAATCAACAAAATTGAAACGAAAGAAACAATACAAAAAATTGACAAAATAAATAGTTGGTTCTTCAAAAAAATAAACAAAATTGATAAACCTTTAGCCACACTAACAAAGAGAAGATGAGAGAAAACCCAAATCACTAAAATTTGGAATGAATAAGGAAATATCACAACAGACACGATTGAAATACAAAACATAATTAGAAGCTATTTTGAAAATCTGTACTCCAAAAAAATAGAAAATTTCGAAGACATCAACAGGTTTCTAGAGACATATGAATTGCCTAAACTGAACGAGGAGGACATACAAAATTTAAGTAGACCAATTTCAAGTAATGAAATAGAAGAAGTCATCAAAAATCTACCAACAAAGAAAAGTCCAGGACAGATGGGTTCTCAGCTGAGTTCTACAAAACCTTTAAAGAAGAGCTCATTCCAATACTTCTCAAAGTTTTCCATGAAATACAAGAGGAGGGAACCCTCCCAAACTCATTCTATGGAGCCAATATCACCCTGATACCTAAACCAGACAGAGACACATCGAGGAAAGAACATTTCAGGTCAATATCTGTTATGAACATCAACGCAATTATTCTCAACAAAATTTTAGCAAATCGCATACAAAAACATATTAAAAAGATAGTGGGGGCGATCCAAGATGGCGGCCTAGAGGGAGACTGCACCCCCAGTCGCTCCAGAACCCAGGAGTTAAGAAGGGGAGGCATTGAGAGACTCGGACTGAAATAGAGCCACAGGTGAGTCTGCCCACTGGGTAAAGCTCGGCCCGGGTGGCAGGCCTAGATAGAGGTGGCTTATTGGAGCCGGGCAGGGCAGCTAGAGTCTTCCCCAGGTAGCCTTCCACACTCCGGCAGTGGGCTCCTCCCACACGGCCAGCTGCATGGTGCAGGCCCACAATGAGAGCATTTCCACACAGAACCAGTTCCAAACCTTGGAACCAGTAGGAGGCTAGGGGCAGTTTTCTTCAGATGCACTGCTTTATCAGATTCCTCCAAGACATCAGGCTACAGAAGGCTGGGAGGTGATACACTGGAAATCTACCGGGACACTATAAGCCAATAGCGGAAAACTGCAATATCTCAGGGTCCCACTGACAGCTGACCAATATGAGAAAACAAGGTAAGAAAATGTCCCAAACAAGCCTAGATACTACATCAATAAAACCCAATGACAGCACAGCAGAAGAAATGGCAGAAAGGGAGTTCAGAATGTACGTAATTAAAACGATCAGGGAAGCTAATGAGGAGATGAAAAAGCAAATGCAGGCATTGAAGGAGGAGAGGAAAGAGCAAATGCAGGCATTAAATGATCGCACCAATCAACAGTTAAAAGACCAAAATCGGAAAGCAAGAGATCATTTCAATAAAGAGTTAGAGATACTGAAAAAAAAAACAAACTGAAATCCTTGAAATGAAGGAAACAATAAACCAAGTTAAAAACTCCATAGAAAGCATAACCAATAGGATAGAACACCTGGAAGACAGAACCTCAGACATTGAAGACAAATTATTTAATCTTGAAAGCAAAGTTGGCCAAACAGAAAAGATGGTAAGAAATCATGAACAGAATCTACAAGAATTATGGGACATCATGAAAAGGCCAAATTTAAGAATTATTGGGATTGAGGAAGGCTTAGAGAAACAAACCAAAGGAATGAACAATCTATTCAATGAAATAATAACAGAAAATTTCCCAAATCTGAAGAATGAAATGGAAAACCAAGTCCAAGAGGCTTATAGAACTCCAAACATACAAAATTACAACAGACCCACACCAAGGCACATTATTATGAAAATACCTAACATACAAAATAAAGACAGAATTTTAAAGGCCGCGAGAGAAAAGAATCAAATTACATTCAGAGGGAAACCAATAAGAATATCAGCAGATTTTTCAATCCAGACCCTAAAAGCTAGAAGGGCCTGGAATAACATATACCAAGCCCTGAAAGAAAACGGATGCCAACCAAGAATCTTATACCCAGCAAAACTTACCTTCAAATTTGACGATGAAATAAGATCCTTCCATGATAAACAAAAGCTAAAGGAATTTACAAAAAGAAAGCCAGCATTACAGAACATTTTCCACAAAATATTCCATGAGAAAGAGATGAAAAACAATGATGCAAATCAGCAACAGGAGGAACTAGCCTAAAGGAATAGCCAAATAAAGGAGAAACCAAATCATGTCAAAAACAAATATGAGTCAATTGACTGGGAATACAAATCATATCACAATAATAACCCTGAATGTCAATGGCCTGAATTCATCAATTAAAAGACACAGACTGGCAGATTGGATTAAAAAGAAAAATCCAACAATATGCTGCCTGAAAGAGACTCATCTCATAGAAAGAGACACCCATAGACTAAAGGTGAAAGGATGGGGAAAAACATACCATGCACATGGACACAGCAAAAAAGCTGGAGTATCCATCCTCATCTCAGATAATGTGGACTTCAAACCAAAACTAGTCAGAAGGGATAAAGAAGGACATTACATGCTGCTTAAGGGAAGGATAAATCAGCAAGACATAACAATCATAAATATCTATGCCCCGAACATTGGCTCATCCACGTACGTCAAACAAATCCTTCTCAATTCCAGAAATCAAATAGACCACAACACAATAATACTAGGCGATTTTAACACACCTCTCTCACCACTGGATAGATCGTCCAAACAAAAATTGAATAAAGAAACTATAGATCTCAACAACACTATCAGCAATTTAGACTTAACGGACATATATAGAATATACCATCCAACAAAGAACGAATACACTTTCTTCTCAGCAGCACATGGATCCTTCTCTAAAATAGACCATATTTTATGCCACAAAGCTACTGTTAGCAAATACAAGAAGATAGAGATACTACCTTGTACTCTATCAGATCATAATGGATTGAAATTAGAAATAAATGACAGAATAAAAAACAGAAACTTCTCCAATACCTGGAGATTAAATAATACACTATTATATGATGAATGGATAACAGAAGACATCAGGAGGCAAATAAAAAAATTCTTAGAAGTAAACGAGAACAAAGACACATCATATCAAAATCTCTGGGACACTATGAAAGCAGTACTTAGAGGAAGATTTATTTCATGGGGTGCATTCAAAAAAAGAAGTAGAAATCAACAAATAAACGACTTAACACTACAGATCAAAGCACTAGAAAAAGAAGAGCAGACCAATACCAAAAGTAGTAGAAGACAGGAAATAGTTAAAATCAGAGCCGAAATCAACGAAATTGAAACAAATGAAACAATTGGAAAAATTAACAAAATAAATAGTTGGTTCTTTGAAAAAATAAATAAAATTGATAAACCCTTAGCCACACTAACAAAGAGAAAGAGGGAGAAAACTCAAATTACTAAAATTCAGAATGAACAAGGAAACATCACAACAGACACGAGTGAAATACAAAACATAATTAGAAGCTATTTCAAAAATCTATACTCCAACAAAACAGAAAACCTCGAAGACATCAACAAATTTCTAGAGACATATGAATTACCTAAACTGAACGAGGAAGACATACACAACTTAAATAAACCAATTTCAAGCAATGAAATAGAAGAGGTCATCAAAAGCCTACCAACAAAGAAAAGTCCAGGACCAGATGGGTTCTCAGCCGAGTTCTACAAAACCTTTAAAGAAGAGCTCATTCCAATACTCCTCAAACTATTCCATGAAATAGAAGAGGAGGGAACCCTCCCAAACTCATTCTATGAAGCCAATATCACCCTGATACCTAAACCAGACAGAGACACATCGAGAAAAGAAAATTTCAGACCAATATCCTTAATGAACATCGACGCAAAAATTCTCAACAAAATTTTAGCAAATCGCATACAAATATATATTAAAAAGATAGTGCACCATGATCAAGTGGGTTTTATCCCAGGGATGCAAGTTTGGTTCAACATTCGGAAATCAATAAATGTCATTCACCATATCAACAGACTTAAAGTTAAGAATCACATGATTATTTCAATAGATGCAGAAAAAGCATTCGATAAAATACAGCATCCCTTCATGCTCAAAACACTAGAAAAAATTGGGGTAGTGGGAACATTCCTTAACATTATAAAGGCAATCTACGCTAAGCCCATGGCTAATATCATTCTAAATGGTGAAAAACTGAAAGCGTTCCCCCTAAAAACTGGAACAAGGCAGGGATGCCCTCTTTCACTGCTTCTATTCAACATCGTTCTTGAGACTCTAGCCAGAGCAATCAGACAAACCAAAGAAATTAAAGGGATATGAATAGGAAAAGAAGAACTCAAACTATCCCTGTTCGCTGATGACATGATTATATATTTAGAGGAACCTGGAAATTCCACCAGAAAACTTTTAGAACTCATAAGTGAATTCAGTAAAGTAACAGGTTACAAGATCAATGCTCATAAATCCAATGCATTTTTATACATAAGTGATGAATCTTCAGAAAGAGAAATTAGGAAAACTACCCCATTCACAATAGCCTCAAAAAAAATAAAATACTTGAGAATCAATCTCACAAAAGAGGTGAAAGACCTCTACAATGAGAACTACAGAACACTAAAGAAAGAAATTCAAGAAAACCTTAGAAGATGGAAAGATCTCCCATGTTCCTGGATAGGCAGAATTAATATTGTCAAAATGGCTATACTACCTAAAGTGCTATACAGATTCAATGCAATTCCAATTAAAATCCCAATGATCTCGCTGATAAGCGAATGAGGACATATAATGGGGGTTGGGAGGGGTTAGCATTAGGTTTAGGGTTAGGTTTAGGGTTAGGGATAAGGAGAGCGGTAAGAATGAAGGAAAGAAGGACTGTATAGAGGGAAAAGAGGGGTGGGAGGGGTGGGAGGGGTGGGGGGAAGGGAAAAAAATAAACATCATTGCCCTATGTAATCGTATGATTACACAAATGGTATGCCTTGACTCTATGTACAAATAGAGAAACAACATGTATGCCATTTGTATATAATTAAAAAAAAAAAAAAAAAAAAAAAGATAGTGCACCATGATCAAGTGGGTTTCATCCCAGGGATGCAATGTTGGTTCAGCATCAGGAAATCAATAAATGTAATTCACCATATCAATAGACTTAAAGTCAAGAATCACATGATTATTTCAATAAATGCAGAAAAAGCATTTGATAAAATACAGCACCCCTTCATGCTCAAAACAATAGAAAAAATAGGGATAGTGTGAACATTCTTTAACTTTGTAAAGGCCATCTATGTAACGCACATGGCCAATATCATTCTAAATGGTGAAAAACTGAAAGCAATCCCGTTAAAAACGGGAAAAAAGCAGGGATGCCCTCTTTCACCACTTCTATTCAACATTGTCTTTGAAACTCTAGCCAGAGCAGTTAGATAGACCAAGGAATTTAAAGGGATACAAATAGGAAAAGAAGAACTCAAACTACCCCTATTTGCTGATGACATGATTATATATTTAGAGGAACTGGAAAATTCCACCAGAAAACTATTAGAGCTCATAAGTGAATTCAGTAAAATAGCAGGATATAAGATCAATCCTCATAGATCTAATGCATTTTCATACATAAGTGTTGAATCTTTGGAAAGAGAAGTTAGGAAAACTACCCCTTTCACAATAGCCTCAAAAAAATAAAATACTTAGGAATCAATCTAATGAAAGATGTGAAAGACCTCTACAATGAGAACTACAGAACACTAAAGAAAGAAATTAAAGAAAACATTAGAAGATGGAAAGATCTCCCATGTTCTTGGATAGGCAGAATTAATATTGTCAAAATGGCCATACTACCAAAAGTGCTATACAGATTCAATGCAAATTCAATTAAAATCCGAATGATGTACATTAAAGAAATACAGCAAGCAATCATGAAATTAATCTGGAAGAATAAGAAACCCAGAATAGCTAAAGCAATCCTTAGCAGGAAGGAAATCAACATCAGAACTGAAATCAACAAAATTGAAAGAAAAGAAACAATACAAAAAATTGACAAAATAAATAGTTGGTTCTTCAAAAAAATAAACAAAATTGATAAACCTTTAGCCACACTAACAAAGAGAAGATGAGAGAAAACCCAAATCACTAAAATTCGGAATGAACAAGGAAATATCACAACAGACTTGATTGAAATACAAAACATAATTAGCAGGAAGAACAAAGCAGAGGGTATCACAATACCAGAACTTCAGCTATACTACAAAGCAATAGTAACAAAAATGGCATGGTATTGGCACCAAAAGACAGGTAGACCAATGGTACAGAATAGAGGACATGGAAATAAATCCAAATAAATACAATTTTCTCATACTAGACAAAGGTGCCAAATATATGCAATGGTGAAAAGATAGCCTCTTCCATAATGGTGCTGGGAAAACTGGAAATCCATATGCAGTAGAATGAAAATAAACCCCTATCTCTCACCCTGCACAAAACTCAACTTAAAATGGATCAAGGACCTTGGAATCAGACCAGAGACCCTGCAACTTATAGAAGAAAAAGTAGGTCCAGATCTTCAACATGTTGGCTTAGGACCAGACTTCCTCAACAGGACTCCCATAGCACAAGAAATAAAAGCAACAATCAATAACTGGGATGGATTCAAACTAAAAAGCTTTCTCTCAGCAAAGTAAACTAACAGAAATGTAAAGAGAGAGCTTACAGAATGGGAGAAAATCTTTGCCACTCATACTTCAGATAGAGCACTAAAAGAACTCAAAAAACTCTACACCAAGAATACAAATAACCCAATCAACAAATGGTCTAAGGAAATGAGCAGACACTTCACAGAAGAAGATCTGCATACAGTCAACAGATATATGAATAAAATGTTCAACATCTTTTGTAATAAGAGAAATGCAAATCAAAACTACCCTAAGAATTCATCTCACCCCAATTAGAATGGCAATTATCAAGAATACAAGCAGCAACATGTGTTGGCGAGGATGTGGGGAAAAAGGTACACTCACACACTGCTGGTGGAGTTGCAAATTAGTGCAGTCACTCTAGAAAGCAGTGTGGAGATTCCTTAGAAAACTTGGAAAGGAACCATCTTTAACGCAGCTATCCCACTTCTTGGTCTATATCCAAAGGACCTAACATGCAGAGATGCAGAGATGCAGCCACATCAATGTTCATAGCTGCTCAATTCACAATAGCCAGATTGTGGAACCAACCTAGATGCACTTCAGTTGATGAATGGATAAAGAAACTGTGGTATATATATACAATGGAATATTACTCAGCCATAAAGAATAATAAATTTATGGAATTTGCAGGCAAATGAAGGAAATTAGAGAATATCATGCTAAGTGAGATAAGCCAATCTCAAAAAATCAAAGGACGAATGATCTCTCTGATAAGCGGATGATGACACATAGTGGGGGGTGGGAGGGAGGCAAGATGGAGGAAGGAGGGACTGTGTAGAGGGAACAGAGTGGTGGGAGGGGTTGGGGGAAGAAAATATAACAGGATGAATCCAACACTATTACCTTATGTTAATGTTTGTTTGCACAAATGGTATACCTTTACTTCATGTACAGAGAAACAACATGTATCTTTTTTGTGTACAATAAAAATAAATTTAAAAAAATCAATTTATAAACTAAAGTATCAATTAGTCCTGTAACTTGCAAACTTTTGAATCTATTTATCCTTGAGGAGGAAATTACAAATTAAAATAGGTTGAGGGAAAGGTAGAACAATGACTTGTCATATATTTGTTCAATCTGTGTCCTGAGATTACTTTTGTATATACACATAATGATGTACTTGTGGAATTTGCCACAATGATCAGTTTTAAGGTGTGGTATACAGCCTCTATAGTGCCACTCTATAAATGTTTTCCCTGAATCTGGGTACCCAATGGCCTTGTGTGATATTCTCCCCTTGAAGATGGGCTAGACATAGTGACTGACTTCTAATAAATGAATGATGTGTGAGTGATAGATAATTACATTCAATATTGGGTTACCATGGAATGGTGACTTCTGTTTTGACTGTCTCTCTTGTCTCTGTTAGTCTCTGCACCTATGTATTACATGTAAGGTCAATGAAAACTCCTGAGCAGTCCATGTAAATCGCACAAAGGAGAACATGACCATTGCCTAATACAAGTTGAGTGAGCTCAGAAATGGGTTCTCCAACCCAAGATGAAGTTTCCGATGATTGCAAAACCAACAGACAGCCGAACTGCACCTCATGAGAGAGCCTGACCTAAAGACATAATTTGTTATGCCAAAATAGATAACACACAGGTCTTGTTACTTATATAACCAATGTGAGTCTAACCTGATATTGGACCTCATTTTTTTTTCCTGAACAAGATGTAGAAAAATAAAATCAAAGGATAAATGATAAACTAGAAATATCTTTCTGTATACATATATATTTATATATATATATATATATATAAATACACACAGAGATAAAGGGTTAATATCGTTAATAAAAATGTCCCTTCCAAATGGAGAAAAAGGTGTCCTGAATACAATAGAAAAATAAGCAAAAGGGCATAATTATACATTTGCAAAATTGGTACAAGATGACCCTTACAATTTGAGAAGAGGCCTCCCCTGTAATAAGAGAAATACAATCAAGCTACACTAAGATACGGTTTCTCATCTATCAGATTGCAAAATGCTAAGGTTTATAACACAGCCAGTTTATAAGGCTGAAGGAAATAGATGTTCAAACCTTGCTGGTGAAGGGTGAGTGTATACAAAATGGCACAACTCTCATGAGAGGAATCTAAAAACATTATCATAAAACAATATAGATACTTATCCTTTGCTGCAGCAGTCTCACTTGCAAAAATTCCCTGAAGATAAACCCCAAAAACACAAAAGCATATGTGCACAAGATTATTCATTTTATCATCTCCAATTTCAAAATGTTGTAAATACCATATTATTGCATAGGAAATGTATTATAAAAGATGGCACATCCTCACTATGGTGCACTAAGGAGATGTTGCAATGTTTCTCATTCTATAGAAAATATTCTTTCTACAGAATGATTTCCAGGATATATTGCCAGGTAAAAGAATGCAAAGTACAAAAATTATATATGGGGTATTGTTTGTGTTAGAAAGAAGAAATAAAATAATACATGAAGAGAATCTGCAAATATTTGTAAAGGAAATTCAAAAATCAATTTGCAACTCAACAAGACACTGTCTCTAAATAACAGTATTAAAAAGGGTTGGGGATGTAGCTGATTGGTTAAATGCCCCTGGGTTCAATCCCTGGTACAAAAAAAAAAAAAGAATTAATAGTTATTATTAGTTATAATAGAATTAGAGTAACAAGAAGTTACCTGGTAACAAGTAAAGAGAACTCTAGAAAGTACAAATTGGCAGATAAAATGAGCAGCTATAACCTCAGGTCTAGACAATGTTTGGAGATATGTAGGAGAGTGGGAGTGGGTGTGGGTTGAAAACGGGGTGGAAGGGAAGGAAGAACAAGTACCATCCTTTGAGTATTTCTTACAAAATACTGCCACGGGAGCTGTTATTGTTATATACATTCAAAGGAAAAAATCCTAATCAACAAAGATTGGAAAACTTTATTTTTATTTAAACTGAAACAAACTGAACTGTGAATTAAATGGCTAACATAACTATACAAAATAAAAAACTAAGATATAACTCAACTAATCTTGAACATAGTATTTTGAGCATTTATCTTAATCTAAAACAAAAAGAACTGCAAGAAATTCTTCATCTTCCCTTAATAGCTTTGTTGTTATTTTTATAGAACGGTAATTTTTGAATCTACCTTGTGTGTATTGTAGAACTGAGAAGTGGAATGAGAGTATTGATGTTGCAAGAATATCTTTGTTGGAGAAAGGAAATTCCAATTTCAATAGGAACAACCAGGAAGAATCTTGAGGTATTGGACTGGAATTAGAGGTGTCTCTAAAAACAAATGATTTTAAAATAATCTATAATCTTTTTCTCTCTCTTCAAAATGAACTTAAAGCAATCTTATCCCAGTAGGAAAGAGCTCACCCAGGACTCAGACCTTGGCTAATAAATCTTACTCTCCATCAAAAGGAACCAGGGGACTGTGATATAAAATGAGCCTGGACAATTGTGCTAGAATGTAAAGAGGTACTAGGAAAAAAAAAGGGAAGAATGGACAGCTCAATGACACACAGCCAGTTAGATGGTGATTCCACTGATCATTTGAGGATATTCTTCTTTTCTATTGGCCTGTCTCTAGTCCTACGTTGGGTATTTGATCTTGTCTTATTTTCAGATTTTTATGACTATAGTCTTTAAATTTTATGTCTAATTTTTATTTTCTACCAAATGCTAATTGCAGATCCTAGACTTTATTGTTCATCTTAGTTTTGACTCATACATGTTCTGTATGTGGGGTGGCTGTATTTTTGCCACAGAAGTCCACAGACTACATGTTGGTTGACAGTTTTGTCATATCAGGGGACAGCAGATTTTCCTTTCTGCTCCATTAACCTAGAGGTCAGGACTGGTGAAGTTTCAGAAGTGGACAAAGGCACACTGTAAGTTTTTCTTATATTGTGTATAATTTAAGTTCAGTCTTCATTGCTTCCATATAAGCATGAGCTCATTACCTGTATACAGAAAGTTAAATGAAGAGTAACATATAATATTAAACATTCATATTGTTTATACCTAAATAGGAAAATGGTATGTGGTTGTCTTTATGATGCGTCCCACATCAGTCTTCCTTTCTGTGACTGGTGCATAGAGCTGGCTGAGATTAATGGTATAGACCCAGAACAAAAGACACAATGACACTGAGGTTGATGTAAAATTATTTTTTAAAATTTCCCACTTTTGAACAAGAGAATCTTCAGGTTCTCAATCAAATGGTTTCTCTTTTTCTTTATTTGCTGCTATCCCAAGTCTGATACTGATTTAACAAATGGGTCTCATTTTCCTTTTAGTTTTATTTCCTTTCAATAGGAACTAGGTCTTTTCTGACCTGGATAATTTATTCTATACCATTAGTTTGGGCAATTCCTGAAAATTTGACCAGAAAGTTATTACCACTTGGAAAGATCCAGGTAAACCTCTATAGTGGGATGTATTAAAAGATGAAAAATGATGTGTTTTTGAAAAACCATGATCATCCATTAGTGCTTTTGTTTTTTAAAATTTATTCTTGTTAGATTGACATGTTAGTAGAGTATATTTTTCATATTATACATACATGGAGTATAACTTCCCATTCTTATGGTTGTACATGATGTGGAGTTTCACTAGTGGTGTGTTCATATATGAACATAGGGAAGTTATGTCTGAATCATTCTACCATCTTTACTATTCCCATCTCCTCTCCCTTTCCTTCATTCCCCTTTGTCTAATCCATTGACCATCTTATTCATGTATGACCATGTATGTCGCATAACACACACTTAAGACGTGCCTGTTAAAAAGGGAAGTAAAACACACACACGCAAATATGTTTTTTTGAATGACAAGTGTATCTATCAAAAATCACTTATTTTAAGCATTGGAAAAATAATATGTAAATGTTTCCCAATAGGATTCTGCTACATTGTGTCTGATTATTACACTAATTCAGTTTAACTTATTATATTGATAACTGATATGAGAAAGATAAAATTAGGGGAGATAATGGAGAAAAAGATAAGGTGTGGAGACTAAAGAGGGTCATTGCAGAGGGAAGAAACATGTACAACACAGAGATGTGAGAGTGATGTGTTTATTGAATGCAGAACCGGTATTGCTTATTCCTAAAATGACTGTAAGAAAGTAGTTAATGAGGTTGAACAAAGAGATTTTCAAATGTGGAAACTCATTACAGTGAGATAAGGGCTTTGAGCTTTCTATACCTACATGTTTCCAACATTTTGAAGTAAGGTAGGGCCATAGTGTTTCTGGAGTTCATCTTCCTGTGAGTCAGTGCTTAGTTCAGGACACCATTTCAGAGTTTTATGGTATTCCAGTGAAAAACGATATTCTCTGCACCAAAAGGAAGGTAAGAGTTCAGTCTGTGGGAGGTGATAACTCAGATCTCTCAAATGAGATCCGACCAGGGGGAAAGGGATATTTTTGAAGATGAACTTTCTAAAGTCATGAGGAGTGAATGCATACACCTTCTTGAGAGAAATATACTGGTCTGCAAAGCTCAGTGTATTTATTATGAATGATCCTTTCATCACAGATATATGTAACAGGTTTTCAGGGACAAACAAGACAGAAATTTCATTTAATTGTGGAATAATATCATAGAGGGGTTTTCTCTACAGATCGGTTTCCTTAAAAATGGTTCTAGATGGTTTTAGGCTCAGTGTCATCATGCCCAGGGTCTTCTTGTCTCAGAGAGGATGGCTCCTCTTCCATGTTAGAGCTGGCAGCTTTTCTAAGAGACTAAAAAGAGGTGCCTGAAACAGTAGGGAGAACCTGGTGTCAGTGGTTCAAAAAGACGTACAGAGTTCTTTCACAGAAGGAAAGACTAGTACAGGAGGGATCAAGACGTGGGCAGAAGCAGGCTGCACATCTGAGCTCCTCTGTGTTCAGAATCAAAACAGCTGGAGAACAGCTACTCAGCATGGCAGGTGAAAGAAGGAATGCACTGAGGTTCAATCCTGGACAGAGACTTGGTGAAACTCAGAAGTTCTAGTCACTGGAACAGAGTGAGAATCAGAGCAGACTCTGCTCCCATGGCAGAAGCATATTTGACAAAACTCTTACAGAAACAGCAGCAGAAGAGAAAGCCAATCTGAATTTATCCTTGTAGGCTCTGCAAAGAGGGCTGCTGTGTGAGAAGTACTCTGCTCTCCTCATCTTCTAAGTGGAGAGGTGTTGTGGGTAGCATCTAGTTGGTACACTTAAGCCTTTGGGAAACA
Source organism: Sciurus carolinensis (assembly GCF_902686445.1). Classification (NCBI taxonomy): domain Eukaryota; kingdom Metazoa; phylum Chordata; class Mammalia; order Rodentia; family Sciuridae; genus Sciurus; species Sciurus carolinensis. The sequence goes on from NC_062216.1 coordinate 73,920,789, forward strand.
TGAATTCCAGCATCTTTTCATCCCCTGGAGATCATAGTGAGGGGTAATGCCCCTGAAGTGGGTCATCTGAATGATACATTCAATGAGATAGATGGCTGCAGCTGAAGGGCCATGAGACCCACCTGTCCACAGAGGGAACAACACTGGGCCCACTCCTCCTTCCCTGTGGGAGGCATTGCTCCTTGCAATCTGAAAACTCCTATGGTTCACAGAAAGCCCCCACCCATGCAGCAGAGGGACCTGCCCTCCTGCAGGAGATTCTTTGAATCTTTCCTTTTTGCAATAGGAGGGCTCCCATTGGTGCCCAGGCTTGCTGTGGAGTTTCCAGAGCTGCCAAGAGGAGACCCGAGTGACAATTTGGTGAATAGTCCCAATACCTAGGGTTTCTCCCTGTGCTTCATGAAAACCTGAGAGCACACAAAGCTGCCATCCAGGAGAGGGAGATATCCAGCCACCATCAGAGAGCAGAGAGAGTTGCCCAGGTTCCAGTCAGAGGAAGGCACGGTAAGGGCTGGGTGGATAGACTCCATCCCTGAGTCTGTGAAGTTGGTCATTTGAACAGGAGGCTGATTGAGATGTGGGAAAAATAAATCTAGTGCTCCCCACCCCCACCACAGTGGCAGTTGGTTAAGTTGCCACCTCTATGCACAGTGTCTTTCAGGATATGCCCCTGAGGCGTAAATATTTGCCAAGGCCTTATACTGGCCGCTTTCAGAACTAGAAGTCCTTGGAGGATGTCCCTTCATCTTAGATACCTCAGCAAAGAGGAATTTTATCCATTTCCCTACATGTATTTAATTTCATTTGGATTATCTTTCATGTTATTTTATTTCCTGTCATTTGTTATTTCATACTTTTACCAATTTTATATATATTCTTAACTCACTAATTAGACTTTTCTCCTTTTTCTCTTTCTCATTTTTAGTCCCCTCTCTTCTTTATTTTCACATTTTTCTTCTCTTTCTTCTCTCAAAAACCCTTTTATTTTTGCCTCCATTTCCCTTTCCTTTTAATTTCTACATAGTTTAATATTTATATTTACCAGTTTTACTATCTATTGTATATTATCATTTCCTCTTTCTTGTCTTTGAATAATAGAGTTGTTGAGAATAGTTCAACAGGTTTTTGTTATATTTTAGTGTATGATCTGCTGCCAAGCTCTCATTGTAAACCCTGATTGTTCCCTCAGAGCAGTGCAGGAGATTGAACATAATACTTTGAACACATTGAGTAGGTGCTTTGGAGCGGAGAAATTCTCCCAGCCTGGGACACATACAAAAGAGAAAGCAGCTTACTAAAACATCCTCACTTAAGAAGAGTGGAGATATCCTTCCCCAAATGCACAAATCTCAACATAGAAGCATAAGTAACATAAGAAACAAAGGCAGTAAGATGCTCCCAAAAGTTCACAAGTTACCAATAAAGGAACCCACACATATTAAAGTGAAATACATGTTGGAGAAAGAATTAAAAATATTGATTGTTAACATGAACTAAGAAATGAACTAACATAGCCAACAGACTACATGAAAGAACATTCATGTAAAAAGACAGAGATTATGAAAAAGCAAAACAAAACAAAAACAAATAGAAATGTTGGAAGTGAAAAACTCAATAAGTCACATAAAACCCTTAGTGGATAGTCTAGAAAATAAACTAGAACAAACAGAAAAACAAACAGCAGAGTTTAAAGAGAGGATGGATGAACTAGAACATTCACACAGAAATGGAGACAAAAATTAATAATGGACAGAATATAAAAGAACTGTGATATAGTATTAAAAGAGCCAATTTAAAACTGATAGATTCTGAGGAAGGAGTAGAGAGACAGGCTAATGCCATAGAAAACTTATTCAGTGAAATAATAGCCCCTGATTTCCCTAATCTTGACAAGGAGATGTATATGTGGGCACTGGAGGTAATTAGAAGTCCAAGCAGATATGACCCAAAAAGCTCTCTTTGTCATATGATAGTTATAGTGCCCAAAATTCAGAATGCAGAAAGTATTTTTAAAAGTTGTAAGAGAGAGAGAGAGAGAGAAGTGCTGCCAAGTCACTTATAAAGGCAAGCTCATTAGAACTACAGCAGACGTTTTAGAAAAGATCTAAAGGCCAAGAGGTCACAGAATGATGTATTTCAAGACTTGGAAGACAAAACAAAACAATGCCCCCACTAATCTAGATTATTACATCCATAAAAAACTATCCATCAGTGTTGACAGAGAAGTGAGACCTTCCAAGTTACGTGTTAATTAAAAGGACTCATGGCCACTAAACCACCAATGCAGAAGATATGTAAGAGACTCCTATGCACAGAAGGTGAAGATGAAAGCAACTAACAGATCATGGAAAATAATAAATTTCATTAGAGATCAGATAAGGAAATAAGAATTTCAAATAGTAGAAATAAAAGAAGACAGGTATTAGTATATATATTTCCGTAACAACTGACTGTAAATAACTACATTTATTTAACTGAAGCAGATAGAAATGCAACTTGATTAAAAATCAAGCCCAAATTGTATGATGTCTGCAGGAAACACCCCATTTGCAAAGACATTCACAGATTGAAAGTGAAAAGACGGAAAATGATATTCCATGTAAATGGAATTCAAAAACCAGCAGGAAAAGTTATACTCATATTGGCAATGCAAACTTCAAACAAAATTATTCAAAATAGAGAAAGGAGGTTCTGAATATTGGTAAAGGGAAAAATTTAATAAAATGATATAATGAACGTAAATGTTTATGATCTGAATGTCTGTGCATCCAATTTTATAAAACAAATAAGCTCAACATGAAGGGTGTTATAGGGCTTGATATAATAATATTGGGTGACATGAATACCCCATTCTTACTAATGGGTAATCCAGATCCCTGTCCCTCCCCCCAAAAACGAGACACATGAGAGTTATACTACATACTGAATTAAATGAAGTTTACAGATGTAAAGAGCAACCCATCCAACAACAACTGAATGCACTTTCTTTTCAGCAGGTATGAAGTTTTCTCCAAAAGGTATCCTATATTAGGCCAAAATGCAAGTCTTGCCGCTTGCCGCCGACCAGCGGGACAAATGACACGTACATTTCAGAAGTTCATGAAGCAGCTTCCACTTTATTCGGATAACACCCTCAATATATAAGCAGTCTCATGCATAAGCAATTGTAATCAGATATGTCCATCCAATCCTATTAAAAGTCAAACGATCATGAGCTCAAGCATACATGTAAGATATATCTGTCCACGCGCTAAGCAGTTGAACTAATTATCATACAGCCAATGGTAAACACTTCCTGTTTTTCTCAAGGGGCATTCAGCACGCCCTGTGACTCTCTGCCAGTCACCATCTTGGATGCATGTGGTGTAACCCTGGGTCCCGGGTCTGGCCTGCCACATTTCCCCCTGTTTACTTATATAAGACCATGCCTGTCTTAGGTTGTCCACGGCAGAACAACATCCTTACCCATCATTGGACAATGAGGCTCTAGCCCTTATTTCCTGTCTTAGGTAGGTATGAGCTCCCCATGAATCTTACCTGTCTTTGACTACTGGTCCAGCATATTTAACCAGAATTGGGGGGATGAGCCAGCATCAATTGCGACCAGAGCCTGGCGAATAATGGCTGTTTCTCTGTGCCGATGTATACACGTTTTGTATAAACACTATATGCACAGAACACACAATAAACCTCCCACGGACAAAAACCCAAACCATTCTTTTCCCCATTGAACAGCAGACTGGAGAAATGTGGCCAATTGTTATAAAAATAGAAGGATATAGAAGAGTTGGTAGGGCCACATCTTTGCTATCTCCCATAGTTCATGTGAGTCTCCTCCATTAACTTGGTGAGAAATCGCCAACACCATCAGCGGGAGAAGCCTCCTCATCTTCTTCCTGTTTTGGGGACGCTGTTGAGGCCTTGACCAATCTCTCTGGCACCCAAATTGGCAATTGTGTGTTCTGTGGGAAAACACAAACAGATCCTTGGGCCCAGATTAACACCGGATCTGGGCCTTTCCATTGTCCTGATAGAATGTCCTTCCAGAGCACTTGAGGGTAGATGTTTCTTATTAGGCTCTGAATGATGGTCAGCAGCCGATCTGCCCTCAGAATGAAGATTTTAAAAATTTAAGATGAACAAGGCAACAGGTAATTTGTCTTATGGGGGTCTGTATGATGTCACTATTCACTCTTTTTGTTTATAAAGCATGTTTTTAAGTGTTAAATAGGCATGCTCAACAATGCTTTGTCCAGTAGGATTATAGGGAATTCCTGTGACATGTTGAATACCAAAGGTGGAACAAAATTGTTTAAAGGCCTGGGACGTATATCCAGGACCATTATCTGTTTTAATTTGTTTCCCGAGGATGGAGAAAGAGTGTAAACAGTGTGTTATTACATCTTTGGTTTTTTTCTCCCCTATGAGCAGAGGCCATAATGAGTTACATCCATTTGCCAAATATGATTGGGCTGAAGCCCTTTTGGATTTACTCCTAACGAGGGGTTAGGAATAAGTGTAGCACATTTAGCACAAGAATTGACTATGTCCCGAGCTGTTGCCTTAGTAATTTTATAGCATGTACGTAGAGTAGAAGCATTTACATGAAATTTGGAATGAAAAGTTTTGCATTTTCAAGTGCATCAAAGATATGTGGGTCTCTGGTGGCCATGTCTGTTAAATCACTGTGTAAACTTAGAGGACCTGGAAGGCCAGAATGAGCCCTAACATGCCCAATAAAAAAAGGATCTTTTCTGTCCCAGGTAAGTTTTTGTAAGCATTGTAAATATTTAGTATTAGTGGAGGTGAGGGAAATCAGACCAGTTAATTCTAAATTTTGAACAGCATTAACAACATATTTGCTATTAGAGAATAGGTTAAAAGGCTCATGGTGGGTTTTGAATACTTCTATAGCTACTAATAGTTCTGTTTGTTGTGCAGATAGAGTATTAAACAGCAATGTTTCTGTAACATTATCTATAGTAATAGCACCTGTACCATTTTTTGATCCATCAGTAAATATTAGGGCAGCTATTATAATAGGTTCTTTTCGGGCGACTTTAGGGAAAATTATAGGATGTTGACTCCAAAACTGGAGAAGAGGATAAGATGGCAAATGATTGTCAAACACAGCAGAAGTAGTAGTAAAGACTAGTAAAGACTGGTACTAGTAAAGACTAGTCCATGAATTTGAATTATTAATAAGGTATTGTATCTGATCAGTAGTATATGGAATAGTGATTGTAGGGATGTGATCCAAAGGTGGAAAGGGATACTTTTAATGCCTTAAGGATTAATTCTGCCACAGATTCAGTAAACAAAGATAAGACCTTGTTAGGGGCATAATTCATGTGAACCCATAGAATAGGACCCTTTTGCCAAAACACTCCTGTGGGTAACTTATTTGTGGCCAGACAATGAATGATAAAGGCTTAGCTAGGTCAATACGATCAAGATGAACCTTTTCCATAGCTGTTTCAACAAGCTTGAGAGTTGTTCGAACCTTAGGGGTAAGCACCCGCTTAGAAAGGGAGTCAGAATCACCTTTAAGAATATCAACAGGGGGCCCAAACTTGAGGTGGGTAAATGAAGGTAAGGTCTAATCCAATTAATATCACCCAAAAGTTTTTGAAAATCATTTAAAGTTCTAAGTTTGTCACCTGAATGGTAATTTTTATGGGTTTAACCAAAGTTGCATTTATGATAGATCCCAGGAAGATTTTGGTGTCTGTCAGTTGCACTTTATCAATGGCAATATGTAAGCCCCATCTTTCCAGTGACTTTAGTAAGGAATTATAACATTGCTCTAAGACAAGTTTTTCCTTATGAGCTAGCAAAGTATCATCCATATAATGATAGATTAAAAGTTGAGGGTTTGCTAGGCAAATGGGTTCAATAGCCTTGCCTACATATATTTGACACATAATGGGGCTATTGGCCATGCCTTGTGGGAGGACTATCCATTCACATCTTTTATTAGGAGAGCAATTATTAAGTGAGGGCACAGTAAATGCAAACCTTTTGGTGTCTGAGGGATGTAACGGAATGAAAAAGAAGCAAACTTTTATGTCAATTACAATGGAGGACCAATTAACTGGAATAGTTGAGAAAGTAGGTAATCCTAATTGAATAGGTCCCATGGACTCCATTATAGAATTTACTGTTCTTAGGTCATGTAATAGCCTCCATTTTCCTGATTTCTTTTTTATTATGAATATTGGTGTGTTGAAAGGAGAGGTGGATTGTTTGATGTGTCCGATATGTCCGGCCTCTAGTTGTTCTTTAACCAATTGCTGGGCTGCTTCTAATTTGTCTTTTGAGAGGGGCCACTGAGGGACCCAGACAGGTTTATCAGATTTCCATGTTATTTTAATTGCTTCAGTTGCCCCTAATGAAAATCCAATCCCTTTTTATCTTGTTTTGGAGTAACTAAAATGGGTGAAGTAGGTCTTTGACTATTTTTCCCAAGCCCTTTTCCCCATATGTGTCCTTGGGCTAACATCATTTGATTAGCTTTTGGATTACTGTATGGGGTCTCAGATGTGAGATGTAAATCCATCTCTTCCATGATATCTCTCCCCCACAAGTTTACCAGGAGATGTTTGAGGACGTACAGTTGGACAGTACCACTATGACCTTCTTCATCCTTCCATTTTAATATGGTTGCACTCTTGTTAGGATTGGAAGCTATACCCAATACCCTTAAATCTGATCTGCCTGTTGAAGTGGCCAGGCTTTGGGCCATATTTGATAATACTTTTGTCAGCCCCAGTATCTAATAAGCCCTCAAAACTTTTGCCTTCTATCACTAACTTTGTCATAGGTCTATATTTTAAATCCAATGTTAACCTGACCATATTTTGACCAGTAGAACCTAATCCTTTATTTCCCCTTATAATATTCTTTGATGGATATTGATCATGGCAGCTGAGTAAGACCAACAATTGTGCTATGCAATCACCCTGAGTTATTATTGCTACACCTCTTGGTGAAAAAGCAAGGATTTTTATTTCTCCTGTAAAATCAGGGTCTATAACTCCAGGGATAATATTTAACCCTTTTAAATCAGAAGAACTCCTCCCCAGAATTAGTCCCACTGTTCCTTTAGGTAATGGGCCGACAACTGAAGTTGGTAATGGTTGTACTCCCATCTCTGGAATTAATACTGCTCTGGCGGAGGCACAGAGGTCTGAACATCTACTTTCTCTTTCAGAAGCTCGATTGTTCTTTGACAGTTTCTAATATCTTTTCCCCTTCTCTTAACTGTTCTTGAAATTTTGGTTTTTTGGAAGTCAGACAGAAATGAACTAATGTCCATATCACCACAACAACAACAAACAGAAACCAAACAAGAAAAGGAACACAAATAACACCTTACACATTTTCATTTACTACAGGACGCCCTTTGCTGTCTCTTGGGACAGCCTTTCATTATGTTCCCTCACTAGGGGAACCTTCCATGAAACCTTAAGGCTACTGTTTCCTCAAATAGGGAAACCTGCTAGTTGACTGCTAGTTGACTGTGCTAGTGAAAAATTTTCTCCTTTATTACTTCCCTGCACGTCACCGCTCCCCGTACGGGCCACCACTTGCTGCTTGCCACTGACAAGTGGGACAAATGACATGTACACTTCAGAAGTTCATGAAGCAGCTTCCACTTTATTCGGATAACACCCTCAATATATAAGCAGTCTCATGCATAAGCAATTGTAATCAGATATGTCCATCCAATGCTAATAAAGGTCAAGCGATCACGAGCTAAAGCATACATGTAAGATATATCTGTTCACGCACTGAGCGGCTGAACTAATTATCATACAGCCAATGGTAAATGCTTCCTGTTAGTCTCAAGGGGCATTCAGCACGCCCTTTGGCTTTTGCCAGTTGCCATCTTGGGTGTATGTGGCGTAACCCTGGGCCCCAGATCTTGCCTGCCATATATAAAAGGCCAAAATACAAGTCTTAGAACATGCCTAAGAGCTAAAATAATATCTTTCATCTTATCAGGTCATAGTGGAATGAAACTGGAAATCAATAGCAAGAGAAACTACAGAAAATATAGAAATGCACTTTTGAATGATTAGTGGGTCATTGAAGAAATCAGGAGGTAGATTTAAAAATTCCTAGAATACAAAAAATGGAAACACAATATATCAGAATTTGTGGGACGAAGCAAAGGCAGTTATAAGAGGGAATATTCAGTTCAGTGAGCGTTTTCATTAAAAATGTCAGAGATGTTACATAAATCATCTAATGATGTATCTCAAGGACTTAGAAAAACAGAAATAAACAAAACAAGTGGGGAGTTGTTTGTTTGTTTTTTCTAAAAATTCCCAAATTGTGGAAGGAAAGAAATAATAAAGATCTGAATTGAAATGAATGAAATAGAGAGTCAAAGATCAACACACAGGTTTTATGAAACAGGAACTTGGTTTACTGAAATGATCAAAACATTTTATAAACTCTTAATTTAAACTAACAAGAAGAAAGTGATAGAAGACCAAAATTAGCAAAATTAGATGTTGAAATAGAGATATTGTAATGGATAAGAATGAAATCCAGAGGATCATTAGGGACTATTTTCGAAACTTTCATTCTAATAAATGAGAAACTCTAGCAATAACAAATTTCTAGATACACATACCTGCCAAAATTGAATCAAGAAGATATAAAAGTTCTAAACAGATTAATAACAAACAATGAGATTGAAGAGATAGTAAAAATCCTCCCATCAAATAAAATTACAGTACTAGATGGATTCACATATGAAATTTACCAGACCTTTATGGAAGAACTAACGCCATTAGTCCTCAAACTATTTCAAGAAATACAAAAAACAAGGAATGTTGTCAAGCACATTTACAAAGTTGGTATTGCCTTGATACCAAAACCAGATAAAGACACAATTAGGAAAGATAATTACTGCCTCATATTGAACACAGATGCAAAAGTTCTTAATGAATACTGACAAACAAAATTCAACAATAGATTAAATGTTCTATGCATCTCAATGAAATTGGTTAATTTCAGGGATATAGGGATGGTTCAACATACAAGATCAATAAACATATTGCAACATATGAATAGAATAAAAGAACAAAAATCACATAATCATCTCAATAGAGAAAAAGACTTTGAAAAATAATTCACACTCCTTCATGATAAAGGCTCTGAAGAAAGTAGGGTTAAAAGGTCTTACCCCAATCTAATTAAGGCTATTTTTGAGCTTTACTTATAATAAGTTTAACATTATACTGAATGAGGAAAAACTAAAAACTTTTCCTCTAAATTTGGGATAAAAAAAGGATGTTCTCTCTCATCAATCTAATTCAATATGGTATTTAAAATTTTACTCAGAACAAGAGAATCAAGAGAAAGAAAGAAAAGGCATATAAACAGGAAAATAAGAAGTCAAATTATCCCTATTTTCATATGGTACAATTCCATATTTAAGAGACCTTAAACTCTAGATAAGTCTTTTAGGTCTGGTAAAGCTGGGTCAAAAGGTTGGTCTATTCCATGTTTTCTAAGGAATCTCCATACTGCTTTCCAGAGTAACTGCACCAATTTGCATTGTATGAATGAGTCTTTTCCCCACATCCTTGCCAACATTTATTATTGCTTGTATTCTTGATAATAGTCATTCTAATAATAATTAGAGTGAGATAAAGTCTTAGGGTAGTTTTGATTTGCATTTTTCTTATTACTAGAGATGTTGAACATTTTTCATATATTCGTTGATCAATTATATGTCTTCTGTGAAGTGTCTGCTCAGTTCCTTAGACCATTTATTAATTGGGTTACTTGTGGTTTTGGTGTTAAATTTTTTGAGTTCTTGATAATTCTGGAGATTAGTGCTCTATCTGAAGTGCATGTGGTACAGATTTTCTCCCACTCTGTAGGCTCTCTCTTCACATTACTGATTGTTTCCTTTGCATATAAAGCTTTTTAGTTTGAATTCATCCTATTTATTGATTCTTATTTTTATTTCTTGCACTTTGGGAGTCTTGTTAAGGAATTCTGGGCCTAAGCTGACATGATGAAGATTTGGGCTTACTTTTTCTTATATTTGGTACAGGGTCTTTGGTCTAATTCTTAGGTCCTTGATACACAATGGAATATTAATCTGCCATAAAGAAGAATAAAATTACAGCATTTGCAGTTAAATGGATGGATTTGGAAAATATGCTAAGTGAAATAAGCCAATCCCCAAAAATCAAAGGTCAAATGATTTCTCTGGTAAGGGGATGATGATACATAATGGGGTAATGGTGGGGGGCAGGGTAAGGGAAGAATGGAGGAGCATTGGATTGTGTAGTGAAAATGAGAATAGGGAGGAGGTAGGGTGAAGGAAAGATGATGGAATGAAACAAACATCATTACCCTATGTACATGTGTGATTACATGAATGGTGTGACTCTACATTGTGTACAACCAGAGAAATGAAAAGTTGTACTCCATTTGTGTACAATGAATCAAAAAGTATTCTGTAGTCATGTAGAACTAAATGGAACAAACAATAAGAAAAAAAGAAAAAAGAAATTGAAGAAGAAACCACAAGATGGAAACACTTGGATAGGCAGGATTAATTTGCTAAAGTGGTTATATCATCAAAAGTAATATACAGATTCAATGTAATTCTCATCAAAATACCTATGACATTCTTTACAGGGCTGGAAAAACAAGACTACAATTGAAGTGAAGGCACAAAAAAACCTAGAATAGCCAAAGCAATTCTGAGCAAAAGGAGCCATTTTGGAGGCATCACGATGCCCAATTTCAAAATATACCACAGATGCCCTATACAAAATCACTTCAGAAAGGATCAAAGACCTAACCATAAGATCTGAAATTTGAAACTTCTAGAATAAAACAGTTCGAACCACAGGCACAAGTAATGAGTTCCTGAGAAGCCCACAGTTCAGGAAATAATAGCAATAATTGATACATGGTATTACATTAAGTTAAAGACTTTCTGCACAGCAAAGTAAACAATCAACAGACTGATGAGACAGTCTAAGGAACAGGAGAAAAATTTTTACCAACCACTCTTCTGACAATTGATTAATATGTAGAATGTATAAAGTACTTAAAATAACTGAAAACTAGGAAAAATCCCAAATAACCATTCAATAAATCAGCATATGAATTGAATAAATACTTCTCTAAAGAAGGATAAAAATTCCAATAATTATATGATAACATGTTCAATGTTTTTAGTCACCAGGAAAATACTAAACAAAGCTACACTGAGATTACAGCCCTCGTGCCCCAATTTGAATGGCAAACACCAAAAGTACAAATAACAATAAAGCATGGCAAGGATGTGGTGCTAAACAGTCCATATACACAGCTGGTAGAATGTAAACTAATACAATCACTAAGTAAATGAGTATTAAGTTTCTACAGAAAACTAAAATAGAACTACAACATAATCCAGGGGTAACACTTCTTGGTCTATATCTGAAAGAATGAAAATCAGCACTCTTTAGAGATACCTGCATGTTTATTGCAGCACAGTTCACAATAACTATGTCATGCAATTAGCCCGGTTGCCCATCAAACAGATGGCTGGAGAAAGAAAATGTAAGATATGAACATAATGGACTATTATTCAGCCATAATGAAGAAGAAATGGAAGAAGCTGAAGAGCATCATAGTTTACAAAATAAGTCAGATGCAGAAAGATATGTGTGGATGCTAGATAAAGGAAAAAAGAGAATCACCAATGTAAGAGGGAGAGCACTGGGGTATAGAGAGGGGATATGTAGGAGTGGCTGGGAGGGATAATCAGAAGTAATAAGAAGTGAATTAAATCAAATTATGATATGCATGTACAAATACACACAATGTAACCGCCTATTCTTTATAACTAATAGTGTTTAACAAAAAAGTTCCCAATCTATAAAAAGAAAAAGACTAACATGGAAAGACTAAAAGATATCTGGGGGTACACAGGGCTTGTCTGAATTTGCCTGATAGAGCTGCCTCATACACACTGCAGTGTGCAGAGCACTCTCTTGATCTCATCTATGAGAAAGGAGATGAGTCAGTAACAGTAAAAAGCAGAAATGATACATGAACAAACTTTTCCATAGCAGGCTGTGGTGCCTTAGGGACTGGGGGCAGGACATGACTTCTCTGAATTCTTCAGTATCTCAATAACAGACCACACATTACCTTAAGGTATTCATGAGAACAATTTGGATACTCTCACAGATGCCAAAAGAGGGAAGTTCAATTAAATACCACAGTTTCCTGTTCCCCATGAAACACATGTTCATTCATAAGCAGAAAGCCTAGTCCAAGAGGGTGATCCCATGTCAGTTGAAACAATAAGGAAAAAATGATCTCTTCCTTCTAGTGATGAAATTTTGAGTGACTGAAGAAGATTGACTGTGAACCAGGAGAATCCCAGCTGTCTGCATCTGTCTGAGATGTGGAGGACAGGTAACCGTCATGTCTCTGCTGAGTCTTAAGGATGATGAGAACCATGAAGAGAAGGGCTCCCAGGATGATGCAGAGGATCCAAGGTAAGGAGAAGATTCCGGGATGGGATCTGAGACAGAACTGGTGCCTGAGGAGGTAAAGGGTCATGAGAAGTTCAGGAGAACCCAGTTATCCTGGTCATTTACTGAGACTTCAGGATCATGAAATCACTATCAGATATAATAGATTTGCCTGAATCCCAAGATTACCATCCCAACACCACCCAGGGTCTGATTTCAAGGGATTTCTATAAAGTAAGCACTTGATAGAATTTGGGGCACTACACTGCTGTAACTTAATAAAGCTTCATCTTTTGGAGACCAAGAAAGGTATTTCCAAGGATCAGAAGGACACTGCCAGAGAGAGGTATCAGTTTTCTGGCAGCAAATTCCATCTACCCACTGGGGTCTAGAACCTTCCCTGGGAGGAACCACGAAGTCTAGAGTCCCAATGTCCCCACAGCCAAGCTGTCTGAAGATCACAGGCAAAGTCATGGCTTCCATGGGGCTGTGGCAGACACTGCCACAGCTGTTGTTGTAGAAAACCTCCAGCACATTCGTGGTCCTTGCTCACCATTCTGATGGCCAGGAACTCTGAAAGCAAGAGGAGCAAAATGGGGCAGAGTGAGCATTCAACTCTTACTGCTGTGTTTTCCTTTATTCCTATGTAGTGGGAGTTGTTGGCTCTGCTGAGGAAGTGCCCCCGAGGTGGAAGAGTGGAAGTTTTGTCGCTTTTAACTGTTTTGCTAAATTGTGTTTGTCTTTTTATTTCTATGACAATGAAAGGGCAAGGAACACTGAGCTGAAGGCTCTACAGCAAGGAGGATGCATGCATTCTTTCCTGACCAAACATCTGACAGACTCTGGAATAGGACTGTGGATAGTGGGTGGCAGAAGAGTGGAGCCCCAAATGTGCCACTTCCTGATCTGTGGAGCCTAAGAACACATTGCCTCACATGTCACAGGGGCTTTGCAGACAGTACTAAGATGAAGATCTTTTCAGGTGAGATATTCATGGAATGTCCTAGATTAATCATGTGATTCCAATCTAATCACATCTTTAGACCTGTATCCTCAAAGGAAGATAAATATTTCTGGCCCTAGTCAGAGGGTAATTTGACCACAGAAAAGTGGTCAGAGTTGCAAGATCGTAGGTTGCAAGAATAAGAAAGGGACCCTAAGTCAGAGAACAGAGGCATCTCCTAAAAGGTGGATAAGGCAAGGAAACAAGTTCTCCCAGAGCCTCAGTAGGATGCACCTTGCTTTTAGTCCAGTGCAACTCAGGTGAGACTTCTAATGAATGCTATTTTAAGATAATGAATGTGTGTTGATTCTAGTCATGAAGTCTATGTTAATTTGTTACAGCAGCATCAGGAAACACATCAAGTGGGCGTCAGAGTTTTCCACCATAGATAACAAAGAATAACCTTTTTCAAATGGAAACTATAGAGAATGACTGTTTCAGGGACAGTGTTAAAAAGGAAGGAGCAGAAGAAGTTCAGCTGCTTCAGGAGAAAATGAAAGTACCTTGCCTTCTCCTTTGTTGGTAGTAAAGGTACTGGGTAAGGAGCCTCCTCCCACCTTGTCCTGGCAGCTACTCCCCCAAACCCATTTTAGGGCTCAGTCATCTTCCTTTGAACGATGCCCTGCCCTCCCAGCTTGCACACAGTGTGCACCACAGACCTGAGCAGATGACCCCCGCGTCCTCCTTGTGCCTGCAGTTGTGCTGCCCCCAGCCTTGGGAAGGGCACTGCCACACGTGGGCCTCCTCTCCTGTGCAGTTCAGTTCATCCAGCCAGATGGGCCCTAACCCCTCTCCAAAGAGAGCAGAGATGGTGGCCTCCCGAGCCACTCCACAGTCCAGCTGTCTGCACACCATGTGGGCATCACTCAGGTCCCAGTTGTCATCACAGATAGAGCCCCAGGAGCCCTGCTGCAGGATCTCCACTCTCCCTGCACAGCGGCCACCACCATCCACCAGGCGGAGCTCTCTGCTGTATGGGGAGAGACATGGTCATGTCAGTGGGCGTTTACACAGGGAAGAAGGGTCTTGTGCTGGGTCCTTGCTCACCTGAGCAGTTGGCAGTGTGTCCCTCTGAGGCTGCTGATCCTGCTGGGTCAGACCAGGAGTCATTGCACTGGGGCAGCAGCTGTGTCTGGTTTTTTACAGAAGGGGTTAGAGAAAGGGAAACTCAATTGAACTAAATAATAATGTAGGGATGGCAACTGAGATAAAAATCTCCGACATAGAAGGAGTTTTCTGTTTTAATCCAACCACTAGGAGTGACTTTAGGAAAGTGGTAATTCATCAATACTGTTGGAAAGTACTGTAGAGCTCCCAGGACAGCAAGAATTTTTGGAACCATTTTCAAAGAGAAGTAAAAGACAAAGATGAGCCATTTTCTCCTGAGGCAAATGTCCCCTTAAAAATAGTGGGCGAACTCTGAAAACACCAGGAGAGATTTTCCAGATTCACAGAGCTGGGGGAACACAGGTATTAATCAAGGTTACCTGGTGGGGAGGAACCCTTTTAAACAAAGAGCATTAAGCATAGAAGCAAGTATGAACTAAAATAGATTATTTAATATACAGATGGTTGTCCAGATTCTAATCTTTTAAATTATTGTTTATAAGGTGACCTATACTTACATAAGATGCCTGGAAGAGAAAAACAAAGTTATTTTTGAGAAATATGCATTATTTTTCAAATATAGTATCTATCAACCAAAAGTACCCATATCAAAAGCATTTCCATAGAAAATCAAGAGGAAAAAGAAAAAAATGAAATATTTTCACATAAGAATTATTTGTGTTCCCTTATGGATAATTTAAATAAACGTACTTAAAATATTCACATTATTAATGACAATGTACATCTTGGCAGAGAAATGATATACAATCCATTAAGAAATTGAGAGTTAAAAAAATGTTAAAAATTAAAGCTCAAAGGATCAGTCTGTGAACACAGCATAGCATTAGAAGATAGACATAGAAAAGTGGAAGACTATAGGAAAACAAATATTAAAACACAGAAAGACAAAATAATAACATATAATTAATGCATAAACAGTAATGATTATCAGCCAGGCATGGTAGTGTACACCTGTAATCCCAGTGGCTCAGGGATTGCAAGTTCAAGCCAGTCTCAGAAATTTAGTGAGGCCTGAAGCAACTGAGTGAGACTCTGTCTCAAAATGAAAAATAAAACAAGAAACAGGCTGATATGTGTCTCTGTGACTAAGTGCACCTGTGTTCAATTTCTAGAACTAAAAAAATGATCATTCTTAAGGATACTTCCTCAGGGTTTTCAAGATGGCAGAATAGAGGAGTTTGCTTTTCTGACTGCTCCGTGACATGAAATCAAGAAAGCAGAGAGGTTGCTTCTCAGCAAGTGAGGTCCTGGAAACCTTCAGGGACATAGTAAGTCCACGGGGTAGAAACTTTATTGCCTCAGCTCCATACTGTTAGAAGAATAGACACATAACAACCAGAAAAAGCAAGGCAACAAATCACCCGAAACAAACCAAGATACTCCAGTAACAGAATCCACGGTAGAAGAATTGTCAGAGAAGGAGTTTAGAATGTTCATAGTTAAACTGATCTATGAAGTAAAGAATGGCATAAGGAGGCAAACCAGAGAGAAAATACAGGAAGGGAAAGATCACTTCAGTAAAGAGATAGAGATTCTGGAATTAAAAAAACAAAAAACAAAAAACAAAAAACAAAAAACAAAACAAAAAAAAAAAACAAAAGAAACAAAACAGAGATCCTTGAAATGAAGTAATCAATAAATCAAATTAAAAATTCAACTGAAAGCATAACAAAAAGGCTAAACTTAGAATACAGAGTTTCAGGCAATGGAGACAAATTGTATAATCATGAAAACAAAGTTGACCATGGAGAAAAGATGTAAAGAGACTATGATCATAGCTGCCAAGAACTATGGGATAACACGAAAAGACTGAACATAAGATTTATTAGGATAGGTGAAGGCTCAGAGATATAAACCAAAGGGATACATAATCATTTCAGTGAAATACTATCAGAAAATTTCCCAAAACTTAAGAATGAAATGGTAAATCCAATACAGGAGGGTTATAGGACCCAAAATATACAAAATTACAACAGACCCACACCAAATCACATTATTGTGGAAATGCCTAACGTACAGAATGAGGATAGAATTTAAAGGTTTCCAGAGAAAAACAAGTGACATTTAAAGGGAATCCAATCTGGGTATCAGCTGATTTCTCAACCTGAACCTCAAATCTAGGAAGTCTTAGATTAATATATACCAAGCTCTGAAAGAAAATGGATGCCAGCCACAAATACTATACCCAGTATAATTAAGCTTTAGCATAGATGAAATAAAAACCTTCCATTATAAACAAAAGTTAGAAGAATTCTCAACTAGAAAGCGTGCACTATAGAACATTGTCAACAAAATATTCCAAGAACATAGAGTATGGATATTTGTTTCATTCCACTATCGTTCCTTCCCCTTCTCACTCCCCTCTCCTCTACACAATCCAACACTTCTCCATTGTTCCCTTACCCCCTTGCCTTCACCCACCATTATGCGTCAGCATCCACTTGCTAGAGAAAACATTCAGGTTTTGGTTTTTTGGGATTGACTTATTTCACTTAGCATGATATTCTGCAACTCCATCCATTTACCTGTAAATGCCATAATTTTATTCTTGTTTATGGTTGAATAATATTCCATTGTGTATGTACCAGAGTTCCTTTATTCATTCATCTCTTGAAGGGCTTCTAGGTTGTTTCCACAATCTAGCTATTGTGAAATTGAACAGCTATAAACACCGATGTGGCTGGATTTCTGTTGCTTTTCTTGTGCCAGCCTAGCTTGGATGGGGGCTAAGCAGTGTGGAATCAAGACTCAGACTCTGGGAGTTGGGTAGAAGTAGGCATGTGGTGAGCAGTCTGCAAACTCATTTATTATGGTAGTACACAAGAGTTTTAAAGTTCCTTTGACCAATCATCATTCACCATGGTTGTACTTTTGTCCTATCTGAAGCGACATCCTTTTCTTAGGTCTTTCAAGCACTACCCTTTGGTTCCCTTGGTAATGCTGACGTCAATTTGGGGAAGTTGTGTACTTTCTGATGTGGCCAAAGTGGAACTCTCCTTCCCACAGGTTTCCCTGTCGGGCCTGTATGTGTGAAGGTTTTCCTTATACACTTGAGATGTTCACCGCTGCCTTCCAAGAACTAGGATTTCTCCCAACATTTCCCCATTTTTATTAATTTGGACTAGGGATTCCTTCAGGAGGACTTGATTGACCTGAACCCTTGTAAGTCTCTTGTTGAAAATGGACCACAAACATTTAAGAACTGCAAGTATTATAAGAAAGAGTATACAGGCTAATCCTAATGTGATCAGAATTGCAGGATTCAGCATATTTTTTAGCTTTGACCATATTTGATGTATTGTAGTTGTACCAAATTGATTAACCCTAATTTTTGTCATGTTTGTGATTTCTTGTTCAATGAGGTGTGTTACATTGAGAAATTTTTGTGACCATTCGGCCTTTTCCTGTTGCGCAAGTAAACTTCTGGCATGTGTAAGGTTACGAACAGTAACATCTGTTATACAAACAAATGAAGGTTGAGTGATAATGGCACACCAAAATTTTTCACTATCATTAAATAATCTATTTGTTGTTGTTGTATGTCTATTTGGGCTTGTAAATTTTGCATGCCATCAAAGGTATGTGTGGCTAATGATGTATGGCCATAGAACAAATCAGAGGAGGAGTGTATAGTTTGTTGAAGGGCAGTAGCAGTGGCTCTGGACTGGATTAAGGCAGCAGCCGAGCTGGTGGTGGCAGCAGTAGAGTCAGTCAAGGCAGCAGCTATGGCGGCAGAGATTCTGAAGTTTCATTTTCTGCAGGATCCAGTTGATGGTCGTGATGAGAGTTGTTCTGTTAACTAATAGGGAACATTAGATCTGTGTCAGTAACCACCGTATACAGAAAGGAGGGAGTATGAACCATGATATGAGGTGGGATATTAATATCCATATGGTTAGCAAGAGCACAGCTTAATTGTGCACAGTTAATTATACTACCTGTGAGGTTGGTTGGATTGAAGTTTGAAACTTGAATAACATAAAATGGAGGTTGTACAAACACTTTATCTTGCTGTTGGTAATGGCCTTTATCTCCATATATAGTGGCATTCAGGAATTTCAGGGGAGAAAGATTTGTGCAAGTGTGCTTGTTGCATAGGTTTTTTAATGTGTGCTAAAGGAATTACTAGCATTATAGGACTCAAAGTGAAAGGCCGTGGTTTCAGATGAATCATTGAATGACGGATCAGTGAAGACCACGGGAATGGCTGCATCATGATCAGTCAGTGTTCCATTAGTCCCAGTTAAGTAGGGTCTGTGGCATAGAACACGAGATGGAGGGTAATTAAGTGTGTTAGGTGTGGGGCAATCATAAGGGATACTTTGGGGATTGGAGGGGTTCATTGTGTCATTGGGGGCATCTGGATAAAGATCTGTCACATCAATGTTGTCTAGTGGTCCCTGAAAGTAAATGGGATTAACCAATGTAGGACCACCAAGGCCTGATTTGTTGGCCTTTTGATTATTTGAGTTCAGCACTTTGCATCTTTTTAGGGATTCTACATCATTCATGAGACAAAGGATGTTACTAGACCAGTAATACTGCAGAAAGTTGTCTCCATTACTTGGATAATTTAACTGGACATAATCATCTTTATAAAGTGATGTATTTATAAAAATTGTATTTATAAGCAAGAAACTTAGAGAATTCTTTATATCAATGCTGATGTTAATGGGTGACTTTGTTGGGGTATTTGACATAGTAGAAAACCTAGGAAATGAAGGAGCCTGATTATGGACAAGCTGAAGTACGGGGAGTTGGTGAACAAGTGTCCAAAGGTCAGGAGGAGAACTTACCTGTGAGGTAATTACCTGAGAGTTAGCAGTTATAATAACACACATGAATAAGAATAGAGTGCTTGGGCTATTGACCCCGGATGGTGATATCTCCATGGCTTGGGTGGCTAACGCCTTTGTGTCACCCCATGTTATCTTGTGGTCTCTCCGATGTGGGGGCCACTGGCATCGTCTCGTTTGATAGGCTCAATCTTTGGAATTTGGCAATTGGTGGTTGGCTTGACATTTCTGTCTGGTATCCAAATGGGGATAGAGGTGGACTCTGGGAAAACACAAGCAAACCCTCTTCCCTGGGTGGTAAGAGGATGTGGTCCTTGCCATATGGGTGTGAGTGTGTCTTTCCAGCGTACTAGTGGTAAGAGGGTCATAGAAGGAAAGAAGACCCAATATTTATATGTGGGGTAACTTCGTTGCTATCAAATGTGAGAAAATTAAGTGTAAATAGAATGTGTGTGTGTGTGAAGTTAGGGTCCAGGCATGCATGAATGTCCTTTTGTTTTTACAACATTTCCTTTAATGTATGATTAGTCCTTTCAATTATTCCTTGCCCTTGTGGGTTATATGGAATGCCATTTGTGTGGGAGATACCCCATGATGTTAAGAATTGCTGGAAGCCAGAAGAGGGGTAGGCAGGCCCATTATCAGTTTTTATGGCCCAAGGGACTCCCATCATTAACATAGCCATTTTCACAGTGTTTATTGCATTTGAGGTTTTACCCCCAGATTGTACAATAGCAAAGGTAAGCTTGGAATAGGTGTCCACAATGACACGTGCATATTTTAATTTGCCAAAGGAAGGAATACACCAGAGTATGTTAGGGGATAGGCCTCTGGGGTTAACTCCTTGCTATTGAAAGGGACCAAGTGGTGCCATAGGGGCACAATGTTTACAAGTTTGCACCATGTGTTTACATTGTGCTAAAGTGAGTTCAGGAAATAGTACCTTTAAGTTACTAGCTGACAAGTGAAACTTAGTATGAAGTATACGTGCTTGCTCCAATGCATTCAATGAGAGGGAATAGCAAGAAATAAGTTTTTCTGCTTGATCATTACCTTGTGCAATGATCCCTGGCAAGTTTGTGGGGGATCTTACATGGGAAATAAACCACGGGTATTGTCTGTTTTCCATGAGATCCTTTAAAGCTTGCTGGGATTGGTCAATAAGTCTATTGGTTGGTCTGAATACAGAAAAGGGGAGTGACTTTGCCACTTGAACAGAATATTTGCTGTCTGAAAAAATGTTAACAGGCATGTGGGGGAACAGGAGAAACACTACTATTATAGCCATTAATTCTCCTAATTGCAAGGTTTCCACATGAGTGATATGCAGTTTGTCTATAGTTTTTATAACAACTCCAAATTTATGTTTATTTGCATCAGTGAATGCACAAGGAGAGTGGGGTATTGGTTGTGTGGAAAGAAACACATTTTTTGTGGGTGTAATCTCTAAAGATTGCAATGTCTGTAGTAGTTTGTTAGGAGAAAGGTGATTGTCGAAGTGTCCTGGAAATCCAGAGGGTAAGGTTTGAAATTGGGTATTATTTTGTCTGAGGGGTAGGATTTCAGCATGAGTTAATGGAAGTATTAAAGTGTCAGGATCTGTGTTAAAGACTTTATTACAGTAATATCTTATTTTGAGTCCTATGAGGATAATACTTTCTAGTTTTCTGGTTATCTTGTGGCATTGACTCCAAGCAAGATGTACCCAGAATAGGGGGCCATCCTGTTGCCAAATGACACCATTGGCACCCCTGGAGACAACAAGACAATCCCTAGCAGGGGTTGGCTTTCATCATAACATTATGTTTTTAGGTCAGCAAGACAGTTATTGATGTGATTGTCTGCAGTGCTTGTGGAGTTAGGGTAATTTTCTTTGAAGGTCAGGAAGCTTGTTGGAATAAGTCGAATAAGGGGGTTAAATCCTTTGGAGGGATGGCCAGAAAAGGTTTGATCCAATTAATCTGCCCACAGAGTTGTTGTAACTCACTTAGGGTATGTTTAGTTTTGATCATTAATGTGGGTATAAGAGGTCTAATTTCTGTTGAAATCTAGTATCCTAAGAACTCAAAAGGTGGCCAGTGTTGCACATTATCAGTAGCCACATGTAGTCCTAAGATTGCAAAGTTGGCCGGAATTTGCTTAAGGCAAGTTAGTAATTTAGAGGCATCGCTTTGTGTGAGTATAATATCATTCATGTAATGCATTATTAAACATTGCTTTATGAGGGGCCTAGTTGCATGGGAGATAAAGTACTGACACATGGGGGGACTATTTTTCATTCCTTGGTGTAGCACTGTCCTTTGAAATCTCTGTGTGGGAATCATAGTGTTTGGTTCCCATACCATAAAGGCAAAGTATGGTCTATCTTGTTGTGCAATAGGAATTGAGACAAAGCAGTCTTTTATGTCAACACTGATTATATGATAATGTTTTGGAATACTAGCAGAGTGAGGGAATCCTTATTGAAAGCATCCCATCTTTTTCATGAGTTTATTAATGGATCTTAGGTCTTGTAGAAGTCTATGTCTATCATTTCTTTTTGGAATGATGAAAACAGGAGTGTTATGTGAACTAGTAGAAGGTTCAATGTGCCCAAGAGTCAATAGTTCTTTCACTAGTGTTTTTAGGATGGTAAGCTTAGGTTCTAATATAGGCCACTGTTCCACCTATATATTATCTTTTGTATCTCCTTGTATTGGAATAGGTTCAGGCCTTTGAAGTAATGGAATAGTGGCCATTAGAATTTGGGGGGGCTGTCCCACAGAAAGACCTATTTGTCATGCACCATGATCTCATCATAAAAGACCTTATTGTCTGTTGTCAAAACAGTAGTCATCATTCCTAATATATCTCGTCCCCATAAAGTATTTGGGACTTCAGCAAATAGGGGGCAGAAAGCACCCTTTTCGCCATCTGGGTCCTGCCAGATTACAGAGGAGGACACCTGACAGGTGGGTGAAGACCACCTATACCCTGCATGTGTGGGCCAGCTATTATTGTTTTCCACTGCATCTTTGAAGTGGTGGTGGAGTCTATAATAGTTATATCTACCCCAGTGTCTACCAAGCCTTTAATAGGAACTCCATCCAGGTGCATAGTCATTTTAGGTTTGGTGTCTAAAACTGGCAATGTCCAGCGTACCTGAGGAGCAGTGTTCATCCCTCTTACTTGTGGGGCTGAGGGTTGCCCCTGTTGCATTTTACAATTGTCTCTTTTGCAATCTTTTGCCCAGTGACATCCTTTTCTACACTTAGGACAAGGAGTTTTTGGATTTGGGTGTGTGTCGTGTCCCTCGCCTGCAAGAAAGCACGACACAGGAATCTTCCTTCAGCAGTTTAATCAGGACCTTATTACTATACAACCATGGATTTTTCTTGTTCTGCCTTGAGCCGAATTCGTACACCTTTATACTTTTGCAATAGCCAATCTACTCCTACCACTTGGCCTATGCTCATAGGTGCTCCCGCATGCAACAGTTGGCATAACCAAAAATGGGCGTGTTTACCTAGAATGCACCTCAGGCTTTAGCGGAAGCCGGCGCCATCTTGTCATGGCGGCATAGCGGCTCGCCACAGGTGTGCATTGTCTTGGAGACAGTATTTCCTAATATTTCCTCCTTTATTGCATTCCCAGTGTATGGGTCCAGGTTTGTCATATGAGGTATTTTTCATTTGCTCAAATGCCAATTTATTAATGGTGGCAGTGAGAGCAAGTATAGGGCTAGTGGTGGGTGTTACTTCCTTTGTGGCCGAAATCCATTTAGAGATTGCTTCACTCTTAAGAGGGGCGATGGCATTTTTAGTTTCAGTATTAGCCCCTTCCCATGACAATTGTTTTATCAATGAGTCTTGATCTGGACCGGGAGGCATTCATTTTTCAATGACCTCAGTGACTCACGATAAAAAGTCTGAGAACCAAACTACCCCATTCACAATAGCTTCGAAAAAAATAAAGTATTTGGGAATCAATCTCACAAAAGAGGTGAAAGACCTCTACAATGAGAACTACAGAACACTAAAGAAAGAAATTCAAGAAAACCTTAGAAGATGGAAAGATCTCCCATGTTCTTGGATAGGAAGAATTAATATTGTCAAAATGGCCATACTACCAAAAGTGCTATACAGATTCAATGCAATTCCAATTAAATCCCAATGATGTACCTTACAGAAATAGAGCAAGCAATTATGAAATTCATCTGAAAGAATAAAAAACCCAGAATAGCTAAAGCAATCCTTGGCAGAAAGAGTGAAGCAGGGGGTATCGCAATACCAGATCTTCAACTCTACTACAAAGCAATAGTAACAAAAACGGCATGGTATTGGTACCAAAATAGAAAGGTGGATCAATGGTACAGAATAGAGGACATGGACACAAACCCAAATAAATACAATTTTCTCATACTAGACAAAGGGGCCAAAAATATGCAATGGAGAAAAGATAGCCTCTTCAACAAATGGTGCTGGGAGAATTGGAAATCCATATGCAACAGAATGAAACTAAACCCATATCTCTCACCATGCACGAAACTAAACTCAAAATGGATTAAGGATCTCGGAATCAGACCAGAGACCTTGCATCTTATAGAAGAAAAAGTAGGTCCAGAGCTTCAACATGTTGGCTTAGGACCAGACTTCCTCAACAGGACTCCCATAGCACAAGAAATAAAAGCAAGAATTAATAACTGGGATAGATTCAAACTAAAAAGCTTTCTCTCAGCAAAGGAAACTATCAGCAATGCAAAGAAAGAGCCTACAGAGTGGGAGAAAATCTTTGCCAATCATACTTCAGATAGAGCGCTAATCTCCAGAATCTATAAAGAACTCAAAAAACTCTACACCAAGAATGTAAATAATCCAACTGACAAATGGGCTAAGGAAATGAATAGACACTTCACAGAAGAAGATATACAAGCAATCAACAAACATATGGAAAAATGTTCAACATCTCTAGTAATAAGAGAAATGCAAATCAAACCACCCTAAGATTCCATCTCACCCCAATTAGAATGGCAATTATCAAGAATACAAGCAACAACAGGTGTTGGAGAGGATGTGGGGAGAAAGGTACACTCTTACATTGCTGGTGGGGCTGCAAATTAGTGCAGCCACTCTGGAAAGCAGTGTGGAGATTCCTTAGAAAACTTGGAATGGAAACATCATTTGACCCAGCTATCCCACTCCTTGGCCTATACCCAAAGGACTTAAAATCAGCATATTACAGAGATACAGTCACATCAATGTTCATAGCTGCTCAGTTCACAATAGCCAGATTGTGGAACCAACCTAGATGTCCTTCAATTGATGAATGGATAAAGAAAATATGGTAGATATATACAATGGAATATTACTCAGCCATAAAGAACGATAAAATTATGGCATTTGCAGGCAAATGGATGAAACTGGAGAATATCATGCTAAGTGAGATAAGCCAATCTCAAAAAACCAAAGGAAGAATGATATCGCTAATAAGTGGATGATGACACATAATGGGGGGTGGTAAGGGTTAGTGTTGGGGTTGGAGTTGGGTTTAGGGAGGAGGGCAGGAATGGAGGAAGGAAGGACTGTATAGATGGAGGGGAAGGGTGGGAGGGGAGGGGGGAAGGGAAAAAATGGCAGAATGAATCAAACAACATTACCCTATGTAAATTTATGATTACACAAATGGTATGCCTTTACGCCATGTACAGACAGACAAACAACATGTATCCCATTTGTTTACAATAAAAAAAAATAAAATAAAAAAGAAAAAAAAAAGTCTGAGAACCATTTGTTAGGGGATTGTACTAGATTTTGAAAGAGTTCTTTGGCTCTCGGGGGTGAAATATTTTTGAGGGCTTTCACTGCCAACTCCTTGACCTGGTCAAAACACATATGGTTACCAATTTGCGATTGTGATTGTGGGCTAACATAAGCACCAAGCCCTGTAAGCATGTCCAACATTAAGGGGATGTTGTGTGCCATATTATTATGTGCTATTTGTTCTACTTCCTCCTTGTTGGAGGTTTTCATTGCAAAAATTGTGGGTGAGTTAAGCAAGCTCTAAGGAGATTCAACCAGCCAAAGGGTGTTTGAAGATTGGTGGACCATTGATTGAGAACCTCCACAAAGTAAGGGGAATCGGGACCAGATTCTTGGGAGGCCTTCCTAAGAAGTGCCAAATCTGGGAGTGGAGTAGGGATCCAAGGCCTGATGTCCCCATTGGGTCCAAGATTGACTGGATATGCTGCAAATAGGTTTCTTGGGGAGAGAGGGGGCCCTTTTATCCTGCCAGGTTTTTTGGAGATAGCTCTGGAGGGAACTGGCGATGGCAAATCCTTCCAAGGGTATAGAGGAGGAGGACCAGTCAGAGGATGTCCATTACAATTATTGGTTTCCTTCCCCTCATCCTCGGAAGTTACAATGCTTGAAGCAGAGACTTGGAGGGTCATTTTTTTGTCATCGAGAGAATCACTGTGATTTTAAATAATGTCTTCTGCTGAGGAGCCCTGAAGGCTGGCAATGATCACTAGCAGGATTGGGATGAAGGACACCAGTGGGAAATGACCATCATGAACTTCTCTTTTCCTAGCAAGGTAAAGAACTCTCATCCAAATTTGGGGGTCCCAAATGTTTTCAGGGTTGATGCATGGGGCAATGATTACTGTTTTTTCCCAATATCAGTTGAGATCTTTTGGTTTCACTTTAAGCCCACACTGTGAGAGAAATGCCTTTAAGACAGTGAGTTGTGGCGCTCACTGTGTGGTGGGGATATTTCCCATTGTTATGGAGTGGAGTTATACGGAAGGGTGGAGTTGAATTGGGGACCAGAGTCAGAGGATCTCTCAAGAATAAACAGAAGGACTGCAAGGTAACCTGCAATGAGTATCCCTAGGCCTAACATCAGGGACCAATGGGAAGACAAAGGGATCCTGTTTTCAGACATACAGAGGTGTTTAGGATCCAATGTCCTGTCCTTAGTAGGGGACTTCTGAGAGTTGCTAACAACGGCTATATGCCCAACAGTGTCTCCAGTAGAAAATCTCCACAGAGGAAGATCAGTCCCTCATGTGAATTTGCTGGGGTGAACCAAATTAAAAATGGAGCTGCTGCTGAAAAGACGACTGATACAAGCGGCGGTGTGTGCCTATTCTAGGGGATCAGTACGATGAAGACGGACAAGGAAGAAAGGGGGAAGAGGAGTCCTGTGTTCACTTCACAGGCCTGTCAGCACACAAAACATAAAGGGGCCCTTACCAAATCAGGGGAGATTCTCTAATTCTGAAGTGTGTGAGTAGTTGGGGGCACACTGGGGGCCAAAATGTTGCTTTTCTTGTGCTGGTCTTGCTCGGATGGGGGATAAGGGATGTGGAATCAAGACTCAGACTCTGGGATTTGGGGTGGAAGCAGGCATGTGACAAGCAGCCTGCAAACTCGTTTGTTGCACAAATATACTAGACTTTTATAGGTCCCTTGACCAATCACCCTTCACCATGGTTGTACCTTTGTCCTAACTGAAATGACATCCTTTTCTTAGGTCTTTCAAGTCCTGCCCTTTGGTTCCCTTGGTAGTGCTGACAACAATTTGGGGAAGTTGTGTACTTTCCAAGGAGGTTAAAGCTGAATGTTCCTTCCCACAGGTTTTTTGGTTGGGCCCATATGTGCGAAGGTTTTCCTTACACACTTGAGACATTCACTGCTGCATGCCAAGAACTAGGATTTCTACCAACAGATTTCTGTAGTGTGCTGATTTTAAGTCCTTTGGGTATAAACCGAGAAGTGGGATAACTGGGTCAAATGGTGGTTCCATTGCAAGTTTTTTGAGCAATATCCGTACTGCTTTCCAGAGTGGCTGTGCCAATTGCAACTCCTTCAACAATGCATGAGTGTGCCTTTCCCCCCATTCTCGCGCCAACACCTATTACTGCTTGTATTCTTGATAATAACGATTCTAATTGGAGTGAGATGAAATCTTGGGGTGGATTTGGTGTGCATTTCTCTGTGAATGGTGTAAATCTCCAGCATGTACAACCATAGAAATGAAAAGTTGTACCCATTTGGTACAATGAATCAAAATGCATTCTATAAAAATAAAAATTAAAAAAAAATTAAAAGAAGTCAGAAAAGGAAGGAGGCAGAGCCTTGAATGAAGGAGGAAGAAGAAACTCAAATAAAAATTTGGTGTTCCAGAGATAAAGGCTAATTGTTGACCAAGTTAATTCTGTCATACAATCAGAGTGAAGAAAGTTTAGCCAGTGTGATTGTCTGAATGGGCCCAAAAATAAAGTCAAATTCTGAACCTAGGAAAATTATCTAAAAGACACTATCTTGAGTGATAATCCAAGTCTTTTGTTAATTCTTTAACAAGAGCTTTCCAAAGTAGACTGATAACCAAGGGAAGATGTAAGAAAATATCGATATGGAAATATGGGTTTATCTTTGTAGTTTGTCAGACTACATTCATGCCCCAAACTATTTACTTTTCAGTGATGACAGCTGATCTGAGAACTGATTTCATGCCCGTTATCACTTTTAAATATTATTCATTCTGAAAAGCAATTGATAATATGTTTTTATCAATAAACAGCATCTCATATATCTGGGGATATCATAGTTAAAAATCCTTTAAAATTAAAGCCTTATAAAAGCAAAAAAAAAAAAAATCCATGAGGATTAAATTTAAATAAAGTGAAAACTAACAAAGGGAGGAACTACACTAAAGGAATAGTCAACCAAAGGAAAACCAAATTCAAATTAAAAACCAGAAATATACTCAAATAACTGGGAATACAAATCATATCACAATAATAACCTTGAATAATGATGGCCTAAACTCATCAATTAAAAGACATAAACTGGAAGACTGGATTAAAAAAACAAGACCCAACAGTCAGCCATCTCCAAGAGCCTCACCTTATAGTCAAAGACATCCATGGACTGAAGGTGAAAGGATGGAGAAAGAACATATCACTCACCTAGATCATGTAAAGAAGCAGGGGTTTCCATCTTCTGTCAGATAAAGTGGACTTCAAGCCAAAGTTAATCAGAAGGGACTTACATACTGCTTAAGGGAAATATACATCAACAGATAGAACTCAAACAGTGGAGCACCTACATACATGAAAAGAATTCCTTTTCAAAGTCAAGAATCAAATAGACCAAAACACAATAATATTGGGTGATTTTAACACACTACTCTCATCAGTAAATAGATCCTCTAAACAAAAACTTAATAAAGAAGCTATAGAACTAATGATAAAATTAATAATTTAGACTTAATGGACATATATAGAGTACTTCATCCATCAGGACTGAATACACTTTCTTCTTGGTAGTACATGGATCCTTCTGTAAATTAGACCATGTCTTAAGACACAAAGCAACTCTTAGCAAATACAAAAATAATAGAGATAATACCTTGCATTCTAACAGATCATAATGAAATGAAATTAGAAATTGATGGTAATATAAAAAAATGAAATCTACTCTAACACCTAGAGACTAAATACTATGCTATTGAATGACCAATGGATAGAAGAAGAAATCAGGGATGAAAAGAAAGTACTTAGAGGCAATTGAGAATTGAGATACAACTTATCAAATCTCTGAGGACATTATGAAGGAGGTCAAAGAGAAAGTTCATTGCACTGAGAGCATTCTTTAAAAGAATAGAAAATCACCAAATAAATAACCTAACATTACATTTCAAAGCCCTAGATAAAGAAAAACATATTAACGCAAAAAAGCAGTAGAAGACAGGACATAAGTACAATAAGAGCCAAAACCATTGAATTTGAAACAAACAAAAAATTTAAAAAATAGATGAAACAAAAAGTTGGTTCTTTGAAAAAATTAAGAATCTCTTAGCTGAACTAATGAAACAGAGAGGAGAGAAGACCCAAATCACTAAAATTCACAATGAAAAAGGAAATATCACCTGGACACTATTGATATACAGAAGATAATCAGAAACTACTTTGAAATTCTGTACTCAATAAAATTGATTATCATGATGACATATACAATTTGCTAGAGACATATGACCTGCCCAAACTGAATCAGAAAGACAGAAAATGTAAACAGATCAATTTTCAGTAATGAAATAGAAGACACCCTCAAACACCTACCAAACAAGAAAATCCCAGGACTAGACAGAATCTCAACTGAGTTCTACAAGACCTTCAAAGAAGAATGTCCTCAGATTATTTCATGAAATAGAAAAAAAGGGACCCCTTCCAAACTCACTCTATGAAGGTAGTATCACCCTGATACCAAAATCAAAGACACATAATGGAAAGAAAACTACAGACCAACATCCCTGATGAACATAGATGCATCAATTCTCAATACAATTCTGACAAATCACATAAAAGCATATTAAAAAGATAGTGTACCATCATGAAGTGGGGTTCCACCCAGGGATGCAAGGTTAGTTCAAAGTACGGAAAGCAATAAATGTAATTCATCACATCAATAGACTTAAAGACAATAACCACATGATCATCTCAATAGAAGCAGAAAAAGCATTTGATAAAATTCAGCACCCATTCATGTACAAAACACTAGAAACCTAGGGATAATAGC
Organism: Sciurus carolinensis; assembly: GCF_902686445.1. Classification (NCBI taxonomy): domain Eukaryota; kingdom Metazoa; phylum Chordata; class Mammalia; order Rodentia; family Sciuridae; genus Sciurus; species Sciurus carolinensis. Next base: position 73,950,784 of record NC_062216.1, read on the forward strand.
ACATTACCTCAACATGGTACAAGCTATATACACTAAACCCAAGACCAACATCATTCTAAATGGAGAAAAATTGAAAGCATTCCCTTTAAAAGCAGGAAGAAGATAGGGATGACCTTTTTCACCACTTCTACTCAACATAGTCCTTAGAACTCTAGATAGAGAAACTAGAAAAAGTAAAAATTAAAGAAAAATGAATAGGAAAACAGCTTAAACTATCCATATTTGCGGATGACATGATTCTATATTTAAAAGACCCAAAAATCTCCACCAAAAACTTCTTGAACTCATAAATAAATTGAGAAAACTAGCAGAATATAAAATTAATGATCATAAATCAATTGCGTTCCAATACACCACTGATGAATCAGTGGGAGGAGAAATCAGAAAAACTTTCCCATTTACAATTAAAAAAACTTGGGAGAGATCCAAGATGGCAGACTAGAGGGTGACTGCATCTCCCGTCGCTCCAGAACCCAGGATTCAAGAAGGGGAGGCATTGAGAGACTCGAACTAACATAGAGCCGCAGGGTGAGTCTCTCCCACCAGGTGAAGCTCGGCCTGCGCGGCAGGCCTGGCAGCTTCTCAGAGCAGGGGCAGGGCAGCCAGAGACTACCACAAGCAGCCCTGCTCTCGCCAGTGGCAGGCTCACTGCACAGCCAGCTTCTTGGAGCAGGTCACCCAGTGAGAGCCTTTCCGCACAGAGCCAGCTCCAAACTGTGGACCCAGCGGTGGGTCCCGGCCCGCAGGCAACTTCTGGGACCAGGGCAGGGTAGTCAGAAACTTCCCCAACTGCCCTGCTCCCTCCTGAGGCAGGCGTGATCTACAGCCAGCTCCTTGGAGCGGACCTGCCCAGTAAGTGCTTTTCCGCACAGAGTCAGCCCCCAGCCCTGGAACCAGTAGCAGGCTAGGGGCAGCTTTCTTCAGAAGCACTGCATTATCAAGTTCCTCCAAGACTTCAGGCTACTGAAGGCTGGAAGGTGATATACTAGAAATCTACAGGGACACTATAAGCCAATAGAGGAAATCTGCAATATCTCAGAGTCCCACTGATATTTGACCGATATGAGAAAACAAGGGAAGAAAATGTCCCAAACAAACCTAGATAGTATATCAATAAAACCCAATGACAGCACAGCAGAAGAAATGTCAGAACGGGAATTCAGAATGTACATAATTAAAACAATCAGGGAAATAAATGAGGAGATGAAAGAGCAAATGCAGGCATTGAAGGAGATGAAAGAGCAAATGCAGGCATTAAATGATCGCACCAATCAACAGTTAAAAGACCAAATATGGGAAGCAAGAGATCATTTCAATAAAGAGTTAGAGATACTGAAAAAAAAAAAAAACAGAAATCCTTGAATTGAAGGAAACAATAAACCAAGTTAAAAACTCCATAGAAAGCATAACCAATAGGATAGAACACCTGGAAGACAGAACTTCAGACATTGAGGAAAAAATATTTAATCTTGACAACAAAGTTGACCAAACAGAGAAGATGGTAAGAAATCATGAACAAAATCTACAAGAATTATGGGATATCATGAAAAGGACAAATTTAAGAATTATTGGGATTGAGGAAAGGCACAGAGAAACAAACCAAAGGAATGAAAAATCTGTTCAATGAAATAATTATCAGAAAATTTACCAAATCTGAAGAATGAAATGGAAAACCAGGTACAAGAGGCTTATAGGACTCCAAATATACAAAATTACACAGACCCACACCAAGGCACATTATTATGAGAATACCTAACATACAAAATAAAGACAGAATTATAAGGGCCGCGAGAGAAAAGAATCAAATTACATTCAGGGGGAAAACAATAAAAATATCAGGAGATTTTCAATCCAGACCATAAAAGCTAGAAGGGCCTGGAAAAACATTTACCAAGACCTGAAAGAAAATGGATGCCAAGCAAGAATCTTATACCCAGGAAAACTTACTTCTAGATTTGACGACGAAATAAAATCCTTCCATGATAAACAAAAGCTAAAAGAATTTACAAAAAGAAAGCCGCATTACAGAACATTCTCAGCAAAATATTCCATGAGGAAGAGATGAAAAACAACGATGCAAATCAGCAAAGGGAGGAACTATCCAAAGGAATAGCCAAATAAAGGAGAAACCAAATCATGTCAAAAAACAAAAATGAGTCAATGACAGGGAATACAAATCATATCACAATAATAACCCTGAATGTTAATGGCCTGAACTCATCAATCAAAAGACATAGACTGGCAGATTAGATTAAAAAGAAAAATCCAACAATATGCTGCCTGCAAGAGACTCATCTCATAGAAAGAGATACCCATATTCTAAAGGTGAAAGGTTGGGAAAAAACATTCCATGCACATGGACACAGAAAAAAAGCTGGAGTATCCATTCTCATTTCAGATAATGTGAACTTCAAGCCAAAACTAGTCAAAAGGGATAAAGATGGACATTACATACTGCTTAAGGGAAGCATAAATCAGCAAGACTTAACAATCATAAATATCTATGCCCCGAACATTGGCTCATCCATATATGTCAGACAAATCCTTCTCAATTCCATAAATCAAATAGACTACAACACAATAATATTAGGCGATTTCAACACACATCTCACCACTGGATAGATCTTCCAAACAAAAATTGAATAAAGAAACCATAGATCTCAATAACACAATCAACAATTTAGACTTAACAGACATATAGAGAATATACCATCCAACAAAGAACGAATACACTTTCTTCTCAGTAGCACATGGATCCTTCTCTAAAATAGACCATATTTTATGCCACAAAGCTACTATTAGCAAATACAAGAAGATGGAGATACTACCTTGTATTGTATCAGATCATAATGGATTGAAATTAGAAATAAATGACAGAATAAAAAACAAAAACTTTTCTAATACCTGGAGATTAAATAATATGCTATTATATGATGAATGGATAACAGAAGATATCAGGAGAGAAATTAAAAAATTCTTAGAAGTAAACGAGAACAAAGACACATCATATCAAAATCTATGGGACACTATGAAAGCAGTACTTAAAGGAAGATTTATTTCATGGGGTGCATTCAACAAAAGAAGTAGAAATGAACAAATAACAACTTAACACTACAGCTCAAAGCCTTAGAAAAAGAGAGCAAACCAACACCAAAAGTAGTAGAAGACAGGACATAGTGAAAATCAGAGCTGAAATCAACGACATCGAAACAAAAGAAACCATCAGAAAAATTAACAAAATAAATAGTTGGTTCTTTGAAAAAATAAACAAATTGATAAACCCTTAGCCACAGAAAAGTCCAGGACCAGATGGGTTCTCAGCTGAGTTCTACAAAACCTTTAAAGAAGAGCTCATTCCAATACTCCTCAAAGTATTCCATGAAATAGAAGAAGAGGGAACTCTCCCAAACTCATTCTATGAAGCCAATATCATCCTGATACCTAAACCAGACGGAGACAATTGAGAAAAGCAAATTTCAGAACAATATCCTTAATGAACATTGATGCAAAAATTCTCAAAATTTGAGCAAATCGCATAAAAAAATATTAGAAAGATAGTGCACCATGATCAAGTGGGTTTTATCTCAGGGATGCAGGTTGGTTCAACATCCGGAAATTAATAAATGTCATTCATCTTATCAACCGACTTAAAGTCAAGAATCTCATGATTATTTGGTAGATGCAGAAAAACCATTCAATAAAATACAGCATCCTTTCATGCTCAAAACATTAGAAAAAATAGGGATAGTGGGAACATTCCTTAATATTGTAAAGGCCATTTATGCTAAGCCCATGGGCAATATAATTCTAAATGGTAAAAAACTGAAAGCATTCCCCCTAAAAGCTGGAACAAGGCAGGGATGCCCTCTTTCACCACTTCTATTAAACATTGTCTTTGAAATTCTTGCCAGAGCAGTTAGATAGGCCAAGGAAGTTAAAGCGATATGAATAGGAAAAGAAGAACTCAAACTATCCCTGTTACCTGATGATATGATTATATATTTAGAGGAACCTGAAAATTCCGCCAGAAAACATTTAGAACTCATAAGTGAATTCAGTAAAGTAACAGGTTACAAGATCAATGCTCATAAATCCAATGCATTTTTAGACATAAGTGATGAATTTTCAGAAAGAGAAGTTAGGAACACTACCCCATTCACAATAGCATCGAAAAAATAAAAACTCGGGAGTCAATCTCACAAAAGAGGTGAAAGACCTCTACAATGAGAAATACAGAACACTAAAGAAAGAAATTAAAGAAAGCCTTAGAAGATGGAAAGATCTCCCATATTCTTGGATAGGCAGAATTAATATTGTCAAAATGGCCATACTACCAAAAGTGCTATACAGATTCAATGCAATTCCAATTAAAACCCCAATGATGTACCTTACAGCAATAGAGCAAGCAATTATGAAATTCATCTGGAAGAATAAAAAACTCAGAACAGCTAAAGTAATCCTTAGCAGAAAGAGCGAAGCAGGGGGTATCACAAAACGAGATCTTCAACTCTACTACAAAGCAATAGTAACAAAAACGGCATGGTATTGGTACCAAAATAGACAGGTAGATCAATGGTACAGAATAGAGGACATGGACACAAACCCAAATAAATACACTCTTCTTATACTAGACAAAGAGACCAAATATATGCAATGAAGAAAAGATTGCCTCTTCAACAATTGGTGCTGGGAAAATTGGAAAACCATATGCAGCGGAATGAAATTAAACCCCTATCTGTCATCCTTCACAAAACTCAACTCAAAATGGATCAAGGACCTCAGAATCAGACCAGAGACCCTTCATCTTATAGAAGAAAAGTAGGTCCAAACCTTCAACATTTTGGCTTAGGATCAGACTTCCTTAACAGGACTCCCATAGCACAAGAAATAAGAGGAAGAATCAACAACTGGAATAGATTCAAACTAAAAAGTTTTTTCTCAGCAAAGGAAACTATCAGTAATGTGAAGAGAGAGCCTACAGAGTGGGAGAAAATCTTTGCCCCTCATACTTCAGATAGAGCACCAATTTCCAGAATCTATAAAGAACTCAAAAACTCTACACCAGGAATGCAAATAACCCAATCAACAAATGGGCTAAGGAAATGATCAGACACTTCACAGAAGAAGATGTACAAGCAATCAACAGATATATGAAAAAATGTTCAAAATCTCTAGTAATAAGAGAAATGCAAATCAAAAACTACCCTAAGATTCTATCTCACCCCAATTAGAATAGTGATTATCAGGAACACAAGCAACAATAGGTGTTGGAGAGGATGTGGGGAAAAATGTACACTCATACATTGCTGGTGGGGCTGCAAATTAGGCAGCCACTCTGGAAAGCAGTATGGAGATTCCTCAGAAAGCTTGGAATGGAACCACCATTTGACGCAGCTATCCCACTCCTTGGCCTATACCAAAGGACTTAAAATCAGCATACTACAGAGATACAGTCACATCAATGTTCATTGCTGCTCAATTCACCATAGCCAGATTGTGGAACCAACCTAGATGTCCTTCACTTGATGAATGGATAAAGAAACTGTGACATATATATACAAAGGAATATTACTCTGCCATAAAGAATGATAAAATTATGGCATTTGCAGGCAAATGGATGAAAGTGAGATAAGCCAATCTCAAAAAACCAAAGGATGAATGATCTTGGTGATAAGCGGATGATGATATATAATGGTGGGTGGGAAGAGTTAATGTTAGGGTTAGGGTTAGGTTTAGGGTTAGGGTTTAGGAGGGTGGCAAGAAAGGAGGATTGTATAGAGGGAAAAGAGGGGTGGGAGGGGTAGGGGGGAAGGAAAAAATAACAGAATGAATCAAACATCATTGCCCTATGTAAATTTATGATTACACAAATGGTATGCTTTACTCCATGTACAAACAGGAAAAAACATGTATCCCATTTGTTTATAATAAAAAAAAAAAGAAAATACCTAAATCATATAGCATATTTCTGGAAAAATATCTGTCATCAACATGATTACTATTCTGCCTCAACTTCCCTTAAAATAAAACAGATTCAATATTTGTATTAGATATTATTAGATGCTTAAAATATACTAATTAATATAACACACTTAAAAAAAATAAAAAAATAAAAAAACTTGGAAAGCAATCTAGTAAAAGAGGGGAAAGTCCTCTATAATCAAAACGACAGAACACTAAAGAAAGAATTAAAGAAAACCTTAGAAAATGGAAAGATATCCCCTGGATAGGCAGAATTAATATTGTCAAAATGGCCATACTGCTATACAGATTTAAAGCAATTCTCATTAAAATTCCAATGACATACTTCATAGAACTAGGGAAAGCAGTCACAGAATTCATTTGTAATAATAAGAGGCCCCAGACAGCCAAAACAATCCTTAGCCAAAAAGTAATGCAGGAACCATCAAAATATCAGACCTTAAACTATACTACAGAGCTATATTAAAAAAAACTGCATGGTATAGGAACAAAAATAGAATTGAAGACCAATGGAATGGAACAGAAGACTCAGAGATATACTCACACAAATTATAGTTATCTCAGACTAGATGAAGTCTCCATAAACATATATTGGAGAAAAGATAGCCTCTTTAATAAATGGTGCTGGGAAAACTAGAAATCCATATATAGAAGATTGAAATTGAACCCCTACATTTGACTCTGCACAAAACTCACCTCAAAGTGGATCAAGGACCTTGACATTTGACCAGAGATTCTGAGAATACTAAAAGAAAAAGTAGTCCCAAATCTCCAACATATTACCTCAGAATGGACTTCCTCAAAAAGACTCTGAAAGCACAAGAAGTAAAACTGAGAATCTATAAATGGGATGGCATCAGACTAAAAAGGTTCTTCACAACAAAGGAAACAATCAAGAACATGAACAGAGACCCTACAGAATTGTAGAAAATCTACCACCTGCACCTCAAATAGAGCTTTAAACTTCAGGATATACAAAGAACTCAAAAAAATTAACACCAAAAAGAGAAATAACCCAATCAATAAATGGGAAAAGGAACTGTATAGGCATTTCACAGAAGAAGAATGTGAATTTTCCAAAATTATATGAAAAATGTTCATCATCAGTAGTAATTGCAGAAGCGCAAATTAAAACTACACTGAGATTTCATCTCACTCCAGTTAGAATGGCAATTATCAAGAATACAAGCAACAGTAAATGTCGGCGAAGTTGTGGGGAAAAAGGTACACTCATACATAAGTGGTGGGACTGCAAATTGGTGCAACCATTATAGAAAGCAATATGGAGATTCCTTAGAAAACTTGGAATGGAACCACCATTTGACCCAGCTATCCCACTCCTCGGTTTATACTCAAAGGAATTAAAATCAGTATACTACAGTGATGCAACCACATCAATGTTTATAGCAGCTCATTTCACAAGAGCCAAGCTATTGAACTAACCTAGGTGCCTTTCAACAGATGAATGGATAAAGAAAATGCAGTATATACACACAATGGATTATTATTCAGCCTTAAAGAAGAATGAAATTATGACCTTTGCATGGAAATGCATGGAACTGGAGAATATCATGCTAAAGAAAATAAGCTAGACCTCCCAAAACCAAATGTCTGATGTGCTCTCTGATATGTGGTTGCCAACCCATAACAAGGGAGAATAGAGAGGGGAAGTATAGAAGGTCAGTGGATTAGACAAAGGGGAATGAAGAAAAGAGGGGGAAGGGAACAGGAAATAGGAATAGACATAACTTCCCTGTGCTCATACATGAATACAAAATCAGTGTAACTCCACATCATGTTCAACCACAAGAATGGGATCAAAATTGGAATTGGTTGCACTTCATGAATGTATAATAAGTCAAAGTATACCCCACTGTCATGTATATCTAAAAACAGAAATAAAATTTATCATGTTGCAGTGTGGCAATAATGAAATGTCTGAAATAGAATCAAGAAAACAATCATGCTTACAAAGCTGTGAAAAAAATTAGGAATAAATTGACCAAAAATGGGGAATTTTTCTACAATAAAATCTATAAAACATTAATGGAAGTAATTGTAGGACTTACACAAAAACAAAGTGGAATGTCATGTCATGTTTGTGGATTGGAAAAATCAATATTGTTAAAATATCCATGCTAGCATCAATTTTGTTAAAATGTCCATGCTACCCAAAGTAATCTACAGATTCAGTACAATCCCTGTCAAAATGACAATGGAATTCTTTGCAGATCTAGAGAAAATAATTTGAAAATGCTCATAGAGTAAAATCTCTAATAGGCAATGCCATCCTGAGCCTATAAAACAAAGCAGGACTCATGATACTACCTCACTTCAAACAGTTCTACAAAGGTGTAGCATATAAACAGAAATATTGAGCAATGGAATAGACTATAGATCCTAGAAGTAAACAGCCTGCCATGGTCAACTGATTTAGGAGAAAGGGACCAAGAACATTCATGGGAGAAAGGAATTCTCTTCCATAAATTGTGTTGTGAATATTGGGTATCTACATGCAGAACAAACATTTTGTAATTTACTTAAGAAGGTCAAAAAGATGCTAATGTCAAAATCAAGACATTAGAAGACAATAAAATCTGCAAAGCAACATTTCTTATAAAAAGAGACACAAAAATCCTCAGCAAAACACAATGTTTTCCTTAAAAATCCATAAAGAGAATAATTAATTAGGATCAAATGTCATTTATCCTGAGAATGCAATGTTGATTATCATTTTTAAAAAAATTAATGAATGTGATTTACCATACTAGTAGAATAAATAAGAAAAATGTATGATTGTCTCAATACATGCAGATGATACATTTGGCAAAATTCAATATCTCTTTATAACAAAAATTGTCAGAAAAATAGGAATACCACAGAATATTGTTAAGCTATAACTATGTCCTCTCTTAAAAATTCTGTTTAGCATTGTGTAGGAGGTCCCAGGTAAGGCAAGACAAAAAAGTAAAAGGCACATAGCTTGAAAAATAAGAAAACTGTGTTTATTTTCAGAAAATGATTGTGTATATAAAATAATAATTTATGAAAACTGCTGCTAGAATAAAACTGTAACATGCAAGGTCTATATAAAAATTAAGTTCTATTGTAGCAACCAATTCAGGAAGTACACAAATTTTGAAAAAGGACCATGGTAGAGCACATGTTATCTCAAGATTTATCATGAAGCTATCATACTGATCCAGTGTGTATTGGCCAAAAGATAGACATATAGGTTGCTGGAACCCAACAAGAACCTAGAAACTGACTCACATATTATGTCTCTCTTCTTGAGTAAACATGTAAGAATGACTAATGAACACTTGAAAGGTACCCCAAACTATGAATTAATAACTAGGGGAAAGCAAATAAGATCCACAATAACTAAATTTGTTCACTAGAATTGCTTAAAAATTAATAACAAGTGTTGGAAAGGACTTTTAGCAATGGTAATGGTAGCATAAACTTGGAAACCCCTGGCAGTTAGTTAAAAACATAAAACATATACTGACAATATGGTACAACAACTTTAATAGCACTCTAAAGCAATGCAAAAGGATGTGCTCAGAAAGCCTTAGACATGCATGTTCTTAATGGTTTTATTCATAATAATAAAACTAGGGTGCTACACTCAGTAATTCCTTAGTAGGTAAATGAATAGAAAAATTGTGATATATACATGCAATAAAAGGAATAAATTATCTAAAAATATATTTTATTGTATATAAGGTATGCAGTATGATGTTAAATGATCTACCTATTATGCAAATAAATAATAAAAAGTTTACTTTGTAAAGGTTACGATGAATGTATCCATGTAGATTTGTCTCTGTTTTCTATTCTGTTCTTATTGTTCAGGTTTATTTTTACTCCAGTGCCATGCTCTTTTTGTTATTATAGCTCTGTAGTGTAATTTCAGATTAGATATTGTGATGCCTTCAGCATTGATAAAATTGCTCAGGACTGCTTAGAATATTCTGGGCTTTTTTTATTCTTCAATATGAATTTAGTACTTTTATAGTTCTATAAAGAATATCAACTGGTATTTTTCTGGGGTTTGTATTTAATCTGCAAATTGCTTTTGATTACATGTTAATTCAGCCAGTATTAATTCTACCTGTCCAAGAACATGGGATGTCTTTCCATATTCTAAGATCTTCCTCACGTTCTTTCTTCAGTGTTCTATAACTTTTATTGTACAGTTCTTTTATATCCTTGGTTAGATTTGTTTTCAGGCATATTTTTTTTTCTGACAGAAAACCGTCAGTGATATCATGGAGATGACAGGGGAATTAACCATATGATGGCAGGAAGGAAATATTCTGTGACTTGATTTTTAGTAGTAATCTATATTAATTATAAGTAGACTGCATGTCTAAGATTGGTTTATTAAATAGTTTTTAAAAATACCCAAATGAAATAGATTCTTGGATTAATAAATTACACACAGACAATGTGATAAGCATTTATGGTAACAGTGGCACCTTCAGTGCCTAGGAATAAATAGAGGAAAATATGAGCTGATTTTAGTTCTTTTGGATAAATAATGAGGGCCAGAAAGTTAGGTCATGTGGTGTTCCTAAACTTGTTTTTTGAGGGATCTCAATACTGCTTTCTGGAGTAGTGTACTAATTCTCAGTCCCCCCAACAATGTATGAGTGTACCTTTTCCCCACATCCTTGCTAGCTTTTATTATTATTTGTTCTCTTGATGACTGTCATTTGGACTGGAGTGAGTGAGATGAGATCTCAATGTAGTTTTAATTTAAATATCCTCTGTTGCTAAGGACGTTGAACTTTTTGAAATATATTTGTTGACCATTTGTATTTATTCACTTGAGAACTAATGTCGGAATACTATAGTGATACAGGCACATCTATGTTTATAGCAATTCTATTCACAGTAGCCAAGTTATGGAACCAGCCCAGGTGTCTGTCAACAGATAAATGGATGAAGAAAATATGGTCCATAGACACAAAGGAGTTTTAGTCAGCCATAAAGAAAAACTGAAATTATAGCATATGCTGGTAAATGGATGGAAATGGGGAACATTACCCTAAGTGAAATAAACCTGATTCAGAAAATCAAGGGTTGAATGTCTTCTCTCATATGTGGCAGCCAGACCAAAATAAGGGGGAAAAAGGAGGTATTCCATGGAAATATAAGGAAGATCAGTGGAGAACAGGAAGGGAATTGATGGGGAAGGAAGGAGGACAGGAAAGGAGTGCAACAGTGGAATGAAGTTGACCAAATTATGCTATGTACACATGTGAAGCTACAACAGTAAATCTAACCTTTATATATATCTATACAGCATTAATTTAGAAAGCTATAAATAAATAGAAGACCAGTAGAGGAAGGGAACAGTGGAATGGAGAAAGGGAGAGAAAGGGGAAGTACTGGGGACCGAAGTGGAGCAAATTATACTCCATGCTTCTATGATTTTGTCAAAATGAATCCCAATACTATAACATTATGTGTATTACACAATATTATGTATATTGCACAGTATTATGTAAAACTGTAATGAACTCTTGGAAACATTTACAAAAAACAAAATATGTGCAAGAAAACAAATATTGAGAGAAAGGTAAGATGACTGCATACAACAGGAGACATGTTGGCAGATTGTAAAATAGAGAATTACAAAGTGGTGATAATTATCCCCAGGCTGATCTGGGGGAGTATTTAATTGACTATTGATCACAGACACAATAAAAATCACATTTGGGGGGATATTATCAAGCTAAGTCCAAAGTGTATTTGAAAATGCCAAGAATTTTTTTTTTTTTTAAGCAGGGATTGAACCCAGGGCACTTTACCACTGAGCCACATCCCAAACCGATTTTTATTTTTAAAATTTTGAGATAGGGTCTTGCGAAGTTGCTTATAGTTGACTTAGTTGCTGAGGCTCACTTTGAATTTGCAATCTCTCTGCTTCCAACTCCTCAGTCACTGGGATTACAGTCGTGTGCCACCACATCTGGTTGAAAACAAAGTTTTGAGAACAAATTATAATAAAACATTTTCAAAACTTCTTAGTAGTTAAGCTTTCCTAAAGAGGTGATATAAATGTTTAACCATAGTGGAGAAAACAATGTCATTTGAGTATTATGGTTAACAACTTCTGTTTATCAAAAGACATCACTTAAAGCAGTACAAAACTCAGCCGTGTGGCAGAAAAAGAAAAACCCTGGCAATACATATGTCTGACAATAAATGCATACCTAAAACATAAAGATTCCAACAAATCTATAAGGAAAAGACACTGTAATAGAAAATTAAGTCCCACTGTTCAAAGTTGCTATTATATATGATGAATAAGTTTAGAGACCTAATGTACAGCATAAAGATTATAATTAACAATGCTGTATTGTGAAATTTGCTAAGAAAGTAACTTTTAGTTCTTACCACACACACACACACACCACAGATGTGAACCCACAAGTTACGTAAAGAGATGTTAACAATGTACGTTGCTTAATTGCAGCAATCATTTCACTACGTATAAAACATCACACTGGATTACTTAAATGCCTACAATAAAAAAACCAAACCAAACCAAACAACACTGTTCATGAAAATAATGTGTATTCTGATGACCAAGGGGGTATATTCCACGTGTCAATTAAATTAAAATAGTCAAAATGTTTTTTCAAAATCCATCTTTCTAATTGGCATTGTGTGCATGCATTCTATTGGTTACTACATAGTGTATATTAAAATCTATGATTATGAATAAAAAAATAAAAATAGGTCAAAGAGATTGGGAAGTTCACAAAAGAGAACCCATATGACCAATAACTGTATAAATTGGTGCAACATAGTCATTAAAGACACAAACATTAAAACTAGTAAGCAGTGCAACTACACATTATCAGAGGGCTAAAATGAAAGTTACTGGTTGCAGTACATGGAGTTTTCAGAGGCTATTGGAAGTCTATTTGTTCAACTTTTGTTTGACAGTATGTACTAAGCTTAATATAATCATATCTTGTGACCCACAAATACTACTGTATATGCCACCAACAGAATTGCCTCCTCATGTCCATCAGGAGACATGTAAGAATGTCCACAGCAGCATTATTTGTCAGTTCCAAAGAGGAAATTGCTCAAGGTCGAATGAATGATACACTGTGACATTGTTATATAATGGTATATCTTACAGCAATGATAACAAAGTGTGACAACATGCAATGCTATAGATATTCTAAAATGCTGAACTAGCAAAATAAGGAACAAATTGTCACATACTGCATGACTCCTTGAGTGTAAGCCAACTAATGTATGATGGTGGAACTTGTTACCCTTGCATGAGGATAGGCATGAAGTTACTTTCCTGTTGTTAATATTCTATTTAGTGATTTCTGCATTGTTTACATGTATTCACTTCATGAAAATTCCTAGAGCTTGAGATCTTGAACTCATGTATTTCATATTTGAATGAAAATTTGAAATATATATTCAGATCCAGGCAATCTAATTTCAAAGAACAAACTTTTATCTGTACACTTGGATATCTCAGAAATATAATTCTCACGAGTTTTACTGGCCAAAACTAATGCTTTAAAAAAAATCATAAAATTTAAATCCAGGAGGAGAAGTTAAGAGATCTCTAAGCAAAGTGGAACATTTATATATTTATTTACTTGCAAATTGTTAGATTTGCCCAATATAGAAAAAAATAAAAAATATGAAGTTCATGATTTATATTAATAGTTGTGTGTGTGTGTGCTCACAAATATGGAGGCCTCTGTTAATATCTACAGATGGAGTAGATATGTGGATTTGTGAAATGAATTAAGTTCTAGGATAAGTTGTGTCCCTTTACATTCTTGTTTCCTTCAGGAAGCCTTCCTGGGACACTGGGGAGTAGATCAGTTGACTTCATACTGTGTTCCTAAAGCAGACTTTACTTTCTTAATTCTCATATGTAACACATCACAGTTTATCATTGTTGCTGGTTTAATTGTCCACCTCCCCTATTGTACTGTAATGGTCATTAAGAACTGTGTTCACTGCTCTACCACTGGTGCCTATTTAAATACACTGGAGAACTATTATTTTTGGTAATGCAGCGTAGTAGGAACTTAGGGGGAATCCTTCTACTGAAAATTATATCATATATACACTCACATGGACATGTATATACATATATATATAAATATAATACATATGTATATGTATTCATATATGGTGTGTGGAAAATACTCAGAAGAACAATCAAGGGATAAGTCATGAGATTAACTTAGACTTCTGATATATGGGATTCAATCAAGCAAGAGAAACTGGTATTCTGGAACAAATTCTGAGGGGAACCCTCCTAAGGCTGTTATACTGTGGACCTGTATTAAGGGGCAACGTGGGAGCTATCATAAAGACTCCCATCACATCAAGGCCATAGAAAGGGTCACATGTGATTTGGGCATCACTGGGGTTATGTGTACCACTGGCTTTGGAAGTTATTGTAACATGTGCCAAGATCAGGAAATTTTTAATGTTCTTTGGCATCCTAATACCAAGGCTGAAATTTCCTAAGTAGATGGGCAAACTCTTATGAAGAAAGTATATGAGAACATGTTCTTTGATAATAGATCCAACAAAATGTTCTCTCTGAGCAAAGATTATACTTGAATGAGGTGTGAGTTCTTCTCATCCTCATGAGAAACTCATTCACTGCTCTTACTCCTGGAGAGATGAAAGTTGAATCAGAACAATTATTTTATATTTAATTTTGAGAGTCTGCCTCCACCCCCCTACAAGCCCCCAAAGCTTGCAAACAGGAAACCTTCATTGGCATATGGCCCAAATATGGATGTCCCTAGACATATAGGGAAGGAGCAGCAGAACTTCTTGCTTTTGTTGGGAGGGACAGAGTTTCCTGTAGAATAAGAGCAGAGACTTCTGACTGTAAGGACTGATATAGGTAAGAAAAAACAAAATACAGAAGAGATACAGATGAGGAGCATCACTGAAGCACCCAGGACCAATGCCCACACTGAGAAAAAGTGGCTCTCATATTTGACTAGACCATTCTCATTTCAGAGTCCAAACACTGGTGAAGATTTGTCACAAGCACAGGGTTCTTCCAGACAGTGGATTTTTAGGATGTCACAGAACTAGTTTAAGTACCCACAGGGAAAGGAAAATTTCGCCCAACACAATCTAAAATCTCTAAGGCTGGATTTCTGTTCTGTGTTCAATGCTAACATTAATACATCTGTGAACTCTTACATCTGGCATTAATTTTCTTTGCCACACAATGGGATTGGAGCATCATCAACCCAAAAGGCAGGAAGGGAAACAGACATGGGTGGGAAGGCAAAGTTCTGCAAAAAACTCAGATCTTGAGAAGGACTGCAGTGAGGCAGCAAATGCTTGAGCTATGGGTTTGAGGGGAAGAAAAAGAAACTCCAACCTGTTTGAACACAGGTTCAGACTCCAGGTAGAGTGTTACTGGTGTTTTATATTTCATGTGGGGAGGGCTTCCTTTACAGACATCAAGGCTTACACTGCTGCCCCAGTTATATACATCTGTATCATAAGACAATTACCACCATCACCATCAAACCAGAAGCATGGCTTGGAGTGATTTCCATGGACTACTACCTAAATAATTGACTAGGCAAACATATTCCTGATAACACATTTAACCTTCAAACTCTCCACTCTCCTTCAACCTTTCCTCTCTTGGTCTCTCTCTTGCCCTCTCCCATCTCTCTTTCTCTCTCTCTCTCTCTCTCTCTCTCTCTCTCTCTCTCTCTCGCTCTCTAATGGGCAGAAATACCACCATTCTGCTGGGGAGTCACAATGTCAGGCACAGGAGGAACAGTTCACAGACCCAACCTGAAGGTCACCCCTTAGGCACAAACTGTTAGGGAAAACCTGGGACATGATGAGACATTTTTGTACTTTTAGGTGTTATTGGGGATGGTTGAACCACAGATTCTGGTCAACCTGAGAACAAACTTTACATCTTTCACAATCTCATTGCTAAACTGGAAAAATGGAGACCTACCCTTTTAGCATCCCAGGGATCGTTCTGAAGTGCCTCTGAACTATTCCAGTATTTCCCTGGTCTTAAGAGGTGCTCCTACCTTGGGCCCTGGCTGATGGTGAGGAGGAGCGAAGCAAGTCCCTGCAGAAGGTAGTGGCCCTGCACAGTTCTTCTGCTCCTTATGCCATCAAGTCACAGTTTCAGCTTTCAAAGACAATCTAGGGAGCCCTCCTAGCTCTTAATGGGGCTCTTACAGCAGAAGGGGGATTATACAGTCCCATCACCGATGTGGCCGTCTTCTAGGAGCCAGTAGACACCCTGCTTAATATCTTCCCTGCTCTCAGAGACTGTATGAAAAGAAAACATTCTGAAGTTAAAACACGAATTAGCTGCTGAGTCTTAATTGTCTCCTTATGTGAAATACACAGCTTTCTGATGTCAGGTTTCTTTCTGTCTTCAAGGCTGATACAGAAAATCTCTGTAAAAATTACATGGGGCTTTCTCTTCTCCACCCCATGGGTCCAGTTCAATGACAAGCTCAGCTCAGCTGCTGGGATTCATCAGGTGCACAGTTTTGGATCAGTTTCATTACTCCATGAATCCAAGAAAGATGACCTTGGTTTAGTAGACCTAGGACTTCAGTGTCACATAACCATTATGTTGTGCTGCAAAGCATCAGGATACCCCCAACACTAGGAAGAAAAAAGCGAGTGAGTTGAAAATGGTATTAGAAAGAATAAAAAAACAATGGGAGGAATAAAAAAAGGTATGTTATCTTACTCCTCAGTTTATACCCACACGACTTAAAATCAGCATACTACAGTAACATAGCCACATCAATGTTCATAGCAGCTCAGTTCACAATTGCTAGATTGTGGAACCAACTAGATGCCCTTCAACAGATGAATGGATAAATAAACTGTGGTATATATACACAATGGAATATTATTTAGCCATAAAGAAGAATAATATTATGGTATTTGCAGATAAATGGATGGAATTGGAGACTATTATACTAAGTGAAATAAGCCAATACCCAAAAACCAAAGGCTGAATGTTTTCCCTGATAAGTGGATGATGATACATAACATGGTGTGGGGTGAGAGAAGAATGGAGGAACTTTAGATTACATAGAGAGAAATGAGAATGAGGAGGGGGCATGTGTATGAAAGATGGTGGAATGAGACAGACATCCTTTCTCTATGTACAGGTATGATTACACCAAAGGTGTGAATCTACATCATACACAACTGTAGAAATGAAAAGTTGTATCTCATTTGAATACAACGAATCAAAATGCAGTCTGTAAAAATAAAATAAAATAAATAAATAAATAAAAGGTGTGCTGGTCATCAAAAGAATGTGTGTTGACCTCATAGGCTTAGCTTTCCTTCCTTTTCATTTGTGGATCATAGTGAACCCTCATAGGGGTCTGTCCCTCTCTTGATGACACTGTGAATTTATGAAGCCTGTATTTTCTCTCCTTTTTTCACATCTCAGAGAGGTTTATCTGCCATTGGTGCCATGACCAGAACAAACACTCCACCTAGGAATAAACTGTACTCCCTGAAACATGGTGGATTACAGAGTACAAATTAGTTGCAAAATTTTTTCTCATTTGTAATGAAGCAACCTGATATTCAATCTTCTCAGGCTAGGGAGTGGGTTCTCTCCTCTTCTGGGTTCTGTTTTTCAGCACTTTTTCCTATTCCTCTTGTTCTTCCCTTCATTGTCCTGCAAATCAGTTAGTCTACTTTTCCATTCTTGTCTGCCTCCACTCAATCTCTAAATAGGATGATTTTCATTACAGCACTTAGAAATGTAATCAGTTGTATATCAACTGCAAGTCCTCACTCTTGCTATCAACAAAACAAGTACTCCCCATTTTTTTCCACTTTAAATATTTATTTCATATTTGCTGCAGGAAAACAAAACTTCAGGATTACAGAAATCACAAGTCAGAGGGTATCAGCTTGAACTAAGATAAAACATGTAAGGGCTTCGTATTGTGCACACCATATCACAAGCATTGAATTAATGTTAATTGTTATAGCCAATAAATATTTATAATCCATCTATTACATACTACTCTTTCCTGTTTGCTTGATAGTAGGGATAGAATTTTAAACAAGTCAGAGATTGTCTTGGACCTCCTGTTGAGCTATGCAGACAGACATTATGCAAATGAATATGTTAATAAATGTGTAGCTGAAAGAGAGCTATCAAAGCAAAGTACAATGAGTGATGAGCTTTTGAAAAGAGAAAGAATATAACCCAGCCATAGGGTGTTGTGAGTGTGGGCAGAATGGATGGAAAATGACCAAGAAGATTATCCTTTTAGAAACTAAGTTGCTTGTCAGGCAATCTGAGAAGAGAATGCATTCCTCATGGTAGGAGAGCACATGCAACTACCCTGAGGTATCAAGGAGTTTACTTCATAAGAGCATTGAGAAGGCCAGGGAGCCACAGAAGCATAAAGAACCAAGAAGATGGAAGCAACGGCTGATGAAGAACAAAAAGGTTAATGCAGAGAGTCTTGTAAACCAGGTTCAAAATAAGAATTAAATCTCAACTGCAATAGTGGGAGTTTTGCATTTTGAGATGATTCTGTGCCACTACATTGTTAAGGTTCTCCCTGTTTGGTGTACAAAGCAAATATTCCTAAAGGATATATTTATTATGCTGTAAATATGTGATGTTTAAGGACAAACAATGCAAAATAAATGCTTTAGTTTTCCAGTATTCCATCCATCTAATTCTAGTCTTGATCCAGTCCACTTGGCTGAACATCCACTTGGAAAGGAAGTCTTGGTTTTATTGGCTGCACCTTTCTATAAATGACAATTAGGTCAGGGTGGTTAATAGTGTTGTGGCTATTCTATTTTTGTGCTGATGTATTGTTTAATTGGTTGATCAGTGACTGAAAGAGATATTAAAACATTCCACTTAAGATTGTGGTTGGTCTGTTTCTCCTTTTAGGTCTGTGTTTCTTCACAAATTTTGATGCTCTGCCATTATTTACATGAGTGATAATATCTTTTTGACAGTTTTTCCCTTTTAGTGTTGTATAATTTTATTCTTTCATTATTTCAAATTCTTTGAGAGTCCACTCTTTCTCATATTAATATAGTTATACCAACTTCATTGTGGTTAAGATTTGCATGTTATCTTTTCTATCCTTTACTTTCAACTAACCTGTGTTGATATTTAAAATGCATCTCTCATAGAAAAGATAGATTTAGGCACTCCTTTTAAAATATTTTCATTTTAAAATGATTACAGATGCCATCTAGTTTTAAAAATAGGTATGTCCCAAGTCTCTTCATCCAGCTCCACCCAATAGTTATATCTTCCAAAAATATATTATTTATCAAAATTATAAATTTGATATAATCATCAGGGATAATATGCAACATCTGATTTTTTTGCATTCACTCTTTATTTAGCAGTTGTTATTTTCATTTTACATTTTATTTCTTCTAATAAGTTGTAGTGATTGGGGCCATAAATTGCATTCTTTAATGTCTAATTCTGTTGAACACCTTTTTCATGTGCTTATTTGCCATGTATGTATCTTCTCTGTTGAATGATCTGTTCATATCTATTGCCAATTTTTGAACTGGATTTTCTGTTTACTGTTGAGTTTTTAGAATTTTTAATGTTCCAGATGCTACTTCTCTGTCGGATATGTGTTTTGCAAATATTTTCTTTCAGTCTATGGCTTGTCTTTCCGACCTCTTTACATGGACTTTTATAGAAAGCAGTTTTCAATTATGATTGATTAATTTATTAATTTTTACCTTTATGGATCATGTATGCTTGGTATCAAGTCTAATAACTCCTTGTGTATCTCTACATCACAAAAATTTCTCCTAAAATTTCCTCTAAAGCCTTTTGATTTTATATTTTATTCATACCCATGATCCATTTTCAGCTTTTTTTTTTTTAATGTGGAGGTAAAACTCAGATTAAGTTTTAATTTTTTTTTTTTTGCTAATGGATGCCTAATTTCTCCAGCTGTTGAAAGGCTAGATTTCCTCCACTGAATTGTTTTTGCCTCTTTGTCAAAAATCATTTTACTGTATTTGTGTAAGTCTATTTCTCATTTTTACATGCCAATGCCTTCTCTTTTACAAGTCAGTCTTCATTATTATAGCAGTAAATTATTTTGATGTTGGATAGAATGGCTCCTCCCT
This sequence comes from Sciurus carolinensis, assembly GCF_902686445.1. Classification (NCBI taxonomy): domain Eukaryota; kingdom Metazoa; phylum Chordata; class Mammalia; order Rodentia; family Sciuridae; genus Sciurus; species Sciurus carolinensis. The sequence continues at coordinate 73,970,959 of NC_062216.1, forward strand.
CATTTCCCCCCATTTTTTTAGAAATTCCAGTTCAATTTTCTTTTTGTATAATTTTTTTTCTGTTTAGGCCTTTTGTCATTTTTTTAAAATTTTATTTTCTTTCTTTCTTTATTTTTTTTATTGTAAGCAAATGGGATACATGTTGTTTCTCTGTACATGGCGTAAAGGCATACCATTTGTGTAATCATAAATTTACGTAGGGTAATGTTGTTTGATTCATTCTGTTATTTTTTCCCTTCCCCCCACCTCTCCCACCCCTCTTTTCCCTCTATACAGTCCTTCCTTCCTCCCTTCTTGTCCCCCTCCCTAACCATAACTCTAACCCTAACTCTAACCCCTCCGACCCCCCATTATGTGTCATCATCCACTTATTAGCGATATAATTTGTCCTTTGGTTTTTTGAGATTGGCTTATCTCACTTAGCAAGATATTCTCCAATTTCATCCATTTACCTGCTAATGCTATATTTTTATCATTCTTCATGGCGGAGTAATATTCCATTGTATATATATACCACAGTTTCTTTATCCATTCATCAATTGAAGGACATCTAGGTTGGTTCCACAATCTGGCTATTGTGGATTGAGCAGAAATGAACATTGATGTGGCTGTATCTCTGTAGTATGCTGATTTTAAGTCCTTTGGGTATAGGACAAGGAGCAGGATAGCTGGGTCAAATGGTGGTTTTTAAAGTAAGCTTTTCTGTATCTACCAAGTTTTTTGCAAGACTTCAGATAGAAATTGCATTAAACCTATAGATTTTCCAATTCATGAATACAGTCTCTCTCCATTTATAATTTTTTATTTCATTTATACCATTTAACCTTTCTGCATCCAAATTTTGTATTTACCTTTTCTAGATTCATACATGGGTTTTTTGATTATGTTAAATGAAATGAAATTATTATTTTTCCAATTTTTGTTTTTATTTGTTCAATGCTAGTATGTAGGAATACAATTGATTTTTTTATTGTGGTAAAACACACATAAAATTAATCATCTTAACACAAATTTTAAGTGTATAGTCTTTACACTTCATCCAGGTGGTAGTATGTATAGAATTTCTTACTTTTGGACCTGTGTAGTATTCCTTTGCATGTTAGACCACAATTTGTTTATTCATAAATGTGTCGACGGAAATTAAATTGCTTCAGTCTCTTGAATAGAGACTATGAAGAGGGTGTATAAATATTTCTTTGAGACTTCATTTTTAATAACTTTGCATATATACCCAGAGTTAGATTGCTGAATCTTTCGATAGTTCTATTTTTAATTTTTTGAGGATCCACTACACTCTTTTCCATAGTGTTTGTATTAATTACAATTGATTTTTGAATATTGATTTTGTACTCTGAGATTTTGCTGAACTTAATTATTAATTCAAAGATGTGTGTGTGTGTGTGTGTGTAGATTCTTCAGAAATTCTATGTAAGCGTACATACCTTATATGAATAGAAACAGTTTTCTTTCTTTTGGGCCTGTATGAAATTTTGCCTCTGTTTTCGTTGTGTTATGTTGAATGAAAATGGATGTCTTGTTCCAGACTTGTCTGGTTAATCCTTTTCAATTTCCTCCTGAAAGAGGCATAAAACAACCCAGTAAGAATAAGCTCCCACAATTTAATGTACGATGTACGTTTGAAGTACATCAAATGAATCAGACATCAAGTGAATCAGATGTACAAGAGATAAACGTGGTGGGAGGTGTCTCATGCCTCTCTTTCTTAAGGAAAGCACTTCTTCCCTAGCTGCTGTGGGGACTAGTTGCTGTTTATTACCTGGGGACAGTCCTAATTCCATGACCCTTGAGGATGTGGGCATAGGTCTATCACCTTTGCCTCTGTTCTGGACATGTATGAAGGACTTCCCCAGCTCCAGATGTGTTGTTTTGACTTTGTTATAGACCCATTCATCTTCTGTCCCCCTATAGACCACTTTTGGCCCCCTGAAAGAGTATTTCTCAAAAAACTTCCTGCCTCAAATCTCTATGTGGAACCTGCTCCCTGGAGAATTGATTTTTGTCTGTTGTTTCCAGTATACTGAACAATTTCCAAGTGATGACTTAAAATAGCTATTGGTCTTTATTTGTTGTGGTTTGGATATGAGGTGTCCCTCAGAAGCTCCTGTGTGTGACAATGCAAGAAGGTTCAGAGGAGCAATGATTGGGTTGTGAGAGTCTTAACTCAAGTGATTTAATCCCCTGATAGGGATTAATTGAAGTGGTAGTGTGTGACTGGAGGAGGTGGGAATTGGGGAGTGGCTATGGGGTATGTATTTTGTATCTGGAGACTGGAGTCTCTCTCTGCTTCTTCTGTTCACTGTGATGTGAACTACTTCTCTCTGCCACCTTCTCCCACAATGATGTTCAGCCTCACCTTGAGCCCTGAGCAATGGAGCCAGCCTTCTATGGACTAAGACCTCTAAAACCATGAACATGAACCCTCAAGTAAAGTCTTCCTCCTTTATAATTGTTCTGGTCAGTTCTTTAGTCACAGCAGGGAAAAGTGTAATAAATCCTTTTAAACCACAAAAGCAGCATCGAAGACTTTGTACAGTGTTTAATATTTTATTTGTTTCTTAAGTCCTCAAGGATAATATTGACGAGTCAGGGGTCACTTAGGATCTCAAACTCCTGGTATTATTCTTATTGGGAATCAAAAAAACATTTAGAAATGGTTTGCTTTGCTTATATGACTCATCACATCTTCTAGGAAGTGTTCATCAGTGTATACCTGAAGGTGCGGTTTGTCTTTGAACTTCCTATCACAGTATGTGTATTTCTGCTCTGGCTATTTGGGGAGGCTGTGTCTGTGCAGGGGCAGGGAGTCCACTCTGCAGGCCTGTGCTTGCCATTCCCTGTGAGAGTCAGCAAGGTGAGGAGGATGCTGTGGTGAGGTGATCTGTTGAGTGGAGAGGCCTGGCCATTGGTTGAAACTCTGTAGATGAGAATGAGTTTTGAGAGCTTGAGTGACGAGGAATATACTGAGTTCAGCAGTGTCTCCTCTCACCCCCAGTTCATGCCATCTGGGGCTTTAGAGTGTGAATTATGTGGAAGTAGAATCTCTGAAGATGTAATCAAGTTAAGATGGAATCACACTGGATAAGGGTTGGCCTCAATCCAATGATTGGAGTTCTTTTTTTTTTAATGGACTCTTTTTAGTTATACATGCCAGTAGAATTCATTGTGAGAAGAACAAATTAACACAGAGGTACAGAAAGAAGAATACTATGGGAAAACAGGAGACCCAGAGGAGAACACCACATGAATATGGATGAAGAAATAAGTGTGAGGTGTCTGCAAGCCAAGGCATGCCCAGGATTGCTAATAAACACTGGAATCTGAGAAGAGGCAAGGACGTTTCCTCCCTAGAACTTTCTGGGGGAGCACGATCCTATTGACACCTTGATTTTGGACTTGTAACTGCCATGACTGTGAAAGAATACATTTCTGCTGTTTCAAGACACTTAGTTTGTGATGATTTGTTATGGCATTGCCAGCAAATGGTGGGAAGCAAAATATGTGCACTTGAAAAGTACTTCACAGAGTAAAAATATTCTTACTGTATGTAGTCTGTGCCCTGAATTGCTGGATTTTCCCAGACACTGTTGTAGGAAAGGATTTGATATTTCCTAGCAAAGCAGAGCCAAAATTCAAGAAGGATGTCCTGGTGATGTTTGGACAAACTCAAAGTCTTCCTTTACTGTCCAGACTATGGGGAAAACTTGCCTCATATTCGAGCAGGTACAGTGTTATGGACTTTTGCCCCATGTGAGAGGAGAGACAGTAAAAGATGCTCTGCAGGGCACTCATTTCAGACAGGACTGAATGAGCCTTTATGGAGCCTTGGACTTTCAAAAACGGACCAGGGGTCTCTATGCAGGAAATCATTCTCTTCTTTGGATTGATTTAGGGACAGACCAGTTGGGGAAACAAATCATTTGTCAACCCCTGTGCTCTGGGCTTTCTTTCTCCCTGATCAGATGAAGGTGACTCAGATGTGGAAATGGCTAGATCTTGTGCCTCTGGACCTGTAAGTTTGTGACATCTGTGAGGCCTCCAGGTGTTCACGAGCATTCTCTTATCTAACATCTAGCTCAGGATGGGATGCGGTTGAGGTTCCCTAAAAGCAGAGGTTGGCCAGTCCTTGCCAGGCTCCCACAATCTCCTAATGTTCCTGAAGCTGTAAGCAATCTGCAAAAATCCACTCTTGGGAATCAGTATGAAGGTCAGATACAGTTTTATGTGGAAAATACACTGGAAGGAATAGAATCTTGGGGAACTGCATCCTCTGTCCTCTGAAACGTAGTGTGTGGTTCTTGGGGTATCATTCTCTAAGGAACTGAATGACAATTTCTCCAACTGCTTTAAATTCTACTTTTTTTCCTATCTGATACCTCTGTGACTGCTTGTGACTCTAAAGAGAAAGAAACACGCTGGGTTCTCTGTATTCATGTCTGCTCTAGTAGTTTCAAATATGGGTCAAGATTCAGATAATATGATGATATTACTCAAACCAAGACATCTGGCTGAGAAAAAAGTTGTAAAGTTTCAGGATGGGAGACAATGGAGAAACATCATTACAAAAAGATATTGAGATTTAGTGAACATAATGTTTGAAGAAATAATGCTACCAGATTTTGAAGTTGGTGCTTCTAACAATTAACAATCCCTATACTTTGAAGGGATCACAGGGTTTTCATAGGCAAATACCACTGCACAACTGAATTAACTGAAATTAGATAACATGGGATTTTTTCAAGGTCACAAAAGAAGTCATTGTTAAATCCAGGATGGCCCTATTCTAATTCCTAGGAACAGGACCACTTCATCAAAAATGTTCATAATTCCTTTCTCTGATTCTATATTTCTAATTGCACAAACTGAGAATCAAATAGTTATAGATTTATTTAGTCAATAAGTCCTATGAGAGATTTTTCAAACAACTATCTGGTCAAATATTTGTTTTTTCCTGTGAGTTTAACTCTGTTAAAAATTACTTCTATCTACATTCCTAGATGTGCTGTGAAACTTGCCTGTACATCTGATGCTTCTAGACAGCTCTGTTTTATATCTGGGGTCATATTTATAACCAAGCCCTAAGTCTGTTGTTTCTGCTTGTTTTCACATTGCTCAGAGGAGATTTGGGAGAGGAGAAACTCCTGAAGAAAGAGAGGGACCCAGGAATGAGGATGCTGAGCTAAAAGACTCTGGAATGTCACTCTCAGAATCAGTGTGCTTGTGCTGACTCAAATTGCATTTTGGTCTACGCTAAAGGGGTTCAGAAAGCATCACTTTCTGTGTCCAGCCTGGTTAGTGTTGGCTCTGTTCCATTTTTATATAAATTTTCTAAAAATGAATAGTTTGGTTTTAGACCAGTTCTGTGTCATTGAGAAATCTTTGTGAACACATTGCAACTTCAACACAAACTTTTTTTCTACAGCATTCACAACCTGGCCACTTTAACCCAGAAATATTTCCTTCAGGTTGGTGAAACCCTAGGTGACTTACAGTTGGCCTGAGGGAGTTGCTGATTTCAGCTCCAGAGCTGAGGTTTCTTTTTCCACAGACAGCCTCATAGTAAAACACTTGAAAATTCCAGAACATTTATGCTAATTATATCATTTTTTGTCTTGCATATATGTCTGCTTCACCAAAGACTGTGGAATTGGTTATAAGAAAGCAAATGTAGGTATGGCAGAACTTTCTGAGTAAAACAAACAAAGCAAATTATTAGAAATCTAAAACCTTCTTAGTGACTTGATTGGAAGAGGAAGGTACCAAAGTCAGTTGGAATCAGAATATTTTTAAGTTCTTAAGTTTGAAACTTTAGCTGTGAAAATTCTCAGATGCATTTATTTATTTATTTAAAAAATTTTATTTTATTTATTCTAATTAGTTACACATGACAGTAGAATGCATTGATACATTTTTTTAAAGATCATACATAAATAGCATGTAATCTCTCATTTTTCTGATTATATATATTGTAGGCATTTATTTTTAAGCCCATTTCTATGATTGGGTTGAGTTACCTCATATTTGCCGATGGATAATGAATACTTATTTTCAAAAATTTTAATGAAGATGATCTTATATGGTTTAACTACTGATTTATTTTATTTTATTTTATTAATTATTTTATTTTGCTGTGCTGGTTGATGAATTCAGGGCCTCTGCTTCATCTAACACAATGTGTGAATGTTTTACTACTTTGTCCTTTCTGCAATATTATTTACTGATTTTTGGTGTTATGGGGAAGTGAGGAAGAACAAAACCTTGGCAAGATGTGAATATTAGCATATAATGTAATCTTAATGTTCCATTGCCATCACTGCTTAACCCTTCCATTTAAGGAAATTTTTCTTTGTATCTGTTTCTATTTTCACCCTATGTGTGACTATCACTTCATGCACAGTCTCCTCCGTATTGACATTTCCTGATTATTTTCTTTCTTTCTTTAATATTTTTGTTGTGGTTGTCATTGTGGTGCTGGTGCTGGGGATTGGACCCAGGACTTTGTGCTTCCAAGGCAAGTACTCTACCAGCTGAGCTATATCCCCAGCCCCTGATTATTTTCTTTTGCAAGGTTTGAATTGGCTTCCATAAGTCCTTTGAAATTAACCCTCCAATCCAAAATATAAAGAGTTTCTTCTTCCAACAAGAGCAAAGTAGAAGACTTTTGTCTACTTCAGATTGTATCTTTGGAAATGGGCAGAAACTTAAAAAAAATTTTATACTCCCACAGTTATTGCTTGGACAATCTTTAATTCCCTGAGGTGTCTTGTGTACAAGTCAGCCCCACAAAATGGAATTTATGCCTTCTTCCTGTCTGAATGCATAATTCCTAGACAGTGTTACGCTTTCATTTAAGTCCAGATTTTCATGACAGAGGCTCAGCAAACACATCAGTTAGGTTCATAGGTGCTAAAAGGACACTTGTCCACGTAGTCACTGATGGATATGAATCCAATCACAACAGTTGGGCACTGACTGACCTCCCGTAACACAGTACATACAGAGTGTTAACTCTTACCACCATTAACCATGACCCTCCCCCGTTGCCTGAGTGCAGAAACAACACTTGCTATTTTTTTTTTTTTATGTAGCAAAAATTTCCTTCCAGTTGCCTAGGGCCATGGTTATAATTGCAAAGTGATGTAATGATGAGTAGAAAAGCATCCTGCACCTTTGGTCATATCTGATTAACTTAAGGCAAGTGGCCTTGTTGAGCTCTACTTGGCAGAAAATTGTGGTGTGACTTGTATGTCTCAGTTTGCTCTGAAATACCTACAGCATCTGTTTAATTTCCTATGCTAGCAGCTTCACCATTGATCCATCATAGAGATAAAGGGGCATTTAACTTTAGAAACTTGAATTTGAGGTATCAGTTGATAACTTTTCATTTAGTTTAGCTAAAAATGCCAATTACTTGTATTATGGTCTCTGAATATTTCTTCTTAAATGAGATAATGTGTTTTATAAGCAATGACTCTGTATTCCCACCCAAATAGTAAACAAACAGGGGCTGCCCATTTTCATAATCAACTCTGGAAAAATAGTAGTGATATTGAGAATAACTATCCAAAGTATTAACCATCAGAGTGAATTTGTCCTTGGGCAGATTGAAGCCTACATTGACCTGCTGAGTGAGGGTCATGGATGGAGCAGGGGTTGGTGAAAGGCTTCATTCAGCCTGCGCTCAAGGAGAGACAATGCAAGTATAGACTGCAAGAAAGTTCTGATCTTGCATTTCTCCAATTTATTTTTATCAGTTTTTGCATAGCCACAGAAATCTGTGGCAACAATCTAAACTAGTCAAGGTGTCCATGATTCATATCAGGGAAGTACAAACATTACTAAGTTGAGAAGGTAAACAATGAAAAAGTAAAAGTAGAATATGTTGAGAACAAGTTAGTGAGTTGGAATATAAATTCGTCAAAAAGTCAAGAGAAAAGAATAGTTATAGGAAATATCACTGAGATGCTAAAGGGCTTAGAGATGGCTTCTACTTAGATGAGTCTCAGAAGAAAGAAACAAGTCTGGAGAAAAGGAAAGAATTTGAAGAATTAAGAAGTATAAATTTCACAGGGTTAAAAAAAAGCCTCAGTTTAAAAAACTTGTAGATTGCTACTCTAGTAAGATAAATTAAAACAATCAACCTATGCAAATTATAGAGACATTTATAAAGTACTAAAATAATTTCCAGATAAAAGGTCATATCATCTGACAGAAAACAAGAATGAGAATGACTCTAAATTTCTAAATAGCAACATTTCTTACAAGAAGATAATAATATGCTATCTAAAAAAGAGTTTTAAAAACAAGACCTTTGAACTTAGAATTGTGCATATAGCAAAAATGTCACTCCTAAGTGAAAGAGGAATGTATTGCCAGTTAAATAATTTCACACCTTTTAAAGTCTAGATGATGGTGCTATTAATACAAGAAAAGTGAAATTAATTCAACGATGATGAATATAATGGAATTGTATATTTTTTCCAAAGATCAATTCTAGTAAAATACAGGTCTAGAAAATTTCATTGTTGAGCTTCATCAAATTATCAAGGAATAATTACTATTTTACACAAAAGGAACAAACAACAAAAATACAGAAAAGCTGGCTCATTTAGTATTGAGTTGTGTTTCAACCCAGTTCATCTAGGTTATCCAAATTTTTGGTGTGTAATTGTTCATAGTACCATCATGAAATTTTTTTTATTTCTGTAGGATTGGCAAACGATACCCCAGTTTTCATTTCTAATTTCAGTGATTTCTATGTTCTCTTTTTCTTCCTTCATCCAGCTGAATGTTGATTTTCTTGATCTTTCCAAAGAACACACTAGTTTTCATTAATTTTCTCTGTTATTTTTCTAGTCTATGTGCTGTTTATTTGTGCTCTAGTCTTTATTCCCCCCTAATCTTCTGCCACTTGTGACTTTAGTTTGTTCTGTTTCTAGTTCCTAAGGTTATAATGTTTGGTTGTTGCTTTAGACTTTTCTTGCTTTTAAATGCAAACATTCAGAGGTGTGAATTTCCTTCTTATCAGTCCTGATTTCACTGCATCCATAAATTATCATATTCTGTGACTTCATTTTCACTCATCTCTAGGCATTTTCTAATTTCCCTTCTAATTTATTTCTTGATCAATCGGTTGTTGGTATATCAGTTTCTTCCCACTGAATTTGTAAATTCTTGAGTTGTACAGTTTTCTTTTCTGCTCTTTTGTCTTTGAGTTACTGGGGATTAAATCTCAGAATTTGCACATGCTGGGTAAGCACTTAATCACAGGTCTATCTATGTGGCCAGCCATTTATTTTATTTTACTTTATGTATTTTTTATTAAAATTTCTGACAGGGTCCCCCTAAATTGCCTCAATCTTGCAATCCTGTTGCCTCAGCCTCCCATGTAGCTGGGATTACAGGCTTCCAACACCATGTCCAGATCTCTCCTTACTGATTTCAAACTTTATCCCATTGTGATTGGAGGAGACACAATAGTCTGCCACCCCATCCATAGGGATTACATTCCAAGACCCTTCATGGATTCCTATGTTTCTGGATAGTACCTAGCCCTAAATATATTACATTTCTTCTTAAATGTACATACCTATAGTGAAATTTAACTGACAAATTAGGCATAGTAAGAGATTAACAGCAATAACTAATAACCAGATAGAATAATTACAAATATATACTATATAAAAATTATGTGACTGTGATTTCTCTCTCTGAAACTATCTGATTATACTTTATGCTGGAAAGAGATGACTCACATTCTGGGTGGGGCAAAGTGGAATTTGCAAGACTTCATTATACTACTTGAATGATGCACAACTTAAAACTGACAAATTGTTTTTTGACAACTTCTCTTTGAGTCTTATTCATGGGTATGGAATATCACCTGTATTTTTAGTTCTTCTGTGATATCTTTTCATTTGTTTATTTATTTTATTTATTTATTTTATTTTTTACAGACTGCATTTTGAGTCATTTTACACAAATGGGGTACATCATTTTGTTTCTGTGGTTGTACACGATGTTACATTAGGTTTTTGCAAATTTTCTTGCATTGAACTTATACATATTTCATCAGATTTAGGGCTAGGTATTTAATTTGGGGGTGTTAATGTGTTTTTAATTTCCAATTCTACTTTTTCCTTTCTTCCTTCCTTCCTCCCTTCCTTCCTCTTTCCCTCCCTCCCTCCCTCCCTTCCTTTCCTTCCTTCCTTCCTTTCTTACCAGTGATCAAACTCAGGGGCACTTGACCACTGAGCCACATGTCCAGCCCTATTTTGTATTTTATTTAGAGAAAGGGTCTCAATGAGTGGCTTAGAACCTCACTAAATTGCTGATGCTGACTTTGGACTCGAGATCCTCCTGCCTCAGCCTTCCACAGGGATTACAGTCGTGCACCACTGGACCTGGCTACTTATTCTTTCTTTCTTTCTTACTGTTTTTTTTTTTTTTTTTGTGGATTCATTGTACACAAAAGGAGTACAACTATTGATACTCTGGATTTACATGAAGTTAAGTCATATCATTTGCATATTCATACATGTACATATGGTAATGATGTTTGTGTCATCCTATTATCTTTGCTTCCTCTTTCCCCTCCCCACACCTCCTTTTTGTCTACAAAATCCATCCTTCTTCCTTTTTTCCCTTATCTCCTTCCAACCCCATAATATATCATCAACAACTTATCAGAGAAATCATTTGGTTTTTGGAATTGCTTATTTCACTTAATATGATATTCTCCAACTCCATCCATTTACCTGTAAATATCATAATTTTATTCTTCTTTGTGGCTGAATAATATTCCATTGGGTATGTGTCCCACAGTTTCTTAATCCATTCATCTATTGAAGGGCATCAAGGTTGGTTCCACAATCTAGCTATTGTGAATTGGACTGCTATAAACATTGATGTGGATGTGTCACTGCACTATGCTGATTTTAAGTCCTTTGGGTATAGGCCAAGGAGTGGGATAGCTGGTCACATGGTGGTTCCATTCCAAGTTTTCTAAGGAATCTCCATACTGCTTTCCATAGTGGCTGCACCCCCACCAGCAATGTATGAGTGTACCTTTTTCCCCACATCCTCACCAACACCTATTGTTGCTTGTATTCTTGATAATTGACATTCTAATTGGTGTGAGATGAAATCTTAGGGTAGTTTTGATTTTCAATTTTCTTATTACTAGAGATGTTGAACATTTTTTCAAATATCTGTTGATTGCTTGCAGATCCTCTTCTGTGAATTGTCTGCTCATTTCCTTAGCCCATTTATTCAATGGGTTATTTGTATTCTTGGTGTAAAGTTTTTTGTGTTCTTTATAGATTCTGGAGATTAGTGCTCTATGAAGTGTGTGTGGAAAAGATTTTCTCCCACCCTGTAGGCTCTCTTTTCACTTTATTGATTGTTTCCTATGCTGAGATAAACTTTTTGTTTGAATCTATCCCAATTATTGATTCCTGTTTTATTTCTTGTGCTTTGGGAGTCTTTTTAAGGAAGTCTGGTCCTAAGCCAATATGATGAAGATTTGGACCTACTTTTTCTTATATTAGGTGCAGGGTCTCTGGTCTAATTCCTAGGTCTTTGATCCATTTTGAATTGAGTTTTGTGCAGGGTGAGAAATAGGGATTTAATTTCATTTTACTGCATATGGATTTACAGTTTTCCCAGCACCATTTGCTGAAGAGGCTATCTTTTCTCCATTGTAGGATTTTGGAACCTTGTCTAGTATGAGAAAACTGTATTTATTTGGGTTTTTCTCTGTGTCCTCTATTCTGTACCATAGGTATACCTGCCTATTTTGATGCCAAAACCATGCTGTTTTTGCTACTATTGCTTTGTAGTATAGTTGAAGTTCTGGTATTGTGATACCACCTGCTTCACTCTTCCTGCTAAGGATTGCGTTAGTTATTCTGGGTTTCTTATTCTTCCAGATGAATTTCATGATTGCTTTCTCTATTTCTATGAGGAATGTTGTTGGGATATTAATTGGAATTGCATTGATTCGTATAGCACTTTTGGTAGTATGACCATTTTGACAATGTTAATTCTGCCTATCCAAGAGCATGGCAATCTTTCCATCTTCTAAGGTTTACTTAAATTTCTTTGTTTAGTGTTATGTAGTTCTCATTGTAGAGATCTTTCACCTCTTTTGTTAGATTGATTCCCAAGTATTTTTTTTCTGTGTAGGTGAATTAAGTTTTCCTAATTTCACTTTCAGAGGATTCATCACTTATGAATAAAAATGCATTAGTTATAAGTGTTCATTTTTTATCCTGCTACTTTACTTAATTTATTTATGAGTTCTAGAAGTTTTTTGTGGAATTTTTTAGCTCCTCTAAATATAGACACATGTCATCAGCAAATAGTGATAGTTTGAACTCTTCTTTTCCTACTTGTATTCCTTGTATTTCTTTGGTCTGACTAATTGCTCTGACTATAGTTTCATGGGTGATGTTGAATAGATGTGTTGAAAGAGGGCATCCTGCCTTGTTCCAGTTTTTAGGGGGAATGCCATGGGCTTAGCATAGATAGCCTTTACAATGTTGAGGTATGTTCTTGTGTTCCTACTATCCCTATTTTTTCTAGTGTTTTGTACATAAAGGTTTATTGTATTTTATCAAGTGCTGTCTCAGCATCTATTGAAATAATCATGTGATTCTTAACTTTAAATCTGTTGATGTGGTGAATTACATGTATAGATTTCTGAATGTTGAACCAACCTTGCATTCCTGGGATGAAACCCACTTGATCATGGTGCACTATCTTTTTAATATCTTTTTGTATGCAATTTTCTAAAATTTTGTTAAGAATTTTTGCATCTAAGGTCATTGGGAATGTTGGTTTGACATTTTCTTTCCTCTATGTGTCTTTGTCTGGTTTTGGTATCAGGGTGATATTAGCTTCATGTAATGAGTTTCGAAGGGTTCCCTCTTCTATTTTATGGAATATTTTGAGAAGGAGTATTGGAATGAGTTCTTCTTTGAAGGTCTTGTAGAACTCAGCTGAGAATCCATCTGATCCTGGACTTTTCAGAGTTGGTAGGATGTTGGTGACTTCTTTTATTTCACTGCTTGAAACTGATCTATTTAAATTGTGTATGTCTTCCAGATTCAGTTTGGGTGGATCATGTCTCTAGAAACCTGTCCATGTCTTCAATATTTTCTATTTTGTTGGACTATAGATTTTCAAAGTAGCTCTCATTATGTTATGTATTTCAATAGTGTCTGTCATGATATTTCCTTTTTCATATCAAATTTAATAATTTGAGTTTTCTCTCTCCTTCTCTTCATTAGTGTAGCTGAGGGTTTATCAATGTTCTTTATTTTTCCAAAGAACCAACTTTTTCTTTTGTCAAATTTCGTATTTTTTTGTTTCAATTTCATTGATTTCATCTCAGATTTTAATTATTTCCTGTCTTCTACTATTTTTGGTGTTGATATGTTCTTCTTTTTCTAGGGCTTTGATCTGTAATGTTAGGTCAATTAATTGTTGACTTCTTCTTTTCTTGAATGTGCTCCATGCAATGAATTTTCCTCTTAGTACTGCTTTCACAGTGTTCCAGAGATTTTGATATGTTGTATCATTTTTCTTGTTTACCCCTAAGAATTTTTTTTATCTCTCCCTGATGTTTTCTGTTATCCATGCATCATTCAATAGTGTATTGTTTAGTTTCCAGGCATTGGAGTAGTTTATGTTTTTTATTTTATTGTTGATTTCTAATTTCATTTCATTATGATCTGATAGAATGCAAGGTAGAATCTTTCTCCTTTTCCATTTGCTAAGAGTAACTTTGTGGCATAACATATGGTCTATTTTGGAGAAGGATCCATGTGCTGCTAAGACAGTGTATTCTCTCATTGATGGAAGGAATATTCTATATATGCCTGTGAAGTTTAAATTATTGTGTTGTTGAGTTCTATGGTTCCTTTGTTCAATTTTTTTTGGAAGATCTATCCAATGGTGAGAGAGGTATGTTAAAGTCACCTATATTATTGTGTTGTGGTCTATTTGGTTCCTGAAACTGAGAAGGATTTGTTTGACATATATGGATGAGCCATTGTTTGGGACATATATATTTATGACTTATTTCTTGCTGACTTATGCTTCACTTAAGCAGTATGAAATATCCTTCTTTATTCATTCTAACCTTGTCTTGAAGTCTGATCTATAAATGAGGATGGAAACTCCCACTATTTTACTGAGTCCATGTGCATGGTACGTTTTTTCCTAACCTTTCACCTTTAGTCTGTGGGCATCTTTTTCTATGAGATGAATCTCTTAAAGGCAGCATATTGTTGGGTCTTTCTTTTTAATCCAATCTGCCAGTCTATATCTTTTGATTCATGAGTTTAGGCCTTTAACATTCAGGGTTATTATTGAGATATTGTTTGTATTATCAGTCATTTTGACTTATTTTTGGCTTTTAACTTGACTTGGTTTCTCCTTTAATTGGCTATTCTTTTAGGGAAGTTCCTCCCTTTGCTGACTTGCATTATTGTTTTTCATTTCTTCCTCATGGAACATTTTGCTGACAATGTTCTGTAGTGCATGCTTTCTATTTGTAAATTCTTTTACTTTGGTTTATCATGGAAGGATTTTATTTCGTTATCAAATCTGAAGATAAGTTCTCCTGGGTATAAGATTCTTCATTGGCATCCATTTTCTTTCAGGGATTGAAATATGTTGTTCCAAGACCTTCTTGCTTTTAGGGTCTGGGCTGAGAAATCTGGTGATATATGTATTGTTTCCCCCTGAATGTATTCTGATTTTTTTCCTTCTCAGCCTTTATAATTCTGTCTTTAATTTGTATGTTAGGTATTTTCATTATAATGTGCCTCATTGTGAATCTGCTGAAATTTTGTACATTTGGTGTCCTGTAAGCCTCTTGTATTTGATTTTCCACTTCATTCATCAGATTTGGGAAATTTCCTGATATTATTTCATTGAATAGATAACTTATTCCTTTGGTTTGTATCTCTGTGCCTTCCTCAATCCCAATAATTCTTAAATTTGGTCTTTTCATGTTATCCCATAATTCTGGGGGTTCTTTTCATGATTCCTTACCATCTGCTCTGTTTGGTCAAGTTCGTTTTCAAGATAAATATTTAGTCTTCATTGTCTGAGGTTCTGTCTTCCAAGTGATGTAACCTGTTCATGATGCTTTCTATTGAGTTTTTTTTTTTCATTTCTACTTTTTATTTTTTATTTTATTATTGTAAACAAATGGGATACATGTTATTTCTCTATTTCTACATGGAGTCAAGGCATACCATTATTGTAATCATAAACATATGGTAATGTTGTTTAATTCATTCTGTTATTTTTTGCCTTCCCCCCACCTTTCCCACCCCTCATTTCCCACTATACAGTCCTTCCTTCCTCCATTCTTACCACCCTCTTTAACCCTAACCATAAACCTAACCCTAACCGTAACGCTAACCCCAACCACCCGCCATTATATGTCCTCATCCGCTTATCAGCAAGATCATTTGTCCTTTAGTTTTTTGAGATTGGCTTATCTCATTAGTATGATGTTCTCCAATTTCATCCATTTACCTGCAATGCCATAATTTTATCATTCTTTATGGCAGAGTAATATTCCATTGTATACATATGCCACACTATCTTTATCCATTCAACTATTGAGGGATATCTAGGTTGGTTTCACAATCTGGCTATGGTGAATTGAGCAGCAATGAACATTGATGTGACTGTATTTCTGTAGTATGCTGATTTTAAGTCCTTTGGGTATAGGCCAAGGAGTGGGATAGCTGGGTCAAATGGTGGTTCCATTCCAAGCTTTCTGAGGAATCTCCACACTGCTTTCCAGAGTGGCTGCACTAATTTGCAACCTCACCAGCAATGTATGAGTGTACATTTTTCCCCACATCCTCACCAATACCTGTTGTTGCTTGTGTTCTTGATAATCACCTTTCTAATGGGGGTGAGATGGAATTGTAGGGTAGTTTTGATTTGCAACTCTTTTATTACTAGAGATGGTGAACATTTTTTCATATATCTGTTGATTGCTTGTACATCTCTGTGAAGTGTTTGTTCACTTCCTTAGCCCAATTGTTGATTGGATTATTTGTTTTCTTGGTGTAGAGTTTTTTGAGTTCTTTATAGATTCTGGAAATTAGTGCTCTATCTGAAGTATGAGTGGGAAAGATATTCTCCCACTCTGTAGGCTCTCTCTTCACATTACTGATGGTTTCCTTTGCTGAGAGAAAGCTTTTTAGTTTGAATCTATCCCAGTTGTTGATACTTGCTTTTATTTCTTGTGCTATGAGAGTCCTGTTAAGGAAGTCTGATCCTAAGCCAACAAGTTGAAGGTTTGGACCTACTTTTTCTTCTATAAGATGCAAGGTCTCTGGTCTGATTCCAAGGTCCTTGATCCATTTTGAGTTGAGTTTTTTGCAGGGTAGGAGATAGGGGTTTAATTTCATTCTGTTGCATATGGTTTTCCAGTTTTCCCAGCACCATTTGTTGAAGAGGCTATCTTTTCTCCATTGCATATTTTTAGCCCCTTTGTCTAGTATGAGAAAATTGTATTTATTTGAGTTTGTGTCCATGTCCTCTATACTGTACGATTGATCTACGTGTCTATTTTGGTACCAATATCATGCCGTTTTTGTTACTATTGCTTTGTAATAGAGTTGAAGATCTGGTATTGCGATAACCCCTGCTTTGCTCTTTCTACTGAGGATTGCTTTAGCTATTCTGGGTTTCTTATTCTTCCAGATGAATTTCATAATTGTTGCTCTATTTCTGTAAGATACATCATTGGGATATTAATTGAAATTGCACTGAATCTGTATAGAACTTTTGGTAGTATGGCCATTTTGACAATATCAATTCTGCATATCCAAGAACATGGGAGATCTTTCCATCTTCTAAGGTTTTCTTTAATTTCTTTCTTTAGTGTTCTGTAGTTCTCATTGTAAAAGTCTTTTACCTCTTTTGTGAGTTTGATTCCTAAGTATTTTATTTTTTTTTCTATTCTGTTGTGAATGGGGTAGTTTTCCTAACTTCTCTTTCTGAAGATTCATCACTTATGTACAAAAATGCATTGGATTTATGAGCATTGATCTTCTAACCTGCTACTTTACTTAATTCACTTATGAGTTCTAAAATTTTCTGGTGGAATTTCCCAGTTCCTCTAACTATATAATCATGTCATCAGCGAACAGACATAGTTTGAGTTCTTCTTTTCCAATTCGTATTCCTTTAATTTCTTTGGTTTGTCTAATTGCTCTGGCTAGAGTTTCAAGTATGATGTTGAATAGAAGTAGTGAAAGAGGGCATCCCTGCCTTGCTCCAGTTTTTAGGGGGAATACTTTGAGTTTTTCACCATTTAGAATGATATTGGCCATGGGCTTAGTATAGATGGCCTTTACAATGTTAAAGAATGTTCACACTATCCCACTTTTTATAGTGTTTTGAGCATGAAGGGATACTGTATTTTATCGAATGCTTTTTCTGCATCTATTGAAATAATCATGGGATTCTTAACTTTAAGTCTGTTGATATGGTGAATGACATTTATTGATTTCCGGATGTTGAACCAACCTTGCATCCCTGGGATAAAACCCACTTGATCGTGGTGCACTATATTTTTAATATATTTTTGTATGCAACTTGATAAAATTTTGTTGAGATTTTTTGCGTTGATGTTCATTAAGGATATTGGTCTGAAATGTTCTTTCCTCAATGTGTCTCTGTCTGGTTTAGGTATCAGGGTGATAGTGGCTTCATAGAATGAGTTTGTGAGGGTTCCCTCCTCTTCTATTTCATGGAATACTTTGAGGAGTATTGGAATGAGTTCTTCTTTAAAGCTTTTGTAGAACTCGACTGAGAACCCATCTGGTCCTGGACTTTTCTTTGTTGGTAGGCTTTTAATGACCTCTTCTATTTCATTCCTTGAAATTGATTTATTTAAGTTGTGTATGTCCTCCTCATTCAGTTTAGGTAATTCATATGTCTCTAGAAACTTGTGAATATCTTCGAGGTTTTCTGTTTTGTTGGAGTATAGATTTTCAAAATAGCTTCTAATTATGTTTTGTATTTCACTCATGTCTGTTGTGATATTTCCTTGTTCATTCCGAATTTTAGTAATTTGAGTTTTGTCCTTCTTTCTCTTTGTTAGTGTGGCTAAGGATTTATCAATTTTGTTTATTTTTCTAAAAAGCCAACTATTTATTTTGTTAATTTTTCCAATTGTTTCTTTTGTTTCAATTTTGTTGATTTCAGCTCTGATTTTAATCATTTCCTGTCTTCTACTACTTTTGGTGTTGGTCTGCTCTTCTTTTTCTAGGGCTTTGAGCTGTAGAGTTAAGTTGTTTATTTGTTGATTTCTACTTCTTTTGTTGAATGCGCCCCATGAAATAAATCTTCCTCTAAGTACTGCTTTCCTAATGTCCCAGAGATTTTGATATGATGTGTGTTTGTTCTCATTTACTTCTAAGAATTTTTTTATTTCCCTACTGATGTCTTCTGTTTTCCATTCATCATATAATAGTGTATTATTTAATCTCCAGGTATTGGAGAAGTTTCTGTTTTTTATTCTGTCATTTATTTCTAATTTCAATCCATTATGATATGATAGAATACAAGGTAGTATCTCTATCTTCTTGTATTTGCTAACAGTAGCTTTGTGGCATAAAATATGGTCTATTTTAGAGAAGGATCCGTGTTTTGCTGAGAAGAAAGTGTATTCGTTCTTCATTGGATGGTATATTCTCTATATGTCCGTTAAGTCTAAATTGTTGATTATGTTATTGAGATCTATGGTTTCTTTATTCAATTTTTGTTGGAGGATCTATCCAGTGGTGAGAGAGGTGTGTTTAAATCACCTAGTATTATTGTGTTGTGGTCTATTTGATTCCTGGAATTAAGAAGGATTTGTTTGACATGCATGGATGAGCCAATGTTCGGGGCATAGGTATTTATGATTGTTATGTCTTGCTGATTTATGCTTCCCTTAAGCAGTATGTAATGTCCTTCTTTACCCCTTCTGACTAGTTTTGGCTTGAAGTCCACCTTTTCTGAAATGAGCATGGATACTCCAGCTTTTTTGCTGTGTCCATGTGATGGTACGTTTTTTCCCATCCTTTCACCTTCAGTCTATGGGTATCTCTTTCTATGAGATGAGTCTCTTGCAGGCAGCATATTGTTGGGTTTTTCTTTTTAATCTAATCTGCCAGTCTATGTCTTTTGATTGATGAGTTCAAGCCCTTAACATTTAGGGTTATTATTGTGATATGATTTGTATTCCCAGTCATTTGACTCATTTTTGTTTTTTGATTAATTTGGTTTCTCCTTTATTTGACTATTCCTTTAGGCTAGTTCCTCCCGTTGCTGATTTGCATCATTGTTTTTCATCTCTTCCTTATGGAATATTTTGCTGAGAATGTTCTGCAATGCTGGCTTTCTTTTTGTAAATTCCTTTAGCTTTTGTTTATCATAGAAGGATCTTGTTTCGTCATCAAATCTGAAAGTAAGTTTTGCTGGGTATAAGATTCTTGGTTGGCATGCGTTTTCTTTCAGGGCTTGCTAAATGTTGTTCCAGGCCCTTCTACATTTTAGGGTCTGGATTGAAAAATCTGCTGATGTTCTTATTGGTTTCCCTCTGAATGTAATTTGATTCTTTTCTCTCGCAGTCTTTAAAATTCTGTCTTTATTTTGTATGTTAGGTATTTTCATAATAATGTGCCTTGGTGTGGGTCTGTTGTTACTTTGTATATTTGGAGTCCTATAAGCCTCTTGTACTTAGTTTTCCATTTCGGTCTTCAGTTTTGGGAAATTTTTGATATTATTTCATTGAATAGATTTTTCATTCCTTTGGTTTGTTTCTCTAAGCCTTCCTCAATTCCAATAATTCTTAAATTTGGCCTTTTCATGATATCCCATAATTCTTGTAGATTCTCTTCATGATTTCTTACCATCTTCTCTGTTTGGTCAACTTTGTTTTCAAGGTTAAATATTTTTCCTCAATGTTTGAGGTTCTGTCTTCAAGGTGTTCTATCCTTTTGGTTATATTTCTATGTAGTTTTTAACTTGGTTTATTTTTTCCTTCATTTCAAGGATTTCTGTTTGTTTGTTTTTTTAGTATCTCTAACTCTTTATTGAAATGATCTCTTGCTTCCCGTATTTGGTCTTTTAACTGTTGATTGGTGCGATCATTTAATGCCTGCATTTGCTCTTTCATCTCCTCCTTCAATGCCTGCATTTGCTCTTTCATCTCCTCATTTGCTTCCCTGATTGTTTTAAATTATGTACATTCTGAACTCCTTTTCTGACATTTCTTCCTCTGTGCTGTCATTGGGTTTTATTGATGTAGTATCGTAGTTTGTTTGGGACATTTTCTTCCCTTGTTTTCTCATATTGGTCAGATGTCTGTGGGACTCTGAGATATTGCAGATTTCCTCTATTGGCTTATAGTGTCCCTGTAGATTTCCAGTATATCACCTCCCAGCTTTCAGTAGCCTGAAGACTTGGAGGAACTTGATAATGCAGTGATTCTGAAGAAAGCTGCCCCTAACCTGCTAGTGGTTCCAGGGCTTGGAGCTGGCTCTGTGTGGAAAGGCTCTCACTGGGCGTTCTGCTCCAAGAAGCTTGCCATGAAAGGTGCCTGCCGCCGGAGACATCAGGGATGCTTGGGGAAGTCACTGGCTGCCCTGTCCTGGTCCCTGAAGCTGCCTGTGGGCCGGAGTTTGCCACTGGCTTCGGTACTTGGAGCTGGTTCTGGGTAGAAAGGCTCTCACTGGGGTGCCTACTTGAGAAGCTGGCCATGTGTGAGGAGCCCACCACCAGAGGGAGCAGGGCTATCTGGGGAAGACTTTAGCTGCCCTGCCCTGCTCTGAGAAGCTGCCCCTATCCGGCCCTGCCTCCCTGGCCAAGCTTCACCCATTGTGGGAGACTCACCCCATGGCTCTATTTTAGTCTGAGTCTCTCAATGCCTCCCCTTCTTGAATCCTGGGTTCTTGAGTGACAGGAGATGCAGTCACCCTCTAGTCTGCCATCTTGGATTGCCCCGTATAAAGAGCCTGCCGCCAGAGGGAGCAGGGTCACCTGGAGAAGTCTCTGGCTGCCCTGCCCTGGTCCCAGAGGCTGTCTGCAGGCCAGAGGTCTTCGCTGGCTCCGGGACTTGTGTCTGGCTCTGTGTAGAAAGGCTCTCACTGGGCAGTCTGCTCTGAGAAGGTAGCCTTGAAAGGTGCCTGCCGCTGAGGGAGCAGGGCTGCTTTGGGAAGTCCCTGGCTGCCCTGTCCTGGTCCTTGAAGCTGCCTGTGAGCCAGAGTTTGCTGCTGGCTCCGGGACTTGGAGCTGGTTCTGTGCAGAAAGGCTCTCAATGGAGGGCCTGCTCAAGAAGCTGGCTGTGTGGGAGGTGCCTCCTGCCAGAGGGAGCAGGGCTACCTGGGGAAGACTCTAGCTGCCCTTCCCTGCTCTGAGAAGCCACCCCTATCCGGGTCTGCCACCCAGGCCGAGCTTCACCCAATGGGGGAGACTCACCCTGTGGCTCTATTTTAGTACGAGTCTCTCAATGCCTCCCCTTCTTGAATCCTGGTTTCTGGAGCGGAAGGAGATGCAGTCACCCTCTAGTTTGCCATCTTGGATTTTCTATTGAGTTTTTAATTTGGTTTATTGTTTCCTTCATTTCAGTGATTTCTGGTTTTTTTTTTTTTCCCCAGAATCTCTATCTCTTTATTGAAATAATCTTTTGCTTCCTGCTTTTGCTCTTTTAACTGTACTGGTGCAATCATTCATTACCTGCTTTTGCTTTCTTATCTCACCATTCACCTCTGGGATCATTTGATTATACATTCTGAACTCCCTTTCTGACATTTCTTCTGCCATGTTGTCATTGGGTTCTATTGATATAGCATCTAGGTTTGTTTGGGACACTTTCTTCCCTTATTTTCTCATGTTGTGTGTGTATCTTACCCTCTACCAGTGAGAATCAAAGGTATTGCAGTTTCCCCCCTATAGACTTATAGTGTCCCTGCAGATTTCCAATACCTCACCTTGAGGTGAGACATCAATATTAGCAGCATACCATCCAAACAATATGTGTCCTTAACCCAAATAGTCCCTATTAAGTTGTTAACTGTGTTGTCTTAATAAACAGAGATGATGAGTTCAAAGTATTATCTACAGCAAAACCAATAGGTTTGCATAAGAACCACAATTTCTAATGGTGAAAAATGAATGAGGAGGGGTGTAAAATATAATGTTAATGAGATAAGAAGTGAGTCTATAGAGGTACTATGTTGTAGGAATAGTGAATGTGGAATTAAAAGAAATAGGTTGTTAGCATGAGAAAAGGTAGAAAGAGTTTCCAAGGAAACAGATAGATAAAAGGAAAATGGAGTGAGAAAAATATTAATAAAAGAAAAAATTAGGAATATAGTAGGTATAATACGAATAATCATAATAACACTACTAATTATAAAAGAATTCTGCAATAAATTTTACTGTACTCTTCATATCTCCTATTCTTCAGTAGCCTGATGTCTGAGTGGAACTTGATAATGTGGTGTCCTAAGAAGGGTGCTGTCCCACTACCTCCAGATTTGGAATAATTAATGCTTGTGGGCAAAGGCAACCCCCATGTTGATAGGTGGTCAGCTGCAGTGTGGATGCTAGACCACATGGGCCTGGGCTGGGCGCTGTAAATTTGTGTGGCAGGCCTGATCTATTCATTCTTAATATGAGGAAAGTGATTGACCTTTGTGCAGTAACCTTGCTATAGTCACTTATTAGTTCCAGAAAATTCTGTTGTGTTTATTCTTTTGGATTTCTTACACAGATGATCCTTTAATCTGTAAACAAAGACAATAAGACTTCTTTCTTCCTCATCTGTGTGTCTTTTATATTCCTTTCTTGTCTTTCTGCATCACCATGGACTCCCAGTATGATATTAAAAGGAGTAGTGAGAGGGGACATCATTGCCTCTTGCTGATCTCAGTGGGGATGTTTTGATCTTCCCACCATTATGTGTTATTCTGCTGTAATTTTTTCATAGAACTTCTTTATCAAGTTGAGAAAATTCCTCCTCCATCAGTAGTTTTCTGTCTTTTAATTGTGAAAGGGTGTTGATTTTGTTAAATGCTTTTCTGAATGTATTAACATAATCGTGATTTTTCTTCTCTCTTTGGTGTGATGGATTACATTAATTGATTTTAGATTATGGAACCAGACTTATATACCTGGCATAAATCCTACTTGATCATGTTGCATTATTCTTTTAGTCTTCATTGGACTCTATTTACTAGTATTTTCTTGGTGATTTAAAATCTATATTCATGAGAGATATTGGTGTATAATTTTATTTTTCTGTAATTCTTTCTGTGTCTTTGGTCTTAGGGTAATGCTGGCTTTCTAGAGTGAGTTAGGTAGTTTTCCTTCTTACTTTATCTTTTGAATGAGAACTGTGAGAAGTAAGTGTCTGTTTAAACCAGCTGGTCTGTGGCATTTAGTTATAACCCAAGCAGACAAAGTTTTTACTCCCCATTCATTCCTCACTCTTGTTACTTGGTGCTAAGTTCCTTGTGACAACAATTTTTTTTGCATGTGGACAAACTCTGAAATGTACCTGTGGTTGATCTTTGGTGACTATTTTATGCCACTTCCTTTGTAGTTAGTAGACCTCTGATAGGTGTTAATGTTGGTTCCTAGAACAGTCGTGCAACTATTCAAGAGGTAGAGAGGTTTTTCTTCAACATTCAACAAGAGTAGTGAAATATTTGTGTGTGTGTGTGTGTGTGTGTGTGTGTGTGTGTGTGTGTATGAAAGAGAGAGACAGATATAGAGAGATAGATACTGGGGAGAGTGTACTGGGGATCAAACCTAAGGTCTTGGACATCCTCTGCAAGTGGTCCACCACTGAGCTAAATCCCCAGCCTAAGAGCAACAAATCTTTGTTGATATTTTGGAAGAAAGAGGAAGACTTATTTTGCTTCAGCTCCTTCCTTGGAAGCAATGACTTTTTTTTTTTTTAACTAGGGATATAACCCAGGGGGGCTTAACCATTGAGCCACATACCCAGCTCTTTTCATTTTTTCTTTTAAGACAGTATCTCTCTAAGTTGCTGAGAATCTTGCTAAAGTTGCTGAGGCTGACTTTGAAATTTGTCTGGACCCTGAAGTGAAAGGGCGGTTGACCTTCAAACAAGGAGTTTGCTTCAGGGTTTTGCTTCTCTCTCTGTCAGCTGGTGTTGATCAACTCTTGTGCTCTGACATAGATGTTTCCCATATTATCTCATGTGTTGCTCTAGTTTTTGTACTAAACTCCCAGCGGAAAGCCAGGAAGAAGATACTGTGAGCGTGAGGTACCCTTGTGTCTGCTACTTCAACTATTCCAAACTGACAAAGCAGCCCACACTTTACCTTTAACAATTCATTAGAAATTTATCTTATGTCCTTTTTTTTTTTGAGTGAATTACCTATGTAGGAATTTGGGTTACTTGGATGACTTTTGGTTTCTGTTAGAAGAGAAAGCTGAAAAAAGAAAAGGCATAATTTGTAGTTCATTGATCTTCTCTTCATTGTTGAGGCAGGAAAAATATTATTTGTGATTTTCTATACACTCAGCAGAGGTGGGAGTCTGGATGATTGTTATTTTCATGTTTTTGTCTATTTGTCAGACTTCTATCATCTGTAGCTCTGTTTCTATTGTTTATTTATCTCCCACTACTTTATTCTCTCACCTTTTCTAAACAGTTTTTATTGAATGATAGACATTTTCAAATAAGAAATTTTGCTCCTATTTGATATTAGTTTTCTATCTTTTATTTTTAAAACAGGAAGACAAATCTAATCAGAATAAGTCAATGTGAATGGCAATTTTGTTAAGGCAAAGACTACATCTGGTTTACCTCTTTTTAGGGTTTAACTCTCCTGAAATTTCAACTAAATCTGTAGGTCAGGGGGACTCCTACACTTGGAAGATCAGGAATTCTAACATTAGTTTTCTTAGCATCAGGGATCCACTGAGAGCTAAATGATATAGTTATTATTTTCCCTTAATTTTAGTTATATTTACATATCCACTGTACTTAGCATTTAGATTTGTTGTCTCATTTTGGGTTTTGTGTGTATGTGTGGGTATATGTGACTTAGTTATGCTCATTTTTAATTACCTACTTTTTTTTTTTTGATACTAGAGATTGAACTCAGGGGCACTTGACCACTGAGCCACATCCCCAACCCTATTTTGTATTTTATTTAGAGACAGGGTCTCACTGATTCACTTAGTGCCTCTCTTTGGCTGAGGCTGGCTTTGAACTCGAGATCCTCCTGCCTCAGCCTCCCAAGCAGCTGGGATCACAGGCCTGTGCACTGTGACTGGCTGAATTACTTAAATTCTTGATCATAGTTTTGATGTATTATTTCACAACCATTTTGAACGTTAAATTTGATTTAGTTCACTGTAATGCCTTGGGTCATACTTTGCTCCTCTGTGTGATCCAATTGAATTTACGCTCCTTTAAATAATTCCTTGTTTGGATTGACACCAGGAATACTTGTCTATTTCCCTATTTTTTTTTTCTGAATTAATCTTCCAGCGGACTATGGTTATCTTGTTGATCTTATGGAACTACCAGCTTCACTTAAATGCTAGCAAACTTTCTATTGTTTTCCAGAGGCTCCTAAACAGTCAAAACATTTTGGAAGTATTAATCCCTTATTTTATATACATATACATATATGAAGATTTTTTTTATTCTACACGTTGCCTTTTCATTCTTTTCATTTTTGTCTATTGTTAATTTGTTATGCAATTGCTTTTGGTTTGATATAGTCCCAATTGTCCTCATTCTCTGTCCCAAATAAAGTCAGTGTACACTCTGACAACTGGAGATCTTTCTGTTCTTACAGAACAAAACTCCAGAGCAAAACTTCCCACATCTCTGGAGCTGGGGTTAAAACCCACTTTATTTGGACTTAGATTCTTCCTCTGTAACTAGAGTCCTAAACTGATGTATTATCTGGTCCTCTCTGTTGCTTTTCTTAGTATGGAACCTCAACCCTTGACCTAGCTGGGGAGAGGGTGAGAAATGGTGGTAGCCCTCCTGACATTAGAGAGGTACCGTAACACCAGATGACAGTGTGGTAGAGAGGAGGCTTGTGTTCTTCACTGTACCCATCAACTTTCATTTTACTGAAATGGGGGGGATGAGTTATGATTCAAATAGAGTAGACTTATCCTATATAATGATATTTATTCAGATTTCTTGAACAAATATTCCTCTCTATTAAATGCCTGCTTTGGTTATATAAAACATAATTTTCACCTATTCAGATGTTTCTCTGGGGAGAATTACAGAATTTTTCCCATATTGATACTTTAGTGAATAACAAGATGGTCCTGGTTTATAGTATTTTTCCCTGCCTTGGAATCAAACGTGGTTTCAATTATGTTATACGTATGCCAAAACCAAAATAAGTTAAATTTTTGAGTTAACTCCTTGCTGGTATTTAGTTATTTCTAGATCCTCTCAAAGGAAAGAGTTAGAAAAATGAACACACAAAAATAAACTATAGGCACATATCATTTCTATTCTACCTCTATCTGTGCACATACATTCAA
The DNA here is from genome assembly GCF_902686445.1 of Sciurus carolinensis. Lineage (NCBI taxonomy): Eukaryota > Metazoa > Chordata > Mammalia > Rodentia > Sciuridae > Sciurus > Sciurus carolinensis. Next base: position 73,997,563 of record NC_062216.1, read on the forward strand.
GTACAAAAACAATCTTTATGTTTTCCTTTGGAAGAGTACCATAATTACATTAAGTGAATTAATTTCCTCATATCATGCTTTACATGATTATATATCTTAATGTGAAGGATATCAGTATTCTAGTCTTCACTGTGATGAAACCATTGTTCTCTCTACCTCAAAAAGGTGTATGGTCACACTGGAAAATAGCTTAAATAATGTTAAGTCTAGTGATGTTCTATCATTCAATAAAGTGGTAAAAGTAATCATTTCTATGAGGCTTTAACAAATCATGGATGCATGTTTTAATTTGCAGAACAATTACAAAAGCATAGTAAAATGTATAATTAAAAACTGGTAGTGGACATATGAGAACTATTAATATATTTGATTAATGGAAATTGCAGCAAGATAGAGGATTGAGAAGTGTAAAACTAGCATGTAAAAGTTCTGGGATCATAGGTATAAATGCATGTATATAAAGTAAATTGGGTTCTTTTGTGATGCAGAGTTGTATGACTTTCATAAATGTTAGATATTAAATGTTTATCATATCCATAATTCGCAAATATTTTCTCCAATTCCATAAGTTGCTTTTTAATTTTGTCATTTTTTTTTGCTTGTCTGTACTGAAACTTTTTGTTTAATATAGTTCTACTAGTTTGTTTTTGCTGTCTGATCCAAAAATTAATTGCTAAAACCAATATCAAGGAGATTTTTCTTTATGTTTTCTTCCTGGAGTTTTAGATTTCTACCTTTAAAAGTTTAATCCTTTCCAATTTAATATTCATATGTGGAATAAGACAAGGAGTTAAATTTATTCTTCTGCATGCATATGCCCAGTTTTTCCAATATAATTTATTGGAATTATTTTTCTTTCCCCACTGTGTATTTTTGGTGTTCTTATCAGACATTATCTGACTACATTTAGGGAAATGAATGGATACATGTGTAAATAATTGTGGGACACATATACAAAGGTTAACTATTCATCCATAAAAAGAAGATATTTTCTCATTTGTGACAGCCTAGATGAACCTACGAAACATAAGTAAAACAGGGAAGGGGATAATTTGAGTTACACTGCTATGAAGTTCTTAGATTTTACCTAAAGTGGTAGAATATTAACTGTGGTAACAGTTCATATAACAATACCTACAGGAACTAATGGAAACTTATGCCAAGAAGTTTAGTTAAAAAGACGGTAGAAAGATCAAAATGAAATATTACACATATTCAATGAAACAGAAGAAGACAGAAAATGATGAAGGGGAAGCAAAAGTTAGTACAAACTGGATTAATTTGAGATAATAAACCATCACTTATATTAGAAGATAATGCTGACTCTCAGTACTAACACTGACCCTGGTTAATGAAAAGGGGTTACAGTAAAAATTATAGACCTTAAGGTTAAAACCTATTATTCCCACTTCACGTATGGTGAAAGTGACCTGCTGGGTATTTCAAACCAAATCTTGGAGATCAAAGCCATGCAAGTAAAAAAGCTAAGAAGAGAGATGACAGTATTTAGACCCTTGCATCCTAAAGTCATCCAGGATCCAGGAATGATAGAACCCTTCTAAAGGCTGTGCAAATCTGGTGGGTCATCTGATGTCCTGATCAGGTTGATCATGAGGATCCTACACAAAAGGAAGTCAGTCAGTGTACATTTTGCAAAGAGGAGGATTATTGAAGAGGGAAATATCCCTGATGCTTCCAAGGGAAGCCAGGTGTGGTCAGCAAGACCCTGACCCATCCTGGCAGACAGCACAACTAGTAGAGAAAAGGTGAAGGAGCAAAAAGGCTTTTCACAAGTTCCCAAAAGGAACCTCTGAGGAACCTCAGAGGACCATAGTAATAGATAGGAAGAAGGTCAATTTTTGACCAGTTTGTTCTTAAACACAGTACTGTGTAACCAAAACACAGCCATACATGGACATTTCAAAGGAAAGAATATTCTTTAAGAGTGTATTCTTTTAATACAACATGAGATGCACACTTGGGTCAGCCCTACCAAAATTAAGTAGAGAGGCTATAGAGAAAGAGGTCTGACGCATGAGTGTCTGATAATAACTATCAAGAGACTCTGCGAAATCATGTTTTCCCTGAATTAGTTTTAGTCTGATCATGATTTTTTTTTGAAAAAAGAAATTGAAATCCTGGAATGTGTATAGGCAAATAAAACATTAAAGCTTACTTGCTGACCTTTTGGCTACAGCCACTATTAAGACTTCTGGTAACTTTATGTCTGCTCCCATTGCTCAATCATTGTCCTTTTAATCTTCTAATAAAGGTTCTATCATCTGGATGACAAGAATTACATGTTAAGAGGATGGCAACACCGAAATTCCAGTCAGTCCCCCTACTGAGTCCAGGGTTTCTCTGTCAGCTCATGGAGAGGCCAGAAAGGAGGAACTGAACACTGCCAAGAACAAGGTGAGCAAGCTCACAGTGGATCCTCCCTGACAGCTGAAGCTTGAGATGACTGAACATCAATTGGCCCCTTGACAGTACTACTGAGAACCCTGACCTAGACACAACAGATAAAAAAGTACTGGAGAGTACAAGGGTCATTCCAGAGACATGTATAAAACACAGATTTGCAGCTGTATGGCTTACAAAGGAGGACATTGTCTATGTGCTGGGCTGGACCCCACTGCCCACTCTGCACAATAGGGAGCACAGGGGCTCTGCAAGGCCTGTGAAGTCTGGTGCCTGTGCACTGCCCTAGGTTGCCCTCAGGCCATCCCTGTTCATCTGCCTGAGCCTCTGAATCCTGGATGACTAGCGAGACTCCAGGCTCAAATGGGCTCCGGATCCCAACAGCAAAGTGCTGACTAACATGGCTTGCAGGAGTCTTGCCTCCAAATGAACAACCATATTCCATGTTGGTGAATAATAGTGGTAAGCTGCAAACACTAAAGTAAATTCAGAACGTTCAACAACAAAGTACAAAAAAGTGGGAGAGCATTTATGGTATGTCATCCCTGAACACATGGAGTGCTCCATGGTGTGCTGGTAAAGCATGCAAGAGTGGAAGGTCAGTCTTCAGGAATGAGCAAGAGTAAGCCATTAAGGGTGTTTGTTCATCCTCGGTCACTGACAGTATTCTGGCCATTGCTCGCCCATTATCTGAACTCCCCAAGAAGTACCACATCATCGGGCAGTTCCTCAGTCATGGTTTAATAACAATACTCAACCTGCAGTGCCCTGGTAAGCATGCTAGCTGTGGTCATGCTCTGGAACAAGAAAGTGGTTTCATGTACCTTCCTGAAGCATTCATGGAGTTTGGCATTTATTTCTACAATTTTGGATGGAAGGATTATAGTGTAGCATCTCTTACCACCATCTTAGATATGGTGAAAGTGATGATATTTGCCTTACAGGAAGGAAAAGTAGCTATTCATTTTCATGCAGGGTTTAGCCGGACAAGTGTTTACTAGCATGTTATTTAGTTTTTGCAACAAGAATGACTTCTAGCCTAGCAATTATATTTGATTGGGCCAAGTGACCCAATTCCACACAAATCAGAGGGCAACTGCTATGTGTATGGATATTTACTCAGTTTCTGATTCCTCTCTGTAGTATTTTCTCTTGCCGTGATCCCAAAGCACAAGGACATAATTTGCCCAGTACTTAATTCACCAGTGTCATCTGCTTCATGGTTATGAGGCATGGCTTCTGAAACATGCCAAAAATCGTCCATCTGGTCTGCAAATTGCTGCTGGACTTGGCTGAAAACAGGCCAGTGGTGACGAAGGACATGTTGAAAGGAGCTGGACTCTCTGATGAAATCAAAAAGACCATGTCTGAGATGGTCACAGTGCAGCTGGGTAAAGAGTTATTGAGGCACAACAGTGATGCCTCAGACCCATTTCACCCTACTGCAGTGGTGGCAGAGTTTTAGAATCAGGATGTGGTTTTTTTTCCAATGAGCAAGAGTTTGACTTCTGTTGGAAGAGGCATAATGTCAAGTGATTTATCTGAAGAGGCAAATTAGCTAAGATGAGTCAGATTTAAAGAGGGTCGAAGCTCTCCTGGATCTTGGAGAGACTCCATGGATGGAGTCTGCCCAGGACTTGCTGGGTCACAACCTCCAGCAGTAGATGCCTATCAGACATGCTTACATCTCACCAACTCCAGGTCTACAGTGGCAGAAGGAGGCATTGGTTCACACACATTTTCTTTCTGGAGTCACTCTAAGTGTGGTTTGGAAAGACTCAAGGATGTTGAATCACCACTTTTCTGTAGGAGAGACATTCTAAAGGAAGTACAATGAAGTAGAACCTTCTCTGTGGATATTTCGGGTTCATGCAATCCTGGGGAATCAGTTACACTCAACTTTGCAAATGTGCATAAGGATCTAAACTCTTCTCATCAGTAAGTGGCCCAGTGTTGTGAACCACACAGTAGTTGGGGCCCAGGCTCTGTGGAGGAGGAGGGCAGGATTTGCTGCAGCCCTCCAGACTGTGGCTTCAGTCCCAAGACAGAGTTCTCGGTTAGATGTGAAACGCAGAAGAGCAGAGGTCTATCTGAAGCAGTGCCATGTGCTGACTTGCCATCTGAATTGATTGTTGAAGTGAGGAGAATATTGGCAGCCATAGACCTGGCAAGTTTAAATGAGTTTGTAGAAAAGGAGTAAGTGAAAAGGAAGGTAGAAATGTGGCAGAAAGAACTAAATTCCCGAGATGGAGGGTGGGAAAGAATATGTGGTGAGAGAGATCTTTTCTTCCTGTGTGGTTTGATGTGGTCTTGGTTGGAGCAACTAATGGAGCCTACTATCACCAAAGAGGATGTGGACACATTGGTTGACAGACAAGCGGGTGCCACTGAAGTCCTGTTCTTATTAGAGAAGGGATAGCACCAGACTATCCTTTGATTGTTGCATTGCTTAGTGAATCTGCAGACAATACCCACGGAGGTGGAGGAAGCTTGCCTTGCCCACACCAGTAAGACTTTCACTAAGGGTAATTTTAATTCTGAAAATGAGCCAATAGTTTACAACATCCTGAAGAAAATATTTAAGCAGATTTTGCAGGAAAGAAAAAAAAAAAGAAAAATGGCAAAATACAGCCCTAAACCAGGCCTTTTGTGAAGCTAAGTTTCTCCACATGATGAATATTTCAGACGTAAATATCAGGATAACATTTCTGTCCATAAGTGAATAAGCTGAAGTTTGTGGAGCTACTTTTTCTCAAAGCACTTTATTTTTGGCTTGTAATGAGAATGATCATTCTTGTTTGGAGCAATTATGTATTTTAAAATATCCTTGAGTTACATCTTAGTCTTGAAAAATTTCCATAGAGTTGGTGGCGCTTTCTTTTATTTATCCAACTGAATTAATATTTTTGTATTAACACTTTAAGTATATGTGTTTACATTAATTCTTTTTGATATTTCCACCAAGAAAAGTAATTCTTTCCAAACAATTATTTTCCTGATAGAACTTTCCCTGGGGATTTTACCAAACAGATAATTTTAGGAGTAAAACCTTACTATGCATATGGACACATGACCTAAGAAAGTCACCAAGTGTCTTAAACTGTTTTATATTTGTTACTAAAAGGCCATTGATACATTTTAAAGGACTTTTTAAAATGTTTGAAATTTCTTGGCTTTTCTTTTTATAAATGTGACAAGAGTTTCAGAGTGCATTATTTTTCAGAATGATTTAGTTTTACTTTAGTGGATGGAGTGTGAAGTGACCAAGATTTTTAGTTGTAGAAAGTAGGCTTGCCCTTTGTCAGGCTTCCAGATGACTTTTCTAGGCTTGTCTCTCACAAGAGGCAGGAGAAATTCTCAACACACCAGGCCTTATCCCCACTCCTGAGTTGCTGCTGAGCTAAATCACATCTTATAGAGGAAGTGGGATCAGAAGTGGGCAGTGTGGGAAGTTGCTAAGGAGGAGCACCTGCCTTAGTCCTTCCAGGGACCCCACAGAAAGTACAGTCATGCAGGGGCTGCGCTCTCTGCCAACCCTGCTCTTTCCAGGTGCCACAGCCACTCTGCAAAGGTAACTCAGTCAGAATCAGTCAGGCCTGGGCCAGCCTGCTTGTGCTAATACCCCATCCTCACAGATGATGGCCTGGAATGGGCCCCACACTCCCAAATCTGCAGTTCCACGGGCCACCTGTCTCAGGCCTCTGTCTTTGGCTGACTTTTTGCCAATTGTAATTAGAGAATTACAATTTTTAAATTCAATTGGACCCCAAGTTGCATTCACCCTAACTGGCTTCTGATAAGAAAGGGTGACTGCCTTAACTCTTTTCTTGTAGGTCAAACTATGAATCAGCACTTGAAACCATAACTTTTATTTAAATTAAATTAATATGTATGAATAGCAAAGGGCAAGCCACAGAAAGGATACCAGCTTCTTCAGTAAAAGTGATATTAATCAGACCAATTTCAAACTAAGAAGGTACTACTTAGTTTTCAAGATGGAATTTCAGGAAAAGCAAAACTAACAAAACAAATGAAATTTCTGCAACTCCTTCATATCTGAATTGTGGGTCTAACACCTCAGAAAATATTTGAGTCATTATCAGTCTGACTAACTCTAATAGCAAAGGCTAACTACAGGGTTCTTCCACATTGTTTAAAGTTTCTTAGGAAATCAAATCCAATGGCCATTGACAATTGGCTAGCCCGCTCCTTGAAATGCCTCATTTTTTGAGTGCCTACCGAAGGAGAGGAAACAATATCATTATATCTAGAGATACATTATAAAGAATTTTACAAAAAAAATTGCTTATCCTGTCCTCCATCAACTTCAAGTGGACATGTGACACCACAGCTCTTTTTATCAGTTCTTTCTCTCTCTTTTTTTCTTTGACCATAAAACCCAGGCATTTCATTGTATGTCCGAAATACTTGTTTCAAATTATAGAACAATCATGTTTTCACAATAGCACTGCACATCTGAAAATCCAGGCACATTAGCTTGAAAGGAGATATGATCAGACTATATATAAGTGTTGTTCTTATTTGAATAAAAGTGAAAAGAAAATCCCCAAAACAAAACAAAACAAAGTACAGATTTGCAGACAAGTCTGATGTGTTTAGAGAATAGTTTGTTATTCCAGACAGTTACTATGACTCTTTCCTAAAATGACTGTAGGTGTATATCTAATGAGGTCCACAATGAAGGTAGGTCTCCAAATGTGGAGACTTCATAGTCTAAATTAAGGCCTCTGAACTTTCTAATATAGCTAAATATATCCCAATTCTGAATTACAGAAGTGCATGGGAAGTTTTTGAAAAAATTACTGCACATATCATTCATGAATTTTAGAATTTTAAAAATAATTTTATATATATTGTTGGTAGGAAAATGCATTTTATTTTTAAATAAAATATTTAGGTTATAAAAGTGAAGAAAGCCAGACTTGGGAGGCCAAAGGTCAAATGCTTTCTCTGGTATGGTGAATCTAGAGACAAATAAAATTTTAAATGGGGGGAATCCATGAAAATAGAAGAGTGTTCAATGGAGTATAGGAAGAGAACTGGGGGTGGGGAGGCACATGAAAAGTGAGGAACTGTGTAGGGGTGCCAGACTAGCTCAGGCACAGGTAATGGCCACGGAGTCAAGACCACAGACTCTGGGAGTTGGGTGGAAGCAGGCTTGTGGCGAGCAGCCTACAAACTCATTTATTGCAGGAACAGGTATAGATTTTATAAGTTTCTTGCCCAAACACAATGTGCCATGGGGGATCAGACCACCAGGTTCCTATATAGGTTCCCTTGGTAACACTAGGTCAACTTGGGGCAGCTGTTTACATTCCTAGGTGGTCAGAGAGAAATGCCTCTCTCTGAAAGTTTACACACTGAGACTTTAACTGCTGCGAGTGAAGAACTAGGATTTCTCCCAAAAGAACTGCAGGATGAAATTGATCACATTATGCTATGTACACATATGAATATACCAGAGTGAATTCAACCTTTATGTGTACCTGTAAAGTAACAAACAAAAAGCAATAAAATATAAGGAAGAACAGTAAAGTACTGGCAGGGGAGCAGGGGAGGGGAGCAGAGGAGGGAAAGTGGAAGTACTAGGGATGGTACTAGAGGAAATTATATTAAATGCAAGTATGAATATGTCAAAATGAATCACACTGTTATGTATAACTATAATGCATTAATAAAAGCAGAAGTGGCAGCATGCTTGCCCAGCATGTGTGAAGCACTGGATTTGATCCTTATCACCATATAAAAAAAATAAGTAAAATAAAGGCATGCTGTCCATCTATAACTACAAAAATATCAAACAAAATAAAAAGATGAAAAAACTCATAAAGGAAAAGGAAGGAATCACAAAAAGAGTAAAGAAAGTCTTGGTTTAAAATTATTCAGGGAGAATGCAGATATGAAAACATTCATTTGTTTGCATGTAAATAGCCAAATTTGGGAAACTTTGCTATAGATAATAAGAGTCTGTAGCATAGAAAATTGCAGTGTTTGTCTTGCATACTAAGTCCTTTTAAACTCAAATACATATGTGAGGATGGCCTAGGATGGGAGTAATTCACAGTAAATATAGTCACTTAGAAAACTTTTGTAATCCTGGAGGTTAGAATTATTGGGTGTTTAAACAAAGAGAGTCAAAGAAAGGAGTAGAGAGCAACAAAAAATGATAGAGAACAATAGATTTAATGAGTAATAGTGCAATTTTATGGAGAAATATGAGATTTAGACTGTTGTGAAATAACAAGAAAGGAGAAGAGGCCATGGAGTAAAAGACCAATAGGGAGTAGTAGAATTTAGTTATGATATTCCTTTAAAAATCAGGCAAAATTAGAAGAAATATAACCATTTACCATCCATATGATCCACCCCAATCACTAAATCTAGGTTTGAGTCAAGCTTGTGTGGGATGTTTTTGAATATGAAGATAGGTGTTTCTAAGTTAATTTTTGTCAGACTAAGATCTTACTTCAGGACTGCATTTCAGTTCTATGCTGTTCAAGAGAAGAATGAGCACTGTTCAACTACAAGAAGCAAATGAGTAATGTGTGGGAGATCCATTCAGTTTGAGCACTGACTTTTCAGAGGTTGCTGGGGGTGAATGAGAATGGCACTGGTATTTGAGGCTCAGAGTATTTATTGTGAATAAGGGATACAAGTAGAAACTTTGCAGTAATGAAGACAGAACTCTTTTTCATGAGAAAACAATATCATAAGGAGTTGTCTGCAGACTTTGTTGCTCAAAAGAAAAGAAAAAAAAAAAAAGCACTACATGGGGATAGGCTCAATATCATCATAACCAGGTTCTTCTTGTCTCAGGACCAATGAGGATGCTAACTCTTCCTTGTTAGAACTGTCAAATTCACTGGGAGACTGAGGAGAGATGCCTGAAAGAGTAAGAGAATTCTGGTTTCAGTAGTGACAGAAATGACACTCTACTAGTCCTTTCTACAAGAATGAAAAGACTAGTACAGTGGCTACAAAGTATCTATGGGGAAACAGAACTTTTCTGGAAGGATTAGTATCATATTGATTCTTGTCCTGTGCAAATGTCTTGATTTCCACAATGAGAAGGAGGGTGGGTCAATAATGGTAAGGAATGCCAAAGAGATGTGAGTGCTGTCTTCCACACCAGGCTGGTCTGATTTCTTAAGCACTCCGGGCAGAAGATGACCTCTCTCAATTCCTTAGTACTTCAAAACAGACCACACTTGACCTCACAGCATTCATGACAACAATTTGGGTCCTTTGGCAGTTGCCAAAGTGGGAAAAACTCAACTAAATTCTACAGTTTCCTTTTGCCCATGCACAAGTGGAAAGCCCATTCCTAAAATATGACACCATATGTTATTTGAAAAAGTAAGAGAAAATATTTCTTCTAGCATGGAAATTTCAATATCTCTAATTAAGGCTATTGTACATTATGCATTAAAGTGGGAAATGTCAATGAAATGCATTGGTTACATGCTTCCTTAAAAATAAATTTTTACAGATGCAGGTTGGTTTACCATATGCAAATCAATAAATGTAATCCATCACATAAATAGAATTAAGTATAAAAGTTACAAGATGGCAGACTAGAGGGCAGCTGCATTTCATATTGCTCCAGGACGCAGGATTCAAAACAGGAGATAGTGAGAGACTTGGGACCAACTCGAAGCCGCCGGGTGAGTCTCTCACATTGGGGAGGCGTCCCAGATGGGGCAGTAGCCCCGGAACGCAGTGAACTTTGTGAAGTAGAGTTGCCTGGTGAGACGCCCCTCCCCCCACTGGAGCGGTAAACATGGACCACTGGGAACATCGTAGAGGTGGCTGCTCAGCACAGCGCTTGGACTCAGAGCAACCACTGGGGCTCCGGGTGGCTGCCTGAGGAGGAGCTGTGTGGCGAGCTGTTTGGACTCAGAGCGATCACTTCTGAACACCGGGGGGTTGCCCAGAGGAAGAGGAGAAGTGGCGGGTTGCTTGGTCTAGGAGTGACTACATCAGAGCTACAGGCGGTTGCCAGAGGAGGAGCTGCGTGGCAAGCTGTTTAGACTCAGAACGACCACTTCTGAACACCAGGGGGCTGCCTGGAAGAAGAGGAGGAATGTGGCAGGTCGCTTGGTCTAGGAGTGACTGCATCAGAGCCACAGGCGGTCACCAGAGGAGGAGGCGAGTGGTGAGTTGTTTGGAATCAAAGCGACTGCTCCTGAACACCGGTGGCCTGCCTGGAGGAGGAGCGCGGTGGGTCGCTTAGTCTCCGAGCGACCACTCCTGAACACCCGGGGGACTATCCTGAGGAGGAGGAGGAACAGGGCGGGTCACTTGGACTCAGAGTGACTGCCTAGGGCTACGGGCGGTTGGCGGGAGGAGGAGACCCGAAGTGAGTTGCTTGGACTCCTAGTGACTGCATCGGAACACCGGGCGGCTGTCCGGAGGAAGAGGTGTGTGGCGGGTCTCTGGGTCTCAGAGCTATTGTACGGGGCTCCAGGTGGCGGCTCAGAGGAGGGGCCACATAGCCAGGCGATTAGGTGCAGAGCAGGGTCCCAGGACCAAGGTAGCTTCTTGGTGGAAGAGCCGCAGAGAGACACGCCTGGGGGCTGAGTGAAGTTTCCAGGACTGCAGGTAGATTCTCTGAGGAGAGGCAGCCTAAGGAGACTCACCTGCGAAGGGTGAGGCTCCCAGGCCCAGGAGGTAGGTCCGGGCCCCTGGGAACGTTGCAGAGGAAGGCAGCCCAGCCCAGGTGGTAGTTGTAGATTGAGGGGAACCTCTAGAAGGGGAACTGACCAGCGAGACCTCCCCACCAGGTGAGTCTTCCCTGCCGGGTGAGGTTTTCCCACAAGGACGGTAAAACCAGAGACACAGGCACAAACAGGCCTTGTCTCAGCCCACAGCCTAGTTCCCCTTTGGATGACCATTGGTCAACAAGTGGAGGCACCTCTGCCCACTAGCAGGGAATATACCCCACCTGAAGGCCACCACCCTTAGAGAGGCAGCTTCCTTGTGGAGCACCGCATTATCAACTTCCTCCAAGACTTCAGGCTACTGAAGGCTAAGAGGGGATATACTAGAAATCGTCAGGGACATTATAAGTCAATAGAGGAAATCTGCAATATCTTAATGACCCACTGATTCCTGAACAATATGAGAAAACAAGGGAAGAAAATGCCCCAAACAAATCTAGATGTTACATCAATAAAATCCAATGACAACATGGCAGAAGAAATGACAGAAAGGGAGTTCAGAATGTACATAATTAAAATGATCAGGGAAGCAAACGATGAGATGAAAGAGCAAATGCAGGCATTGAATGATGAGATGCAAGAGCAAATGCAGGCATTGAATGATCGTACCAATCGACAGTTAAAAGAGCAAATACAGGAAGCAAAAGATCATTTCAATAAAGAGTTAGAGATATTGAAAAAAACCAAACAGAAATCCTTGAAATGAAGGAAACGATAAACCAAATTAAGAACTCCATAGAAAGCATAACCAATGGGATAGAACACCTGGAAGACAGAACCTCAGATATTGAAGAAAAAATATTTAACCTTGAAAACAAAGTTGAACAAACAGAGAAGATGGTAAGAAATCATGAACAGAATCTCCAAGAACTATGGGGTATCATGAAAAGACCAAATTTGAGAATTATTGTAATTGAGGAAGGCTTAGAGAAACAAACCAAAGGAATGAACAATCTATTCAATGAAATAATATCAGAAAATTCCCCAAATCTAAAGAATGAAATGGAAAATCAAGTTAAAGAGGCTTATAGGACTCCAAATATACAAAATTACAACAGACGCACACCAAGGCACTTTATAATGAAAATACCCAACATACAAAATAAAGACAGAATTTTAAAGGCTGTGAGAGAAAAGAACCAAATTATATTCAGGGAGAAACCAAGACGGATATCAGCAGATTTTTCAATCCAGACCCTACAAGCTAGAAGGGCCTGGAACAACATTTTTCAAGCTCTGAAAGAAAATGGATGCCAACCAAGACTCTTATACACAGCAAAACTTACCTTCAAATTTGACGATGAAATAGAATCCTTCCATGATAACAAAAGCTAAAAGAATTTACAAAAAGAAAGCCAGCATTACAGAACATCTCAGCAAAATATTCCATGACGAAGAGATAAAAAACAAAGAAGCAAAAAAGCAAAGGGAGGAATTATCATAAAGGAACTGTCAAATAAAGGAGGAACGAAGGTGTGTCAAAAAAATAAATAAATAAATAAAATTTAAAAGATGAACCAAATGACCGGGAATACAAATCATATCTCAATAATAACCCTGAATGTCAATGGCCTGAATTCATCAATCAAAAGACATAGACTGGTGGATTGGATTAAAAAGAAAGATCCAACAATATGTTGCCTGCAAGAGACTCACCTCATAGAAAGAGATACCCATAGACTAAAGGTGAAAGGATGGGGAGAAACATACCATGCACATGGACTCAGCAAAAAAGCTGGAGTATCCATCCTCATTTCAGATAATGTGGACTTCAAGCCAAAGTTAGTCAGAAGGGATAAAGAAGGACATTTCATACTGCTTAAGGGAAGCATAAATCAGCAAGATATAACAATCATAAACATCTATGCCCCAAACAGTGGCTCATCCACGTATGTCAAACAAATCCTTCTCATTTTAGAAACCAAATAGACCATAACACAATAATACTAGGTGATTTTAACACACGTCTATCACCACTGGACAGATCTTCCAAACAAAATTGAACAAAGAAACCATAGGTCTCAATAAAACAATCAATAATTTAGACTTAACAGACATTTATAGAATATACCATCCAACCAAGAGTGAATACACTTTCTTCTCAGCAGCACATGGATCCTTCTCTAAAATAGACCATATATTACGCCACAAAGCTAATGATAGCAAATACAAGAAGATAGAGACACTACCTTGTACTCTATCAGATCATAATGGATTGAAGTTAGAAATAAATGAAAGAGAAAAAAACAGAAACTACTCCAACACCTGGAGATTAAACAATATGCTATTATATGTTGAATGGATAACAGAAGATATTAGGAAGGAAATTAAAAAATTCGTGGAGATAATGAGAACAAAGAAACATCATATCAAAATCTCTGGGACACTATGAAAGCAGTACTTAGAGGAAGATTTATTTCATGGAGCGCATTTAATAAAAGAAGTAAAACTCAACAAATAAACGACCTAACACTACAGCTGAAAGCCCTAGAAAAAGAAGAAGAGACCAACACCAAAAGTAGTAGAAGACAAAAATAGTTAAACTCAGAGCTGAAATAAACGAAATTGAAACAAAAAAAAATACAAAATATTGACAAAATAAATAGTTGGTTCTTTGAAAAAAATAAACAAATTGATAAACCTTTAACCACACTTACAAAGAGAAGACGAGAGAAAATCCAAATCACTAAAATTCGGAATGAACAAGGAAATATCACAACAGACATGAGTGAAATACAAAACATAATTAGAAGCTATTTTGAAAATCTATACACCAACAAATAGAAAATAGAGAATTTCGAAGACATCAACAGGTTTCTAGAGACATATGAATTGCCTAAACTGAACAAGGAGGACATACACAATTTAAATAGACCAATTTCAAGTAATGAAATAGAAGAAGTCATCAAAAGCCTACCAACAAAGAAAATCCAGGACCAGATGGGTTCTCAGTCGAGTTCTACAAAACCTTCAAAGAAGAGCTCATTCAAATACTTCTCAAAGTATTCCATAAAATAGAAGAGGAAGGAACCCTCCCAAACTCATTCTATGAAGCCAATATTACCCTGATACCTAAACCAGACAGAGACACATCGAGGAAAGAAAATTTCAGACCAATATCCTTAATGAACATCCACACAAAAATTCTCAACAAAATTTTAGCAAATCGCATACAAAAATGTATTAAAAAGATAGTGCACCATGATCAAGTGGGTATCCTCCCAGGGATGCAAGGTTGGTTCAACATCAGGAAATCAATAAATGTAACTCACCATATCAATAGACTTAAAGGTAAGAATCCCATGATTATTTCAATAGATGCAGAAAAAGCATTTGATAAAATACAGCAACCCTTCATGCTCAAAACACTAGAAAAAATTGGGATAGTGGGAACATTCCTTAACATTGTAAAGGCCATCTATGCTAAGCCCATGGCTAATATCATTCTAAATGGTGAAAAACTGAAAGCATTTCCCCTAAAAACAGGAACAAGGCAGGGATGCCCTCTTTCACCACTTCTTTTCAATATCGTCCTTGAAACTCTAGCCAGAGCAATTAGACAGATCAAAGAAATTAAAGGGATACGAATAGGAAAAGAAGAACTCAAACTATCCCTATTTGCTGATGATATGATTATATACTTAGAGGAACCAGGAAATTCCACCAGAAAACTTTTAGAACTCATAAGTGAATTTAGTATAGTAGTGGGATATAAGATCAATGCACATAAATCTAAGGCATTTTTATACATGAGTGATGAATCTTCAAAAAGAGAAATTAGGAAAACTACCCCATTCACAATAGCATTGAAAAAAATAAAATACTTGGGAATCAAGCTCACAAAAGAGGTGAAAGACCTCTACAATGAGAACTACAGAACAATAAAGAAAGACATTAAAGAAAACCTTAGAAGATGGAAAGATCTCCCATGTTCTTGGATAGGAAGAATTAATATTGTCAAAATGGCCATACTACTAAAAGTGCTATACAGATTCAATGCAATTCCAATTAAAATCCCAATGATATACCTTACAGAAATGGAGCAAGAAATTATGAAATTCATCTGGAAGAATAAAAAACCCAGAATAGCTAAAGCAATCTTTGGCAGAAAGAGTGAAGCAGGGGGTATTGCAATACCAGATCTTCAACTCTACTACAAAGGAACAGTAACAAAAATGGCATGGTATTGGTACCAAAAATAGAAAGGTGGATCAATGGTACAGAATAGAGGACATGGACACAAACCCAAATAAATACAATTTTCTCATACTAGACAAAGTTTCCAAATATATGCAATGGAGAAAAGATAGCCTCTTCAACAAATGGTGCTGGGAGAATTGGAAATCCATATGCAACAGAATGAAACCAAACCCATATCTCTCACCATGCACGAAACCAAACTCAAATGGATTAAGGACCTCAGAATCAGACCAGAGACCTTGCATCTTATAGAAGAAAAAGTAGGTCCAGAGCTTCAACATGTTGGCTTAGGACCAGAGTTCCTCAACAGGACTCCTGTAGCACAAGAAATAAAAGCAAGAATCAATAACTGGGATAGATTCAAACTAAAAAGCTTTCTCTCAGCAAAGGAAACTATCAACAATGCGAAGAAAGACCCTACAGAGTGGGAGAAAATCTTTGCCAATCATAATTCAGATAGAGCACTAATCTCCAGAATCTATAAAGGACTCAAAAAATTCTACACCAAGAATGCAAATAATCCAATCGACAAATGGGCTAAGGAAATGAATAGACACTTCATGGAAGAAGATCTACAAGCAAACAACAAACATATGGAAAAATGTTCAACATCTCTATTAATAAGAGAAATGCAAATCAAAACCACCCTAAGATTCCATCTCACCCCAATTAGAAAGGCGATTATCAAGAATACAAGCAACAACAGTTGTTGGCAAGGATGTGGGGAGAAAGGTACACTCATACATTGCTGGTGGGGCTGCAAATAGTGCAGCCACTCTGGAAAGCAGTGTGGAGACTCCTTAGAAAACTTGGAATGGAACCACCATTTGACCCAGCTATTCCACTCCTTGGACTATACCCAAAGGACTTAAAATCAGCATATTACAGAGATACCGCCACATCAATGTTCATAGCTGCTCAGTTCACAATAGCCAGATTGTGGAACCAAGCTAGATGTCCTTCAATTGATGAATGGATAAAGAAACAGTGGTATATATATATATATATATACAATGGAATATTACTCAGCCATAAAGAATGATAAAATTATGGCATTTGCAGGCAAATGGATGAAATTGGAGAATATCATGCTAAGTGAGGTAAACCAATCTCAAAAAACCAAAGGACGAATGATATCGCTAATAAGTGGATGATGACACATAATTGGGGGTGGGAGGGGTTAGTGTTAGGGTTAGAGTTAGGGTTAGGGAGTGGGGCAAGAATGGAGAAAGGAAGGACTGTATAGAGGGAAAAGAGGGGTGGGAGGGGTGGGGAGGAAGGGAAAAAATAACAGAATGAATGAAACAACATTACCCTATATAAATTTATGATTATACAAATGGTATGCCTTTACGCCATGTACAACAGAGAAACAACATGTATCCCGTTTGTTTACAATAAAAAAAAAGTGAAGGAAGCAAAAAATAAAATAAAAATAAAAATTTAGAAAAAAGAACAAAAGTTACATATTCATATTATTAGTTGCAGAAAAATTTCATCAAAAAAATTCAGCATCCATACATGGTAAAATCTCTGAAGACTCTAGGCATAGAAGGAAATTATCTCAATCTTATGAAGGCTATACATGACAAACCCAATGTCACATCATAATGAATGGTGAGAAAATAAAAGCATTTCCTCTAAAATCTAGAGCAAGACAAGGATTCATACCCTCACCTCTCCTATTCTACATACTTCTTGTAATTTTAGCCAAATCATTTAGACAAGAGAAGGAAATTAAAGGGATACAAAGAGGAGAAGAAGAAGTCAAATTATCTCCACTGGCAGATACTTTGGTTCTATATATAGAATCTTCACCAGGAGACTTTCAGAGCTGATAAACAAATACAGCAAAGTAGCAGGATGCAGTATTAAGATACAAAAATGAATACTTTTGCTATATACCAATAATAAACCCTACCAAAACATCAAGAAAAATATTCCATTGAAAATAGTCTAAAACAAAACAAAAACAAAAACATGGAAATAAACCTAACAGAAGGTGAAAGACCTCTAAAATGAAACTATAGTCACTGAAGAAAAAATTTGAAGCCTGTAGAAGATGGAAAGGCTTCCCTTTTTCTTCAATAAGCAGATTTAATATTGTTAAAAGTGGTTACACAACCAAAAGTAGTCCCAATCAAAATATCAATGTCTTTCTTCATAGAACTAGAAAAATCAGTCCTAAAATTCATATGGAATAATAAAAGATCCAGAATAGCCAAAGCAAGAAGCAAGAAGAACAAGACTGGAATCTTCACAATTCCATACTCAAATTATGCTGCAGAGCTCTACTAACAAAATAGAATGGTATTTTTATAAAAACTAACATGAAAGTCAATGAAATAGAAGACATGGAGTTAAACCCACACAGATATAATCATCTAATTCTTGACAAAATCACTAAAAACACACATTGGAGAAAAGATGGATGTTATGGTTTGGGTGTGAAGTGTTCCCCAAAGGCTCATGTGTGAGACAATGCAAGAAGGTTTAGAGGAGAAGCAATTGGGATTGTAAGAGCCTTAATACAATCATTGACTTAATCTCCTGATTGGGAATAACTGAGTGGTACCTTAAGGCTGGTAAGGTGTGGCTGGAGGAGGTAGGGTCCTGGAGGCATGGACGTGGGGTATATATTTTGTATATGGTGAGTGAAGTGTCCCTCTGTTTCCTGATCACCATGTGACCTGTTTCCCTCTGCCCCACCCTTCCACCATGATGTTCAATCACACCTTGAGCCCCAAGGAATGGAGTCTGCTGTCCATGAATGGAGACCTCTGAAACCGTGAGATCCTAAATAAACCTTTTCTCCTCTATGATTGTGCTGGTAAAGTCTTTTAGTCACAGCAGTGAAAAATTTGACTAAAATAATGTACTTTTTAACAAACAACACTGAGAAAACAGGATATCTACATGTAGAAGAATGAAAGTAGATCCCTATGTTTCACCGTGCACAAAAAGGAACTAAAATGGATTGGAGGCCTACTAATTGGACAAGAAACTTTACAATCGCTACAAGAAACCATGGGACCAACTCTCCAATATACAGGCATGAACAGTTTTACCTTAATAAAAGTCCCTAAGTTCAAAAAATAAAACCAAGAATAAATTGGGACAGCTTCAAATTTAAACACTTCAAACAGCAAATCAAACAAGATAATGAAAAGAAAGCCTGAAGAATGGGAGAAACTGTTGCAACTTACTCTTGTGAGAGAGGATTCATATCCAAAATATATAAAGAGCTCAAAAAACTAACATCAAAATAACTAAAATAACCCAGACAATCAAAGGGCAAGGGAACTAGGCAGATATTTCCCAGAAGAAGAAATGAAAATGGCCAACAAATATATGAAAATAATGTTCATCATCCTTAAGAATAAGGGAAATGAAATAAAAACTACATTGAGGTTTCATCTCACCCTAGTTAGAATGACAAGATTCAAGATAAAATAACAATTGATGTCTTTTTAAAGGTTATTGTAAGTGACATAGTTTTCCTGATTTTTTTCCCTCAGTTAATTCATTATTGGGGTATGGAAAAGCTATTGATTTTTGTATGCTGATTTGTGTCCTACTTTACTGAATTTGCTCATCAGTTTATAATTCTTCTGGTGGAGATGTTTGACTATACTACGTATAGGATCCTTTCATCAGCAAACATAATTTGACTTCTTTTCATATTTGTATCTCTCTAATTTCTTCTCTTATCTGATTGTCCTGACTATAGTTTCAATAACTATATTAAATAGGAGTGGTTAGTGTGGATATCCTTTTCTTGCTTCTGATTGCAGAGGAAATGTTTTCAGTCTTTTTTCATTCCATAGCAAGTTGACTTTGGATTTGTCATACATAGCCTTTATAATGTTGAGGTAAGTTCTTTCTATCCCTAATTTCTTCTTCAGCAGTTTTAACATGAATGGGTGCTCAAATTTATCAAAGTTTTTTTTTTCTCCATCTATTGAAATGATCATGTGATTCGTATCCTTAGGTGTATATTTTTGGTGAATTAAACTTATTGATTTGCATGTGTTGAACTAACCTTGCCTACTGCTTGCATGAAACCCACTTGATCATGCTGTACTATCTTGTTAATGTGTTTTGAATGTGCTTCAAAAATATTTTACTAAGGATTTTTGTGTCTATGTTATTCAGGGATATTGGTCTGCAGTTTTCCTTCCTTGATGTGTCTTTGTCTTGTTTTGGTAAGAGTAATACGGGCTTTATAGAATAAATTTGGAAGTGTTTATTCCTATTCTATTTCATGTAATAATTGGGTATCCTTTCTTTTTAAAGATCTGGTCGGACTTCTCTTTGTTGGAAGGTTTCTAATTGCTGTTTCAGTATCATTGCTTGATAATGGTCTCTTTAGTTTTTCTGTATTTTCTTGGTTTGATTTCTATCTAGAAATTGTTTAATATCTTCTGGATTTTATAGTTTTAGTATAAGTTTTCAAAATATTTCCAAACAAGCCTCTGGGCTTCTGAAATATTTGTGATGATAGCTGCCCCCCTCCTTTATTTTTCATCTCTCATTTTGTTGATTTGGGTCTTCTCCCTCTTTCGGTTAGTTTGGCTAAGGAGAGAGCTGTAGTAATAAAAACAGCAAGGTACTGGCATCAAAGTATACATGAAGATCAATGCAATAGAATAGAAAACATGAAACAAGTCCAAATAGATATTGTTATCTGATACTTGACAAAGAAACCAAACATATATTGAGAAAAAGAGTCTTTCTTTCTTTCTTTCTTTCTTTCTTTCTTTCTTTCTTTCTTTTTCTTCTTCTTCTTCTTCTTCCTCTCTCTCTCTCTCTCTCTCTCTATCTCTCTCTCTCTCTCTTTCTCTCTTTACTTCTTTTAAAATAAATGGTCCTTGGAGAACTGGTTATCTGTTTTGTAGAATAATGAAACTAGTTCCCTATCTCTCAACCTGTACAAAGGTCAACTAAATTGAATCAGAAACTTTGCAATTGATAGAAGAAAGTAGGCTTAATATTCCAATGTATTGGTACACACATCTTATCCAGATCACTAAGGCTCAAGAAATAAAACCAAGAATCAACAAGTGGGATGATATCAAATTAAAATACTTCTGCACAGCAAAAGAAACAAGAGAATGAATAGAGAGTCTATAAAATGGGACAAAATCTTTGTCAGCTGTTCTTTTGACAGCGAATTAATATCCATAATATATAAAGAACTCAAGAAAGTTAACACCCAAAAAACAATTAATCTAATTAATAAAAACATTGTAGAGATAAACAGATATTTCTCAAAAGAAGTAGTGCAAATGACCAAGAAATATATGAAAAGGTTCTTAATATTTGTAGCAGTCAAGGGAATGCAGATTAAAACTATGTTTTTATCTCATCTGGCCCCTGCTAGAATGGCAATCATCAAGAATATAAATAACAATAAATGCTAGTGAGGATGTGGAGAAGAGTATGTTTATTCATGTTTGGTGGGACTGCAAATTAGTACAACCACTTTTGAAAACAGTATGAAGATTCCTCAAAAGACTAGAACTAAAACCACTTCATGACTACCTTACTCTTAGATTTTATCGAAAGAACTAAAATAAGCACGGTGGAATAATAAAGGCATATCAGTGTTTATGGAAGCACAATTTATAGTAGGCAAGTTATGGAAACAACCTGGGCGCCTGTCAGCAGATGAATGGATATAGATAATGTGGCAAATATACACAGTGGAGTTTTACTCAGTCATAAAGAAATAGTAAATTATGGAATTTGCACATAAAATGGATGGAACTGGAGACATCGTGCTAAGTGAAATATACCAAACTCAGAAAGTCAAAGGTTGACTTTTTTTTTTTTTTTTTGCTTATATGAAGAATTTGGAATAAAATAAAGCATGAGCGGGGAGAAAAGGGGAGGAACTCTGGAATGAAATTGACACATGAAAGTAAAAAAGAGATCAGTGTAATAGAGAAAGGGTGTTGATGTGCAGGGAGTAAAGATGAGAAAAAAGAGGAACTGTGGAATGAAATTGACCAAATTATGTTATGTATATACATCAGTGTACCATGGAGAATTATATATACCACTGGTTTATTAAAAACTATAAATAAACAGAAAGGATATAAGTAGAGAAAGGGGAGCAGAAGAAGGGAGAGGGGAAGAAAAGTGGAAATTGGGAGATTGAAATGGAGAACATTTTATTTCATGCATGTATAAAAAGGTCAAAGTGAACCTACTATTATTATGCAGAACTACAAAGCACTGATAAAAACTTTTAAAAGTAAATAAATAAATGTTGGTGAGGATGTGGGGAGAAAGAAACATTCATACATTCTTAGTGAGATGGTAAATTAGTACAACCACATTGGAAAGCTGTATAATGATTCTGTAGAAGACTAGGAATGGAGCTACCATAAGACCCTGCTATTCCACTTGTTGATATTTATCAAAAGAGCTAAAATCAGGATACTACAGTGATACAGGTATATCAATGTTTCTAACCACTGAGTTCATTGTGACCAAGTTATGGAACCAGCGTAGATATTGATCAAGGAATGCATGGATAAAAATTATGATATTGATATATATATATATATATATATATATATATATACACACACACATATATATAATGTAATTCTATACAGTTATAAAGAAAAATTAACATATCATTTGTTGGTAAATGGATGGAACTGGAGAAAATCATGCTAAGTGAAATAAGTCAGGAGGTTAAGGATTGAAGGTTTTCTCTCATATGCAGAAGCTAGAGGAAAATAAGGAATAAAAAAATCTGGGGAGATCTCATGAAAATAGACAAATAGATCTCATGAAATAACAGTGAATTAGAAGATGGTTGAGGGGGAGATGTGAAGGAGAGACTTGGGGAGGAACTCTGGAATGAAATTGATCATATTATGCTCTCTGTGTGCTTGAATACATCACAATGAATTCTACTTTTATGTATGACTATAATGCTCTAACTACAAAAACAATAAATAAACAGAAAAAGACCTGTTTATTAGAGGGAGTGGATCAGGGAAAGGAGGAGAGAGGGAAAGGGGAAGTACTGGATATTTAAATGGACCAAATTATGTTATATGCATTTATGAATGTGTCAAAATTAATGCCACTATTATGAATAATTATAAAGCACTAATAAAAACATAAAAATCTTTACAAATTATTTCTCACAAATTGAAAGACCACCATACTTGTTGTCCAAACATAGGTCTTGTTTTGTTGTATGAAAATTGGAACAAAGCCACAAAGTTTCTGCAGCTCATACAGACATATCTCCATCCCATGGGCAGTGTGTACAAACAGAGAACACAATATGCATCTCCTTTCAGAAGAGATGGAACAGCTTCAATAAACAGAAACAGGAAAGAGATGAAATCCTCTTGGTTTACAAGGCTACCTGAAATTCTTGTAGTTAAGGAAAACTGATCATTAATATGTCCAAATCCATCTTTACCATCACATAATGCAAGACTACTGGAGAGATGGCTATCCACTCACCTGTCTGAGAATATCTGGCACCACCTCCCTCTTCTGGGAAAAAATTCTTCTCCTTCAATCCAGGTGAAGAAGGAATTGCAGAAAAAGGTGACTCTTCGACATCATCATAACCATTACCTGTGGCATCTGCATGCTGCTTTCTAGGTTCTGAAAACAGGGAATAAGGTGGAAGAGGAAGATATTGGTTAGTCTAGGTGATGTCTTCAGTCTCCTCTAATGCAGAGATTCTAATATTCTAAATATAGGCACCATATTTTAAGGTTGTCCCAAAGACATACATTTTATCACCATATTCTTAGAAACCATGTAAATCATCTAAATATTTCAATATACTAAGGTCAATAATATTTTACTAACATACCATGCCACAAAACATAAATAAAAGTTATGCCATGAGTTTGAAGCACTCTTTTTGGGCATGTGGTAGAGGGTTGAAAAATTATGTACTTATCAGTGACTGAGGGAGATTTTATCAGGACTAAGAGAACACAGGCTGTTCATGTGCCCTCTGAGCTATGGAGACACAGTGCTGTCCAGGAGAGAATTCTGACTTTCTCTCTCCCACATACAGGCTATCCTATCAATTCCAACCACAACAGGCATTCAACCTCCTCTAGCGCTCTGCTGTCCTTGAGATTCTGTCTTCACAGAGCACTCCTGGACATGCAGTATCCAAGTAACTATCCACCTTTGCCACTGGGGGAAGGTTCAGGATGTCCTCCTTTCTTAGGTTCTTTGTAGAGAAGAGCTCCTGGTGATGGATTGATGGATAAGTACAGGCACCACACACTCCATGTGTTCCAGGGATTATGAAAGTCATTTGTTTTTGTCTTAGTATTCACATAAACCACAAAATGGTTTGTACATCCCACTATTTCAGGATTGAAACCATAATTCCAAATGTTTTCTTTACCATGGAATTTTTGAGAAGATCAATTTCAAATGTTATTTTATAGTTATGACCTTGGGTTTCATTACTATACAGTACTAATGTGAAGTATGTATGTGGACATATGGAAGTAGCTGGAAACCAACAAATTAGAACCTAATCTTTCTGATTCTGAGATGACAGAGTGGTGGAGAGGAAAAAAATAGTTGTGAACTAGACAGAAGAGACCCTTCCCAGATGATAACCTCCTCCTCACCCCCACCATCCAAGGGATGACCTGTGTGTGTCTACTACCTGGGGCAGATTCAGGGTCTCCATTCTCCTCACTGTCCCCTGTATAATAGGGTAACTTGGTTGCTGAGCCATCAGATGGGGTTCCTAGTAGGGAGAAAAACATCATAGGCAAACACAGTAGGAGGTGTGGTGTCATGGTTTAGAGGAAAATTTGAAGCTTCATACTTGTAGAGAGAGGACTTGGAGCTCCTGCCTTTGGAGGATGCTGACAATTGTTACAGTGGTCCAGGAATGTTCCCAAAGGATAATGTTGTAAGTGGTTGGTCCTCAGGTTGGTGGAATTGGAAAAGGTGGAACCATTAATGAGTGGGGACTAGTGGGAGGTATTAAGTTGTTGGGAGTACTCTCTTGTAAAGATTAGAGGATGCCAATCTCTTCCTCTTTCTATTGTTTTCCTGGTCACTGTGAGGCCAGCATCTGTGCTCTACCACATGCTCCCAGCATGATGTGCTGCCTTTGCACAGGCCCCAAACAACAGGGGTTACCATGAAGTAAAACACCTGAAAATGTGAGTCAAAATAAACATTTTCACCTTATAATTTGATTATTTCAGGCAATTTATTTCAATAATGGAAAGCTACCTAATGTGGTTGTGTTAGTATATGATCTCTGCTTACTGAAGATTCCCACACTGTTGGTGAATTGATGAAAAGAAAGGAGGGTATGAAACACACCTGGGCTGTTCAGCAGAATTTCCTTCTCTGGATTTACAGGGAAATCTATTTCCTGGTACAGGACCTCTTCAACAGCACCTTCAAAAGAGGATAATGCTGGGGAAAGCACACATTGCTCTTAGAAATATTTCCTTTACCAAAATACAAAACTTTCCCCAATGCACACTCAGAGAAATCTCTCTGGGCTTCCAGAGTCCCTTTCTTAAGCTTTGTGATTCATTGAGATAGAACTAGATTTCCTGACCACCCCTGGATCCTACAACCTGTCTCCACTAGCACTATCCAAGAGGGAAACTGTCATATTTCAGGACTCCATTTTTAACCCAGAGTCATTTTATGTCTTTTAAATCTTGAAGTTCATGGTAGAGAAGACTGTTTTCTTTGTAATGAGAGTAAGACTAAAACATGTACTTAAAAACAGCGACACACAATTGATCTAACATTCTCCCTCTATACTTTCCAGGTCACAGCATTCCTAAGCCCCACCTTGGTGCTCTGAACTCCTTCTGAGCAGCTGAGTTCCCAGGATGATGAGGATCAGAAAGAGAAGAGCTCCCAGGATCATGCAAAGGATCCCAGGTAAGGAGAAGATACCAGGGACAACTGAGGCTGAACTGGTGCCTGGAGAAGAAAAGGGGCCATGAGACTTTAGAGAGGACCATAAGCTCAGAGGAACCCAATTATCCTGATCCCCTGTTAAGTCATCACGACCATGAAGTCCCTACCTCAGACATCAGGATCTGCATGAATCTGAAGATATCCCCATCCTAGATCCTGCTCTGGGCTGTGGCAACTATCTCCTGAGTCTGGTATTAAGGGATTTCTATAAAGTGTATGCTGGTGAGGCTTTGGAACTCTCTGACTGCTAACACTTAGAATAAGGATGGTTTCTTCTAACACCTGATCATCAGGCCTACTGTCATAAGACCGGAAATGTGTAGACTCCATAGTATGAAACACTGAAAATCTGCATATCTCCTCTATGACCTGGTTCAGAGCAAAAGAAGCACTTACTTCTAGGGGTGGGGGGAATTGCTGTCCTTTTACCTGGAAAAAGAGAAGGAAAATGGAATCATTGCACTGTGTTGCTCTGGGAATGTCCCTGGGTCCCCCCCACCACCACTGGCACATGGTTCTCCCCCAGATACCAGGAGATCAGGCACAGCCTTCCAGAGGCAGAGTGCAGGGCAGCAGGGCAGCCTGGGAAGCCCTTTGGATGCAAACACACTCCTTCCACCCTGGCCCACTCTCCTGGTCCTGCTACTCACCAGAGCACCTCACACCAGCATCCTCCTCATGCTTGCAGTCGCTCTGCCCCCAGGGCGCAGCAGCACAGGCCCACAGGGAGGACTCCCTGCCCCTGCACTGCACCTCGTCCAGCCAGATGCTTCCATTTCCAGGGCCGAACGCAGCCTCCCCTGGGGCTTCCAGGGCGGAGCCACAGCCCAGCTGCTGACACACCACCTCAGCCTCTGCCAGGCTCCAGGAGTCATCGCACACAGTGCCCCAGGAGCCTCCGTGCCACACCTCCACGCGCCCTGAGCACAGGCTGTCTCCTCCCCTGAGTCGGAGCTTCTCTCTGTCTGAAAAGGCAGCAGCACCTCCTCTTACTGTCCTGGTGGGAGGTAAGGAGCCCCTGGAAGCCATGGGGAAGGTGGGAGGGGATGAGATACCTGTGCAGGGGGCGGTGGTGGGACACTTGGGTCTCTTTCCTGCAGAAACAGACAATGGGGAAGCACTGGGTCAGGGGCAGCTGGGGTGGTCCTGCCCCAAGACAAGGCTCTCTAAGGTCCTGGGCTCAGTTCAGGTGACAGGTATAGAGAACAGGCCTCAGAAGTAGCTTTGGGGGCTGTATTGCTGAGATGTTCCCTGGAGTAAATCCCTATCAGTAGCTGAAATTATATTATCAGTTTACTTGTTTGCACTTTGCCCACTATGTGAAAAACACGAACATGATCATGCCCATGCTCATGCATGTACACTCCAGCACACACACACATAACCCAGAAAGAACTCCACTAGGAAGGGGACCTTGCCTCATTCCCTCTGCTCCTGCTAACAGGACAATGACTGGCATGTTGAATGCATTCATCAGAAGTATGTATGGATGACTTCCTATGAATGCTCTGAATAGAGGCTTGATGAATATTTACTGAAAAAATGAATCGATGAGTAAAATCTGCTGAAAAATATTATTTTGAATTCTTGCTAATCAGAAAGGTAATAGAAGAAAGGTAATTTAATGTCATGATTTGTGGTAATAAATATTAGGCATTTAAAACATAAGTACTAAGTAATCCCAAAAGTAATTTGAACTTAATGTTCCTGTTATTATTAATGAAAAATTACAAACATGAGGTGGGAGCCACGTATGAACTATGGGCATTGTTTGAGCCCTTAAGGCAGGGAAGCTGCTTTTCTGGGAACTCTGGGGGTGAAATCACCCAGTTCCAGAAAGTCCAGATCATGTTGGCACCCTGCTGTAGCTCACAGTCCCAGGTTCAAACACAGCCATCCAGAGATGAGTGTAACCTGCCAAGCACCAAACACCCTGTTTATCCTAACTCTTATCTTGTTTTCCCTGAAGGTGCTCCTTACTGATCCCCTTTGGTCTGTGCTGCTGTAGATACAGCAAGGGCAGTTATTTGTCTTTGCTAGGGTCAGACCCATCAGGTATGCTTGACCCATCATGCCCATGCTTTGAGAATATGTATAATTCTTGCCTTTTGGTCTTTATTTCTTAATATTCTACTTTCATGGCTTTTATTTCATGCCAGCCCACACTTCCAAGGGTTACCCGCTACCTCTCCACACAGTTCGTGGGCAGAAATAAAGAAAGTATTATTTTAAATAAATTGAAAGTATTCTTTAAATTAATTAAAAGTGTTCTTTTACATAAAAACAAACAAGTAGAATTCAGGGAAAAGTTAATAGTGGACAATAGACAATACTTTTCTGACAAGATAGAAATGTTTGCATAAAAACTCAGATAAATACACTGAGAACATTTAATACATTGAAGGACATAGAGGTAACCTGCAGCCAAGCAAAACAAAACAAAAGAATACCTATAAATGCAAAATAACACAGAGAAAATATTCATGGATGTTGTCCTAAGACCCCATCATGGGTACACATTATCCACATTATTCTGTCAACCTCCTACCCTATGCAGAGAACATTTCTAGAAATTATGGCAGAATCTCTCTTGGGTGGTTGCTTACTTTCCAGATTGGATGTCCCACTACTTCTCAATATGTGGAGTCTATTGTGAACAAAAACATCATCAATATATAATGTTATGATTTATTATCACATAAGTCTCAATAGGGTGAAGGAAAAACTAAGGTGAAAGCAAGGTACAGGAAAAGAATAAGCATTTGCCTTTCAAACATTTACTATCATCAATCATCCCATCCTCCCAAGCTGTGGATTTCAGGCAGCTACTAGCAGAGGCTCATGGGCATTGTTTGCTTTTTGATTTTTGACCTTCTGTATGTTCTTTGACTTTAGATTAATGGTCGAGTTATTTTAAAAATCCAGTGTGTTTTATCAAGATATGAAATAATGATTGGAAATAATTATTTCTATGTAGTTACATGACAATATCTGATTTCAAATTGTATATTCTGCTGTGTGCAATTGTGCAGGCCTATGATCCCAGCACATTGGTAGCCAAGGCAGAAGGATTGCAAGTTCCAGGCCAGCCTCAGCAACTTAAAGGAGTCCTCAGTAAGTTAGGGAGACCCTTGCTCAAAAAAAAGAAGATATCCTGTGATCTTACAACCATTGGCAATCATCTTGTAGTAGTAAACCTAGCAGTATAGTATTCCATATGCAAGGATATTTATTGCAGTATTGTTTGTAGATGAGGAAAAAGAGAAAACAATTATAAATAAATAGCAAAATGATTAGACCAATATCCTTGATGAACATAGATGCAAAAATTCTCAATAAAATTCCAACAAATTGCATACAAAAACATATTTAAAAATAATGTACCATCATCAAGTGAGGTTCATTCCAGGGAAGCAGGGTTTGTTCAACATACAGAAAACAGTAAATATAATTTATCACATCAATAGACTTGAAAACAAGAATCATATGATCATCTCAATAGATGCATAAAAACCATTTGACAAAATATAGCACTCCCTTATGTTCAAAATACTAGAAAAACTAGGGATAGTAGGAACATACTCAACATTATAAAAGACATATATACTAAACCCAAGATCAACATAATTCTAAACGGAGAAAAATTGAAGGCATTCCCTCTAAAAATGGGAACAAGACAAGGATGCCCTCATTTACCACTATTATTCAACATTGTCCTTGATTCTAGCCAGAGCAATTAGAAAGAAGAAAGAAATTAAAGGTGTACAAATAGGTAAAGAAGAACTCAAACTATCACTATTTGCTAATGACATGATTCTACATATATAGAAGATCCAGAACATTTCACCAAAAACTTCTAGAACTAAAAAATGAATTCAGCAAAGTAGTAGGATATAAAATAAATACCCATAAATCAAATGCATTCTTATACATCAATAATGAATCCACTGAAAGAGAAATAAACAATAAACTACCCCATTCACAATCACTCAAAAAATAAAATACTTGGGAATCAATCTAACGAAAGAGGTGAAAGACCTCTACAATGAAAACTACAGAACACTAAAGAAAGAAGTTGAAGAAGACCTTAGAAGATGGAAAGACCTCCCATACTACTGGATAGGGAGGATTAATATTGTCAAAATGGCCATACTATCAAAAGCATTACACAAATTTAATGCAATTCCTATTAAAATCCCAATTTTAATAGGACATTCTTCATAGAGCTAGAAAAAGCAATTATGAAATTCATTTGGAAAAATAAGAGACCCAGAATAGCAAAAGCAATCCTTAGCCTATTCAACAAAGGTGCTGGGGAAAATGGAAAGCCACCTGTACCAAAATGAAAGTAAACCTTTATCTGTCACCCTGCATGAAACTCAACTCAAAGTGGATCAAAGACTTAGGCACTACAACAGACACCCTGTGCCTATTTGAAGAAAAAGTAGGCCCAAATCATCACCATGTCAGCCTAGAATCTGATTTAACAAGACTCCCAAAGTGAAAGAAGTATAATCAAGAATCAATCAATGGGATGGATTCAAACTAAACAACTTCTTCTCAGCAAGGAAACAATCAATGAGGTGAAAAGATAGCCTACAGAGCGAGAGAAAATCTGTACCACATGCACCTCAGATAGAGCATTAACCTCTAGAATATATAAAGAACTCAAAAAACTTAACACCAAAACCAAATAACCAATTAATAAATGGGCTAAGGAACTGAACAGACACTTCACAGAAAGAAGACATACAATTGATCAACAAATGTATGAAAAAATGATCAACATTCTCTAGCAATTTGAGAAATGGAAATCAAAAACTAAGATTTCATCTCACTCCAATCAGAATGACAGTTATTAAGAACACATGCAACTGCAAATGTTGACGAGGATTTGGGGGAAAAGGTCCACTCACACATTGCTGGTGGGAATGCAAAATGGTGCAATCATTATGAAAAGCAGTATGGAGATTCCTCAGAAAACTTGGAATGGAACCATCCTTTGACCCAGTTATCCCACTCCTTGGTTTATACCCAAAGGACTTAAAACCAGCATACTATAGTGACACAGCCACATCAGTGTTTATAGCACCTTAACTCACAATAGCTAAACTAGGGAACCAACCTGGGTGTGTGTGTGTGTGTGTGTGTGTGTGTGTGTGTGTGATGAAGAAGAATGAAATCATGGCATTTGCTGGTAAATGGATGGAGTTGGAGAATATCATGCTAAGAGCAATAAGCCAAACCCAAAATACCAAAAGCTGAATGTTTTCTCTGATATGTGGTTGCTAATTCACAATAAGGGAGCACAGGGAAGAAAAGAGTTACTTTAGATTATGTAGAGGGGAGTACAGGAAGGGGAAGGGATATGGCGGTAGGAATGATAATAGAATAAAACAGACATTATTACCTCATATGACTACATGACCTATGTGATCCTACAATATGTATAATCAGAAAAATCAGAAATTATACTCCATTTTTGATATGATCTATCAAAATGTATAAATGCATTTTACTGTCATGTACAACTAATTGGAACTAATAAAATTTTTAAAAAATGGTTATGCAAGCTGAAATACTACTCTGTTAAGAATATAACATTATGGAGTTGTTTTACAAGAGTGAGCTCTACTTAAGGAATATCCATAAAATATTGTTATATTACCTCATGTACATTGCATGACAAATGTGATCCCACAATATGAATAATCAGAAAAATGAGAGATTACACTCCATTTATGTATGATCTATCAAACTGTATGAATGCATTCTACTGTCATATACAACTAATTAGAACAAATGAAAAAATGAAAAAAAGAAAAACCAATGTAACAATAGTGTGTATGATATAATCTCAATATTGTAAAATCAAATAAAAAGACTCCATAAGAGAAATGCTTTTATCACTATATGAGTTTAGATAGGATTCTATGAAAAGGAGGATTGGGAAAAGAGTAACTATTAGTTTTATTTACATTGGGGGAATATGAATGGATAAGGGATTATGCAATGTGACTAATGTTCCTTTTATATTTTAATGTCTACCTTGATTTCAATGAAACTTAAGGGTTTGGTTATTCCACTGTTTTGAAGAGATTTTTTTTCACACTAAACCAAAAACAAACTAGAGGGAAGAATGTAAATCCCCTAGGGTCAAAAATGTGCAAACCTAACAAAATAAAGTGTGGCTGATTCAGGGAAGAGAGCAAAAAACATAGCACAGCATAAGAGAAGGTGGGGTGGCCATCCCTTCATGCCTCCACTGCTCTGTGCCCAGACAGACAGACAGACAGACAGACAGACAGACAGTATTACTTATTCCCTGGGAGACTCACATGGAGAGGTTCTTTTGTGTTAAACTTAGAGTGAACCCAAACCCACCACTAGTGTTCTGCACCCATGAATCACAGCCCTGACCCCTGGAGTGGCTCACAGTCTCCTCCACCTTCCACAGGCAAGTCCTTCAAAGTCTGAGAACGGCAAGCTGACTATAACTTCCCTGGCATTTCTACTAATTAAGTTAATTACACACTCATAGGACATGATTTCCAGTTGTTTGTATATCTGGGAGCTACAAAAAAATATGCCAGTGATACTTCTAAAGACAGTTCACCTGCCACTCAGCAACACATTAATCAATTTGGGAATCAAATATTTACAGTATTATATAGACAATATGTTACAGAAGACAAAGACCTCAGAAGACTGTTAGAAGAGTCAGAGCAACATGTGATCTTTCCTGAACTGAGATGAGATTGGGAAGAAAAGGGTTTAAGGATTTAGGATGTATTTTCTGGTAGAGGCACAGAACTTGCTACTACTACATTGAAATTAGAGGGAGAGTGAAATGGAGACGTGAAGGTGAACTGAGAATAAGTAAATGGGCAACAACGGTGGCATTAACTGGGATGGGGAACAGAACAGGGAGAGAAAGTTAGAGGCAGGAATTGAAGGGGTGGAATAAAACACTACTTTGAAAACTAAATTTGGGCTGTCCAATATATATTCAAGTGAGGGTATCCACTAGTAATGGAATATATGAGTTTGGATTTAAGGGCAGAAATCAGCTATGGAGTTTTATTATTGGGGGCCATCAGTGGAATGATATCATCTAAGGCCATAAACCCCAGTGAGATAAGGGAAGAAAGAGTGCTAAGGAAAAGTACAGAGTCTAAAATTTAGTTTCTAAAGAGAGAAGTTGAAACTCTGTAAGATAGAATAAGAATAATCAGTAAGTTAGAGTGACCATCAGAAGGAAACATAAAGGAAGATAGCTGAAACTTTCTATTTTCTAGTGAAGTTTGAGGCAAGATCATCATTTATGTGTAATTTGTGGTTTAAACAGCAGTGAGGGGGAGATCAGGGAATTTGGAGAAGGTCATTTTAGAGAGAGGGCAGGAACACATGTGAGAGAATCACACTAGAATATGGGGCCAGTGTGGAGGGTCCTTCAGAGTTTGGATCACAAATTCAAAGAGACTATCAGGATAGTTTCACATTATAACAGGATAGAGTACTTGTCCACGATTCAGTAGTCCTTGCCTGGTCTCGTGCAGGTAGGGAAGAGTTAGGTAGTTGACTCAACCCGTTCTTGTCCTCGACTGACAAAAGAGACCAGGGAGTTGAGTGTACTTGAAGGAGGAGGATTATAATGGGGCATCATGTTGTCTAATCAGGGTAAGAGGAACTTGTGTAATCATGAGGAGAGTGGAACACTGAGAAACTGATAAGGGAAAACATTTGGAATCTGCATGAGGATGAAATATCTGGAAAAGGAGCATCAAGAATATGTTCGATAAGGAGAAGAGGCAACAGTCAGAGAAGGAATCAAGATTTCAAGCTGGACAGTTAGTGATGGTTGACAGTGTGGTCATGCACAGAGATGGGGTGAGAAGGGAGTGCTTCAAAGTAAGAAAGTCAGAAACAGAGAGGTCAGGATGTTATCTCAGTTGTGTACAAGAATGTAGGCAGCACCAGGAACAGGAGACAGAGGAGCCTGGTAAGTCTGGTACTGCAGCCACCAAGATGAGGGGGAGTGACCAGGCTGGAGAGTGACACCAATGGAAGTGGTGACTGATGCTACCTCATGGGGTAAACTTCAAGTAACTGGACATGGAGAAAAAAATAAATTGTTGAAAATGACAAAGGAAAGCTGAAAACAGGAATATTTCTATTCTAAGACTTGGCCCAGAAACCACATGTTGAAAGGGAAGCCTAGAACCTCCAAATGCTAAGGGCATCATCTCTTTCAGAGGACAGTCAGGTTTTTGTCAGAACATGAACTAAAGGGGACATTACAGGTCTTAAGAAATTGGAAGATGATAGGCTCCAGTTTCCAACAGACCCCATGGAATGTTTCATGGGATAGGGATGGAGTGAGCATATTAGTTTGCAGTAGGGCATGGATAAAGGCTCAGAGGATGTAGGATCAACCAGGACTGCTGGGATTGTGAAGAGATGAGTTCAAGAAGAAAATAATGGGAGTCCAGGCCCCTCATCTCAGCAATTTCCCATATGTGCAGAGGAGAAGATGAACACACAGCTTTTCAGCAGAATTGTTATTTGGTCTTGAGGTCTTCTTACCCATCCAGGTAAACGTTCTTCTCTCTCACACCCTCCTGCTCTGCTCAGGATGGGATTTTATCAGTACTTCAAGGTCACCATGGTCCTCCCACCTCCGAATTTACACTAATCAAATAAATGCTGTAATTACTTTCTTCATTGGACCTTTACTGTTCCTTTAGATCTCAACCTAAATATGCTTTCTCTTTTCTTCTAATTGCACATTTCCACAGCACCTTTCATGCCTTTATGACACCCAAATATATGACTGGTGTGTGTCATATATTTTCTTCTTGTCTCTCCTCCTGCCTAGAATCAAGTTTCTAGTTACAAGTCACTCAATAACTTACCATCAACAATCTAACGTGAGAGTTTGTCTGCCTGATGTAGATGGATTTCAGAGTAAAAGAACATGAACTTGAAGATACCCCATTAGCACTGGAGTCCCCAAGTTGCCCCTCACTTTCTTGAGTGTATGGGTGGATGAAGTGCTTACTCCTAACCTGTTTCCATATCTGGATTAAATAATCACCATAATACCTATGAACAGTTTGCTGAGAGGTTTAACCTTCATTACATGTGAAATAAAACCTAACACAATGATAGGACATAGTAAGTGATTTACATCATGGAGGTCAAATTCCTCACTTTACTAAGGAAATACAGATTAGTTACTATAGTCTAAGACTGCATTAGCCATTTGCTTAGTCGGTTTTTCAGAGGATGAATTCATGCTTCCACATATTCAATTTAATATCCATGGCATTTTTCACATAAATGGCTGTCAGAACAGGTTTACTTCTTTCTGTCATTGAAACAAGATTGACAATTGAGACTTAAATAATCTATATTCAACTTTCAACTTGTAGACTTATTTGAACTCATTCCTTTGGTGTGAAAGTATGAAATTTCTCTAAATACAACCTGCAGAGTGAGGACACAGGAATAGGCAGTAGGTCACCTGAACACATGATGTAAGCTTCCTCCTTTGGAGAGCAAGATCTCTGTTTCCAAGGGTCAGAAGGACACTGCCAGAGAGAGGTATCCGTTTTCCTACACCGGATATTATCCACCCAGCGGGGTCTAGAACCTTCCCTGTGAGGAACAGAAGAGTTGAGAGTCCCACTGTCCCCACAGCCAAGCTGTCTGCAGATCACAGACAAGGTCACGGCTTCCATGGGGCTGTGGCAGACACTGCCCCAGGTGTTGTTGTAGAAAACTTCCAGCCACCCAGCACACTCCTGGTCCTCGCTCACCATCCTGAGGGCCAGGAACTCTGAAATCAAGAGGAGAACATCACAACACAGTGAGTATTTACCCCTTAGTGCTGTTTTTTCTTTATCCCTAGGTAGTGAGTGCTCATTGCTAGCTTTGCTAAAAAATGCCCACTGTGTGGAAAGACAAAACTTTTACCCCTTTTTACCTGTTTTGCTTAATTGTATGTCACTTTCTATTTCTATGAAAAAAGTGTAGTGGAAAATGAACAGGCAAGAACACTGACCTGGGCTCCTGCAGGGAGAGGGGAAAAGCTATCTGACTAAATATCTGACAGACTCTGTAAAGGGGGTGTGGACAGTGGGGTGACAGAATAGTGAAGTCCCAGAAAATCAGTTCCTGATCTTGGGAGTCTGTGAATAGGTTACCTCATGAGGCAAAGGGGCTTTGCAAACGGATCAAGATGAGGATTATTTTCATGATGAGATTATTATGGATAATCCCGGATTAAGTAGGTGAGTCCAATCTAATCACATTCTTAGACCTGTATTCTCAGAAGCAGGTGTTTCTAGCCATGGTCAGATGGAGATGTGAACATGAAAAAATGGTCAGAGGTATGCAAGGTGGTTTGAAAAGGAAGGAAGGGACCATGAGCCAAGGAATGGAGGCAGCTTCTAGAAGCTGCAATGGCAAGGAAATGAGTAATCCCAGAGTCTCAAAAGAACAGCCTACTGAAACCTTGTTTTCAGCCCAGCCAGATGCAGGTCAGATTCTTAAATTACGCAAATATAAGATAATAAATTTGTGTTCTTTTAAGTTACTAACTCTATGCTAATTTATTATATAAGTAATAGGAAAAAAATGTAGTGAGTCTCGGGATGTTGTACCAACAGTAACTGAAGCATGAAGTCTGCAGTCAAATGAACCCTGCAGAGAATGACTGTGTCAGGGGACAGGGCTGTGAAGGAAGGAGCAGGAGTTCAGTTGCTGCAGCAGAAAATTGTGCACCTCATTGTCTCTGCTGGAAGGACAGGTACTGTGGGAGGAGCTTCCACCCCCTCTGTCCTGTCTGTAACCTCCGACCCTGCCATAGGGTTCAGACACCATCCTGCAGACCCTCTGATGCCCTCCCAGCCTGTGCACAGTGTGCACCACAGACCTGAGCAGATGACACCAGCGTCCTCCTTGTGCCTGCAGTTGTGCTGCCCCCAGCCCTGGGAAGGGCACTGCCACACGTGGGCCTCCTCTCCTGTGCAGTTCAGCTCATCCAGCCAGATGGGCCCTGACCCCTCTCCAAAGTGAGCAGAGATGGTGGCCTCCAGGGCCATTCCACAGTCCAGCTGCCTGCACACCACGTGGGCATCACTCAGGTCCCAGCTGTCATCACAGATGGAGCCCCAGGAGCCCTGCCGCAGGATCTCCACTCTCCCTGCACAGCGACCATCACCATCCACCAGGCGGAGCTCTCTGCTGTCTGGGGAGAGACAGGGTCATGTCAGTGGGCGTTTACACAGGGAAGGAGAGGGGTGTTGTGCTGGGTCCTTGCTCACCTGAGCAGTTGGTAGTGTGTCCCTCTGAGGCTGCAGAGCCTGCTAGGTCAGACCAGCAGTCGTTGCACTGGGGCAGCAGCTGGGTCAGGTTTCCTACAGAAGGGTTTAGAGAGCAGGAAACTCAGAAAAATATATAGTAATCTAGTGAAGGCATTTGAAAGCTGAAGGACATGAGCAGTAATTTCCTATCTTTCAGACTGTTGTGCTTTATGTCAAGCACTAGGAGTGACTTCAGGAAAGTGGGAATATATCTGTGGTGCTTGAGAGCACTGTGCAGCTCCCATGGCAGCAAGACTTTTGGAGTAAAGTTCAGAGAAAAGTAAAAAATGGGATCAGCTATTTTTCCCTAGAGGCATTTGCCCATTCAAAGGTAGAAGGTGAAACTGAAAAATCCCAACATGTTTGCCACATTGCCTTGGGAACATGTGAATGTAATTTAGGTTGAATCGAAGAGAAGGAATTGTGTTAAACAGTCAGGAAAACTGTATCATATTTTGAGAACTAAAAGAAGTTTTGTCATAAGGATGGTGCCCAGTTTCTCAAAACTTCAATTGTTTTTGTTAAGGTGATCTACCTTAAATAAAGTACATAGAAGAGACAAAATGAAATCCTTTCTGAAGGTTTTGTATAGTTTTTTGAATACAATGTTGATCAAAAATACCACATGAGTTTAGAGAATGAAGAGGATAAAGGAGAAAAAGGTAAAGATTTTTTACATAATTAGTATTGATGTTTCCTTATAGGTAATTTAAATAATTGTCATTAAATGTCTATTAAATGGCAAGATGTGCATCTTGGCAGAGAAAAGATCACAAGAATCTAACAAAAATTTGAGAATTAAAAAGTCAATAGTTAAAAATAATAATCTAGAAGATAAGTCTAAAAACAGTAAATTATCACAGAATAGATATAGTGGAGTACAAAAACATAGGAAAATACACAGGGTAAAGCACAGAAAGACAAGGATAGAAAATATAAATAGGGACATGAGAGGCATGGTGAGACAACCTGAGATTCCTACATATGCTATAAGTTTCAGGTATTTAAGACCACTATTGACAGTGCTAAAAGTAGAACTTAGAAAATACAAGATATTCAATACACATATAGTTTTTAAAAATATCCAAAAAATCTGCCATGCTCTGTCCATTCACCTGTGGGGTCTATTACTCCTTCCCTTGAATCTGAGCTGACAATGTTGACTTCCCTCTATGCAATAGAATGTGGTAAAATCAACACCACTTGACTTAGGAACCTATCTTAGAAAGTCATGCCTCCTCCTCTTTTGGATGTTTGCTTTATGGGACTTCTACTATATGGAGGCTATCATGTGAAGAGTGCATTTACAGGTAGTTCTTTCAACAGCCCCAGATGAACTTCAAGGTACCAGCCATGAGAATAAACTATCCTTGGATTCCCAGCTTGGTCAAGCCTTCAAGTGACCTCAGCTCTGGATCACATTCAAGTACAACCTTATGACAGATCCCAAGAGGCAATTGCCAAGAGCCCTTCCTAAATTTATGAGTCAGGAAATCATGAGAAAAATGAAATGCATTTTGCATTGCTCTGCTCTTCTTTCTTTCTTTCTTTTTCTTTCTTTCTTCTTTCAGATGTTTCATGCAGCAATAGCAACCAGGACCATTACACTTACTGTGAAATGGCAATTCTACATTCCCATCTTCATTGTGGCACTATTCACCATAGCTAAGGTGTGGAGTCAGCCAAGGTGTCATTGAAAGACAAATTCATTAAGACAATGTGGTATATACATAGCCATAAAGAAGAATGGAATCCTGTCATTTGCAGCAAAATGGATAGAACTAGAGGAAATTTTGTTCTGTTAAATAATCCAGACACAGAAAAACAAGTGCTCCATGTTTTCTGTCAAATGCAGAAGCCAAGCAAGTCTACCTGAATGGAGAGTGGTGATTGCTATAAGCTGTACTCATAGCACCACACAGATAGTTTAAATTTCTACTTTGGAAAAAAGACAAAGGCAATTTTCATTCATTTATAGCAAATTCAGGTACGAATTTACATGTTCTCATAGTATTTGATTATTTTGCTAATTGCCACAGTTCAAAATAGGGACTTTCTAGAAAATTATTCATTCATATTATTAAAAAATATCAATCCTCATAAAATATAAAGAAAATTTCAAGAGTTTCATAGTAAAGAGGATTATATAAGTACTAGAACGTGAATGCAGTGCATTATTGTATTTTTTTTACTGTGAGTATCATACTTAGAAAAATTGTTGAAAATCTGATCAAGGCTAATATACTGTACAATAGTATTATAATAAGAATGACTTATGGTATTTGGTTACTGTACTGTGGCCATATAAGAAATTCTTGAAAGTATTTTAGGAGTAAAAGGACACATACATTATCCATATACTCTTAACTAGAGATTCAGAAATATTATATATATATTCAGGGATAAATGTGGCAGAGGAGGAAAGAATACAGAAAAATAGTAGCACTATGGAATCTGAGTTAGGGTTACCTGGAAATTTTATACTATCCTTGAAGCTTTTTCAGAATTCTCAAAGAAAAGAAGAGAAAAAAGAATGAATGAAATAAAAAAGGAAAACCAACTCATTAAAAAACCCCAACATACTAGGAATAGGAAAGACAGTGGAATGAATCTGACACAACTCTCCTATGTCCATTTAAGAATACATCCAAATGAGTCTCCACATCTTGTACAACCACAACACTGGGATCCTAATTAGAATAAGCTATACTCTGTGTTTTTATAAATATGTCATATATATCTAAAAAGAACAAATTAAAAAAAAACATAGAAAACAAGTTGAATTCATTCTTAGGACATTTTGCAAAGAGAAACACTAACAGCATTAAAAACATAAAAGACTTAGGGGTACACCTAGTAAAAGTTAAGTTTAATCTCTAAGAGAAATTACAGATACATCCTCTAGGTCAGTTATCTCCATATTCATGTGTAGGCCAGATCCAATCTCAATCTAAATGCCACCATGCATTTTTTTTGTTAAATACATCAAGTTGCTACTAAAATTTATGTGAAGTGCATAAGACCAAGTATGACCAACACATTAGGTAAGAAAATCAACACTATTAGAGGAGTTACTTTAAAGTAATCTTCAAGAAAAGTTACTCATACATACTGTAAACTTATAATAATTAAGTAGGTAAGCACAGTTGCAAGGTTAGAAAATGACAAAAAGGAACAAAACAGATAAGAGTAAGAAATATCTGAACACTGTTTATTTCAAAGGTGACCCAGCAGTAGGGAAAAAGCTTTTCAGTAATGATTCTGTATCAACTGGATGTCCAAAATAATAATGTGAAACTATTTTGCACACCTTACACAGCATATACAATACTAATCCCAGAAAAATTGCAGTTATATGTAGAATAAAAGTAATTAAGCATGTATAGGAGTGCTCTTGAAGAATATTTTTATGATTACATGATAGAAAAGTTCTATTTAAAAGGACATAAGAATACTAAGTCTACAGAAATGGTTCATAAACTGTGCTTCATTAAGAAAGATTATTTTACCCCTGAGAGAATGATATATTAAGAAAGGGAAAGTAAAAGGACAGTGGTTAAAAACCTAATACAAATATATACATATGTGCACCAAAAGATATTGTCATGATAATTTTTAGGATCATTATTTGGGAAGTCAGGAAGTGTCAAATCACCACATGAGTTGATAGAATCAATACATTGTCATGTGGTCATTCAGCAGAAAATTCTACAGCAGTAAAAATTATATGAAACTACAAATAACAACATGGTTTAATTTTAAGCTTTATGTTGTGTCCAAATAGACACAAAAAGAGAATGTACTGCATGATTTTACATAAAGACCAAAACTTGACAAAAAGTTTCTTTGGCAGCAGAAGTTACAGTGGTTTTCTTTAGAGAGGAGGAAAGCACAGTGACTGGAGGGTTGTGCACACCACTTCTGGGAGCTGTTGATGCTCTTTGATGGTCCAGGTTGAGGTACGTGACAGAGCTATCATCCATTGCTATACAATGTTCTCTATGAATTGCAATAAAAAATAATGCTTATTTTAAAATATTCCTGTGAGAAGATTCTAGGATGATGGCAGAATAAAGAGGTCCCTTCCCTGGCCTCCCTGTGTATGAAAGCAATAAAAGTAGACAGAAAGCATTTCAGTAAGGTGGGCGGATGAACAAAAATTAAGGGGAACTTACTGAAATTTAATAATGGACACAAAACAGATTGGGGACTCAGGAGATCAAATATAATAAAACAAGGAAGAAATTCCCAGCTCCACAGCCCTGGTAATGGTTGGAGGCACAAACCAGAAAGGTCCCACCACAAATTCAGTAAGCAATAGGAGAATTAAAGGAACCCCCATTCTGGGGAGTATTGAGGCATGTCAAAGTACAGAGAGAATAGAGATCAAAGTCACTGCCCCACTAAACAGTCAGGGACTTGGCACAATATCCTTATATGGGAAAGAAACTGCATCTCTCCTGGTGGCAGCATGTGGAGGACAGCAGAAGGAACCATTTTGCAGCTGTAGTGCAGGGGCTGGCAGCTGGGGGAGCCAATTTCTGGCAGACCCAAGTCTGACTTGAAAAACAAGACAAGCAAACCCACACTGTGTGACAGAGACTGTGCCTAAGTGACCAGGAGAAAATAAAACATGGACAGAGTTTTACACAGGGGAATACTGGTTGTGGAAAGCCACCAGGCTTAACCCTCCTCCTTCCAATCCAGCTGCTTGCAGAACTGACAAGGAGAGATGCACCTAACCAGGAATTTGAAAGGGCCCCAGGTGGGAAAGATTGTTTGGAAACTGAATCAGAGGTCAGGAATTGTGGGGTCCAAAAGTAAATTACTGGATTAGAACTGGCTCCTACATCAAACAATGGAACCCAAAGGAGATTCTGGGGGTGCAGTCTTCCAGCATGGACCAGCAATTGCTGGGCCCTGGAGGTGCACTGATTTAAAAATCTCCAGAACAACTGACATTCAGTGAAGAGACTGGAGTACACTTAAGCCTGAAACATACCTCCTCCAGGGTTTCCACCTACAGGATGAACTATCTCACCCTAGCAACCCCACCCTGAGGGTGGAGCAAGCCTCATACTCTATACAACCTCACCTAACTGCTGAGAAGGGAAGGTTAGAATCTTTTGAACTCCAGTGGAAACAACTGTTCAACTTTTCATCATGATTTTTTTCTTTTCTTTTTCTTTTTTCTCTTACATTTCAACATTTTTGAAACCACTTATTTTACATACATCAGTTTATTAAGGACTAGTATGACTGATTAGTATTTTTCAGTTTTGTTTTGTATCCTTTTATTTTTACTTTTTGTTTTATTTTTTAATTCTTAAAAATTTTAATATATATGTGTGCATATATAATATATGCAATTATTATCTCTTATAATCACTTATCTGTTTACTGGATTCTCTTTCGCTCTTTTCTCTGCTAACAGTCAACCTCTATTACCTCCCCCTTTCACTCTTCTTTTAATTTTTTACTTCTATCTTCTCTCCTCCATCCTCATAATCTTAACATCTGACACCACTTCTGTTCTCCCTTTGTTCACATTTTGAAATTTTAAACCCTTTTTACAACTTACTGTTTTTATCATAGGTAATAACTGAACAAATAATTTCTGTTTATTGTAACAAAACTGTTAGATGTCTTAGTAGAAGCTATTTGATTTAAGGCTGTATATTGTTTCCATTGTTGTTATTATTAGTCTCCTCTTTAATTACAAGGTGGTGAAAACATTCAGGGACCCTCTAAGTCAAAAAGGTAGAAACTCTATGCCTCATATTCACATTGCTAGATGGATCTAGCACAAACAAACATGAAAAAACAAGGGAAAAATTGCCCTAAACAAACCAAGATGCTACAGTAATAGAATCCATCGACATCATAGTGTAAGAAAAGTTAGAGAAGGAGTTTAGAATGTACATAAACTGATATGTGAAGTAAAGGATAATGTAAGGAGTTAAATGAGAGAGAAAATTCAGGAGGTGAAAGATCATTTCGATAAAGAGATGGAGATTCTGAAAAGAAAGCAAGCAGAAATCCTTGAAAAAATCAATAACTATAATAAAATTCAATTAAAAGCATCACTAACAGACTACACCATTTGGGATACAGAGTTTCAGGCAATGAAGAAAATATAAAATCTTGACCATGGAAAATAAAGTTGACCATGGAGAAAAGATCTTAAGAGACCATAAACAGAACTTACAAGAAAGATGGGATAATATGAAAAGACCAAATTTAAGATTATTGGGATAGATAAAGGCGCAGAGATACAAACCAAGGGAACCCACATATTTTCAATGAAATAATATCAGAACACTTCAAACACCTTAACAATGAAATGCAAAACCAAATTCAGAAGACTTTCAGGACCCCAAAGGTACAAAACTACAACAGACCAACACTAATATTATAATGAAAATACCTAACATACAGAATAAGGATAGAATTTCAAAGGGAGGCAGAGAAAAAATGTCAGATTTTATTTTGAGGGAAACCAATTCAGATATCAGCATATTTCTCAACCCAGACTCTCAAATCTAGGAGGACTTGGAAAAATTTAACCAAGCTGTGAAAGAAAATGAATGACAACCAAGAATACTATAGCCAGAGAAATAAGCTTTAGATTTGAAGATGATACAAAAATCTTCCATGATAAAGGAGGTAAAAGACTACACAATTAAAAGTCTTAACAACAGTATACTGGCAGTAAATATTCTCAGCAAAATATTCCATGAAGAAAGAAATGAAAAATATAAGTGAAAACTACCAAAGGGAGGAACCACACTAAAGGACAATCAATCAAAGGACAAACTCATTGGAAATAAAAATCCAGAAATAAACCAAAATGACTGGGATACAAATCATCTCTGGAATAATACTTTGAATGTAAATGGTTTAAATTCAATCAATCCTAAGGAATAGGACTGGCAGGTTTGGATAAAAACAAGACCCAAAAATAGCTGTCTCCAAGAGGACTCACCACATAAGCAAAGACATCCACAGATTGAAGGTGAAAGGATGGGAAAAAAACAATCACTCATGTGGATTGCATAAACTAAGCAGGGGTTTCTATCATCATACTAAACATAAGTGGACTTCAAGCCAACATTATCAGAAGGGACAAAGAAAAACATTTCATACTGCTTAAAGGAATATACATCAATAACGAATATGCTAAGTGAGAATAAACCAAACCGAAAAACCAAAGGTCCAGTGTTTTCTCTGATATGCAGATGTTTAATTCGTAGTACGGAGGGCAAGGTGATGGGCAGAATAGTTACTTTAGATAAGTAGAAGGGAGTAAAGGGGAGAGGAAGGTATATAGTGGTAGGAAGGACAGTAGAGTAAAACAGACATTAATACCTCATGTACATATATGACTACAGGACCAATGCTATCCTACAATATTCACAATCAGAAAAATGAGAAATTATACTCCATTTATGTGTGATTTATTAAATGCATAAATGCATTCTACTGTCATGTATAAGTAATTAGATTAAATTAAAATTAATAAAAGAATATCAATTGTAAATATATATGGCCCACTTAATGGAGAACTTGTGTAAATCAAACTCTTCTCAATTTTAAGAATTAAATAAACCAGAACTCAATAATACTGGGTGTACATTAGCACACCTCTGTCAACACAGGATAGATCCTCTAAAAACTGAGCAAATAAACTATATAACTAATACAATCAATACTTTAGAATTAATAGAAATACATAGAATTTTTCATCCATCAATGACTAAATACACTTCTTCTCAGGCAGCACATGAATCCTTCTCTAAAATAGACTGGCTGAGTCTCAGAGTTCTCAGTCAAGTTCTACAAGACCTTCAAAGAAGAATTAAGACTGATAGTCTTCAAATTATTCCATGAAATAGAAAAGGAGGAACCCTTCCAAACTCATTCTATGAAACTACTATCACTCTGATACCAAAACCAGAAAAAAACACATCAAGGAAGGAAAAGTTCAGACTAATATTCCTGATGAACATAAATGCAAAAATTCTCAATAAAATTCGGGCAAATCACATTCAAAAACAAATGAAAAGGTAGTGTATCACGATCAAGTGGGATTCATCTGAGGGAAGCAATGTTGATTCAACATATGGAAATCCATAAAAGTAATTCATCACATCAATAAGCTTAAAGACAAGAATCATGTGATCATCTCATCAGATGCAGAAAAAGTATTTGAAAAACACAGCATTCCCTCATGTTCAAACACTAGAAAAACTAGGATAGTAGGAACATATGT
This sequence comes from Sciurus carolinensis, assembly GCF_902686445.1. Taxonomy (NCBI): domain Eukaryota; kingdom Metazoa; phylum Chordata; class Mammalia; order Rodentia; family Sciuridae; genus Sciurus; species Sciurus carolinensis. Next base: position 74,042,538 of record NC_062216.1, read on the forward strand.
CAACATTATAAAAGCTATATATGCTAAACCCAGGGCAATGTCATTCTAAATGGAGAAAAAATTGGAAGTGTTCCTTCTAAAAAGAGTGGAAACAAGATAAGGATGCCCTCTTTCACTTCTCTTTTCAACATCATCCTTGAAACTCTGGAGAGTGCAATCAGAAAGAAGAAAAATTACAGGGAAATTAATAGGAAAAGAAGAATTCAAAATATTCCTATTTGCTGATGACATGGTACTATATTTTAGAAACTAAAAACATTCCATCAGAAAACTTCTAGAACTCATAAATGAATTCAACAAAGTAACAGAATATAAATTAACACCCATAATCAATTGTGTTCCTATACATCGGTAATGAATCCACTGCAAAAGAAAATAGAAACAACCCCATTGTTTTATAGCACTAGAATTAGGAAGTCAATCTAAAAAAAAAAAAAAAAGAGGTGAAAGACCTCTACAATGAAAACTACAGAACACTAAAGAAAGAAATGAAGAAGGACTTTAGAAGATGGAAAGATCTCCTATGTTCATGGATAGGCAGAATTAACATTGTCAAATTGACCAAATGACCAATAGACATTATACAGATTTAATGTAATTCCTATTAAATTCCACTGACATTTCTATAGAAATAGAAAAGCAGTCATGAAATTCATTTAGAAAAATGAAAGACCAGAATAGCCAAAGCAATCCTTAGCAAGAAAAGTAAAGCAGGAAGCATCAAAGACTAGATCTTAAGTTATACTATAGTAACCAAAACAGCATATATAGGCACCAAAACAGACATGTAGACCAAGGGTACAGAATCGAAGACAAACAGGCAAACCCACATATACATAGAGTTTATATCATACTAGACACAGGTGCCAAAACATACTTGGAGAAAAGTTGGCTTCTTCAGCAAATGGTGCAGGAAAAATTAGAAATCCATATGTAGCAAAATGAAATTGAACCCCTATCTCTCACCCTGCACAGAAACCAACTCAATGTGGATCAGTCTAGGCACTGTACTAGAGACCCTGTGCCTAATATAAAAAAAACTCAAATCTCTACCATGTCAGCCTAGAAACTGAATTGTTTCCATAAGACTCCTAAAGTGCAAGAAGTAAAATCAAGAATCAACAAATGGGATAATTCAAACTAGAAAACTTTTCATAGCAAAGGAAACCATCAAAGCTGGAAGAGAGAGCCTCCAGAATGGGAGAAAATCTTTGCCTCTTGTAACTCAAATAGTATTATCCAAGATAGATAAAGAACTCAAAACATTTAACCCTGAAAACCGACATTTTCCAATTAATAAATGGGCAAAGGAATTGAACAGGCACTTCATGGAAAGAAGAATGTGATCAGTCAAGAAATATATGAAAAAAGTTCAACATCTCAAGGAATTTGAGAAATGCCAATCAAATTACTCTATGACTGAGGACGGGGCGCCATCACTGTTCAGGTCGCAGTTGTGGAGCGAGCTGGCATGTGAGTCAGGCCACCTGCATCTCGGAGTTAGCCAGCGGGCACCCAGCCTGCCTGATTTTGGAGCTAGGGGCCGTGCAGCCAACCCGCCCACAACCAGGCCAAAGACAGAAGGCCATCACTGAGCAACTCCGCCCAACCACCACCCTCCGAGGTCTACTGCCATCCCCGAAGCAAGCCGGCAGACAAGCCAGCCCTCCTGCATTGCGGAGCTAGCCAGAGGCTTCTTTCAAGGCTGGTGCAGGCATTCTTATTTTCCTGAGGGCACGGCCATCATCATTGGGGAGGGCAGCTCCCTTCCTGAGACACCTACAAGAGGCTAGAGGACCTTTGACAAGAAACAGGAGTCAAGAAGAGAGGAGGTTTGAGAGACTCGGACCAACTCAGAGCACCGTGTAAGTCTCTCCACTGATCAGGCTCCCCAGATGGGGCAGTAGTCCCAAAATGCAGGGGAACTTTGTGGGGTAGAGTGGCCCAGTGAGACTCCCCTGCTGGAGCGAGTACCCAGTCAACCAGGGAGCAATGCGAGGAGGGCCGCAGAGTGAGAGGCTTAGACTGAGTCAGGGTCTGAGGCCCTTGCAGTAGCTCTGGTCCCCAGGGAACATAGCAGAGGAAGGCCGCTCATCGAGGGAGTCCCTAGCAGAGCCAGGCTCCCCTGCCCAGGGCGGTGTAGGTCAGATCCCTAGGAACATCACAGAGGAGGGCTTCCCATTCCGGTGTGTAGTTTCTGGACTGAAGTGACTTCTCGAGGAGAGCTGCCCAGCAAACTCACCCACTGGGTGAGTCTTCCCCGCTGGGTGAGGGCTTTCCCACCAGAGCAATAGAACCAGAGACAGAGGCCCAGAGTCAAATGTGCCCCAGTCCTGCAGTCTAGTCCCCCTTGCTGTCCATCATCCAACAAGTGGGAGGGGCCTCTGCCCACTGGCAGGGATATACCCTACCTGAAGGCCACCACCCCAGAGGGCCAGCTCCCTTGTGATGCACTGCATTATCAAGTTCCTCCAAGACTTCAGGCTACTGAAGGCTAAGAGGTGAGTTATTGAAATCTACAGAGACAATATTAGTCAATAGAGGAATCTGCAATATCTCAGAGTTTCACTACTAGAGGGGTAGATACCTGAGTAATATAAGAAAACAGGGGAAGAAAATGTCCCAAACAAACCTAGATGGTATAGCAATAAAATCCAATGACAGCATGGTCGAAGAAATGTCAGAAAGGGAGTTCAGAATATACATAATGAAATGATCAGAGAAGCAAAATGGAGATGAAAGAGCAAATGCAGGCCTTTGAATGATTGCACCACTCAACAGTTAAAATAGCAAATGCAGGAAGCAAAAGATCATATCAATAAGAGTTAGAGATACTGAAAAAAAAAAAACAGACAGAAATCCTTGAAATGAAGGAAACAATAAACCAAATTAAGAACTCCATAGAAAGCATAACCAATAGGATAGAACACCTGGATTACAGAACCTCGACACTGAACACAAAATATTTAACCTTGAAATCAAAGTTGATCAAACAGAGAAGATGGTAGGAAATCATGAACAGAATCTACAGAGTTATGGGATATCATGAAAAGGCCAAATTTAAGAATAATTGGGATAGAGGAAGGCACAGAGAAACCAAACCAAAGGAATGAACAATCTATTCAATGAAATATATCAGAAAATTTCCCAAATCTGAAGAATGAAATGGAAATCAAATACAAAGGTTATAGGACTCCCACACATACAAAATTACAATAGACCCACACAAGAGGCACATTATAATGAAATACCTAACTTACAAAATAAAGACAGAATTTTAAAGGCTGCAAGAGAAAAGAATCAAATGACACTCATGGGGAAACCAATATGAATATCGGCAGATTTTCAATCCAGACCCTAAAAGCTAGAAGGACCAGGAACAATATTTTTCAAGCCCTGAAAGAAAACAGATGCCAGCCAAGAATCTTATACCCAGCAAAACTTACCCTTCAGATTTGATGACGATATAAAATCCTTCCATGATAAACAGAAGCCAAAAGAATTTACAAAAAGAAAGCAGCGCTACAGAACATTCTCAGCAAAATATTCCATGAGGAAAAGATGAAAAACAACAATATAAATGAGCAAAGGGAGGCACTACCCTAAAGGAACCACCAAATAAAGGAGAAACAAAGAACGTGTCAAAAAAAAAAAAAAAAAAAAAAGAGCCAAATGACTTGGAATAGAAATCATATCTCAATAATAACCCTGAATGTTAATGGCCTGAACTCATCAATCAAAAGTCCTACACTGGCAGATTGGATAAAAAAGAACAATCCACAATTTGTTGCCTGCAAGAGACTCATTTCATAGAAAGAGATACCCAGAGACTAAATGTGAAGAATGGGAAAAAACATACCATGCACATGGACTCAGCAAAAAAGCCGGATATCCATCCTCATTTCAATAATGTGGACTTCAAGCCAAAGTTAGTCAGAAGGGATAAAGAAGGACATTTCATACTGCTTAAGGGAAACATAAATCAGCAAGACATAACAATCATAAATATCTATACCCCAAAAAGTGGCTCATCCATATATGTCAAATAAATCCTTCTCAATGCCAGAAATCAAATAGACCACAACACAATAATACTAGGGTGATTTTAACACACCTCTCTCACCACTGGACAGATCTTCCAAAAAAATTGAACAAAGAACCATAGATCTCAATAACACACTCAATAATTTAGACTTAACAGACATATATAGAATATACCATCCAACAAAGAGCAAATATACTTTCTTCTCAGCAGCACATGGATCCTTCTCTAAAATAGATCATATTTTATGCCACAAAGCTAATGTTAGCAAATACAAGAAGATAGAGATCTACCTTGTATTCTATCAGATCATAATGAATTGAAATTATAAATAAATGACAGAGTAAAAAATCAGAAACTACTCCAACACCTGGAGATAAATAATACACTATTGTATGATGAATGCATAACAGAAGACATCAGGAGGGAAATTAAAAAATTTCTTAGAGGTAAATGAGAACAAAGATACATCATATCAAAATCTCTGGGACACTATGAAAGCAGTACTTAAGGAAAATTTATTTTGTGGAGCACATTCAATAAAAGAAGAAAAAATCAAACAATAAACTACCTAACACTACAGTTCAAAGACGTAGAAAAAGAAGAACACAATAACCAGATTGTGGAACCAACCTAGATGCCCTTGAATTGATGCATGGATAAAGAAACTGTGGTATATATATATATATATATATATATATATATATATATATACATATATATAGTGGTAGATATATATATATAGACACACACACACACACACATACTGCGGTATATATATATATATATATATATTCCATTATATATATATATATATATATATATATACACTGTGGTGTGTATATATATATATATATATTCCATTATATATAAAAAAACATATATACTGTGGTGTGTGTATATATATATATATATATTCCATTATATATATATATATATGGAATATTACTCAGCCATAAAAAATAATAAAATCAAGGCATTTCCAGGAAAAGGGATGAAATTGGAGAATATCATGCTAAGTGAGATAAGCCAATCTTAAAAAGTCAAAGGACGAATGATCTCATTGATAAGCGGATGTTGACAAATAATGGTGGGGTGGGAATGGGGCAAGAATGGAGGAAGTAGGGACTGTATACAGGGAAAAGAGATGTGGGAGGGTTGGAGGGAAGGAAAAAAATAACAGAATGAATCAAAAAACATTACCCTATGTAAATGTATGATTACACAAATGGTACGCCTCTCTTCATGTACAAAGAAACAAGATGTATCTGATTTGTTTACAATAAAAATAAATTTAAAAAAGAAACTGCTAATAAAAATAAGTTATGATACAAAAAAAATTACTCTAAGATTTCATCTCATTCCAGTCAGAATGGCAATTATCAAGAATACAAGTAACATGATGACATTCTTCATAGAGGACAAAATCAATCATGAAATTCATTTGGAAAAATAAGAGATGCAGAATAGTCAAAGCAATCCTTAGTAAGAAAAGTAAAGCAGGAGGCATCACAATACAGACCTCAAACTGTACTACAGAGCTATAGTATTAGAAACAGAATGGTATTGGCACCAAAACAGACACATAGACAGATGGTACAGAATAGAAGACACATGGACAACCCCACATAAATGCAGTTATCTCATAGTAGACCATGGTGCCAAAAACATTCACTGGATTAAAGATAGCCTATTCAACAAATGGTGCTGGAAAAAATGGAAAGTCATATGTAACATACTGAAATTAAACCTTTATCTCTCACCCTGTGAAAAACTCAACTCAAAGTGAATCAAAGTCTTAGGCTCTAGAATAGAGATCCTGTGACTACCAGAAGAAAAAGTTGCCCAAATCTTCACCGCGTTGGCCTAAGATCTGACTTCCTTAACAAGACCCCTAAAGTACAAGAAGGTAAATTAAGAATCAATCATTGATGGATTCAAACTAAACAGCTTCTTCTCAGCAAAAGAAACAATCAATAATGTGAAGAGAGAGCCTACAGAGTGAGAGAAAATCTGTACCACATGCACCTCAGATAGAGGATTAATCTCTAGGATATATAAAGAACTCCAAAAATTAACACCCAAAAAACAAATAACCTATCAATAAATGGGTTAGGAACTGAACAGACATTTCACAAAAGAAGATATACAATCGATCAACAAATGTATGAAAAAATAGTCAACATCACCAGCAATTTGAGAAATGCAAATCAAAACTACGATTTTATCTCACTCCAATTAGAAATGCAATTATCAGGAATACAAGCAACTGTAAAAGTCAGTGAGGATTTGGGGGAAAAGGTCCACTCATACATTGCTGGTGGGAATACAAAATGTGCAATCATTATGGAAAGGAGTATGGAGATTCCTCAGAAAACTCGGAACAGAAACACCCTTTGACCCAGTTTATCCCACTCCTTGTTTTATACCCAAAGGACTTAAAATCAGCACACTACAGTGACACGGCCACATCATTGTTATAGCAGCTCACTCACAATAGCTAAACTATGGAATCAACTTAGGTGCCTTTCAACAGATGAGTGCATAAAGAAAAGGTAGTATGTATACACAAGTGACTATTTTCTCAGCCCTAAAGAAAAATGAAATCATGGCATCTCCAGAAAATGGATGTAGCTGGAAAATATTACGCTAAGCAAAATGAGTCAGTCCCCCAAAACCAAAAGCTGACATCTTCTCTGATATGTGGATGCTAACTCAAAATAAGGGAGGGTAGTGAAAAATAGAAGAACTTTGGATTAGAAAGAGGAATAAGGGATTGGAGGGGGAGTAGGAATAGAAAAGACAGTAGAATAACCATGTAAACCTAATAAGTACAAATAAAAATATATAATAAAAAGTCTGAAGCAAATATTGTGTCACAACGTTAAGATTTGAGGCAACTTTGCAGAATGTATTTGGGTGTTCCTTATCTTATCCATGTTTGCTATGGTTAAACTATATAGGTAATAATAATCTCTAGCCTTTGTCAGTCAAAAAGAATTCCTCTGAATAACCCTTAAAGTACCTGAAGATGTATGATTATTGAGAAGAATCATATTTCACCACAGAATATCACATTTTGGAAGTCAGCCCTCCACACTGTCTGCTCTCAGAGACATGTCACTCAATGAGCAAACCGAGTTCCAGTCAGTCCTGACCTCCCATACCTGAGCACACCACAGAGGCTGTGTTTCCATGGGCACAGGCGGGAACACCCAGGGCAGTCACAGGGCAATTCCACAAGAAGGACTCAGACCCGGAGCAGTGAAATCGGTCTCTCCAGATCTCATCATGTCCTTCCACAAAGTAAGCTCTTTTGGGGTGGAGAGGGCAACCCCGCAGCCCAGCTGACGGCAAACAACATTGGCGTTGGCCATATTCCAGTGGGAGGCACAGAGTGTTCTCCAGCCTTCAGAGGTCTTCATCTCCACTTGACCCTCACACTGAGAGCTGCCATTTTTCGTGAGCCTGACCTCTGTGTACTCTGGAAGGAGAAACACGATTTCACATTTTGTTACCACAGAAGAGTGTGCAGAAAGGTTAAAGTACTGCCATAAGTCTCACCTGAGCAGACAACTTGCACAGCCCCACTGTGTTGACAGCTGCCTCCAGGACAGGCCCTTCTGGGGCAGAACCAGAGCTCCTGCTCCCATCCCTTACACTGGAACTCTTCAGCCCAGACCTGTTCACTGGCCTCTCTGAGGGGCAAGCTCCCCAGGACCGATACTGCCTTGCCACACCCCAGCTCTGCACAGATGACCTGGGCGGTGGGGAAGGTGAAATTCCCATCAGATACTGGAGTCCATCCTCCTCCAGAATTTACTTCCACTCGCCCAGAGCAAGGTCCACCTCCTCCATCCAAACGCACAAATCCTATGGAAGAAAATAACCAATAAAATGAGTACCTAGGGTTGGAATTGGGAACTACATGTCACAGGAAATGCTGTGAAATCTTTTCCTTTCCTAGGAATGGGATGCGGAGAATGGAATCAGCAGTTGGTGTCAGAATGGGAATGTCATAAACAAGTGTCTGGAGACAAATTTTAGAGGAGGAATTTTTAAGGTCCGTTCTAATTGACTGACTCCAAGAATTTTTTTTTTAAATGTGTGTTTTCTTTTATATGGACACATTATTCTATGTATTAGAATATATCTATCCATGTGTTTGAATGTCTGTCTGTGTGTCTGTGTCAGTCTCCTCCTTTATAATAAGTTCAATATTTATCTCCTGAATTTGAACTCAGTGTAGAAAAATGACTAGAATTAATTTTTTCACTATTTTACTTTCAACCTTTCATTTCACAGGTAATAATTCCAACTATGTTAACAATTTTAGTGAATAAAACAATCAGTACATATAAAAAATGACAATTTACATTAATGTCCTTTTAGAGATGAGAAAAGAGCCCTCTAAGTAGTGTGAGACTAAGATGGAAAGTAGGTTATTATAACTAAGATAATCTGAATTCTTTACTTTTCCTATTAAAGAAGAAAGAGAATTTAGAAGTAGGATAGAAGTTATCAAGAGATTTGAGCATGCTTATTTGCTTTTTTGTTTTGATGAATCATTTAGTTACTAATAAGCAGAGTTGGAAGACTGCAAACATGGAATTGTAATGTAGTAGAAAGTTGATGTCCTGAAGAAGGACATCGTTTCTCTGAAAAAATAGCATGTTCAATATTTTTTCTTCTCAAAGTAAGTCATCAAAATGGAATGAACTTCCAAAGCATTCATCTGCTTTATTAAAATTGTTACTTAAAGCATTATAATTAGAATACTCCTATTTCTCTCTGAAACTGATATATTAATACAAAGTTTGGATTCCTGAGGTCTTATTACAAGGTTATTCCAAATTATATCATTATTGAAAAGGAGAGATGACAATGATGTACCTCACTTGGAAAATCACAATGAAAATACAAGTATTTCCAAACTGAAATCACTAATCTTTAGGATGTTATGACTATAAAGAGTATGAAAGCTACAAGGGCATCATAATAATCAACCATCAATATTGCTGCCCATGGACAGGAACAATAATGATCAGTCACCAGAACAGAAACTCTGACTGTAGGCTGTGCCTGTGGGTCAGCCAGGTCTCCTTCCCTGTGGACTCAGTTTCCCCTCAGTTCTAGCTCCACACTAGGGGTCAACAACAGCACCACCAGTGAGGGTTTCCAGTTGTGCATCATTGATCATAGATCTGGTTTCATTAGAGACACAAGCTTGTCTGCACTGGCCCTATTTCCTTTTTTCCCATTGTTTATGGTACATTTCTAGCTCCCAAGAGCTAGAATGTCTCATTGTAGATAAAACAACAGTATATCCAAGTTCTGAGAGAATCCACTGGGATATCTGATTATAGCCCCCTGAGGTTAAAATACCAGAAAGGTATATTTGCCTTAGCACTGAATTCTATTGCAATATCAAACATTTGCAATGAACTTTTGTATAATTTCCTTTGATGAAATCTGAAGCATTTCGATGAAGAAATAGATAGTGCAGTTCAGGTTTCATCTTCATTCTTCACAGATCAAAGAAGCCTATCCCTGCTACAGCCTGAGAGGGTCAAAAGTAAAATTCATAGGATATGTATACTCAGAGCATCACTTATTTGTCATGTAATACATCCATGACAGTAGTATCCAGAGGGCATGATTGTTGCAATCTCAGCAATACTTTTATATCTTAAAAATACATTAATTGGAGATATAGTATGTTCTAGGTATTGCATTTTGAAATAACATACATTCAAAATTCTTGAAACATTTTTTGAAAAAGACATGAATTAGAAACCAGTAGTAGCTACCATCTACACAGAGATGATCCTCACTTGCTATTTTTGGAGGATAATTACTCTGTTTTATTTATTGAAATATAAATAGAATAGTCAAAGTTTGGTTATATGTAAGTGTACATTGTTCTTTAAACCCAGATCACCTGGTTACAGAAGGTAAGTATTCTTTGGTTTATGTTGTCCTTCAGTTAAGTAGTCATTGCTTATATTATAGTGGATTAGAAATTTTCATTAGTTCTACTTGCAAAAATATATTCTCCTTTGGTAATATTTCAATGTTATAAAGAGGTGCAGAAAAAAAAAATTCCCCTTTCTTCTCTGCATTACCAGATGATTGAGTTAAGTAATACCACCATTTAAATGTCCATTCTTCCTTATACCAGTCTTTCTTACATGGAACTTATTCTCAAATGAAACTAAAGTGCTATATTGAATCTATCACTTAGTCTGTATAATCTACAGTCACAAAAGCTCAGTGCTGGGTTCATCTAAGTCTCTAGATAAGGACCCATATTTATCAACTATTTGTTCATCATAGCCCTTTTTCTTGAATCATGAGGCATAAACTGTATCAAGGCTTGAACATAATTAAAGAAGTCTAAAATGGTAGAATTTACCCTAAATAGCTGTTTTTCATGGTTCCGTGGGAGAATTGACAAGTATCTCTCACTGAGAGTTATAAGCAGCATTTATATTGGAAGCTTTATCTTTGAGTTTTGAGGCATAACATGAAGTAAACCTCCTGCTTGAGGATTTTTTGAGACTTAAAACATTAAATATAGTACTCAATGTTAATTCTCTTGGTGAGGATGCTCATTACAAAAAATTCAGCCTCATTTGTCTGTCTCACCTGTGAGGCTGACATCTTCAGGCTACATTTTCCTTCTTGTATGGGCTATGTATGTTCAACTCAAGCCCCCCCAAATGACAGTAAACTGAATTTTTTAAAATGGTGGAATATGTATTTGATGGTATGCAAATAAAATGATCTGATCAGTCAACAGTGTAGATAAATCTCACAAATTTGAAATTGAGTAAAAGAAAAATAAAACAAGTGATAAACCAACCCAAATAATTTGGTGTACATGATGGTCAGAACTCAAAGAAAGCATGAGGAGTGGGGACTCCATGCTTCCAGGATGTTCCCTCCACAAGTTCCTTCCAATCCCGGCTATTTTCTCTTTGTCTTTGCTTTTCAGAAAGACTTTTCACAGCTGAGACTGTGGGCTCTGGTGTGCTGCTAGATTTATAAGAGGATAAATTTTTAGGGCAAAGATTTTAACTGATGCTACCTGTGTTGTTGTTCCACCACTATAACCAGGGAAAGTGGAATAGTGTAAATGAGCACATCAAGGTGCACCCAGTGCTGATCCTGAGGACTTGTTCCCAAAGGAAGAGATGCTTTGAAGAAAATTAAAATGAGCAAACTAAGTGGGCTCTATGTAAATATAACTATAATATTTCTATAAAGGTTTTTATTAAATAATATTATGTAAATTAAATATTTTATTTTCTGATCTCTTTAGTAAATGCACATATATAAACAACAGGACAATATCTAGTTGTTTATTCTATTTTGTATCCTATGAGACTGTAAATTTCACAAAGAAGAATAAGTATGTCAAAAGTTCAAGGAAATTTATATAGTAGAAGTCTGGTATGTGGGGTAAGTTACACATGAGATATGATAAATATTGATAAGAACTATGTTCTTATGAAATAATAGGCTGAGAGTGGGTTAGAATGGAATACATATACAGACACACATATGCATACATATATGTGAAATTTTTAATTAAAATTATTCAAGTGCCTACAGGCATTTAATATTTTATTAGTGATATTTTAAATTATTATACAATGTACATGTTTTTATAGTGTTAGAAAATTGAGGGATAAGTTTTTTAAAAAGAAAATTAGACTCCAACTTGTCTTCTACAAGTGTAAATTTTATACTTTTTTAATATGTGGATGTCAAAAAGAATCATAACACATGGAGATAAAATGATACCTGTTCTTTAGAAAATACCAGTTTGGAAAATAAATAAGATCAAATCTAGGGTTCTCCTATTGACTTAATCTTCACAGTATGTTCCCTAACATGGTCTTTATAAAATTATTAAAAAATAATTATTATTGAAAATGATCAAAGAATTAAATGTAAAACAGCAGGATGAAAACTCCTCACTTCCTTTCTGCTATAGTCACTGACTTTTCTTCTAAACCTGAACATTTCTGAATCTCTTCCTCTGAGATGTAACACAGAGTTCAGAGCCACTGCTCAATCTGATCAATTGTCCCAGGAGCAGTAGGATTTGTGGGAGGAGATACACTTGTCTTAGTCCATAGAAACTAAGCAGTGACTGATGATAATGACATGGAAAGAAAAAGGAAAAAATGGGTGTTCACTGTTTTTCCCCCCATGGTTGCATATTGTTTCAATCATCATCACTACTGAAAATTACATAAGGCATGGTAAGGACCTTTCAATATCTGCATGGAGACTGGTATTTTCATGACATGTGGAGTTTTAATAATGAAATAATTCCTTAGAGATGGTGATGTGAGGTGGAGGGTACTGGAAATACAAAGCCGACTATATGTTGACTTGGAATATTTTTATCTATGTCTTGTGCCTTCTATATTTTCACGGATCATGAGTAACATTTCTTCATGTGAGGGCCATGACAGAGCCCTTCTGACTTGGAACTCCTCATCCAACTCGTAAATTACTCATTTGAGGATGGGGGTGGATTAACAGGGTGAAGACCAGGCTAATACTGAAGGTTACTCTCCAGATCATGTCCTTTAAAGGAAATCTTTAAAAGATTTCTTCCTAATGTAACCTGAAAATTTGCTAGACATTTTTAAGCAGAAAGAATAGTAGAGAAACAGAAATTTTCCCAAGGGCCACTGAGTACAGAATTTATACAATAAATCAATTTCCCTGAAAACTACAAAGGACAAAAACAGCAAAATTAAAAGTAACATTAAAATCTTGAAGTTCAGCATTTACATGTTTCACATTAGAGAACAGACTTTTCTTTTTGTGTAATAAATCAGAAGAGATAGAGTCCAAAAGAAGGAAGCACCCAGGCCCCCACCAACCAAGCAAAACCGTTCTTCTCTGTAACCTAAGGGACTTGGGAAAATAGGAGTAAGAAGAACTGAGAATGCCAAGTGTGTGTTCTTTTGGTGGCTTCTCTTGCTGGCACCTGGGAGATCCCCAATTCGCCACATTCCAGATTTTACCCTGGGCTCTTTCAATTTGGGAGAGTGTCCTCTCAACTGCTCACTATTAGAATTTTGGGCTCAAATTTACTCAGCTAAACAAAAGGGATAGAATTACCAGGTTGATTTTCAACAACTTTCATCAAGATCACACTTGCATTTCTTACACTAAGACCTAGATTGCTTCCTCCATGCTGCCTGTAGCTGGGACTCATATGCATCCAGCCAACTCACAGGGACTTTGACCCTAAGTCTTGTTTCTGTATCTACCTGTCTACTTGTCCATCACTCCACAATCCTACTCTTCTCTTTAGGCCACAGAACCGTTTCACCTGCGTAGATGGGAATGTCTGCATCAGATGTGATATTTGGCTAGCCAGAGGGCCACATAGATCCCAGTGATTTTCTTGAAGACCAAATTTTCCCTGTACTCTTGGGCTTCCCAGTTACCTTTGAAAACCAAAGGTGGCAGCATGACCTTTCCTTCAAAGCACAGCAGGGGACAAGGAGAGTGGTCCCTGGAGGCCAAGTATGGGTAAAAATGCCTCTGATTAGGAAAGAAAAAAAGTGGGGCAGAGAGGTCTTCAAAGGAAACACAATCTGAACTTTCCACACAGGTCTGATATACCAGAGAGGTGTATAAAGCCAACACTAAGAGTCTGCTTCCATGTTTTCTTATTCACAATACTTTTCAGATATTGCCATGTTCCAGAAATGTTTTAGGTGTTGGATATACGTATTTCAAGGAAATAGTGTTCTCATCTTTGTGGAACTTTATATCTAGTGGGGACAAAATCAAATAGTTTTAAGCCATTTATGAACCAGTGAGTGGAAAAAGAAAGAAAAATTGCATCTGCAGAAATCTGTTGATTTAAAGGAATCATTTTCACTTGAGGAAATAAAAAAAAATGCAGTCATATATCCTGTCTGATCTTTTTCCTCCACAGGTGCATTGCTCCCTTGGGCAAGTTTCAAGTTTCTTACAAAAGTATGATCCAGGGGAACTTTTCTTCCCCTATTCTAACCTTCTCAATACCTCAACTTTGAGTGACTCTTGCAAATAATTCCCCATCTTTGTGCAGGAGGGATGTACAGAGTTAACACAAGTGTACACAGATTGCCCATCCTACACCAGGGTCCTAAATCCTGCTCAGATAATCCTTCTGTGCTCTTTGTCAATCCTCCAGTGTCATCCCTCTATCTTCTTCAGAAAATTCTATACATCTCCATACTTCCATTCTTGTCAAATTTGCCTGCCAATACACTTTACTTGTATCATTGATTCCATCAGATATACACTATATAATTTTCCCCATGTCTTGCACCTTTATACTTTCCTTTGTTTTCATCTAAATAAATTTATTATAACTGATACCTAATAACACAGTGTATGTATTAATGGCATAAATTCATGTGCTGATGCATGTACACATTGCATTTTTTTTCTCCTCAAACACTTTTCATTGCTTTTGGGTGAAAGCTTTCAATATGCTGTCTTCTAGCTTTTTGAAATGTTGTTCATTATTGTTCTATAGTCATCTTACTGTACCTTGGTGCAGCAAAATTTCTAGCTCCTTTTTAAATAAAACCCATCATTCATGATCAATCTTTTGTCTTGCATTTTCATCCCCTACACTCTCCAGTCTATGGTAATTACAGTTCTATTCCCAACATCTATGAGGTCAACATCTTTATAGTTGAAATACAGTGAGAGTATAAGATACTTGTCTTTCTTTGCCTGACTTATTTCACTTAACGTAACGGTATCCTGACCCACACATGTTATGTTAAATGAAAGGATTTCATTCATTTTTATGTTTAAATAGTATCCTATTGTATAAACGTATTTTATTTATTTATCCATTTATCATCCAATGGGCATTTAGATTACTTACATTTCTCGGCAACTATGAATAGAACTGCCATAAACATGGGAGTACAGATGTCTCTTCAACATACAGATTTCACTTCCATGGAACATATGCTCAGCATTGGGATTGCTGTATCATGTGGATGTCCAATAATGTCTTTGTAGCTTCTTTATTTCTAAAGGATAGATTTGCTGGGTTCAGTATTCTCGATTGGCAGGTTTTTCTTCACTTTTGTGAAAATCTCAAGGCACTCTTTCTGGCCTATATGTTTACCATTAAGAAGTCTGCTATTGGGGTGAGATGGAATCTTAGGGTGGTTTTGATTTGCATTTCTCTTATTACTAGAGATGTTGAACATTTTTCCATATGTTTGTTGATTACTTGTAGATCTTCTCCTGTGAAGTGTCTATTCATTTCCTTAGCCCATTTGTCGATTGGATTATTGCATTCTTGGTGTAGAGTTTTTTGAGTTCTTTATATATTCTGGAGATTAGTGCTCTATCTGAAGTATGATTGGCAAAGATTTTCTCCCACTCTGTAGGCTCTTTCTTCGCATTGCTGATAGTTTCCTTTGCTGAGAAAAAGTTTTTTAGTTTGAATCTATCCCAGTTATTGATTCTTGCTTTTATTTCTTGTGCTATGGGAGTCCTGTTGAGGAACTCTGGTCCTAAGCCGACATGTTGAAGCTCTGGACCTACTTTTTCTTCTATAAGATGCAGGGTCTCTGGTCTGATTCCGAGGTCCTTAATCCATTTTGAGTTTAGTTTCGTGCATTGTGAGAGATGTGGGTTTAGATTCATTCTGTTGCATATGAATTTCCAATTCTCCCAGCACCATTTGTTGAAGAAGCTATCTTTTCTCCATTGCATATTTTTGGCCCCTTTGTCTAGTTTGACAAAATTGTATCACCCCAATTAGAATGGCGATTATCAAGAATACAAGCAACAACAGGTGTTGGTGAGATGTGGGGAGAAAGGTACACTCATACATTGCTGGTGGGGCTGCAAATTAGTGCAGCCATTCTGGAAAGCAGTGTGGAGATTCCTTAAAAACTTGGAATGGAACCACCATTTGACCCAGCTATCCCACTCCTTGGCCTATACCCAAAGGACTTAAAATCAGCATATTACAGAGATACAGCCACATCAATGTTCATAGCTGCTCAATTCACCATAGCCAGATTGTGGAACCAACCTAGATGTCCTTCAAATGATGAATGGATAAAGAAACTGTGGTATATATATACAATTGAATATTACTCAGCCATAAAGAATGATAAAATTATGTCATTTGCAGGCAAATGGATGAAATTGGAGAACATCATGCTAAGTGAGATAAGCCAATCTCAAAAAACCAAAGGACGAATGATATCGATAATAAGTGGATGATGACACATAATGGGGGGTGGGAGGGGTTAGTGTTAGGATTAGAGTTATGGTTAGGGAGGGGGGAAAGAATGGAGGAAGGAAGGACTGTATAGAGGGAAAAGAGGGATGGGAGGGATGGGGGGAAGGGAAAAAATAACAGAATGAATCAAACAACATTACCCTATGTCAATTTATAATTACACAAATGGCATGCCTTTATGCCACGTACAAACAGAGAAACAACATGTATCCCATTTGTTTACAATAAAAGAAAGAAAGAAAGAAAGAAAGAAAGAAAGAATGAATGAATTATGGTCTTGGTGGTTGGGATTGCAACTCAGAGGTTGAGCACTTGCCTAGCATGTGTGAGGCACTGAGTCCAATCATCAGCAACACATTAAAAAAAAAATAAAATGAAGATATTGTGTCCATCTACAGCTGAAAAAAAAAAAAGAAGTCTGCTATTAGGTGAATTGGGACATCCTTATGTGTTATTTCTTTTTTTTTTTTTCTGTTGATGCCTGAAAGTCTTCATCTTTCATCTTTGAGAGCTGTATTATAATATATAGAGATAAGAACCCGAGGCTTCCAGTCACAACTGCCCAACTAACTTCTCACCCTCAAGCGGAGACTTAGCTCTCTCCATATTGTGCTGCCTGGCTTCAAGGAGGAATGAGGTAGATCGTCCTGTGGTCACCAGTGCTGCAGTGCTATACCACACCCTGAAGACACAGCCTGCCAAGGCAACACAGGACTGAGGACCTCAATGCTCTGAGCTGCCTGCTGCTGAGGTGGACTCAAGATCCAAGGCTCCTGCAACCAGTCACAGGTGATGCAGGCTCCTCTTGAGTCTGTCCCACCAGCACACAGATCTTGCTCTATTATCTCTGTTCTATATTTGAAGCCTCTAATTCCTACTCAGTGCTGTTCATGATCATGGTGGACCTGAAACTGAGCTCTAAGACAAAGTCCTGTGCCTGCTCTGTTCCCCTGATCGTTAGAGAGTCTTGGTTTCCCCTCTTCTGCTACAGATTGAAGGAGTGGTGGTACAGAAAGTCTCTTTGCTGCCCAACTCAACACAGTTCCATGGTCTCAATCTGAGGTTACTGGAATAGGGGCAGAGTTGTTGGGCTCTGTCAAGCACCAGGTTTCCCTGTGGCACACCTCGTCCTGGGTTTCACGTCTAAGTTCTGGGCTTAATTCACTTTCCCTTGTCCAAGAAGGATGCATCTCTCTTCTTGCTGGGCTGCTTGAGGTTGGGGAAAGGCAACTCTTATCTTCCTTCCTCCTTCAATTTGTCTTTTCTTTATCACAGTATAAGCAGGCACTCACAGGTTCATTGTCTCTTAACAGGCCAGCTTGGTGTGTGAATAACTGTTAATGTGGTGTATTTGTGGAGGATAATTAAATAACCACCTTAATCTGAGTCTTAAACTACATAATCTCTTACCATAATAAATATGCATTAATATTTTATGGCTTCCAAAATTGATCTGCCAGGACAGGGCTAAATTCATCTCCCTAGCATAAGTTTATACAAATGTTGCTTTGAAAAAGAAATGTAGAGAGAATCTATTGTAATAATGATGGAAGGAAAACATGTAACTCAGAGCATTTCACTCACAGTTCTCTAGAGTTTCTGCTAATGAGCTGAGAATTCTGATGTCAGATATGGAAAGGAGATTTACAAGTTTATGGTAATCCTGAAATTCCCCTGTGATGTGTTTAGTCCCATCCCTATACCCATACAGCTACTAACCCAGTGAAAAACTATCTCTGTTTATACATATATAAATTCTCAGTCAACTGAAAAAAACAAGCCTGATTTATGTCTGTCTTTTGAAATGAGGATATGTGTGGTAATTTATAGGTAAACCTATAAATAGTAAATTACAGAGACAAAATTATGAAGATGATTTTAACTAGAATGATTCTACAAAAAAAGAACCTATCTTGTCAAGTATGAATGCAGAAAAGGGATAGGACATCATTTCAGTATTAGAAGAAAGAATTAAATAAAGCCCATCATCCACTGCTATTTCAAGCACCCGGGGTCCATGGGAATCTCTTATTCCTCTGTGGCTCAGAGGATCAGAGACACACTTTTGGTCCTTTCCATTCTCTTAGGCAGTGGAGAAGTCACAGAGCATACCTGAGCAGATGACACCTGCATCCTGCAAGTGCCAACAGTTGTGCCGTCCCCAGCCCAGAGAAGGGCACTTCCACAGTTGGTCCTCTTCTCCTGTGCATTTCAGCTCATCCAGCCAGATGGGTCCTGATCCCTTCCCAAACTGTGCATAGTATATCACATCGAAGGCCACTCCACAGCCCAGCTGTCTGCACACCACATGGGCATCACTCAGGTCCCAGTTGTCATGACAGACAGTTCCCCAGGAATGCTGGTGAAGGATCTCCACTCTGCCTGCACAGCGACTGCCCCCATCCACTAGGCGGAGCTGTGGGGTCTCTGAAGAGAAAGAATCAAGTCAATGGTATTTACAGAGTGAGTTTTCTTATCCCATGGTTCTCCCTCCCCCAAGTTGAGCATCCACTTTCAGAGTGCAGAACTTTCTGGGTAAGATGTGGAATCACTAAACTAGGGCAGTAACTCAGTCTCTATTCCTACCAAAACAAGTAGGAAAAATAATTGCTTGTCAAAAAACCATAAAATGGAATTGAACTCAACATAATCTAGTTAGTGATGTGAGGTAGGAATTATTAATAGTTCCTACTAGAATTGATCCAGTTTTTGGTAGATTTCTGCATGGGAGGTGACAAAACAATTCTAAAACGTTCAGGTTTTCTACCTTGAGTAGTTAAAAAGTGTCTTTTTCTGAATAATTTCTAAAAGTCTAAATGTAATGGACCAGCACCTGTATTGATTTTGTATAAAGCACACACACTTGAGTGCCAATGGCCTGAGATTAGGAAGGGTCAGTGCACAGGGGAAAGAGTAAGGAACTGGGATGAGACCATCAGAAGCCTAAGGACAGCCATGAATCCACGAGAAATCACAATCATATGGTCATTAAGGCTGAAAAATGAATGAACCATGGTTTGCTCAAAACATTTCACTAATGACTCTAGGCTTCAGAGTTCAGATGAGGTATGTAATGTCAAAACTTGACCCACTTTAGGTAGATTGAACAACCTCTTTAAAAAGGTGATGTCAGATATTAACATTGGTCACTCCAGTAGGAATCATAGAATGTTACTTTTTTCCCCTTCAATTGAATTAAATCTACACTTGGGCTTCTTTTCAGGAGTTGTTATTATTCAAAAATCAGAGATTTTGGTAAAGAGGTAAATAGCAGAAAAGAAGAACCTTGGTTGTGACTGTGAGTGAAAAAGGTTAGGGAACAAAGGGACAATAGTATTTTGAGAAGGGAAAGAGAGGAATTATAAAGAAGTTGTGAGGAATGAAACAACATGGAGAAGCCGAAAGGTAGCCCAGAGAAAAGTACCAAGTAATTTAAAACTTCAACTCCAGCTGCAAGCATAAGGTAATTTAAAACTTCAACTCCAGCTGCAAGCATAAGGAAGCTGTAGAGTGCAGACTGCCCGAATGGTGTCAGCAGACCAGCAATCTTACCTGTGGGAGAAACAAGCTACAAGCTGTAGATCAAATCTGGGGAACTGTTCTGAGAGGGGTACTCTTGTACACAAGCAACCTTTAGAGTACCATACTATTTACATTACTGGGCAAGCTCTCAGGGTACAATAACCTGGAGCTATCTTAAGAAGTGGCCACTGTTAGGGTCTAAACTGCTCTTGGGTATAGACAATATGCAGTAATCACAATTTTAGGTCCCTGGGCCACCCTGCCACAGTAATTGAGTGGAAGTTAGTGTTCTAAAGTCTCAGATAGGAAGAGTGCCTGACACGAACATGCTGAGAGCATTGAATTGAAAGGGAATGATGGAGGTCTCATTGGTAAGTGGTTCCACCTTCTGTGAAGGAGAGCAATTCCAGTTGCACATGTTTGCACATAGGGACAATGTCTGAGAGCTCAGACAACGTCTGACAATCCATGGCATTCCATGTCGCCTCTCCAGGTAGGAAATCGGAGATTTGATTGCTTTACACCATATTCCACCAGCTTTTCAGGAATTCATCATGGCTAGGACACGTGGCACACCCCAATGGGCACCTGCTAGAGGCCTCTAGAGCAAGTGTGTGCCCACTGTTGGGTCTGCAAACCACTGAAGGAAGGGCTTGCTTGACTTTTGACATGACTCCAGGTTTCCAGACAAAACCCCTGAGGGATATTATGACCTGTTTCTCAACATTCCCTTAATCTCCTTGACAGAAAATGAGGAGCATAGTATAGCCAACATATTGCCCCCAATCCTAGCATGTTTGGTGGGAAGAGAGGAACTGCAACTGGTTTCTTTTGCAACCTACTAACTCCCAAACATCTGGTGGATTCAAATGTTAGATGGCCTGCAAAGGGTGTCTCCAATGCAAATACTTTGACTGAAGGAGTTTTTGACACAGCTTTTTCTTTTTCATTTATTATATTTTTCTTACTATTTTTTAATTAATTTGTTTTTTAACTCTTAAAATGGATTTTCTCTGTTCTTTCTCCTCTCTCTCTCTCTCTCTCTCTGTCGAATGGTGATTGAACCAGAAACACTTTATCTCTCAGCCACATCCCACTGGATTTTTCTTTTATTTATTTATTTTTTTTAGACAGGGATTAACTTAGATGCTCAGGGCCTCACTATGTTGCTGAGGCTGGTATCGAACTTGTAATCCTCCTGCCTCAGCATCCAGAATCCCTAGGATTATAGGTGTGTGCCACCATATCTGGGTAATTTTTCCCTTTTAAAAAAAAAGATATATTTTCCTTCCTCTTTTTTTTATTCCCCCTCTTCCTTCCCTTTTATTTTCCATCTTCAATCTTGTTTATGGAATTAATTTTCCTTTTACTAATTTTTGACTTTCCTGTTCATTCTATATTTGTTCTTCCCTTTATCTATTGTCACTGCTGTTTTAGTTGATACTGTTGCTGAGTTTAAGTGGTTATTACTGTATTTCTATAGCTGTTTTTTTTATTTAATTATTTATTTGGTACTGGGAATTGAACCCAGAGGAATTAACCACTGAGCCACATCCCAAACACTGTTTTTATATTTTATTTAGAGATAGGGCCTTACTGAGTTCCTGAGGCTGGCTTTGAACTCGCAGTGGTCCTGCTTCAGTATTCTGCACTGCTGGCATTATAGATGTGCACCACCTTGTAGATACTGCTACTGTTTTCTTCTTTCTGAGTTATGCTGGTGGTCAAACAAAGAACCTTGAACATGGGTGTGTGCTTTGCCACTAAGCTATAACTCCAGTCAATCCACAGAAGTTGCACCTTACTGAACCCATTACCCATTCCTGCTGATATGTTGGTGGATATTTCAACTTAATAAATAGGGAAGGAAGAAATTCACAGCTGACAAGCCAGCTACAAGTAGACATAACCCCTGCTCCTGGACAATCTCTAGCTTAAGAACACCAGAGAGAAATAATTAAAATGTGGAAAAAGTGCCCCAAAGGACCTCAGCATAGGTTGCCACCATATCCCTTCAGATCAAAGACTAAAAACAATACTGGAAAAATGACCACAGAGAGAATGCCCTACATACTGTGCTGCCTATGACAACATGCCTGAAATACCAGAAGGACCCCATTTGAATGAGAACAGCAGAGAATGATGTCATGTGCTCTGACACAACACCTGGAGTTTGAAAACCCATTATTACCAGCCAAAGAAGTCACAGAGAAACAACCTACAATGTCCACTTGGAATTAATCTCAACACTACAGGACACCTACATTCCAAGGTACATCATCAAGAGAAGGCTGCTTACTAAGAAGACCCTCACATAACAGATTTCTAAGCAGAATCACCAAAGGCCAGGAGGGCAGGAGTGAAGTACATACAATCTTGAAAGAAAACAGCTGCCACCTACATGACCATGTTCAGAGAAGTTGTCCTTCAGAATCAAAGGAAAATAGGTCCTTTGAAGATAAGAATCAGTTGAAGGAATTTTGTACCATTGAACCTGCATTGTAGAAGATAATCCCACGCACAAAGTAGGAGGAAAGACAACCTAGCCATGAGAGCATAGGAAAGAATATCTCACTAGAAGGGCAGATAAACAAGTGAGAAAGAGGAAAAAATCAAACTTTATCAACTCAATAAATCATCATAACCCCAAGATGAATAAGGAAGAAAGGCATAATCATAGATTATTCAAACTGTCCAGAAGAAAAACAACAAAATAACAGGAACTACTACAAATCTTTCAATAATAACTCAGAGTGTATGTGGTCTGATTCTCCAAGAAAAAGATGCAGACTGACTAACTGCATTAAAAATCAAGTGCCAACAAGAATCTACCTGCAAGAAACTTACCACATAGGCAAAGACATATAGAGACTGAGAATAAAATGATTAAAAATGATATTGCAAGCAAATGGAACCTGACAGCAAGCAGAAGTAGCTGTATTTACATATGAAGAATACACTTCAGAATCAGTCAGAAGAGACAAAGAAGGTCACTAAATATGGTTAAATGGAATAAACCATAAAGAAGATATAATATTCAAAAAAATATGCACCAAAGAAAAGAACGCAGAATTTTATTCAAAGAAACACTTAGAGGATATAATGAGAAAACAAACTTCAATACAACACTAATGGTATCTTCACATCCCATCTCACTAATAGATTGGACATTCAGAGGAAATATCAACCAACTAGAAAACATCATAGTTACATTAATATAATAAATCAACTGGACTTAAAAGATTTCTACAGAATATTCCATCCAACATATTTAGAATACACGTCTGGGGAAGCTGGATTGGTAAGGAAGAGTAGAGAGTCTGAGGTCAACCAAGAATATGTCTAAAATTTGTAAGTTGAACAGAGAAATTGCAAACTTATAAGACAGAATAAGAACAACCAATAAGGTGTAGTGACTACATGATGAAAAAACAAAGTAGACTGTTGAAGATTTCTATTTTCCAGGGATATTTGAGGCAAGATCATCATTTAAGTGTATGGTGGGGTTAAAATATGAGTGCAGGGAAATCAGGGAATTTGTAAAGGTGACATGTTATAGAGATGGCAAGAGCACATGTGAGAGAAGAACACTAGACAATGGGGCCAGTGTGGAGGGTCCACCAGAGATTGGATCACAAATTCAAAGAGACAAGCAGGATAACTTTACACTATAACAGGATTTGGTACCTGTCCAAGATTCAGCAGTCCTTGCCTAGTCTAGCAGAGTCAGGGAAGAGATGTGTAGTTGACAAGAGTTGGGAAGTTAACTCAACCATTCTTGTCTTTGACAGAAGAAGATGAGACCAGGGAGTTGAGTGTAGATGAAAGGGGAGGATTATAATGAGGGATCATGTTGTCTAATCAGGGTAAGAAGAATATGTGCAATCATGAGGAGAGCAGAAAACTGAAAAACTGATAAGGTAAAACATTTGGAATCTGCATAAGGATGAAATATCTGGAAAAGGAGTTTGAAGACTATGCAACATTGCTGGGCTTGGTGACTGGGAGGCCGAGGCAGGAGGATCACCAGTTCAAAGCCAGCCTCAGCAAAAGTGAGAGCTAAGCAACTCAGTGAGACCCTGTCTCTAAATAAAATACAAAATAGGGCTGGGGATATGGCTCAGTGGTCGAGTGCCCCTGAGTTCCATCACCAGTACTCAAAACAAACAAACAAACAAAAAAAACAAAAAAATATGTATCATAAGGAGAAGAAGAGGCAACAGTCAGAGAACAGAACAACGCAAACAAGATCTCAAGTTTTCGGTTAGTGATGGTCAACAGTGTAGCCGTACACAGAGATGGGGTATGAAGGGAATGCTTCAAAGGGAGAAAGTCAGGACTGGAGAGACCAGGATGTTGTCTCAGTTGTGTTCAAGGATGCTGGCAGCACCAGGAACAGGAGGCAGAGGAGCCTGGTGAGCCTGTTCCAGCAACCTTCCTGGATGAGGGGGAGTGACTAGGCTGGAGAGTGACACCAACAGAAGTGGTGGCTGATGCCACCTTATGCGGCAAACTTCAAATAACTGGACATGGAAAAAAAAACGAAAATAAATTTTTGAAAATGACAAGGGAAAGCAGGAATATTTATATTCTACACTAAGATGGACAATCATAAGCTTAATGTAATATTAGGCCTGGAAGAAAAACCATCTTGAAAGGGAAACACAGAGTCTCCAAATGATAAGGAAATCATTGTTTTCAGAGGACAGACAGGTTTTTGTCAGTACATGAAATTAAAGACGACATTACAGGTCTTAAGAAATTAGAAGATGATAGGCTCCAGTTTCCAACATACTCCATGGAATGTTTTCTGGAAGAGAAATGAAGTGGGCATGTTAGTTTGCAGTAGGACATGGATAAAGGTTCAGAGGAGGTAGGATCAACCAAGACGACTGGGACTGTGAGGAGATGAAGTCAAGAAGAAAATAAGGGGAGTCCAGGCCCCTCATCTCAGCAATCCCCCATGTGTGCAGAGGAGAAGACGAACACACGACTTTTCAACAGGATTATTATTGGGGTCATGCCTTGGAGAGGTCTTGATCTTCTTACCTATCCAGGTAATCATGCATCTCTCTCCCACCCTCTTGCTGTGCTCATGATGGGATTTTATCAGTACTTCAAGGTCATCACGCTGCTCCCACCTCATTTTTTACACTAACCAAATTAACGCTCTAATTACTTCCTTCACTGGAACCCTAATCCTCCTTTAGGTCTCAAACTATGTATGGTTTCTCTTTCTCTCAAAGCACACATTTCCTCAGCACCTCCCACTTCTCTGTGACACTCAAATTTATGCCTGGTGTGGGTCGTCACGTTGGAGTGTGCACTCCTTGAAGGTAGGGTTAATATTTCCTTCTTGTCTCTGTCCTCCTTCCTCAAATTAAGTTTCTACTTATAAGTCACTGGATTACTTACCATCATCAAATGGGACTGAAAGGTTGTCTGACTATTGTAGATGGATTTCATAGTAAACAGCCCACTAGTATTGGGTTCCGCAAGTTGCCTCTCACTCACTTGAAGGTGCTTACTCCTAACCTCAGTTTCTTCATCCAAAATAAATGATCACCATAATACCTACCAACAGTTGATTGTGAGGATTAAGCTACATTACCTGTGTGTGTGTGTGTGTGTGTGTGTGTGTGTGTGAAAACGCAGTGACAGCACTTATAAAGCAATATGTATAACTGAGGTCCAATCATTCACCCTCTCGTGAAGGAAATATAGGTTAATTACTGTTGAGGGCCGTCTTGGACATGATGGTGCCTGGCAGTGAGCCAAAGGGCACTGACTACCAAAATAAGGAAGTACCCAAAAAGGCTGCCTGCTTACTAGTTCCTTGGAGACTTATGACATGTTAACGCCAGGTTCAAGGATTGTTTATCTAATATCATGCCTTGTGTGGACAGCTCGTGATTTATGTAGTGTAATGCTGGCATTCCTCTGCATGCTTTCCTGCGTGAGAGAAAGCTTTGCTATAATTGACTGATAAGCTAGGAGCCTGGGGTAGGAGAGAGGGAGAGGGAGGTAGAAGGAAGATAGAGGGAGAACAAAGAAGACAGAAAAACAGGGAGGACGCAATAAATCTCGTCAACTAAAGATTGGTGGTGTCTTCTTTCTCTGCGCTGGTTCCGATGGAACAAATTACTGTAAACTAAGACTGCACTGTCCAAGTGCTTATAAAGTTTATAAGAGTACAAGTTCATGTTCCTGTATGCTCATTTCAGGTTCCCTTGTACTTTTCATGTAAATTGCTATCATCACAAGTTTCCTTGTATCTACCTTTGAAACACAATTGGAAGAGGTGGATCAAAGAATCTCAATCCAGAATTTGTTTTGGAAACTCACTTCTACTAATCGATTCTATATGAAGACATGAAATTTTCCTAACAACCTACAAGAATATGACAGAGACATAGAACTAGACAGTAGGTCACCTGCACATGTGATATGAGCTTCCTCCTTTGAAGAGCAAGATCTTTGTTTCCACGGGTCTGAAGGACACTGCCAGAGAGAGGCATCCATTCTCCGACAGCGGATTCCATCTACCCATCTGGGTCTAGAACCTTCCCTTGGAGGAACCAAGAAGTTCAGAGTCCCACTGTCCCCACAGCCAAGCTGTCTACAGATCAAGGACAAGGTCATGGCTTCCATGGGGCTGTGGCAGACACTGCCCCAGGTGTAGTTGTAGAAAACCTCCAGCCACCCAGTGCACTTCTGCTCCTCACTCACCATCCTGAGGGCCAGGAACTCTGAAATGGAAGGAGGAAAAGAGCACAGTGAGCATTCAACTCTTATGGCTGTTTTTCCTTTATTCCTAATAATGTGTGCTCATTGCTGACTATATTGAGGAAGTGCTCACTAGGGTGAAGACTGGAAGTTTTTTTCCCTTTAACAGGTTTTGCTAACTTGTACCTCTCCTGTTTCTCCACAAGGTAATAGTAGTAAATGAACAGGCAGGAACACTCACCTGGGAGCTCTGCAGGAAGAGAACTCTGTATCTATTATCTGACTAAACATCTGTCAGACTTTGAAAAATGAGGTGGACAGTGGAGTAGCAGAATAGTGGAGATCCAAATATGTCCACTTCCTTATCCTGAGAGTATCTAAATATGTTACCTCATGTAGCAAAGGGACTTTACACACATGATCAATGAAAGGATGCTGAGGTTTTCAAGATGTCAGAATAGAGGAGGTTGCTTTCCTGGCTGCTTCATGGGGTGAAACCAAGAAAGCAGAAAGGCAGCTTCTCAGCAAAGTGGGTGAATGAAAAGAAAAAAAAAAAAAAAAAGATGGGACTTTACTGGGAGTTAATACTGGACATTCAAAGGAAACTGGTGACTCATGACTTTGGATATAATAAAATAAGGAAGAAAACCCAAAGCACTGCAGCTCCTGCTATAGATGGAGGCACCATTCAGAACAGTCCCTCCACAAGCAAGTGAAAGCACAAGGAAATTAAAGGAACCCGCATTTTTAGGAGGTCTGAAGCACAGCTGGGTACAGAGAGTTTAGAGAACAAGGACACTATCTGACTAAATTGAAAGGTGCAAGAAACACCACTCTCTCCCAGCTGCATGCAGGGAACAGAGAATGGAAGGAATCATTTTGCAGTTGAGGCATGGGGGCCAGCATCTGTGAGGGCTGATTACTCTCAAACCCAAGTTTGGCCTGGTAAAGTCACACAGCTTAACATAGAGTGTGCCAAGTGACTAGGAGAAAATGAAATGTGGAGGGGGGTTTACACAGGGAACTAGTGGTCATGGAAACCCATCTGGCTCTCTCCTTGCCTCCAATATGGCTGCTGGCAGGACAAGTTGAGAGGCCAGGAATTTGAAAGGGCTTGTGGTGGGAGAGATTGATTTTGGAGACTCAACCAAGACCAGGAGATGTGGGGTTTGCAGTTGATGTAATGAACTAAGAATTGGTTCCTCCAGCACATGAGAGGAACCCAGGGGAGATCCTTGGGGTATAGTCTTCCAATTGCTGGAGCCTGGGGGTGCACTGATTTAAAATCTCCAGACCAATTGGGAATCATCGAAGAACCTGGAGGATACTTAAGTCTAAACTCTGTCCCCAGGAGTTTCACCTCTGGCATGACCTCTGTCACTCTAACAAGCCCACCCTGAGGGTGGAGGAAGCACCATGCTCCAGATGACCTGATATAAAACCACTGAGAAAGGAAGCTGAGAATCTTTTGAACTCCTATGGAAATAATTCTTTAACTTTCCATCAAGATCTTTTTATTTCTTTTCTTTTCTCTGTCTAATTGTGACTGTAATGTTTCTTGACATTTACACATATTCACATTTGTTTTCTTATCATCATTGAAAATGCTAAAAATGAGAAAATTTTTCATTGAGGACTAGGTTGTTTGATTAGTATAGTTCAGTTTTGGGTTTTTTTTATTTTTTTAATTAAAATATTTACTTTAAATATATTATTTCCCTCACTTATCTGTTTCCCTTGATTCTCTTTTGCTCTTTTCTTCTGTTAACAGCCAATATCTGCTGTTGTCTCTTTCACTCTGCCTTTAATTTTTTTACTTCTATCTTTTTTACTTCTCCTTCATAATCATCACATCTTCCATCACTTCTGTTCTCTTCATGTGCACCATTTCAAATATAAACCATTTTGCAAATTTACTGTTTGTATTGTAGGCAGTAACTGATCATATCCTTTCTTTTAATTGTGTCAACATCATAGACATAGCAGAAACTATTTGGTTTAATGCTGTATATCATTTGCATTGGTTGTTCTTATTTGTCTCCCCCTAAATGTTGAGGTACTGGAAAACTTCAGGATGCTATAAGTCCACAGGGTAGAATCTCTACCGCCTCAGATCTACACTGCTAGATGAGTAAACACACAGACGACATGAAAAAATCAATGGAAATAATCACCCATGCAAATCAAGATACTCTGATAACAGAATCCAGCAACATCATGGTGGAAGAAATGTCAGAGAAGGATTTTAGAATTTATGTAGTTAAACTGATCTGCAAAGTAAAGGACACCAAGAAGTACCTTTGATCCAATGAACTTCCATTCTTTACTTCCCCCCAAAACTTGTATGTTAGCAACCTCATATCAGAGAAAACGTTTGACCTTTGATTTTTGGGGATTGGCTTATTTTGCTTAGCATGATGGTCTCCAGATCCATTTTCTGGCAAATGTCATAAGTCATTATTTTTATGACTGATCAATATTCCCTTGTGTATACATACCACGTTTTCTTTCAACAGGATGTAGTGCTGGGCATATCTTTTATTCCAGTATATGTAGGATTTTTGGTCTATTTCCTAGGTCCTTGATCCACTGCATTTTAAGCAGGGCAAGGGTTAGGGGTTAAATTTCATTCTACTACATATGGATTTTCAGTTTTCCCAGCACCATTTGTTGAAAACGTGTACTTTTCTCTAATGTAGGTTTATGGTGCCTTTACCTAGTATGAGATAACTATATTTACATGGGTTTGTCTCTTTGTCTTCTATTCTGTGCCATTGACCTTTCTGTCTGTTTTGGTATCAATATCATGCTGTTTTGTTACTGTAACTCTGTAGTATAATTTAAGGTCTGGCATTGTGATGCCTCCAGTTTCACTCATTCTTTTCTCACTAATAATTCAAAAGTACACAACTCTCTCTGGCCTTGATCAGAGGGTAATGTGACTATAGAAGAATGATCAGAGGGATGAAATGACATTGGTTTGAAGAAGGAAGGGACCATGAGACAAGAAATTTGGGCAACTTCTAGAAGTTGAAAAGCCAAGGACATGAGTCTTCCCAGAGCCTTACCTGAATGCAGTCTATTGACACATTGTTTATAGCCCAATTAGATCACGATGAGATTTCTAAACTATACTGTAAGAGGATAAATTTGTGTTGTTTTGTATCACTTGCTCTATAGTAATTTGTTATAGCAGAGGTAGGAGACATTTGGGGTCTACTCTTGTCCCCAGAGGTAAGTGAAGAGAAAGCACTACCTTAAATGAACCCTGTAGAGAATGATTGTATCACAAAACAGGACTGAGAAGGAAGGAGCAGAAGCCCACCTGCTGCAGCAGGAAATGGAAGCACCTCATCTTCTCCTCTGCTGGAGGGACAGGTTCTGTGTGGGGGCCTCCTTCCCCTTCTGTCTGTAACCCTCAACCCTGCCACAGGGTTCAGGCACCATCCTGCAGAACCTCCCATGCCATCCTAGCCTGTGCACAGTGTGCACCACAGACCTGAGCAGATGACACCAGCGTCCTCCTTGTGCCTGCAGTTGTGCTGCCCCCAGCCCAGGGAAGGGCACTGCCACACGTGGGCCTCCTCTCCTGTGCAGTTCAGCTCATCCAGCCAGATGGGCCCTGACCCCTCTCCAAAGTGAGCAGAGATGGTGGCCTCCAGGGCCACTCCACAGCCCAGCTGTCTGCACACCACGTGGGCGTCACTCAGGTCCCAGTTGTCATCACAGATGGAGCCCCAGGAGCCCTGCTGCAGGATCTCCACTCTCCCTGCACAGCGACCACCACCATCCACCAGGCGGAGCTCTCTGCTGTCTGGGGAGAGACAGGGTCATGTCAGTGGGCGTTTACACAGGGAAGGAGAAGGGTCTTGCGCTGGGGCCTTGCTCACCTGAGCAGTTGGCAGTGTGTCCCTCTGAGGCTGCAGATCCTGCTAGGTCAGACCAGGAGTCGTTACACTGGGGCAGCAGCTGGGTCTGGCTTCCTACAGAAGGGATTAGAGAGCAGGAAACTCAATTAAAGTACATCACCATCTAGTGATGGCCTCTGAAAGCTGTAGCACATGAGCAATAATTTCCTATCTCCAGAGCTGATCTTCCAATGAATTTTCTGCTTCTGACTCTTGCAGGATTTTCTGTTTTAAGTCAAGAACCAGGAGTGACTTTAGGAAAGTGGGAATATATCAGTG
This sequence comes from Sciurus carolinensis, assembly GCF_902686445.1. Lineage (NCBI taxonomy): Eukaryota > Metazoa > Chordata > Mammalia > Rodentia > Sciuridae > Sciurus > Sciurus carolinensis. The sequence continues at coordinate 74,073,322 of NC_062216.1, forward strand.
CTGCTTGAGAGAACTGTGCAGCAAGATTCTTGGAGTAAAGTTCAGAGAAAATTAAAAACTGTTATCATCTATTTTCCCCTGGAGGCATTACTCATTAAGAGGACGAAGGTGGGACTCTGAAAATCTCAGTATATTTGCCAAAAAGAAGGAAGCCTGTTAAGCAACCAGAAATCTTGTATAATATTATATGAACTAAAATAATTTTTGTCATAAGTATCAGTGCCCAGATTCTCAAAACTTCAAATTGTTTTTGTGTAAGGTGATATGCCCTGATTAAAGTGTATGAAAGAGGCGAAATAAAGTACTTTCTGATGGTTTTGTATAATTTTTCAAATACAATGTCTATTGATAAAAAATATCATATTAAATAGAAGTTAGATAAAAAACAAAGAGGAAAAAGGAGAAAAAAGGGGAAGATTTTCACATAATTAATATCTGTGTTTCCTCACCGGTAATTTAAATAATCATGATACAATGTTATATTAAATGACATGATGTGCATCTTGGTAGAGAACTGATAACAAAATCCAATAAAAATTTGAGAGTTATAAAGTAAATAGTCAAAATGAGTTCTCAGAGGATGAGCTAACAACACATTTGATTAGTAAAAAACAGAAATAAGTGGAAAACATGGGAAAATACACAGTAAAGCACAGAAAGACAAAAGGATAGAAAATATAAATACACAGGAAAAAGACAGGGATGTCCTCTTTCACCACTTCTATTCAACATTGTCCTTGAAACTCTAGCCAGAGCAATTAGACAGACCAAAGAAATTAAAGGGATACAAATAGGAAAAAAGGAACTTAAGCTGTCACTATTGGCTGATGACATGATTCTATATTTAAAGGATCCAAAAAACTCCTCCAGAAAACTTCTAGACCTCATCAATGAATTCAGCAAAATAGCGGGCTATAAAATCAGCATGCATAAATCTAAAGCATTTTTATATTGCAAGCGACAAAACAGCTGAAAGGGAAATGAGGAAAACAACTCCATTTGCATTAGCCTCGAAAAAAATAAAATCCTTGGGAATCAATCTAACCAAAGAGGTAAAAGATCTCTACAATGAAAACTACAAAACACTGAAGAAAGAAATTGAGGACGACCTTAGAAGATGGAAAGATCTCCTATGTTCTTGGATAGGAAGAATTAATATTGTCAAAATGACCATACTACCAAAAATGCTATACAGATTCAATGCAATTCCAATTAAAATTCCCATGATGTACCTTACAGAAATAGAGCAAGCAATCATGAAATTCATCTGGAAGAATAAGAAACCCAGAATAGCTAAAACAATCCTTAGCAGGAAGAATGAAGCAGGGGGTATCACAATACCAGAACTTCAACTATACTACAAAGCAATAGTAACAAAAACGGCATGGTATTGGCACCAAAATAAACAGGTAGATCAATAGCAAAATAGCAAAATAACAGGGTAGACAGAATAGAGGACACGGACACAAACCCAAATAAATACAATTTTCTAATACTAGACAAATGTGCCAAAAATATGCAATGGAGAAAAGATAGCCTCTTCAACAAATGGTGCTGGGAAAACTAGAAATCCATATGCAACAGAATGAAACTAAACCCCTATCTCTCACCCTGCACAAAAATCAACTCACAATGGATCAAGGACCTCAAAATCAGACCAGAGACCTTGCATCTTATAAAAGAAAAAGTAGGTCCAAATCTACACCTTGTTGACTTAGGATCAGACGTCCTTAACAGGACTCCCATAGCACAAGAAATAAAAGCAAGAATCAACAACTGGGATAGATTCAAACTAAAAAGCTTTCTCTCAGCAAAGGAAACCATCAGCAATGCAAAGAGAGAGCCTACATAGTGGGAGAATATTTTTGCCACTGATACTTCAGATAGAGCACTAATTTCCAGAATATATAAAGAACTCAAAAAATTCTACACCAAGAATACAAATAATCCAATCAACAAATGGGCTAAGGATATGAACAGACGCTTCACAGAAGAAGATCTACAAGCAATCAGCAAACATATGAAAAAATGTTCAACATCTTTAGTAATAAGAGAAATGCAAATCAAAACTACACTAGGATTCCATCTCATACGAATTAGAATGGCGATTATCAAGAATACAAGCAACAATAGGTGTTGGAGAGATGTGGGGAGAAAGGTACACTCATACATTGCTGGTGGGGCTGCAAATTAGTGCAGCCACTCTGGAAAGCAGGGTAGAGATTCCTTAGAAAACTTGGAATGGAACCACCATTTGACCCAGCTATCCCACTCCTTGGTCTATACTCAAAGGACTTAAAATCAGCATATTACAGAGATACAGCCACATCAATGTTCATAGCTGCTCAATTCACAATAGCGAGACTGTGGAACCAACCTAGATGTCCTTCAATTGATGAATGGATAAAGAAACTGTGGTATATGTATGCAATGGAATATTACTCAGCTACAAAGAATAATAAAATTATGGCATTTGCAGGCAAATGGATGAAATTGGAGAATACAGGACGAATGATCTCATTGATAAGCGGATGGTGACACATAATGGGGGTAGGAGGGGGGCAAGAATGGAGGAAGGAGGGACTGTATAGAGGGAAAAGAGAGGTGGGAGGGGTTGGGGGAGGAGAAAATAACAGAATGGATCAAACCCCATTACCCTTTGTAAATGTATGATTACACAAATCGTATGCATTTACTTCATGTACAAACAGAAACAACATGTATCCCATTTGTTTATAATAAAAATAAATTTTATAAAAAAAGAATAATTGCATTTAGTGCTGCGGATCACTGACCATATAGTTTGGAGCTAATTTCTTTAATTACTTTCAAATTGCTTCATAAAATAAAGTATTACTGGCAAAAGGGAAAAAAAGAAAATGTAAATACGTACCTAAGAGACATGGTGAGAGACCTAACATAGATATTTTATCCCTTTTAGGTATTTAAGGTCACAATTGGTAGTCCTATAGCATAAATTAGAAAATACACATAGTGGGATATTTAATACACCTGCAGTGTTCAAAAATATCCACCGAATCTGTGACACTCTATTCATTGACCTTCAGAGTCCATCCCTTCTTCCCTTGAATCTCAGCTGATGGTGGAGTGTTCTCTATAAGCAACAGAATGCTGTGAAACCAACATGGCTTGACTAACAAAGCTAGCCAAGAAAGTCATGCCCCTTTCCTTTGACATATTTGGACACTTGCTTTACTCTATTCTGTAGAGACTATCATGTGTAGAGTGCATTTGTGGGTGTTTCTGTCAGCAGCACCAGGTGATCATCAAGCTGCCAGCCATGTTAGTGGACTATACTGGATTTGTTTCTTGATCAAGTCTTCAAGTGACCTCAGCTCCAGGTGACATCTAAGTGCAACTTCATGAGAGACTCCAAGAGGCAATTGCGAAGAGCCCTTCCCAATTGATGAGTCAAAAAATTATGAGCAAAATGGCATGCACTTTTTATTAAAATTTTTTTGGGAAAATATACTATGCAGCAATAGCACCCAGGGCAAATACACATATAGTAATTCTATATTCCCATGCTTATTGTGGCACTATTTAGAAAAGTAATGGTTTGGAACCAACCCAGGTGCCCACTGAAAAAAGAATTATTAAGTAAAAGGTGTTATAGACCTAGGCATAAATAAAAATGAAGTCCTATCATTGGTAGCAAAATGGATGGAAATTTAGAATGTACATAGTGAAATTGATCTGCAAAGTAAAGGATAATATGAGCAGTAAAATTAGAGAGAAAATACAAGAACTGAAGGATCACTGCAATAAACAGATTCTGAACAACAACAACAACAAAAAAAAAAAAAACAGAAAAGCAGAAACCCGCAAAATGAACCAAATTAAAAATTCAGTTGAAAGTATCACCAACAGACTAGATCACTTGGAAGGAAGAGTTTCAGGAAAAGAAGACAAAATATATAATCTTGAAAACAAAATTGACCATGGAGAAAATATGTTAAGAGATCATGAACAGAACTTCTAAGAACTTCCAAATATTCTTGGAAAATAACCTGGGATAACCTGAGAATACTACATATAAGATTTATTGGGATAGATGAAGGCTCAGAGATACAAATGAAAAAAATACACAATCTTTTCAATTAGATAGTATCAAAAATTTCCCAAACCTAAAGAATGAAATGGAAAATCAAATATAGGAGGCTTCCAGGACCCCAAATATACAAAATTCCAACTGACCCACACCAAGGCATATTATTATGAAAATGCCAAACATACAGAATAAGGATAGAATTTTAAAAAGAGACGGAGAAAAATGTCAGATTCTGTTTAGAGGGAAACCAATCAGCTCTCGGCTGATCTCTCAATCCAGACCAAAATTAGGAGGTCTACTAATAATATATACCAAGCTTTGAAAGGAAATGGATGCCAGCCTAAAATACAATGCCCAGCAAAACTAAGCTTCAGATTTAATGATGACATAAAAATCTTCAATGATAAAAGTTAAAATTATTCACAACTAGAAGGACTGTAATACAAAACATACCTGATAAGATAGTTCATGAAAAAATAGTGGAAAATAAGACAAAACCAGCAAAAAGAGGAACTACACTAAAATAGTAGTAAATCAATGGAAAAAGTAAATCAAATTAAAAGTCAGAAATAAGCCAAAATGACAGGGAATCAAAGTCATATCCCAAAAATAACATTGAATGTAAATGACCTAAATTCATCAATCAAAAGACATAGACTGGCAGATTGGATTAAAAAAAAAGAACCCGCAATATACTGTCTCCAAGAGAATAACCTAAGGTAAAGACCTCCACATGCTGAAGGTGAAAGGATGGGAAGAAACATATCACTCACAAGGATCACGTAAACAAACAGGGGTTTCTATCCACATTTCAGATAAAATGGTTATCAAACACAAAGTTAATCAGAAGGGACAGAGAAGGGCATTTCATAGTGCTTAAGGGAATTATACATCAACAGTACATAACAATCAGAAATGTTTATACCCCAAAGAATGGACCATCAAACAAACCCTTCTCAATTTCAAGAATTCAATACACCACAACACAATAATGCTGGGTGACTTTAACATGCATCTTTCAACACTAGATAGATCCTCCAAACAAAAACTAAATAAAGAAGCTATAGAACTAAAAAATACAATTAATAATTTAGACTTAACAGACATTTATATAGAATATTTCATCCATCAATGCCTAAATATAATTTCTTCTCAGCAGTACATGGATCCTTCTCTAAAATAGACCATATATTAGACCACAAAACAACTATATGCAAATGAGAGAGAGAGAGAGAGAGAGAGAGAGAGAGAGAGAAATAGAGACTGAATGCCTTACATTCTGTCTGATCAAAATGGAATAAAATTAGAAATAAATAACATAAAAAATAGAAGCTATCCTAACACCTGGAGACTAAATAATAGGCTATCAAATGATGAATGGATAGCAGAAAAAAATCAGGAATGAAATAAGAAAGTATTTAGTGCTAAATGAGAATAGTGATAAAACACATCAAATCTCTGGGACACTATGTGGGCTGTGTCAAGAGGAAAGTTCATTACATTGAACTAATTCATTAAAAGATTAGAAGTCAGAAAATAAATAACCTGACATTGTATCTCAAAGCCCTAGGAAAAGAAGAATAAATCACACCAAAAGCAGTAGAAGATAGGAAATAATTAAATTAGAGCTGAAATCAGTGAAATTGAGCAAAAAGAGAAAAAATAATCCAAAAAAATGATGAAACAAAAGGTTGGTTCTTTCACAAAATAAATAAAATTGATAAATCCTGAGCCATGCTAACAAAGAGAAAGAGAGAGGAAACTCAAATTACCAAAATTCACAATGTAAAAGGAAATATCACAATGGACATTACTAAAATACAGACAATAATCTGAAACTATTTTAGAAATTTATGCTCTAAAACTATAGAAAATCTTTTTTTATTATTATTATTATTGTATACAAATGGGATACATGTTGTTTCTCTATTTGTACATGGAGTCAAGGCATAATTTAGACTTAACAGACATTTATATAGAATATTTCATCCATCAATGCCTAAATACAATTTCTTCTCAGCAGTACATGGATCCTTCTCTAAAATAGACAATATATTAGACCACAAAACAACTATATGCAAATGCTAGAGTGAGAGAGAGAGAGACAGAGAGAGAGAGAGAGAGAGACAAAGAGAGACTGAATGCCTTACATTCTATCTGATCAAAATGGAATAAAATTTGTGTAATCATACGTTTGTGTAATCATACGTTTGTGTAATCATACGTTTACATAGGGCAATGATGTTTGATTCATTATTTTTTTCCCTTCCCCCCACCCCTCCCACCCCTCTTTTCCCTCTATACAGTCCTTCTTTCCTTCATTCTTACCACGCTCCTTATCCCTAACCCTAAACCTAACCCTAACCCTAATGCTAACCCCTCCTACCCCCCTAAAACTATAGAAAATCTTGAAGACATTGACAAGTTTCTAGAGACATATGACCTACCCAAATTGAATCAGGAGGACATAGAATATTTAAACAGATCAATTTCAAGCAATGAAATAGAAGACACCACCAAAAGCCTACCGACCAAGAAAAGCCCAGGACTAGATGAATTCTCAGCTGAATTCTACAAGACCTTCCAAGAAGAACTATCGTCAATACTTCTCAAATTATTCCATGAAATAGAAGAGGAGGGAACCATTCCAAACTCATTCTATGAAGCTGGTATCACCCTGATATCAAAACTAGACAAAGAAACAACAAAGAAAGAAAACTTCAGACCAATATCTCTGATGATCATTGATGCAGATATTCTCTATAAAATAGTAGCAATCGCATAACAAAACATAGTAAAAAGATAGTATACCATGATCAAGTGGGGTTCATCCTAGGGATGCAAGGATGGTTCAAAATATGGAAATCATTAAACATAATTCATGACATCAATATACTTAAATACAAGAAGCACATGATCATCTCAATAGATGCAGAAAAAGCATTTGACAAAATACAGCACCACTTCATATTCAAAACACTAAAAAATCCTAGGCATAGTAGGAACATATCTAAATCCAAAGCCATCATTCTAAATGGAGAAAAATTCAAATAATTCCCTCTAAACACTGGAAGAAGATAGGAATGCCCTGTTTTTCCATGTTTATTCAACATAGTCCTGGAAACTATAAGCAGAGGCATTAGAAGAAAGAAATTAAATGAATGCCAAAAGGAAAAGAACTCAAACAGTCCTTATTTGCTGATGACAGGATTCTATAATTTGAAGACCCAGAAGCCTCCACCAGAATATTTCTGGAACTCCTAAAGAAATTCAACAAAGTAGCAGGATTTATAAAATCAACACCCATAAATCAATTGTGTTCCTATACTTCAGTGATAAATCCACTGCAAGAGAAATAGGAAAGCAACCCCATTCATAATAGCCTCAAAAAAAAATTGGGGGAATCAATCAAAAAAAAGAGGTGAAAGACCTGTCCAATGAAAACTACACAATACTAAAGAAAGAAATTGAAGACCTTAGAAGACATAAAGATCTCTCAAGTTCATGGATAGGCAGAATTAACATTGTCAAATGGTCAAACTACCAATTACACTATACAGATTTAATGCAATTCCTATTAAATTCCACTGACATTCTTCATAGAAATGGAAAAAGCAGTCCTGAAATTTATTTGAAAAAATGAAAGACCCAGAATAGCCAAAGCAATCATTAGCAAGAAAAGCAAAGCAGGAGGCATCACAAGACCAGAGCTTAAATTACACTATAGTAACAAAAACAGCATATATTGGCGTCAAAACAGACATGTAGACCAAGGGTACAGAATAGAAGAAAAACAGGCAAACCCACATACACATAGAGTTATACCATACTAGACACAGGTGCCAAAAACATATTTGTAGAAAAGTTGGCTTCTTCAACAAATGGTGCTGGGAAAATTAGAAATCCATGTGTAGCAAAATGAAATTGAAACCCCTATCTCTCACTCTGCAAAAAAACCAACTCAATGTGGATCAAGGATTTAGGCACTGGACTAGAGACCCTGTGACTAATAGAAGAAAAACCCAAATCTCTACCACGTTAGCCGAAAAACTGAATTTCTCCATAAGACTCCTAAAGTGCAAGAAGTAAAATAAAGAATCAACAAATGGGATGGATTCAAACTAGAAAACTTTTTCATAGCAAAGGAAACCATCAAAAACTGGAAGAGAGAGCTTACAGAATGGGAGAAAATCTTTGGCACCTGCACCTCAGATACAGCATTACTCTCCAAGATAGATAAAGAACTCAAAACACTGAAAACCCACATTATCCAATTAATAAATGGGCAAAGGAACAGGCACTTCATGGAATAAGAAATGTGATCAGTTAAGAAATATATGAAAAATGTTCAACATCTAGAGCTATTTGAGAAATGGATATCACAACTACTCTAGGATTTCATCTCATTCAAGTCAGAATGGCAATTATCTAAGAATACAAGTAACTCAATGACATTCTTCATAGAACAGAAAAATTAATCATGAAATTCATTTAGAAAAACAAGAGACCCAGAATAACCAAGCAATCCTTAGTAAGAAAAGTAAAGCAGGAGGCATCACAATACAGACCTCAAACTGTACTACAGAGCTATAGTATTAGAAACAGCATGGTATTGGCACCAAAACAGACACATAGACAGATGGTACAGAATAGAAGATACAAGGACAACACCACAGAAACACAGTTATCTCATAATAGACCAAGGTGCCAAAAACATTCACTGGATTAAAGATAGCCTATTCAACAAATGGTGCAGGGAAAAATGGAAAACCACACTTAACATACTGAAATTAAACCTTTATTTCTCATCCTGCAAAAAACTCATCTCAAAGTGGTGAAAAACTTAGGTACTAGAATAGAGATCCTGCAGCTACTAGAAGAAAAAGTAGGCCCAAAGCTTCCTCAAGTCAGCCTGGGAACAGACTTCTTTAAAAAGACCCCTAGAGTGCAAGAAGTTAAATCAAGAATCAATCAATGGGATGGATTCAAGCTAAACAGCTTCTTCTCAGCAAAAGAAACAATGTGAAGAGAGAGCCTTACAGAGTGGGAGAAAATCTTTACCACATGCACTAATAGGATATGAAAAGAACTCAAAAAACTTAACATCAGAAAAACAAATAACCCAATCAGTAAGTGGGCTAAAGAACTGAAAAAGCATTTCACAAAAGTAACAATACAAGCAATCAACAAATATATGAAAAAATGGTCAACATCTCCAGCATTTGAGAAATGCAAATCAAAACTACTCCAAGATTTCAACTCACTCCAATCAGAATGGCAATTATCAAGAATCCAAGCAACAATAAACATTGGCAAAGATGTTGGGGAAATGGTCCTCTCATACATTACTGGTGGGAATACAAAATGGTGCAACCATTATGGAAAGCAGTTTAGTGATTCTTCAGAAAACTTGGAAAGGAACCACCATTTGACCCAGTTACCCCACTCCTCGTTTTATACCCAAAGGACATAAAATTAGCATACTATAGTGACACAGCCACATCAATGTTTGTAGCAGCTCAACTCACAATAGTTAAACTATGGAACCCACCTACGTGCCCTTCAGAAGATGAATGGATAAAGAAAAGGTGATATATATGCACAAGTGAATATTTCTCAGTCCTGAAGAAGAATGAAAGTATGGCATTTGCCAGTAAATGCATGGAGCTGGATATAATTATGCTAAGCAAAATAAGTCAATCCCCTGAAACCAAAAGGTGAATGTTTTCTCTGATACGTGGATGCTGATTCAAATAAGGGAGGATAGGGAAGAATAGAACTTTGGATTAGACAAAGAGGAATAAGGGATGAAGGGGGAATGGGAATAGGAAACATAGTAGCATTAGTTGTTTATTACTATCTTATGTGTATATATCATTACATGACCAATGTAATTCTATATCATGTGGAACCAGAAGAATGAGAATTTATACTCCTTATAGGTATAATAAGTCACAATATATTATATGATCATGTATACCTAATAAGAACAAATGAAAATGTATAATAAAAAGTCTGAAGGACTCAGCTTTAAAGAAAATGAAATTCTGGCATTTGCTGGTAAATGAATGGAGTTAGAGGATATTATGCTAAGTGAAATAGGCCAAACCCCAAAAAAACAAAGGCTGAATGTTTTATCTGTTATGTGGAAGCTAATTCACAATGGTGTGGGGTATAGACAAGAATATAGTTAGTTTAGATTAGGTAGAGGGGAGTGAAGGGAGGGAAGGGGTAAAGAGGAAGGAATGATAGTAGAGTGAAACAGACATTATTACCTCATGTACATGTATAACTGCATGACTGATGTAATCCTGCAATATGTATAATCAGAAAAATGAAAGATTACACTCTATTTTTGTATGATCTATCAAAATATATAAATGCATTCTACTCTTCTATACAACTAATTAGAAAAAACAAAAAAATGTAAAAAAAGATTTGAGGAAACTTTGCAGAATGTATTTGTGTGTTCCTTATCTTACTCTTTTTCTCTATGGTTAAACTATATAGGTAATAATAAACCTCTAGCCTTTGTCAGTCAAAAAAATTCCTATGAATAACCCTTAAAGAACCTGAAAGATGTATGGTTATTGAGAAGAATCATATTTCACCACAGAATATCTCATTTTGGAAGTCAGCCCTCCACGCTGTCTGCTCTCAGGAACATGTCACTCAATGAACAAACCGAGTACCAGTCAGCCCTGACCTCCCTTACCTGAGCACACCACAGAGGCTGTGTTTCCATGGGAACAGGCAGGAACACCCAGGGCAGTCACAGGACAATTCCACAAGAAGGACTCAGACCCAGAGCAGTGAAATCGGTCTCTCCAGATCTCATCATCTCCTTCCACAAAGTATGCTCCTTTTGGGGTGGAGAGGGCGACCCCACAACCCAGCTGACGGCAAACAACATTGGCATTGGCCATATTCCAGTGGGAGGCACAGAGTGTTCTCCAGCCTCCAGAAGTCTTCATCTCTACTTGACCCTCACACTGAGAGCTGCCATTTTTCGTGAGCCTGACTTCTGTGTACTCTGGAAGTAGAAACAGGATTTCATACTTTGTTACCACAGAAGAGTGTGCAGAAAGGTTAAAGTACTGCCATAAGTCTCACCTGAGCAGACAACTTGCACAGCCCCACTGTGTTGACAGCTGCCTCCAGGACAGGCCCTTCTGGGGCAGAACCAGAGCCCAGGTTCGTGTCCCTCACACTGGAACTCTTCAGCCCAGACCTGTTCACTGTCCTCTCTGAAGGGCAGTTTGCCCAGGACAGATGCTGCTTTGCCACACCCCACCTCTGCACAGATGACCTGGGCCGTGGGGAAGGTGAAGTTCCCATCAGATACTGGAATCCACTCTCCTCCAGAATTCACTTCCACTCGCCCAGAGCAGGGTCCATGTCCTCCAACCAGATGCACAAATCCTAAAGGAGAGAAAAGAAAAAAAAAAAAAAAAAAAAAAAAAAAGAGTTTCTTGGGTTGAAATTGAGAGCTACATATCACAGGCAATACTGTGAAATCTTTTCTTTTTCTGGGTTTTGGGTGTGGGGAGTGGGTTCAACATTTGGTGTCAGAAAGGGAATTCCATGAATAAGTGTCTGAAGTCAATTTTAGAAGGAGGAATTTATAAGGTCTGTTCTGAATGAATGACTCAAGAAATGAATGTATATACAAACACACACCCACACATATACATATACACACATGCATATGTGTGTGTCTAAGAAATGAATATATGCATGTGTGTAAATGTGCATGTGTGCATATATTTTCTTCCAGTTGAACACATTATCCTTTGTATTGAAAAGGTCTCCATGTCTTTGTCTACAAATCTGTCTGTGTCAGTCTACCTCCTTTTTTGGTAGGGTCTGTATTTATCCATTGTATGTGAACAGAAGTGGAAAAATTAGGCTTAATTTTTCACTATTTTATTTCCCCAAACTTTCAGTTCACAGATAATGATTTCAACTAAGTTAACATTTGTTAAAGAGTGAGAAACTCAATATATAAAAAAATTAACACTTTATATTTATTTCTTATTGAGGGATATAAAAAGAGCCCATGAAATAGTGTGAGACTGAGATGGAAAGTAGGTTATTTTAACTAAAATAATCACAGTTTCTTACATCGAACTTCCCATTACTAGATAGAAAGACAATTTAGAAGAAAGATCAGATGTTATCAAGAGATTTCAGCATGCTTATTTGCCTTTATGTTTTGTTTTGAGAGATTATTATTCTGTCAGTAATGAGTTTAAAGAAGCCATTAGACATCTATTGAAGCTGATCAGGAAGCCATTTCAGGTATGGGTTCGGACCTGTGACCAGACATCTGGTTATGGATATGGAATTGTAATATGATAGCAAGTTTATGTAATACAGAAGTTTAGCATGGACCCATTCTCAAGAGAATGTAATGTTCATTAATTTTTTCCAAGAAGACCATGAAAATGAAATGAACATCAAAAGCATTAGTCTACCTTATTGAAATTGCTAGTTTAAGCCAGGTGTGGTGGCTCACGCCTGTAATCCCAGTGTCTCAGGAGGCTGAAGCAGGAAGATCTCGAGTTCAAAGCCAGCCTCAGCAATAGCAAGGCACTAAGCAATGTAGTGAGACACTGTCTCTAAATAAAATACAAAACAGGCTGTTGATGTGACTCAGTGGTTGAGTGTCTCTGAATTCCATTCCCCAAAACTGCCACCACCCCAAAAGGTGCTATTTAAACATTATCATTAGAATATTCTGTTTTTCTCTGAAACTGGTATTAACATGAAGTGTGGATTCCCTAAGTGTTACTACAAGGCCATTTCAATTTATATCATTATAAAAGAGGAGTGATGACAAGATATCTCACTCAGAAAGTCACAATGAAAATACAAATATTTCAAACTCAGTAAGTAATCTTTAGGATGTTATGACTATAAAGAGTATGAGAGCAACAGGGGCATCATAAAACTCAGCCATCAATATTGCTGCCCATGGGCAGGAACAATAATGACCAGTCACCAGAACAGAAACCCTGACTGTAGGCTGTGCCTGTGGGTCAGCCAGGTCTCCTTCCCTGTGGACTCAGGTTTCCCCTCAGTTCTAGCTCCACACTAGGGGTCAACACCAGCACCACCAGTGAGGGCCACCAGTTGTGCCTCATGGATCATAGCTCTGGCTTCATTAGAGACACAAGCTTGTCTGCACTGGCACTATTTCCTTTTTTTTTTTTTTTTTTTTTTTTTTTTTTTTCTCATTGTTTATGGTACATTTCTAGCTCCCAAGAGTTAGAATATCTCACTTTAGATGGAATAACATTACATCCAAGTTCTGTCTGAGAGAATCCACTGGGATATCTGATTATAGTCCCCTGAAGTTTAAATATCATGAGGGTATGTTTGTCTTAGGCACTGAATTCTATTGCAATAACAAACTTTTGCAAGAAACTTGTATAATTTCCACTGATGAAAATCTGAAGCATCTTGGGTGAAGAAATAGATCATGCTGTGCAGGTTTCATCTTCTTCACTCTTCTACTCTTCACAGGCAAAAGAAGTCTAATCCAGCTATAGCCTGAGAGGTCCAAGAGTCAAATTCATACAGTATATGTACTCTGAGCATCAACTGAGTCTTTCATTTTGCTGAACAGAGTATCCAGAAGTGTTGTTGCAAACTCAGCAATACTTTTATCTATCTTAAAAACACATTGAGGATTTAGTATGTTCAGGCATTGCATTATGAAATCACATACATCCAAATTGCTTGAAATACTTTTTTTTTTAAAGATATGATTTAGAAATAGAGCCAGCTATCATCCACACAGGGATGATCTTCACTTGCTATCTCAGGGGTTGAATTACTCTGTTGGACTTAATGAAATATAAACAAAACAAAGTGTGTCTTCAGATGATAGGTATGCATTGTTCTATAAACCCAGATCACCTGATTGCAGAGGTGGATATTACTATGGTTTATACAGTCTGTCAGTTACATAGACATTTCTTACATGATAGTGATTTTAAAATCATAATTATTTTTATTTGCAAAAACATATTCTGCTTTTGATGTCAGTGGTCTAAAGGAATGTGGAGAAAACAAAGATTCCCCTTCCTCATCTGCATTACCAAAGTACAGGGGTAAATAATACCACCATTTTAAAATCCATCCTTCTTTATACCTGTCTTAATTATAAAAGAATATATTCTCAATTAAAAGTAAGGTGCCATATTGAACATACACTCAGTCTGCACAACCTACAGTCACAAAATCTCAGAGGTTTGAGTGTTGTGGTTGATTCATCTGGGCCTCTAGTGTGTAGACACATGATTATCAATTATTTGTTGAGAGTAGCTTTTCTTAAATCATGAGAAATTGAATATATCATGACTTGGGCATTATTTAAGAGGCCTAAAGTGGTAAAATTGACCTGAAATGTCTGTTTTTCATGGTCACTTGAAAGAATTGGCATGCATCTCTCCCTCAGTTGTAAACAGCATTTGTATTGGATGCTTTTTCTTTGAGTTTTGGGGCCATATTATGAAGAAAATCTACTACCTGATGCTTTTATTGAGACATAAAAATTTAATATAATATTCAATGTTGGGGCTCTTGGGATTCTTATAACAAATGGTTCTGCCCCATTTATCTCTCTCACCTGTGAGGTTGTCATCTTCAGGTTAGATTTCTTTGTGTATGAGGTATGCAAGTTCAACTCAGTCTCTGAACAATGACAGTAAACTGAATTCTAAAAATGGTGGTATATGTATATATGATGGATAAAATGATATGTTCAGTCTTCAGTCTGAATTAATTACACAAATACAAAATTAAGTAAAGGAGAACATAACAAAGCAAAACCACAAATTAAAGAAATCAACAGAAATAGGTTTGATGCATGAAGCTAGCAGAAAAAATGAGCTTCTAGAGGGAGAGTGTGAGGAACAGGGACCTGATGCTTACAATTCATTCCCCACACAGCCACAGTCCTTCCCAATCCCTGCTTCTCTCCCTTTTCTTTTGCTCTTCAGCAAGACTTTCCTTACACAACTGAGGGTGTGGACCCTGGTGTGCTGGTAGATTCACAAGAGGGTAAATCAAGGGCAAATATTGTAACTGACTGTACCTGTGTTATCAGTCCCCCACTATGAGCAGGGAGAAGGGAATAGCATGAATGAGTGCGTCAAGTAGACCCAGTGATGATCATGAGGACTGGCTGCCCAAAGGAAGAGATGCTTATATTTTAACAGTGTTAGAATATTAGGGACAGGTTTTAAAAAATAAAACTAGATCTGTACTTCTACAGTGTAAATTTTGTACAGGTCTAATGTTTAGATGTCAAAGAGTCATAACACATTGAGAAAAAATATATGCTTTTTAGAAAATATCAGAGTAGATAATAGAGAAGACCCATCCTAGGGCTTTTCTATGAACATAAACTTTTCAGTATGTCCTCTAACATGGTCCAACTTTTTCAAATTGACTAAAGTCCTTCAATCATATGGTAGAACATAAATCACTTCATTGGTTTAGAATTTGGTAAGGAATTGTTATTACTGATGATGATTTTTTTAAAAAGAGAATTTCCCTACTTCACAGCTGTGGAGGATGGAAGTGGGGACTGAGAGTGTCAGCAGGGTTGCCTCCTCTCAAGACGGTAGGAGGGGATTCTTCCTCACCCTTACTTCTGCTGGCCATGACAGTCCTCGGTGTGCCTTGGCTCAGAGATGCATTGCTTTAGTTGAGCTTCTGGGCTCCCCTGTCCCTCTTCCCTGTGTCTGTCTCTGTCTCTCCCCACTTCTAAGGACACCAGTCAGGTTGGGTTAAGAGGATCAGTGAGAAGCTTTAGAAAATGACTGAAAAATTCAATGCAAACAGCAGGATGAAAATGTCCCACTTTCTTTCTGCTATAGTAACTAGCTCTTCTTCAAAATATGTGATGCTTCAGTGAAGATTTTTGAATTTCCTTCTCTGAGACAGCACACTTAGAGGACAGAGGCACATCCCAGTCTGACCAACTGCTCTTGGAACAGTAAGTTGATAGGAGGAGGCACACTTGCCTTAGTCCACTGAGACTAAGCAGTTACTGACAACAATGATATAAAAGAAAAAGCAAAAAGCATGGGATCTTTTGTTTTCCCCCAAAAGTTGTCTATTTTTGCAGTCATGACAATTACTGGGTATTAGATAAGGCATGGTAAGGCATTTCAAAAATGGGAGAAAAATTTTGACCACATTCACTTCAGATAGAGCATTAATCTCCAGGATATATAAAGAACTGAAAAACTCAACACCAAAAAAATCAGATAACCCAGTCAATAAAAGACTAAGGAACTGAACACACTCACAAAAATGAAAAACCATTAATCAACAAATATGTGAAAAAATGGTCCTCATCTGTAGCAATTAGAGAAATGCAAATAAAAAGTACTCTAAGATACCATCTCACGTCAGTCAGAATGACAATTATCAAGAGTACAAGTGATGATAAATGTTGGCAAGGATGTGGGGAAAAAGGTCCACTCATACATTGCTGGTGGGACTGCAAATTGGTGAGACCATTATGGAAAGCAGTATGCAGATACCTCAGAAAACTTGGAATGGATCTACCATTTGACCCGGCTATCCCACTGCTTGTTTAATACCCAAAGGATTTAAAATCAGTTACTATAGTGATGCAGTCACATTGACATTTATAGCAGCTCAATTTGCAATGGTCAAACTATGGAACCAATCTAGATGCCCTTCAACAGATGAATGAATAATGAAAATGTGGTATAGGCACACAATGGAATATTACTCAGCCTTAAAGAAGAAGGAAAACATGGCATATGGAGATAAATGGATGGAGCTGGAGATTATCATGGTAAGCAAAATAAGGAAATCCCAAAAAACCAAAGACTGAATGTTTTGTCTGATATGCAGATGCTAATTCATAGAAAGGGGAGTCAGGGAAAAATAGAGGTACTTTGGATTAGGCGGAGGTAAGTGATAGGAGAGGAGGGGAAGGGGAGTAGAAAGGATAAAAGAATGAATCAGACATTATTACCTTATGTACATATATGATTACATGACCAATGTGATTCTACATCATGTACAACCAGAATGATAAGTTATACTCCATTTATGTATGATATGTCAAAATGCATTCTACTGTCATGTATAACTAATTTGAACAAATAAAAAAACTGCACAAACACAAAGACTGGTATTCTGAGTGAAATGGGTAGTTTTAATAATGTAATAATTCCTTAGGAATTATCAAGTGGGTTAAATAGATTTGGGGTTCACCACAATCAATCAATATGTTTGCTGGAAATATTATCAATATTTTTATCTGTGTCTTGTGCATTCTATATTTTTACAGCAGATCATAAAGTAACATTTCTCCACATGAGGGCTGTGGCAGAGCCCCACTGACTTGAGCTCCTCCCCAACTTGTGCCTGAGTCATCTGAGGAGAGGGGGTGAATTTTCAGGGTGAAGATGGGGTGACACTGAAAGTTACTCTCTAACTCCTTGTCCTTTTAAAGGAAAGTGGTCTTCTTAATCTGACATGAAAAGTGTCTAGACATTTTTAAGCAGGAGGAAGAGCAGAGGAACAAGAATTTTACCAAGGGCCACTGAGTGCAGAATTGACATACTCAACCAAAGGACCAACACAGCAAAAATTAAAAGTACTAATACCTTAAAGTTTGACATCTACATTTTGCACACTAGGGAGTAGATTCTTCTTTGTGTCATAAATCAGAATAGATAGTGACATTCTTACTTCACTCCAAAAGGAGGAATTACCCAGGCCCACACTAACCAAACAAAATGGTTCTTTTCTGTGGCCTGAGGGATTTGGGAGATTGCAAGTAAAAAGGACTGAGCGTGCCAAGTGTGTGTTCAGCACATGATAGCACATGGACTTGTTTGGTGACTTTTAAGGTAGAGACAGACAGAAGGGCAGTTTGCAGGCAAGGTCTGGATGTTGGTTGATTTCTGTATAAGTAAATAAAGTACTATGTTATTTATCCTAAATCCACTCTCGGTCTCAGTTTCCCTTCTTATAACTTTCTGACTGAATTCTCCAACATCTTAAAGACCTCTTCATAGTGGCCATTTTCATGGCTAAGTATAAAGATCCATAATGGTAAAAGCTATTAGAAGTGTTAAATATGTTAACAGGTGTTAGAAAATCATAATAGTGAAGATGCTCAAGTGCTGTGTCCTTATGTTGTGACCTAGAGACACAATTTGGGTGGAGTAAATGAATCACCTGAGGTTAGAGATATGGTGGCATCCAGACCTGTCCTCTGTGTCCTCATTCATGCCTCTCAGTGACAGCTCCTCAGCCCAGTTGATGACAGAATCTCTCCTCTCCCTTGAGCCCACATGTTCCATTCTCCTTGGTGCCTCACCTCTACTCTTCTTCAAAGAGGTGAACTCCACCTTCCAAAATGGGTCCATTTGCAAAACCACTTCAGTGTAGTCCCTTTAGGATTGGTAGTGGCCTGGACTTAGGAAAATACTCTTTCTATGTTGTGCTGACACCTGGCAGATCCCCAATTTGCCACATTCCAGATTTTACCCTGGGTTCTTTCAGCTTGGGGAAGTGTCTTCTCAACTCCTCTCACTATTAGAACTTTTAGGCTCAAATTTATCCAGCTAAACAATAGGGGTAGAATTACCAGGTTGATTTTCAACAGCTTTCATCAAGATCCCACTTGCATTTCTTCCACTAAGACCTAGATTGCTTCCTTCTTCTTGCCTGTAGCTGGGACTCATCTGCATTCAACCAACTCATAGAGACTTTGACCATAAACCTCATTTCTATATCTACCTGTCTACTCATCCATCATTCCACAATCCTACTCTTCTCTTTAGGCCACAGAAGTGTGTCACCTGAGTAGATGTGAATTTCTGCATCAAGTGTGATATTTGGCTAGCCAGAGGGCCACATAGGTCCCAATATTTTCCTTGAAGACCAAATTTTCCTGGTACTCTTGGGCTTCCCAGTTGCCTGTGAAAACCAAAGGTGGCAGCATGACCTTTCCTTCAACGCACAGCAGGGGACAAGGAGAGTGGTCAACAGAGACCCAGACACAGACAAATAACACTTGATGGGAAAAGGATAAAAATGTGCAGAGTGGTCTTCAGAGAAGACACCATCTAAACTTTCTATCCAGGTCTGATATAGGAGAGAGGTATTTGAAGGTCATATTTAGAGTCTGCTTCTGTGTTTTCTTATTCACAATATTAACATATTTCTAGAATTTGTCATATTCCAGAAATGTTTTTAGGTGTTGGGTATATTTCAAGGAAATAGTGTTCTCATCTTGGTGGAGCTTTACATCTATTGGGAAGGGGGAAAACACATTTGAAGTCATTTGAAAAGTTTGAAAAGTTTCTGAGAGACCTGGATGGAAAAAGAAAGAAAATTTTCATCTGAAGAAACCTAAGGACTCACATGAATCATTCTCACTAAATTAAAAATTGCAGGATGGCAATGACCAAGAATACAAGTAACACTATATGTTGCCGAAGATATGGGGCAAAAGGAATTCTCATACAGTGTTGGTGGGATTGCCAATTGGTGCAAGTCCTCTGAAAAGCAATGTGAAGATTCCTCAAAATTTTGGAATGCAGCTACCTTTTGACCCAGTTATCCCACTCCTCAGCACACATCCACAGGATTTTAAATCAGCATACTACAGAGATACAACCACACCAATGTTTACAGCAGCACAATTCACAACAACAAAGCTATGAAACCAACCTAGACATCCGTCAACAAATAAATAAAGAAATTATATATATATATACACACACACACACACACACACACACAGTGGAATAGTACTCAGTTATAAAGAAGAATGACTTTATGACATTTGTCAATAAGAGACATTTGTCAGTAATTTGGAGACTTTCATGATAACAGAAATAAGCCAATATCCTCTCCCCCAAATAAACAATGGTTTCATGGATATGTGGAAGCTAAACCACAAATAAAGGGAGGGACATGAAGAATAGAATTTAAGTAGATTAGACAAAGGGGAACAAAAGGAAAGGAGGGGGCATAGGAATAGGAATGACAGTCAAATAAATCTAACATATTTTTCGTATGTACACATATGAAAATACCTAAGTGAATCCCACAATCAAGAATGGGGTCCTTATTAGAATAAGATATATTCCATGCTTGTATAATTCCATCAAAATGGATTCTACTGCCATGTATAATTAAGAAGAACCAATAAAAATATATAAAAATTGCAGTCAGATATATCCTTGTCTGATTGTTTGCTACATAGATACATTTCTTCTTTGGTCAAGTTTCAAGTTTCTTAAAAAAGTGTCATCCATTGGACCTATTCTTCCCCCATTCTGACCTTCTCAATATCTAACTCAGAGTCACTCTTGCAACTCATTTTTGTGTGTGTACGTGCAGCAAGGGTGTACAGAATCCACACAAATGTACACAGATTTCCCCACCCTAAACCCACCGTCTTAAGTGCTGCTCAGATAATCCTCATGAGCTCTTTGTCAACCTTTTTTGCTTCCCCCAGGTACTATAAGCTTCCTCAATCTTCTTCAAAAAATTCCATTTCCTCTTGTTTCCATTGTTATCAAATTTACCTTGCAATGCACTTCTCCTGTATCATTGAATCCATGAGATATAAACTATACGATCTTTTTCCCTAATTCATGTCACCTGTAACATTTTTCCTTTTTTCATTTCAATTAAATTTATTTTAACTGGTACTTAAAAAAACATAAAGATTGTACATATTAATGGGGGAAATTGATGCATTGATGCATATATACATTGTGTTATCTTTTTCTCCTCAAAAACTTTTCATTTATTTTTGGCAAAAACTTCTGATATGTTTTCTTCTGACTTTTTAAAATGTAGTTCATTATTGATTTCTATAGTGACCCTACTGTGCAATTTTGCACCAGAACTTCTTGCTCCTATAGAAGTAAAACCTATTTTTCATTGATTAGTCTGTCACGATTGAGTCCTATCTATTATACTCTCCAATCATGGTAACTACAATTCCACTCTCAACTTCTCAAAGGTCAGTTCTTTCAGATTGGACATATGAGTGAGATTATAAGGTGCTTGTCTTTCTTTGTCTGACTTCTTCTACTTAACCTAATAATCTCCAGGTCCATGCATGCTGTAGAAAATGAAAGGATCCCATTTCTTTTTATGAAAAAAGAATGTATAAATACACTTCATTTCATTTATCCATTTATTAGCTAATGGACACTTAGTATTTCCATTTTGTAGCTATTATGAATTGTAATGACATAAACATGGGAGTACAGATGGCTCTTCCTTATACAGATTTCCTTTCCTTTGGATATACGATCAGTCATCCAATTGCTGTATCATATGGTGACTTTTTTTTTTTTTTTTGAGCAGGATATCTGATAATAACTTTGAACCTCTTTTATTTCTAAAGGATAGATTTGCTGGGTTCAGTATTCTTGATTGGCAGGTTTTTCTTCACATCTATGAAAATCTCATGGCACTCAGTTCTGGCCTATATGTTTACCATTGAGAAGTCTGTCATTAGGTGAACTGGGACATCCTTATGTGTTATTTCTTTTTTTTTTTTTTTTTTTTTCTGTTGATGCCTGAAAGTCTTCATCTTTCATCTTTGAGAGCTGTATTATAATATATAGAGATAAAAACCTGAGGCTTCCAGTCACAACCGCCCAACTAACTTTTCACCCTCAAACAGAGACTTAGCTGTCTCCATATTGTGCTGCCTGGCTTCAAGGAGGAATGAGGTGGATCGTCCTGTGGTCACCAGTGCTGCAGTGCTATACCACACCCTGAAGACACAGCCTGCCAAGGCAACAGAGGACTGAGGAGGGACCAAGCCCCTCAATGCTCTGAGCTGCCTACTGCTGAGGTGGACTCAAGATCCAAGACTCCTTGTAACCAGCCACAGGTGATGCAGGCTCTTCTTGAGTCTGTCCCACCAGCACACAGGTCTTGCTCTATTATCTCTGTTCTACATTTGAGGCCTATAATTCCTGCTCAGTGCTGTGCATAATCATGGTGGACCTGGCACTGAGCTGTAAGACAAAGTCCTGTGCCTGCTCTGTTCCCCTGATCGTTAGAGAGTGTTGGTTTCCCCTCTTCTGCTAGAGATTGGACAAGTGGTGGTACAGAAAGTATCTTTGCTGCCCAACTAAACACAATTCCGTGGTCTCAGTCTGAGGTTACTGGCATAGGAATAGAGTTGTTGGGCTCTGCCAAGCACCAGGTTTCCCTGTGGCACACCTCGTCCTGGGTTTCAAGTCTAAGTTCTGGGCTTAATTCACTTTCCCTTGTCCAAGAAGGATGCATCTCTCTTCATGCTGGGCTGCTTGAGGTTGGGGAAAGGGGAACTCTTATCTTCCTTCCTCTTTTTTTTTTTTTTTTATTATTGTATACAAATGGGATACATGTTGTTTCTCTAATTGTACATGGAATCAAGGTATACCATTTGTGTAATCATAAATTAACATAGGGCAATGATGTTTGATTCATTTTTTCCCTTCCCCCCACCCCTCCCACCCCTCTTTTCCCTCTATACAGTCCTTCTTTCCTTCATTCTTACCACACTCCTTATCCCTAACCCTAAACCTAACCCTAACCCTAATGCTAACCCCTCCCACCCCCCATTATATGTCCTCATCCGCTTATCAGCGAGATCATTTGTCCTTTAGTTTTTTGAGATTGGCTTATCTCACTTAGCATGATATTCTCCAATTTCATCCATTTGCCTGCAAATGCCATAATTTTATCATTCTTCATTGCGGAGTAATATTCCATTGTATATATATGCCACAGTTTCTTTATCCATTCATCAACTGAAGGGCATCTAGGTTGGTTCCACAATCTGGCTATGGTGAATTGAGCAGCAATGAACATTGATGTGGCTGTATCTCTGTAGTATGCTGATTTTAAGTCCTTTGGGTATAGGCCAAGGAGTGGGATAGCTGGGTCAAATGGTAGTTCCATTCCAAGCTTTCTGAAGAATCTCCATACTGCTTTCCAGAGTGGCTGCACTAATTTGCAACCCCACCAGCAATGTATGAGTGTTCCTTTTTCCCCACATCCTTGCCAACACCTATTGTTGCTTGTGTTCTTGATAATCACCATTCTAATTGGGTTCCTTCCTCTTTCAATGTGTCTGTTCTTTATCATAGTACAAGCAGGCACTCACCAGGTTCATTGTCTCTTAACAGGTCAGTCTGGTGTGTGAATACTGTTAATGTGGTGTATTTGTGGGGGATAACTGAATAACCACCTTGATCTGAGTTTTAAACTACATAATTTCTTACTATAATAAATATGCATTAATATTTATGGCTTCCAAATTGATCTGCCAGCACAGGTCTAAGTTCATCTTGCTAGCATGAGTTTTTACAGATGTTGCTTTGAAAAAGAAATGTATCTGGAAGAATAAGAAACCTCAAATACCCAATGCGATCCTGAGCAGGAATAGTGAAGCAGGAGGTATCACAATACTAGACCTTAAATTATACTACAGAGCAATAGTAACAAAAATAGCATGGTATTGGCACCAAGATAGACAGGCAGACCAATGGTACAGAATAGAAAACACAGAGACAAACATGCATAAATACAGTTATCTCATACTAGACAAAGGAACCAAAAACATACAATGGAGAAAATATAGCCTCAACAAATGGTGCTGGGAAAACTGGAAATCCATATGTAGTAAAATGAAATTAAACCTCTATCTCTCACCCTGCACAAAACTCAACTCAAAAATGAGTCAAGGACTTAGGAATTAGACCAGAGACTCTGCACCAAATACAAGAAAAAGTTGACCTGAATCGTCATCATGTAGGCTTAGGACCAGACTTCCTTAACAAAACTCCCAAAGCTCAAGAATCAAAGTAAGAATCAATGAATGGGATGGATTCAAACAAAAAGCTTTTTCTCAGCAAAGGATACAATCAATAATGTGTAAAGAGAGTCTACAGAGTAGGAGAAAATCTTTTCCAGATGCACTTCAGATACAGCACTAATCTCCAAAATTTATAAAGAACTTAAAAAACTTTACACCAAAAATACAAAGAACCTAATCAATAAATGGGCCAAGGAACTGGATCAACACTTTACAGAAGAAGAAATATGGGTGATTAATAAATATATGAAAATGTGTTCAACACCTCTAGTACTTAGAGAAATGCAAATTAAAACAACTCTAAGATTTCATCTTACTCCAATTAGAATGACTATTATTAAGAACACAAGCAATAATAGGTGTTGACATGGATGTGGGGAAAAAGGTACACTTGTACATTGCTGGTGGAGTTGCAAATTGGTGCAGTCACTCTGGAAAGCAAGCAGTATGGAGATTCCTCAAAAAACTTGGAATGGAACCACCTTTTGACCCAGTTTATAACTAAAGGACTTAAAATTATCATTTTTCAGTAATGCAGCCAAATCAATGTTTATAGTAGCTCAATTCACAATAGCTAGATAGTGGAACCAACCTAGACTCCCTTCAACAGATGAATGGATAAAGAATCTGTGATATATACACAATGGAATATTACTCAACCATGAGGAAAAATCAAATTATGGCATTTGCAGGTAAATGGATGGAATTGGAGAATATTATGCTAAGTGAAATAAGCCAAGCCCTAAAAACAAACACTGAATGTTTTCTCTGAAAAGTGGATGATGATACATAATGGGGGTAAGGGGATAGGGAGTAAGAGAAGAATGGAAGAACTTTAGATTATGTAGAGGGAAATGAGAGGGAGG
Organism: Sciurus carolinensis; assembly: GCF_902686445.1. Lineage (NCBI taxonomy): Eukaryota > Metazoa > Chordata > Mammalia > Rodentia > Sciuridae > Sciurus > Sciurus carolinensis. The sequence goes on from NC_062216.1 coordinate 74,098,166, forward strand.
AGGGTGCAGGGGTATGAAAGATTGTGGAATGAGACAGAAATCATTTCCCAATGCACATGTATGATTATATGAATGGTATGAATCTACATCGTGTACAACCATAGAAATTAAAAGTTGTAACCCATTTGTATACAATGAACCAAAATGCAGTCTGTAAAAATAAAAAAAAAAGATGTAGTTCACTATGAAGAATTCAGGGTTCTCTAAGTTTATGTCATCAAGAAGTTTATTTTTTTGGAAAGTGTCAAACAAAAAAAATTATGGAGCTGTTTTTCATGTTATATGTCTTTCAAATTAAATCCATACCAAAAAAAAATACACAAATGCCATAAAATTTTCAATATATCCGGCCTATGTCCACAAATAAAATTTGTTATTTCCTTAAAAAAACTGAAATGCCAGGAAAAAATTTTAAGGAATAAAATCTGTAAGGATACAATATAAGTTCGTAACACTAGTAACATATGGGAATTAATGATGAAGGAATTTTATTATTAATTTTTTTCTGTGTTTTATTTACCTTCAGTAAACCTGGTTTCCTTTTAGATAAAAACATAACAAAAGTTTTTAATTTAAAAAGGGATACTTGATGACATCTATCTTTTCTAATTCATGTGTAAATTTTCAGAATGAGTTTATAAATAACAATGCTAATAGACTTGATAAAAATTTAAATACCTGTACCATAAAATACAAGTTCAAATGATGAGGAAAAAAAAAGAAATGTAGAGAGAGAATCTACTGTATTAATGATGGAAGGAAAACCTGTGATTCAGAGCATTTCACTCACAGTTCTCTGGCCATTCCTGCCAAAGAACTAAGAATTCTGATGTCTGAACCTGGAAAGGAGATTTGCAACTTTGTAGAAATTCTCAGATTCCCCTGTGATATGTTTAATTCCACCCCCTGTGCACATACAGCTACTAAACCAGTGCAAAAGTATGTGGCTATGCACATAAAAACACTAAATTCAACCGAAAAAGGCAAGCGTCATTCTTGTCTGTTTTTGAAAAGGGTTGCAAAAGGAGTGAAGTAATTCAAATTTCCTATAAATACTATAAATTCTTGTCTGTCTTTTGAAAATGGTTGCAAAAGGTGTGAAGTAATTCAAATTTCCTATAAATACTAAATTATAGAAACAAAATTATAAGGATCAATTTTATGTGGAATGATCTTACAAAAAAACCTGTCTTGTCCAATGAGACTACTGAGAAAGAAAAGGACAGTGTTTGAGACATACAAGAAGGAAATAAATTAATCCCATCATCTGCAGTTACTTTGAGCACTCAGATTCTATGAAAGGACCTTTCAACTTTCTCTGGCTCATTCATCTCCTGTTACCCCAGGGATCAGGCATTCAGTTCTTTCAAACTTTTCATTCTTCAACCCAGGGGATAATGCAGTATCCATACCTGAGCAGATGACACCTGCGTCCCAGTAGTGATTACAGTTATGCTGTCCCCAGCCCAGAGAACGGCACTTCCACACTTGGTCTTCCTTTCCTGTGCATTTCAGCTCGTCCAACCAAATGGGTCCTGATCCCATCCCAAACTGTGCACAGCAAACGGCATTAAGGGCCACTCCACAGCCCAGCTGTCTGCACACCACATGGACCTCCCTCAGGTCCCACCTGTGATGACAGACAGTTCCCCAGGAATGCTGGTGAAGGATCTCCACTCTGCCTGCACAGCGACTGTCCCCGTCCACCAGGCGGAGCTGTGGGGTCTCTGAGGAGAAAGAATCATGTCAGTGGTTTTATTTACAGAGTGAGTTTTCTTATCCCATGGTGCTCCCTCCCCCCAGTTGAGCATGCAATTTCAGAGTGCAGAACTTTCTGGGTAAGATGTGGAGTCACTAAACTAGGGCAGTAACTCAGTCTCTATTCCTACCAAAACAAGTGGAAAAATAATTGCATTTAAAAAAACCATAAAATGGAATTAAACTCAACATAATCTAGTTAGTGATGTGAGGTAGGAATTACTAGTAGTTCCTACCAGAGTTGATCCTGTTTTTGTTAGAGTTCTGCAAGGGAGGTGACAAGACAATTCTAGAAAGGTCAGGTTTTCTACCTTGAGTACTTAAAAGCGTCTTTTTCTGAATGATTTCTAAAAGTCTAAATGTAATGGGCCAACATCTGTGTTGATTTTGTATAAAGCACACACACTTGAGTGCCAATGGCCTATTAGATGATAGCCATGAATCCAGAGGAAATCATAACCATAATTTTTGGTCATTAAGACTGAAAAATGAATGAACCATGGTTTGCCTCGAAACATTTCACTAATGACTCTAGGCTTCAGAATTCAGATCGGATATGTCATGTCAAAACTTGACCCACTTTAGGGAGATTGAGTAACCTCCCCAAAAAGGTGATGCTCAACTCTACTAGGAATCATAGAATGTTACTCCCCTGCCCCAAATAAATTGAATCTGTGCTTAGACTTCCTTTAAGGAGTTTTAATTATTCAAAAATAGGAGTTTTTGGAGAAGAGTAAATAGCAAAAAGAAAGTATCTTTGTTATGACCCTATGAGTGAAAAGAGAAGGGGAAAAAGGGAAACTATATTCTGAGAAGAGAAAGAAAGGAACTTTGGGAACTAATTAAGAAGTTGTGAGGAATCTAAATGACAGGGAGAAGCAGAAAGGCAGCCCAGAGAAAAGTATATGCAGTTTAAAACTTGAACTCCAGCTGTCTCGGTAAGGGAGGCAACCTGCAAACATAAGGGAGGCTGGAGAGCTCAGACTACCCATGTGGTGTCAGCAGACAGCAGTCTTACCTGTGGGAGAAACACATGGTTCTTACAAGCTATAGATCAAGTTCAGGGAATTGTTCTGAGGGGGACTCCTCCTGCACAAGGGAGCTTTAGGGAACAAATTCATCACAGTGTTCAGCAAGCTCTGAGCTCTCTTAAGAAGTCACCATTGTTAGGGATTAAACTGCTCTGGGGTTTAGATAATACAGAGTAATCACAATTTGAGGTTCCTCGGTCACCCACCAGAGTGACTGGGTGGATGAAATTAGTCTCAGACAGGGAGAGTGTCTGTCACTAACAAGCTGAGAGGCTTGAGTGGCAGGGAATGATCTGGAGGTCTCATTGCTAAGTGGTCCCAGCCTTTGTGAAGAAGAGCAATTCCAGTCGCATGTGATTGCACATAGGGACCAGGTCTGAGAGTTCAGAGAGAAGGTCTGGCAATTCACAGAATTCCCATGTTACCTCTCCTTTGTGGAACTCAGTGGTTTGATTGCTTACACCATTTTCCACAGACATTTCAGGGATTCACCATGACTGGGACATTTGGATTGCCTCCATGAACAACTAGAGGCCTTTGGAGCAAGTGTATGTCTACCAGTAGTTTGGTCCACAAACGCTGAAGGAAGAGTTGGTGAGATCTTGACTTTTGTTGTGCCTCCATGTTTACAAAGGAACTCCTCCAGTGTGATTGTGGCCTGTCTTGTTAACATTCCCTTAATCTCCTTGGCAGGAAATAAGTGGGGGAATGGTGCAGTCAACGTATTGCTCCCAATCCCAGCCCAGTTTGTGGAAAGAGAGAGGAACTACAATTGGTTTCCTTTGCTGCCTACTAACCTTCATATATCTGGTGATTCAAATGTTAGATGACCTGGAAAGAGTGATTTCCAAAGAAAACACTGCAGCTGGGAGTAATTTTCATGACATTTAAAAAATTTTATATCTTATATTTTTTATTCAATTACTTTAAAATTTTTAAATGGATATTTTTCTTTTCTTTTCTTTTTTCTTTCTCATCTCTCCCCTCCCCACCCTTTCTTTTTTATGGTGTTGGAGATTGAACCCAGGGCCTCAACAACGCCAGGGGAGCACTCCACCACTGAGTCACTCAACACCCCCCATTTTTTTGTTTGTTTGTTTCTTCCTCCCTTTGCATTTTCCACCTGCAATCTTCTGTTTGAATTAATTTTTCTTTCATTTATTTTTGACATTTTAGTTCATTCTATATTTTCTCTTCCCCTTATCTATTGTTACTGTTATTTTAGTTGTTGTTGAGTGTAATTGATTTCTACAGCTGGTTTATTTTTATGTTGCTACTGCTGCTGGTGATCAAGCCAAGAACCTCCAACGTGTTGTGTGTGTGCTTTGACAATTGGTTATACATTCAGCAAGTTGAGAAAAGTTGCACCTTACTGTAACCATGACCTGGCCCTGATCAAGCCTCCGTGGATATTTCAACTCAATAAAAAGGGAAAAGTCCACAGGTGATACCCCAAGTAGGCATAATTCCTGCTCCTGGACATTCTCCAGTTTAGGAACACCAGAGAAAAATTATTTAATTGTGCAAAAAATATCTTGGACTTCAGCACAGGTTGCTGCCATAACTCCTCAGACCAAACATTGAAGTAAATATTAGAAGAGTAAGCAAAGAGCAGTTGCCCTATAGACTATATCTGCCACAACTTGCCTCAACTACCAGAAGAATCCCATTCATGTAAAACCTACAGAAAAAGAATGCCCCTTATGTTCTGATGCATGGAGTATCAAAACCCACAATTACCAGCCAAGGAAGTCACAGAGAAATGACCGACAAAGTCCTAGGAATTACTGTCAACACTAAAGAGGACACCTACATCCCAGGGCATATCATGAAGAGAAGAGTAAATACTAAGAAGACCCTCATATTTTTGGCATTTTAATGAACTATAATATAATGAAAATGGAAATCAACAGCAAAAGAAACTACATAAAAAACTACATATTGAACAATACACTTTTGAATGAACAATAGGACATCAAAAATATCAGAGCCTGAATTTAAAAAGTTCCTAGAATCAAAACTGGAAACACAAAATATCAGAACTTGAGGGATATAGTGAAAGCAGTATGAAAAGATAGTTTTTAACTCTAAATGAGTATATTAAAAATAGATCTTAAATAAATAACCTAATATTCCACATCAAGGTCCTAGAAAAACAAGACCAAATGAAATCTAAATTGGATACAAGGAAAGAAATAATAAAGATCAGAACAGAAATACATGAGTAAAACAAAACAGGAACAATACAAAGAATCAATGAAACAGTTTGTTCTTTAAAAAGATAAATAAAATTGGCATAGCCTTAGAAAAATTAGCCAAAAGAAAGAGTGGGAAAACTCAAGCATATATAATTAGAGATGGAAAAGGTGATATTGAAACAGACAGCAGACAGCACTGACATTCAGATGATCCCTAGAAAATATTTTGAAAAGCAATGTTCCAAATAATTGAGAAATGTACAAGTAAGCAAATTCCTAAACACATACATCCTACCAAAATTGAGTCATTATGATACAGAAAATCTAAATAGATCAATAAAGAGCAATGAGATTAAAGGAAAATTTACTTCCCATCAATTCCTTAAGAACAGATTTAAAAATTGGGAGGACTGCTACTCAGTAAGGTTGATAAGTATGGGTACTCACCAACTAAACAGCACAAGAAACCCTAGAGACACAGAGTCTAAAACTTCGAACATAATATAAGAAATAATATGTCAGAGAAGCACCAACTTGACTGGTAGTGGCTGCAGCCATGACTGCGGAGGGGAGTCTGAAACACAGGCAGAGAGAGAGGAAACCATGGTGGTTTAAAAAAAAATTTAAAAATTGTCCTGGGGAAACCTGTGGAATAAAGAAGGAGGCTAATCTTAATGGACCCAGAGTCAGTGGGGGAAGTGGTTGAGTGAAAACCAAGCGAAATCACCCCAACCATGGGCAGGTAGTTTGGTGGGAACTGAAGTCACTGGCACATGGGAACCTTTTGTAAGTACTCTGAAGCAGTGAGCAGGGATAAAAGATCAGAACTCAAAAAGGAAGATTGCCAGAGAACCCAGAGGTTGCTATTATGATACCCAGAGTGTTCCTGAAACAGAGTGACTGAAATAGGTGGGAAGAAAATTGTGCCTGGAACATACAGGCTCCAGAAATCAAGGAGAGAAAGCTCTCTTTATTGCTGGTGCCCCATAAGAGCTATAGGGAGCATGCTAATAACAGCCACACAGCAGCATCTGGACAGAAGGGCTGTTACTCAGTAACTCATATTCACAGTGGTGAATGTGAAACCTATGGAAGTTTAGTCCTTATACCCTAGAAATGACATATTTTTGAGGTCCCTGAGAACGAGACATCCAGTAGAGACCAGCATCTCCCCATCAACAGAGCGTATGGATCAAATCTCAAATACCCACTGGCAGAGTTCCAAAGTTCAGCCAAGACTAAACTCCAACTACAGGAACTTCCAGTTTAGAACCGTACCACACCCTTTACAGGAATACAGTTTATCAGCACTCCCAAGTCCATCCCACCCTACAATGGAAGATAGGAAGCTGAGATCTACTACTCCCACTCTTGGCTCCTAGCCACATGACTGGCAGCTAGGTGAGGAACACAAGGACATTAGACTTATCAGCCTCCAGCCCTTGACCCAATGGGTGCAGAGCTCTAAAATAAATAGTTCTGATGAAAATCCATCCCTGCAAATTGTTATGAAAATCTCAGTGAAAATAAGCCTTTTTTTTATTGTAAACAAATGGGATACATGTTGTTTCTCTGTTTGTACATGGCATAAAGGCATACCATTTGTGTAATCATAAATTTACATAAGGTAATGTTGTTTGATTCATTCTGTTATTTTTTCCCTTCCTCCCCACCCCTCCCACCCCTCTTTTCCCTCTATACAGTCCTTCCTTCCTCCATTCTTGCCCCCCTCCCTAACCATAACTCTAACCCTAACACTAACCCCTCCCACCCCCCATTATGTGTCATCATCCACTTATTAGCAATATCATTCGTCCTTTGGTTTTTAGAGATTGGCTTATCTCACTTAGCATGATGTTCTCCAATTTCATCCATTTGCCTGCAAATGACATAATTTTATCATTCTTTATGGCTGAGTAATATTCCATTGTATGCATATACCACAGTTTCTTTATCCATTCATCAATTGAAGGGCATCTAGATTGGTTCCACAATCTGGCTATTGTGAATTGAGCAGCTATGAACATTGATGTGGCTGTATCTCTGTAATATGCTGATTTTAAGTCCCTTGGGTATAGACCAAGGAGAGGGATAGCTGGGTCAAATGGTGGTTCCATTCCAAGATTTCTAAGGAATCTCCACACTGCTTTCCAGAGTGGCTGCACTAATTTGCAGCCCCACCAGCAACGTATGAGTGTACCTTTCTCCCCACATCCTCGCCAACACCTGATGTTCTTGTATTCTTGATTATCACCATTCTAATTGGGGTGAGATGGAATCTTAGGGTGGTTTTGATTTGCATTTCTCTTATTACTAGAGATGTTGAACATTTTTCCATATGTTTGTTGATTGCTTGTAGATCTTCTTCCATGAAGTGTCTATTCATTTCCTTTGCCCATTTGACAACTGGATTATTGCATTCTTGGTGTAGAGCTTTTTGAGTCCTTTATAGATTCTGGAGATTAGTGCTCTATCTGATGTATGATTGGCAAAGATTTTCTCCCACTCTTAGGCTCTTTCTTCGCACTGCTCATAGTTTCCTTTGCTGAGAGAAAGCTTTTTAGTTTGAATCTATCCCAGTTATTGATTCTTGCTTTTATTTCTTGTGCTATGGGAGTCCTGTTGAGGAACTCTGGTCCTAAGCCAACATGTTGAAGCTCTAACCTAATTTTCTTCTATAAGATGCAAGGTCTCTGGTCTGATTCCGAGGTCCTTAATCCATTTTGAGTTTAGTTTCATGCATGGTGAGAGATATGGGTTTAGTTTCATTCTGTTGCATATGGATTCCCAATTCTCCCAGCACCATTTGTTGAAGAGACTATCTTTTCTCCATTGCATATTTTTGGCCCCTTTGTCTAGTATGAGAAAATTGTATTTATTTGGGTTTGTGTCCATGTCCTCTATTCTGTACCATTGATCCACCTTTCTATTTTGGTACCAATACCATGCCGTTTTTGTTACTATTGCTTTGTAGTAGAGTTGAAGATCGGGTATTGCGATACCCACTGCTTCACTCTTTCTACTAAGGATTGCTTTAGCTATTCTGGGTTTTTTATTCTTCCAGATGAATTTCATAATTGCTTGCTCTATTTCTGTAAGGTACATCATTGGGATTTTAATTGGAATTGCATTGAATCTGTATAGCACTTTTGGTAGTATGGCCATTTTGACAATATTAATTCTTCCTATCCAAGAACATGGGAGATCTTTCCATCTTCTAATGCTTTCTTTAATTTCTTTCTTTAGTGTTCTGTAGTTCTCATTGTAGAGGTCTTTCACCTCTTTTGAGAGATTGATTCCCAAGTATTTTATTTTTTTCAATGCTATTGTGAATGGGGTAGTTTTCCTAGTTGCTCTTTCTGAAGATTCATCACTTATATATAAAAATGCCTTAGATTTATGTGCATTGATTTTATATCCTGCTACTTTACTGAATTCACTTATGAGATCTAAAAGTTTTCTGGTGGAATTTCCTGGTTCCTTTAAGTATATAATCATATCATCAGCAGGGATAGTTTGAGTTCTTCTTTTCCTATTCGTATCCCTTTAATTTCTTTGGTCTGTCTAATTGCTCTGGCTAGAGTTTCAAGGACGATATTGAAAAGAAGTGGTGAAAGAGGGCATCCCTGCCTTGTTCCAGTTTTTAGGGGGAATGCTTTCAGTTTGTCACCATTTAGAATGATATTAGCCATGGGCTTAGCATAGATGGCCTTTACAATATTAAGAAATGTTCCCACTATCCCTATTTTTTCTAGTGTTTTGAGCATGAAGGGGTGCTGTATTTTATCAAATGCTTCTTCTGCATCTATCGAAATAATCATGTGATTCTTGACTTTAAGTCTATTGATATGGTGAATTGCATTTATTGATTTCCTGATGTTGAACCAACCTTGCATCCCTGGGATGAAACCCACTTGATCATGGTGCACTATATTTTTCATACATTTTTGTAGGCGATTTGCTAAAATTTTGTTGAGAATTTTTGTGTCGATGATCAGTGAGGATATTGGTCTGAAATTTTCTTTCCTCGATGTGTCTCTGTCTGGTTTAGATATCAGGGTGATATTGGCTTCATAGAATGAGTTTGGGAGAGTTCCCTCCTCTTCTATTTCATGGAATACTTTGAGAAGTATTGGAATGAGCTCTTCTTTAAAGGTTTTGTAGAACTCGACTGAGAACCCATCTGGTCCTGGACTTTTCTTTGTTGGTAGGCTTTTGATGACTTCTTCTATTACTTGAAATTGGTCTATTTAAATTGTATATGTCCTCCTCGTTCAGGTTAGGCAATTCATATGTCTCTAGAAACCTGTTGATGTCTTCGAAACTTTCTATTTTTTTGGAGTATAGATTTTCAAAATAGCTTCTAATTATGTTTTGTATTTCAGTCGAGTCTGTTGTGATATTTCCTTGTTCATTCTGAATTTTAGTGATTTGGGTTTTCTCTCGTCTTCTCTTTGTTAGTGTGGCTAAAGGTTTATCAATTTTGTTTATTTTTCGAAGAACCAACTATTTATTTTGTCAATTTTTTGTATTGTTTCTTTTGTTTCAATTTCGTTGATTTCAGCTCTGAGTTTAACTATTTCCTGTCTTCTACTACTTTTGGTGTTGGTCTGTTCTTCTTTTTCTAGGGCTTTGAGCTGTAGTGTCAGGTCGTTTATTTGTTGAGTTTTACTTCTTTTAGTGAATGCGCTCCATGAAATAAATTTTCCTCTAAGTACTGCTTTCATAGTGTCCCAGAGATTTTGATATGATGTTTCTTTGTTCTCATTTACCTCTAAGAATTTTTTAGTTTCCTTCCTAATATCTTCTGTTATCCATTCATCATATATAGCATATTGTTTAATCTCCAGGTGTTGGAATAGTTTCTGTTTTTACTCTTTCATTTATTTCTAACTTCAATCCATTATGATCTGATAGAATACAAGGTAGTGTCTCTATCTTCTTGTATTTGCTAACAGTAGCTTTGTGGCATAATATATGGTCTATTTTAGAGAAGGATCCATGTGCTGCTGAGAAGAAAGTGTATTCGCTCTTGGTTGGATGGTATATTCTATAAATGTCTGTTAAGTCTAAATTATTGATTGTGTTATTGAGATCTATGGTTTCTTTGTTCAATTTTTGTTTGGAAGATCTGTCCAGTGGGGAGAGAGGCATGTTAAAATCACCTAGTATTATTGTGTTATGGTCTATTTGGTTTCTAAAATTGAGAAGGATTTGTTTGACATACATGGATGAGCCACTGTTTGGGGCATAGATGTTTATGATTGTTATATCTTGCTGATTTATGCTTCCCTTAAGCAGTATGAAATGTCCTTCTTTATCCCTTCTGACTAACTTTGGCTTGAAGTCCACATTATCTGAAATGAGGATGGATACTCCAGCTTTTTTGCTGAGTCCATGTGCACAGTATGTTTTTCCCATCCTTTCACCTTTAGTCTATGGGTATCTCTTTCTATGAGGTGAGTCTCTTGCAGGCAACATATTGTTGCATCTTTCTTTTTAATGCAATCTGCCAGTCTATGTCTTTTGATTGATGAATCCAGGCCATTAACATTCAGGGTTATTATTGAGATATGATTTGTATTCCCAGTCATTTTGTTCATTTTTTTAATTTTATTTATTTATTTATTTTTGACACAACTTGGTTCCTCCTTTACTTGACAGTTCCTTTAGGATAATTCCTCCCTTTGCTGATTTGCTTCTTTGTTTTTTATCTCTTCCTCATGGAATATTTTGCTGAGAATGTTCTGTAATGCTGGCTTTCTTTTTGTAAATTCTTTTAGCTTTTGTTTATCATGGAATGATTTTATTTCATCATCGAATTTGAAGGTAAGTTTTGCTGGGTATAAGATTCTTGGTTGGCATCCATTTTCTTTCAGAGCTTGAAAAATGTTGTTCCAGGCCCTTCTAGCTTTTAGAGTCTGGATTGAAAAATCTGCTGATATCCGTATTGGTTTCTCCCTGAATGTAATTTGTTTCTTTTCTCTCACAGCCTTTAAAATTTTGTCTTTATTTTGTATGTTGGGTATTTTCATTATAATGTGCCTTGGTGTGGGTCTGTTGTAATTTTGTGTATTTGGATCCTGTAAGCCTCTTGAACTTGATTTTCCATTTCATTCTTCAGATTAGGGAAATTTTCTGGTATTATTTCATTGAATAGATTTTTCATTCCTTTGGTTTGTTTCTCTAAGCCATCCTCAATCCCAATAAATCTCTAATTTGACCTTTTCATGATATCCCATAGTTCTTGGAGATTCTGTTCATGATTTCTTACCATCTTCTCTGTTTGTTCAAGTTTGTTTTCAAGGTTAAATATTTTGTCTTCAATATCTGAGGTTCTGTCTTCCAGGTGTTCTATCCTATTGGTTATGCTTTCTATGGAGTTCTTAATTTGGTTTATTGTTTCCTTCATTTCAAGGATTTCTGTTTGGTTTTTTTTCAATATCTCTAACTCTTTATTGAAATGATCTTTTGCTTCCTGTATTTACTCTTTTAACTGTCGATTGGTGTGATCATTCAAAGCCTGCATTTGCCCTTTCATCGCATTGTTTGCTTCCCTGATCATTTTAATTATGTACATTCTGAACTCCCTTTCTGTCATTTCTTCTGCCATGCTGTTGTTGAATTTTATTGATGTAACATCTAGATTTTTGGGGGACATTTTCTTCCCTTGTTTTCTCATATTGTTCAGGAATCAGTGGGTCATTAAAATATTGCAGATTTTCTCTATTGACTTATAATGTCCCTGAAGATTGCTAGTATATCCCCTCTTATCCTTCAGTAGCCTGAAGTCTTAGAGGAAGTTGATTATGCGGTGCTCCACAAGGAAGCTGCCTCTCTAGGGTTGGTGACCCTCAGGTGGGGTATATTCCCTGATAGTGGGCAGAGGTACCTCCACTTGTTGACCAATGGTCATCCAAAGGGGAACTAGGCTGCGGGCTGAGGCAAGGCCTGTTTGTGCCTGTGTCTCTGGTTTTACTGTCCTTGTGGGAAAACACCACCTGGCGGGGAAGACTCACCCGATGGGGAGGACTTGCTGGTCAGTTCCCCTCCTAGAGGTTCCCCTCAATCTACAACTACCGCCTGGGCTGGGCTGTCTTCCTCTGCAACGTTCCCAGGGGCCCAGACCTAGCTCCTGGGCCTGGGAGCCTCACCCTTCGCAGACAAATCTCCTTAGGCTGCTTCTCCTCAGAGAATCTGCCTGAGTCCTGGAAACTTCACTCAGCCCCCAGGCGTGTCTCTCTGCGGCTCTTCCACCAAGAAGCTGCCTCGGTCCTGGGACCCTGCTCTGCACCTATTCACCTGGGTATTTGGCCCCTCCTGTGAGCCGCCACCCGGAGCCCCGTATAATAACTCCGAGACCCAGAGACCCGCCACACACCTCTTCCTCCGGACAGCTGTCCGGTGTTTCGACGCAGTCACTAGGAGTCCAAGCAACTCACTTCACGTCTCCTCCTCCCTCCAACTGCCCGTAGCCCTAGGCAGTCACTCCGAGTCCAAGTGACCCACCCTGTTCCTCCTCCTCCTCGGGGTATCCCCCGGGTGTTCAGGAGCGGTGGCTTAGAGACCAAGCGACCCACTGTGCTCCTCCTCCAGGCAGGCCACCGGTGTTCAGGAGGGGTCGCTTTGAGTCCAAACAACTCACCACTCGCCTCCTCCTCTGGCAACTGCCTGTAGCTCTGATGTAGTCACTCCTAGACCAAGCGACCCGCCGGGCTTCTCCTCTTCCTCCGGGCAACCCTCGGTCTAGTGTTCAGAAGGGATCGCTCTGAGTCCAAACACCTTGCCACGCAGCTCCTCCTCAGGTAGCCGCCCGGAGCCCCAGTGGTTGCTCCAAGTCCAAGCGCTGTGCTGAGCAGCCACCTCTACGATGTTCCCAGTGGTCTGTGTTTACTGCTGTAGTAGGGGGAGGGGCGTCTCGCCGGGCAACTGTACTTCACAAAGTTCCCTGCATTCCAGGGCTACCACCCCATCTCGGACGCCTCCCCAACAGGAGAGACTCACCCGGCGGCTTTGAGTTGGTCCCAAGTCTCTCACTGTCTCCTCTTTTGAATCCTGCATCCTGGAGCAACATGAAATGCAGCCGCCCTCTAGTCCGCCATCTTGAAACCTCCAAAAATAAGCCTTTTATTTCTCTTTTAAAATTATTTAAAATCATTTTTCTGTTACTCTCACTTTTTAAAAATTTTCACTTTTAAAAAATTTTGCAAATATAATTTTATTATTTTTTACTTTTTTCCATTCTGTGAAATGTGTATTTGTGTGTGTGTGTATGTGTGTGTTTGTGAGTCCTAACTGTGTAAATTGGTTCAAAAATATATAAATATTTATATAACTTTACATTCATTTTAATTGTTTTCTTCTTAACCTATTTATGATCTACTCTTGATTTGACTTAGGTGGAGTATAATTATACAAATGAATGGGTTTGAGTTGTTTTGATCTGATATTTGTTTTTGTCCCTCTGCTTGCTACTTCTTAATTCTCTTCACTCACTAATAGCCAAATATTACTATTCCCTCTCTCTCTCTCTCTTTTTTTTTATTATTTAACTTTTTATTCTTCCTTTTTTACTGGTGACATCTGCTACCTATCACTGTTTACCTTTTTAAAATGTTTCAAACTTTCCTTTGCTTTACTACCCTATTTTCTCCTCACTTATGAAACTATAATCCCACTATGTAGTATAACTATGTAGTTTATGTAATTCCTACTCCATTCATGTTATTACTGTCATTAAACAGTGAATGACATTGTTGACACCTGCCGCTTACTGCCTAATCTTATGTCACAGTTTTCTATTGTTGCTACCAATGTTAAATGCTGAACCTGCCATTCTTACATAGGTGACCATTAGTGTTAACAGATGTCAGAGTAGTCACCAGCCATTTATTTTAAGGCTGTACATTTGTTGCTATCTTTAGCACTATTCCTTGCTCTCCCTTTTCTCTAAGAGGAGCTGGAAAGTAAACGGGAAACTTCAGGTTCACAGAATAGACTATAGGGCTGAGCAATAATCAAAACTCATCAAATTAACAGCAAATCTTATCCCCAACACACTATAGTTCAATCTAAGCTTCAACAATACTTCAACAAATAGAATTGGGGAGACAAAAATTCCAAAACAATTACAGTTCCCAAGAGGGAACAATGAGTGTCACCTCAGGTCCCAGACCTCTACTCATATATAAAAAATGGAGAGAAGACCCAAAACAAAAAAAGGTAACGGTAACTATACATGAAAAGACATGCCTATAAAAGAATAAGAATAATACATCTTAACTTATGCACAAGGCTAAAACCACTGAAAACATGAGGAAACAGGCAAATAAATCTCTCCTCAAAATTCACAGTGTCCCCCCAAACGATGTCACAGACATAGAAGTAGATGAAATTCCAGAAAATACTGTAAAAATCTGATTATTAAAATGTTCAGTGAACTAAAAGAAGATCTAAGGTATGAATTAAGAGCATAAATACAGGAGATGAAAGACCATTTTAATAAAGAAAAAAGATATTGAAAATAAAACAATCAGAACTCTTGGAAATGAAAGAACAATGAATCAAATAAAAATACTTTAAAATATCACCAACAGATTAGATTTCACAGAAAATGGAACTTCAGATTTGGAAGATAGCACTTCAGGCTTTGAAGATGGAGTATATGAACTTAAATATTCGGTGTGCAGAAAATAAAAAAGACTATCATCTGAATAAACAAGAAATGTGGGAGAGAATTAAGAGAACAAACCTGAAAGTCACTGAGATAGAGGAGGTACAGGCTAGAGGCATTCTGAATATTTTCAATGAGGGAATCGCAAAAAAATTTCCCATAACAGATGTGAAGTAGACATCCACATATAGAAGACATATAGGACCCAAATAGACAAGCTCAAAACAGACCCTCTCCAAGATACATCATAATCAAAATGTCTAGATATAGAAATGAGGGAAAGAATATTAAATGCTGCAAGAGAAAAGTCAGATCACATTTAGAGGCAAACCAGCTAGACTCACTTCTAAATTCTCAATTGAAACCCTAAAATAGAGGAGGGGCAGGAATGAGATATTTCAAACTCTAAAAGAAAACAATTGCCAGCCATGATTGCTATTTTTAGCAAAGATCAATTTCAAAATCAATTGGGAAATAAAAACTTTCCATGACAAGAATAAACTAGAATTCATGACCAATAAGGCAGCACTAAAAAGAATTCCCAAAGGGAAACTGCATACAGAGGAACCCCAAAACAAACCCAAAAGCTCCCCAAAGATTCTCAACAAAAGCAACCAACTAAATGAAAATCAAGACAGATTTAAATATGGTTAAACAAGTCAAAATGGCAGGAAACCACAAACACATATTCATAATAACACTGAATGTAAATGGGTTCTATTCCCCCAATTAAAATAAAGAAATTAGATGAATGGATTAAAAAACATGGTCCACATATATGCTGTTTACAAGACTCATCATAGGTAAAGACACCCACAAGTTGAGGTAAAATGATGGAAAATATTTCTTATAAATGGAGTTCAAAATCAAGCAGCAATAATTATTGCACTGGGATAAGAGGGATTCTTTTTTTTTAACATTTCTTTTTTTGTTGTTGTTGTAAACAAATGGGATACATTTTGATTCTCTGTACATGGAGTAAAGGCATACCATTTGTGTAATCATAGATTTACACAGGACAATGTTGTTTAATTCATTCTGCCATTTTTTCACCTTCCCCCCCACCCCACCCATCCCTCTTTTCCCACCATACAGTCCTTCCTTCCTCCATTCTTGCCCCCCTCCCTAATCCTAACCCTAAATCTAATCCTAACCCTAACGCTAACCCCTCCCGCCCCCCATTATATGTCATCATCCGCTTATCAGCAAGATCATTCGTCCTTTGGTTTTTTGAGATTGGCTTAATCTCACTTAGCATGATATTCTCCAATTTCATCCAGTTGCCTGCAAATGACATAATTTTATCATTCTTTATGGCGGAGTAATATTCCATTGTATATGTATGCCACAGTTTCTTTATCCATTCATCAATTCAGATATATGAAAAAATGTTCAACATTTCTAGTAATAAGAGAAATGCAAACCAAAACTACCCTAAGATTCCATCTCACCCCAATTAGAATGGCTATTATCAAGAACACAAGCAACAGTAGGTGTTGGCGAGGATGTGGGGAAAAAGGTACACTCATACATTGCTGGTGAGGTTGCAAATTAGTGCAACCACTCTGGAAAGCAGTATGGAGATTCCTCAGAAAGCTTGGAATGATAAGAGGGATTCTAAAAGAATGTGGTAAGGAGGGAAATGGAAAGGGGAAGCTGGCCGCATCAGATTTTAAAAGTATTAAAAAGAATTAAGTTTTTATGAAAGTGGATTGCAGGCAGAATATAAATATAGACTAAAAATACATATACATTTAGGAAGTTAGTATTTAAAACTTAACACCTTAAGTCACTAGGACATATATATTTCTATATAGTTGATATTTAAGAATTGGTTTTAAAAACAATAGTATGTGATCACTACTTTTTATAGTGCTCTAAAATAAATTTTTCAGTGGTTAAACAAATACACATAATCATTCATAATGCATAGAGATAAAACATATATATATATATATATAATATCCAATTATTATAAAGAAAATGCATTTGTGTACTTTCCTAATAACCTAAGAAATTCAGCATGTCATCTAACATCACTCCACATTTTCATATTGACTAAAGTCCTTCGTTTCTGTGATATAACAGAAATCTTTTCACTGGCTAATGATTTAGCAAGACCATTTTTTTATTTGACTTGAAAAATGAAATTTTATATCTCACAGAAACACGAGATAATCAACGTATAAAATGAAAAGATTTAATTCCACTCACAATTTTAGAAGTTTCACTTAGTGTTTTGTTGACCCAATTGTTTTGGGTGACATAGCATCTCATGGCAGAAGAAAAGGGCACAACAAATTTCTCATCCTCGTGGCCTGGAAGAGAGTGTTAAGAGGAGGCCAAGATTCTACAATCTCTATCAAGAGCAGCCCCCTAATGACTTAGTGGCTTCCTACTAGTCCCCAACTCCTAAGGGCTCTATCACCTCCCAACAGAGCCATGTTGGAGATGAAGCCTTTACCATAAAGTCCTTTTGGGACTCTTTAAAGATCCAAACTGTAGCAGCCATTGCATTTTTTGAAAGGTCTATGAAGTAGCAATTTTACCAATGATTATTGTGTTTAGAATTAACATACTTAATGTACTTCTATGAAAATACTGTAGAACCAAGATAGTGAATATTAAAAGAAACAAAATCCACAAATTTTGAAATCTATCTTGCACCATAGAGAATTATACTCAGTGTTTTGTATCATAAATTAGAAAAAAAGAAAAGAGACTTGTCAATGCTTCAGTCAAAGAAGAAAGCACCCACGTTCAGACCATGCAAAATATGACTCTTAGTGGCCTAGGGGACTTGGAATATTGGGCCTATAAATGACAGGAGATATGTGTTTGGCACAGGACAGCAAAAGATGTCTTTGGTGGTTACTTGTGTAGTGACAGAAAGATGCTTGGTTCACCGTCAGGTTGTGGGGCTGTTTTATTTCTAAGCAAAGAAAGTACTATGTCCCTTTGATTTTGTAGCATAAAACCACTCCCAGTTTCACTTTTGCTTCAAAGAACCATCTTTTAGTGTATTACATCTCCAATATTCTAAAAGTCTTCTGATAACAACTTCTTTCAGTGCTAAGATTAAAGATCATTAAGCTGTAAATAATAATGAGGATTGTAAAGCAGTATTTCCTTATTTCTTGGTAGAGATGGAGGATACTGTGTAGGTTCAGTGATTTCTACAAAGTTACAAATTAAGGGAATATGGTTGGAATCCTGACCTATCCTCTTACATCCTTGTTTTTTTTTTCTTCCCAATGACAGTTTACTGCACATTTCCTCCTTCTTGGCTCAATGTTAGTTATATATCACATGTAAATCTTACTGGTGCATCTCTTGTACTCTCCTCTCGAACTGATGTCCTCCAATTCTTATACTTAACCCACTCGCAAAAAAGACATCAGCCTGAGTCATAAGAGAATCTCATGGGCCAGACGAGGAAATTGCTCCTCTGTACCTATGCCTGAGCCTGGGAGATCTTCAATTTTCCACATTTTGGCTCTGTATAGGGCTCTTTTGGCCATAGGAAATGTCTTTCCATACCCCTTCTCATGACTGAGCATTAGGACTCAATTTTACCCAGGTAAACTGGAGAGCGAGGATGACAAGGCTGTTTTTCAACATGTTTTATCAAGGTGATACCATTATTATTTTTTCCGTGTAAGGTTGCCTTCTTCTTCCAACCCATAGCTGTGACTTATCTGCATTCAACCAACTCTCAGGGCCCATGACAATATCCTCACTTCTATCTATGCAATAGTTTTAATGATATTTCTTTACAGGACCCTTTATTCCAACAAACTAACCTGCTTAATACCTCAAACTTGAGTAACTCATACAACTCGTTCTTCTCTTTTCCTAAAACTAGTCATGCAGAATTCACACAAAAATACACTGGAAACTCTCCAAATTACAACGGGTCTTCAGTACTGCTCAGAGATCCTTAGGTGCTCTTATCAGCTTTCATTGCCAAACTCTGGTAATAAACATCTTATACCTCCAAAATTCTACTTGTATTCACCCTCCCATTCTTATCAAATAATCCCAAATGCATTTCTATCACCAAATTTAGCAGGTAGAAACTATGTCATCTTTTACCAAAATACATGCACAATGACATTTTATTGAACCCCACATTAACTTGCCAACATATGACTGAGTTTCCCTTCCAATTTAAGTTTATAAAGATGTGTTGAAAAAAATATGGATAGAATCAATGATAGTACAGATGAAAGGAGAATCCACAACTCAGAGCTTTTCATATGTAGTTCTCTCATCTGTCTCACCAAAAGCTATGTATTCTTTTCTCTGAATTTGCAAAAGACTTTGTAATAATCTATACTTTCCTCTATGATTTGTTTAGTGATCCTCTGTGCCTAATACCTACTAGCCTAGTACAAAACAGTGTCTCAGGCTATACATATGGAAACACTTCAACTGAGAAAAGTTCAACCTCATTCTAATCCTGCCTTCTGACAGGCTCACTGTCTCTAAGGGAATATATGTTTTGATTTTCAGATGTTTTGAATTATAAGCAATTTAAAAAAAGAAATTAAAAGTTTAATTTTATTTAATATGATATTAAATTAAATTTTATTTTCAAGACAGACAACTAGAGAAGGAAAAACGAGTTGAAACTCATGCAAAGAAAGTAAGTAAAGCTCATCACAATCAGAAACTGAGCAGTCTTGGTTTATAAGATAGATCTCTGAGTCCTTTCTAGCCCATTCACCTCTATTTCCACAGAAATCAGAACCTTCTTTTCTAGAACTTTTCAATCTCCAGACACTGGACAATACAATGGCAGTACCTGAGCAGAAGACTCCTACAATATCCTACCTGCTGTTGTGGTTCTGCTGCTCCCAGCCCCAGGAAGGGCACTTCCACAAGTGGGACTCATCTCCTGTGCAGTTCAGGTTATTCGGCCAAAAGCACCTTGATCCATGCCTGAAGTGCTTAGGATGGAGGGTCACTCCACAACCCAGATGTCTGCACACCACGTGGAAATTGCTCATGTCCCAGTTGTCATCACAGATTCTTCCCCAGGAACCCTGGTGAAGGATCTCCACTCTCCCGACACAGTGAACATTCCCATTGACCAGGCGGAGCTGCAGGTTTTCTGAGAGAGGATCATGTCATTGCATGCTTTTATACAGGGAATGAGAAGGGTTTTTTCTGGACTTTTGGGACCTTATCAACTTAGTACTTGACAGCACTCTACTGCATAACCTGCTGGTTCAGACACTGAATCATTGCACCAGGGCAGCACCTGGGTCTGGTTTCCTACCAAAATGATAATTATCAGAGGATTAATAGGCTTGAATGACAAGATATAGAACCAAATAGAAAATAGTCTAGTCAGTAGTCTCAAGTTATTACGTGTGTCCTATTAGGGTTCACCTTGTTTTTGAATTTTACAATATGATGTACAAAAGAATACTGGAAATGTCAGAATTCCTTCCCTGAGTAGTTGACATTGACCATTTAAAATTGCATTATTTGTGTTTGGTTTGGATTATTGAATTGTTAAAGCTCTTTTTTTATTATGAGAGTTCTTACATATTCTAGATGCATTTTCAATCAAATTCATAGATTTGATCAACTCATATATTCTATCAAATTTTTATGTATTCTAGATATGATTGCTTACTAAATACTATGACTCGTAAATATTTTGTTATATTCTGTGGATTGTCTTTTCACTTTCTTGATGAAGACACTTGAAGTACAAGTAAATGTTTTCCTTTAGTTGCTTGTAGTTTGGAGTCACAGGTAAGAAGGCCATGCCTAACTAAAAGCCACAAAGATTTATTCTTATGTTTTCTTCTAAGAGGATTATATTTTTAGCTTTAATCTAGAACTTTTAATCATATTAAATACATTTTTGTACATGATGATAGATAAAGTCCAGCTTCATATATGATTTTTTCATGTGAATGTTCAGTTGCCCAAGAACCATTTATTGAAGAGACTCTTCTCATTGATTAGTCTTGGGAACAATTTTGAATATCAGTTCACCATAAGTATAAAGATTTATTTAAGAATTCACTTTTTATTACATTGATATACATGTCTATCTTATGCCTGTACCATATTGTTTTTATTACTGTAACTTTGTAGTTAGCATTGAAATTCTTTTGAATATTTCATGGTCCTTCTATTGCATATGAATTTTAGAATCAGATGATCGATTTCTTCAAAAAAGTCAGCCAGAATTTTGATAAAGACTTGGTGGATTCAACAATTGAGTTGTAATGTCATCTTAATCATGTCATTTCTAATCCATAAAAGTGGGATGCTGTGCTGACGATATAGCCCATCTCAAAGAGTGCTTGCCTTGCATGTGCAAGGCCCAGGTTCAAATCCCAAGCACTGTGGGATTGTAGAAAAGTCAGATGCTTCTGTGTATAACTTGGATAGCTTTCACAGTGTTATATATGATTTATAGGGTATAAGTTTCTCATACTTTTGCTAAGTTTTTATTAAGTATTTTGCTTAAAGTGCTTTATCTAAAAGATATTCCTTATACAATAAAAGTTATATATATTATATTATATTACTATAATATGGACATATATAATTATTATTATATTATCATACAATATTATTGTGGCAATATTTCCAAACTGAATTATGACATAATTTACATACTTTCCAATTGCATATGAACTATTCAAGAAAACTATATTTCAAATTATGAACCAATTCTTGAGAAATTTAAAAGGATTAATGTAATATAGAATAAATTATCTCTATTCAGATTAATTTAAATTAAAAATCAATAACAAAAGGGTATCTGGAAAATCCCCATGTATTTGAAAGTTAAATAATTCACTTTTAATCAAATGTAAGTTACTTAATAAACAAGGAAACATTTTGAACTGAATTATAATGAATGTGTAGCATATAAATATTTGTTAGGTGCATCTAAAGGATTGCATAGAGGGACACTTAAAGTCACAAGTGTTTACATTGGAAAAAATGTTTAAAACCACTGATAGAACCTTGAAAATCGGAAGCTAGAATAAGAAGAATAAATCAAATACCAAAGTAATAAGAAAAAAATGAAAAAGTAGGAATTAAAGTAATTACAATATAAAAATAAAGAAAACAATGAAATTGAAAATTGGTTCTTCAGAAATAGCAATGAAACTAAGAAATACCTAGTTGGACTGATCAAGTAAAAAAACAGAGAAGACACAAATTATTAGCATCATAAAGAGAGGACATCACTCTATTTCACACATTTACCAACAGGATGATAAGAAAATCTTGTAATCCATTCTATGCTAATCTATTAGACAATTTAAATGAACAAATACATTTGTAGAAAGACATAATTTTCCAAAACTAGGACAAGAAGGAACAAAAAAAAAAAAAATCAGTACCAACAAGGTGGATCAAAATGATACAAAGACTTTCTAATGATTGTCTCCCCACAGACACATCAATTTGATTAGATATTCATGCACCAAACTACTTTCACAAGAGTTAAGGAAGCCAGGAAAAAGAATATATTGCCTGGTTGTAGTATAATAATAAGAAAGGATATATTGAATAAGGCAGGAAGGAAAGAGTTTCTCAGACTCAGAGAAAATTTGCAACATGTTTAGTTAGCCTCTGTGCACACATTATGCATGTATGTTAAAATCACACTGAAGCACATTCATATGCATAATTAATATATTAATAAAATTGTCTTAAAATACAGGTTAGAAAGACTGAAATAAGTACTTAATTCTTCAGTATTCAGGTGATGTAACACACCATCAAGAATCAAGAACTTCCCTGGAAGCCTGATCTCATCTATAGTCAAAATAAGTGCTAGGAAGTGATCACATACTAACCATTGTGGCCAAAATCTTGGATGGAAAAAAACACCTGTTTTAATGAAATGAAATGAACTTTCAAAATCACAGAGAAATAATTCAATATTCTAACAGAAAATTTACAGAGATGGAAGCAGTTTTAAAAATCAAACAAATCCTTGAGATGAAAAATACACTCAGTGAATTTAAAAACTCAAGAAATGGAAGATACACAAAAAAGAAAGATTTAGTGAACTCAAAGACAGATTATTCGAAAATACACAAATGAAGGAAAAAAAGAAAAAAATAATGAAGAGGAAGCAAGAAAGCTTAAGGGAAATTTGGAACATGATTAAAAGATTAATGATAATCTTTTGTCTTCAATAATCCTTTAAGTTTCTGAAGGCAGCAAAAGAAAATAAATAACATATAGGGGTGTTTTATGATACTTGGAAAGGAAACAACTTACTTTGAACAACCAATGAATTAATGAAGAAATCACAAAGGAAATTCAACTTTTTCTTAAAATAAATCAAAATCCAGATACAGCATACCAAAATGGATGAAACACAGCAAGGTACCAGGATGAAAAATTATATTAATCAATGCCTATATAAAAAACCCAGAACAATCATAAATATGTTATAATTGTGTCTCAAAGGAGTTTAAAAAAATGCATGAACAAGCTAAATCAATAATTAGGAGAAAGAAAGAACAAAGTTAATAAGTCAAGCAGAGACTAAAATACCAACACAACAAGGAGTTGGTCTCTATAAATATTTTAAAAATTGATGGCTAGACTAAAAGAGGGCATGGGGAAAGAAAAAGAGAAAAAGAATAAAAGTCAGAGAATAAAAGACAGACTTACAACTGAAATACAAAAGATCATCAGAGATCATTATAAAAACTATGTGCTAACAAATTTGATAACCTAGAAGAAATGGAAAAATTCCTCAACACATACACCTTATTACCATTGAATCAGGATAAAATAGAATATATGAAGATACCACACAATGAGTAATGAGTTAATTTATTAATAAAAACCCTCCCACTAAAGAGAAGCCCAGGGACATATGACTTCAATACTGAGTTACTCCCAAATGTTTAAAGAAAAACTAATACCCATGCTATTAAAATCATTCCAAAAAACTGTAGAGAGAATTCTTCCAAATTCATTCTCAGAGGTCAGGATTCCCTCATATCAACACCAGTCAAGAACAAAAAAATAGAGGAAAACTACAGGCCCAACACCTTTGATGATTATAGATGTTAAAATCCTCAATGAAATACTAGCAAACCTGATCCAATAGCATATTTGGAAAAAAAATACAATGATTAACTGGGATTTATCCTAAAGATCCAAATATGGTTCATCAAACCCAAGACTGTCCACATGATATAACATATCAACAAAATGAAGGACATAAATCCTATGATAAAATTATATAATAACAGATGCAGAAAAGGCCTTGAATAAAATTCAGGATCTCTTTATGATAAAAATAAATCCTGATTAGGAATAAAAGGAACATGCTTCAACATAATAAAAGGTATTCATAATATGCCAACAGGTAAAATGTTACTGAATGGGAGAACTCAAAATATTTCTCACTAAAAAACTATGATGTCCACTTTCATTACTGTTAGTCAACTTAGAACTGAAATTCTAGCTGGAGCAAATGGGAAAGAGAAAACAATAAAGGGAATCCAAATCAGAAAAGAGGATGTCAAATTGTCACTGTTTGCAGATCACAGCTGTGAAAAATACTTAGGAATAAATTTAACTAGAGAAGTGAAAATTTTCTATAATAAAAACTATACTGATGATATTCTTCACAGATTCACACACACACACACACACACACACACACAAACACACACAAATCTTAAAATGTGCATAGAATAGCAAAAACCTTGAATAGGCAAAGCCATTTGAACCAAAAGGGCAAAACAGAACTCATTACTGTACAACTTCTAAATGTTCTATTAAGCTGCAGTAATCAAAATAGCATGGCATTGTCATAAAAACAGAAACACAGAACAATAGATTAGAATACAAAGCCCACAAGTAAATTCACACACCTGTAGTCAACTAACTTTGGATAAATGTGCTAAGAACTATACATTGGAGGTAGCATGGTCTCTTCAATAAACAGTAATGGGAATACCAAATATCCTCATTCAAAAGAATAAAACTAGATCCTTATCTTTCACCAGATACAAAAATCTCAAAGTGAATTAAAGACTTAAATGCAAGTTATAAAACTAGAAATTACTACAAAAAATAGGAGAATTCTTCAAGACACTGAAAATGGCCAAGAAACTTTTGGACAAGACATTAAAAAAAAAGAAAAAACATTAAAAAACCCAGAAAACAAACAAAAATTGATGCATGAGAGTTACAAAAAAGCTAAAAGTTTTCCACACAACAAATGAAACACTCCACAGAGTGAAGAGAAAATCTACATAATGAAAGAAAATATTTGTAAAATACACATGACAAGGGATAAATATCCAGAACATATTTTTAAAATATCTAAAATGAGATACCAAAGAAACCAAATGACCTGATTAAAAATGTGTGGTATATCCAAACTGATATTTCTCAAAAAACACACAATGGACAACCAGGCATATGAAAAGATGCTCAACATCACTAATCTTCAAGAAAAAGCAAACCAAACTATAATGTGATATTGCCTCACTCTCATAAGAACAGTTATTAACAAAAGTCCAAAAACTAACAAGTGTGAGGATGTGGACAATAGAGAAAATGTAGTACGTTTGTACAATAGAATATTATTTAGCACTAAAAAGTATGAAATCCTGACATTTACAAAAATCATGGATGCAACTGGACTTCCTGGTTTAATGAAACGGGCCAAGTACAGAAGGATGAGTGCCATGTGAGCTTGCTGATATGTGCACCATCAAAAAGTTAATCTCATTAAGTTGCGAGTAGAAAGTGGTTAGAAGAAGCCAGAGAGAGAAGGGGTGGTGGGGGCAAGTGCTGGGGAAAGCAGTTCTGTTGTGCTGTGTGCAGTAGGCTGACTAGATAATGTTAGTGTGCTGTATATTTCAAAAGGCTGGGAGTGTGGATTTTAAAAGTTTCCACCACAGAGAATTATAAATATTTGAGCAGACAGATATGTTTAGCCTGATTTAAGCAAAATGCAATGTATAAATGTAGAACAAATCACATGGTACCCCATAATTATGTATACATTTTGTATTTTTGTATATCTGTTAAAAATCACTATTATACCAATGTATAAACAGATTGAATCATTATTTAAAACCTCCCCAGAAAAACATCTCCAGGTTCAGAAGCCTTCCATGGTGAGTTATACCTCATATTTAAGAAAAGACAATTATATGACTTTTAGGTTTTATTTTGCTTTTAGAAAAGAAATGGAAGCACTTTATAATCTATTTTAGGAGGTCAATTGCTATCATGTCAAAATTGAGGCATTAGAAGAAACTAAATCAACTGCAAAGCAATATTTCTCATGAATATAGACACAAGAATCTTCAGCAAAACACAGCAAGACGCACTTAATAATGCATAAACAGCATAATACACCACGACCAAATGGGGTTTACCAAGGAATGCAATGTTAATTATTTTGAAAAAGCCAATAAAAGTAATTCACCATATGAATAGAATAAGTGAGAGAAAAATGTGTAATTGTGTCAATAGCTGAAGAGAAAACATTTGGCAAAATTCAATATCCCTTTATAATAAAAATTCTTAGGAAAGTAGAAATAAAATGAATCTCATTAAGCTATAACAACATTGGCTCTTAAAAGTTCCATTCTTTGTGTTGGATACCACATATAAGGCAAGAAAAAGAAGTAAAAGGCACATATCTTATAAAATAAGAAAACTGTGGTATTCTCAGATAGTATGATTGTATATGTGAAAATAGGAATCTGCAAAAATCTGCTAGCATTAATAATGCTGTAAGACACAAGGTCAATATAGAAATTAAAAAATCATCTTGTGTAGCAACAAAAATCAGAAAGCTTAATGATTTTTTTAAAAAAGAACTACATTGATGGTACATAAGAGAAGACAAACTCACATAAATACAATTATCTCATATTAGACAAAGGTGCCAGAAATATTTACTGAAGAAAGATAGCCTGTTCAACAAATGGTGCTGGGAAGATTGGAAAGCCACATGTAACAAAATGAAATTAAACCTCTAACTCCTACCCTGCTGGAAATTCAACTCAAAGTGGATCAAAGACCTGGCACTAGAACAGAGACCCTGTGACTGCTAGAATAAAAAGTAGGCACAAATCTGTACCATTTCAGCCTAGAATATGATCTCCTTAACAAGACTCCTAAAGCACAAGAAATGATATTGAGAATCAGTAAGTGGGATGGATTCAAACTAAAACGTTTCTTCTCAGCAAAAGAAACAATCAATAACTTGAAGAGAGAGTCTACAGAGTGGGAGAAAATCTTTACCACATGCACTTCAGATGGAGGACTAATCTCCAGGATACATAAAGAACTCAAAAAACTTAACACCAAAAAAAATAAATTACCCAATCAGTAATTGGGCTAAAGATCTGAACAGACATTTCTCAGAAGAAATATAATCAATCAACAAATCTATGAAAAAATGTTGAACATCTCTAGCAATTAGAGAAATGCAAATCAGAACTAAGATTTCATCTCACTCCAGTCAAAATTATCAAGAATACAAATAACAATAAATATTGGTGAGGATGTGGGGGAAACTGTCCACTCATACATTTCTGGTAGGGATGCAAGTTGGTATATCCACTATGGAAAGAACTATGAGATTGCTAGAAAACTTGGAAATGAACCACCATTTGACCCAGCTATCCCATTCCTTGGTTTATACCCAAAGGACTTAAAATCAGCATATAACAATGACATAGCCACATGGATGTTTATAGCAGCTCAATTCACAATACCTAAACTATGAAACCAAACTAGATATCCTTCAACAGATAAATGGATAAAGAAAATGTGGTTATATGTGAATATATATATATATATGATGGAATATTAGTCTTAAAGAAGAATGAAATTCTGGCATTTCCAGGTAAAAGGACAGAGTTGGAGAATATCATGTTAACTAAAGTAAGCCAATCCCAAAAAACCAAAGGCCGAATGTTTTCTCTGATAGGCATAGTAAGGTGGGCGGGACTAGGGAAGAATAAAGTTATTTTAGATTAGGTAGAGGGGAGTGAAAGGAGGGGAGAGGGGCACAAAGTAGGAAGGATAGTATAATGAAATAGACATTATTACCATATGTACATATATGACTGCATGACTGATGTGATTCTACAACATGTACAATCAGAAAAATGAGAAATTGTATTCTATTTATGTATATCAAAGTGAATAGATATATTTTACTGTCATGGGTAACTAGAACAAACTTTAAAAATTTTTAAAAAGAACTATAGCACAACACTTCATGCTATAAATCTACCATATTAAAACAGTGTAATATTGACCTAAGTATAGATATATGGGTCACTGAAACCTAACAGGAGCCTAGAATCAAACTCACATATTTGCCTCCCTTCCTGAGTGAACAATAAGAATGACCAATGGACACATGAAAGGTACCCCAAACCATTAGTAACTAGTGGAAAACAAGTTAGATCTACAGTGAATTAAACTTATTCACTAGAATTTCTAAAAGAGTAAATGGCAGGTATTAGGATTTGTAGTCATGGGAATGATAGCATTAACTTTAAAAACCTCTAGCAGTTACTTAAAAAAACAATATATATTCTAACAACATGATGTGACAATTTCTATAATACTCCAAAGCAATGTAAAATTATGTGCTCAGGGAGACATAGACATGAATGTTCTGAATGTTTTTATTTATAATAAGAAAACTAGGATGTCACCCATCTGTTCTGTTAACAGGTGAATGGATAAACAAATTGAGATCTACTCATATGATGAAAAGTTAATCTGCAATAAAAGGAATCAAATATCTTAAAATAAATTTTATTGGGTATATTTAATGTATGTAACATGATGTTAAGGTAAATTTTATATATATATATACATATATATATATATGTATATATATACACACAAACATATATATTTACTATGGTGAAGCAAAATATCATAACCAACAAACCACATACATGAATTTTGCTTTTTATTTTTTTGCTCTTTGTCAAGAGCAGCTAAAGTCTATGCTCTTAGCATGAATCCCCCAAATGGCACAATTTTATTATCTACAGTCCTCACACTGCGTGTTATAGCTCTAGACTTGTTCATATTATGTATATGGTCATTTGCATACTCTTACCCACATTTCAACATTCTCCCCATCTTTCCACCTCTAGCAACTATATTGGTCCTTATTTATGTATATTTGATTTTTTGTAGATCCCACACTTAGAGAGATCATGCAATATTTTTCTTTCCATATCTGGCTTATTTCATTTAGCATAATGTCCTTGAGGCTCATCCATGTTGTGACAACTAGCAATACTTCATTCACCCTTTTTTTAGGGCTGAATAATATAAGAAGAAATAAAATATTGACACATGCAACGACAGATGAATCTTAAAACATATCATGTTGAGAAACAGACACTAGTGATACCTATTGTTTAGTTCTACTTATATGAAATTTTACAATAGTAAGTTAGTCTATAATAACAGAAATCTAGTAAGTATTATGTTGAATGTTGGAGCTAACAGAGAGGGGAATATTAGTTGTAAAATGGCATGAAGAAGACTTTTGATAATAGAAATGTTCTATGACTTTCTTGTAGCATTTACAATGTGTCAATTCTACTTAAACTATATGCTTACAATGGACTTAATATATTGTCTTGTAATTGTATCTAATAAATTGATTTGTGAAATTAATCAATTATATGCACACAAAGTAATGCCACTTACAATCACATCAAAATCTTCAAGCATGTAGGAGTAAATCAAAGGATAATAAGCAAGACAATCACTACTGAGGGAAATTAAGAAAATGAAAAATAGGAGACATAAACTCCTGAATTGGAAGATTCAGAGTTACTAAGCTGTTAAAACTATCCCAGACTGATGTAGGGAAGTAGTTAACATCGTTGAACAGAGTCCCAGTAAAAAGTTACATTTTGGAGGGAAACTTATCAAACTTATTTTAAAGAGCATTTGAAAAAGTTAAGAATATCCAAATATTTCTAATGAACAGGAACAAAAGTGAAGACTTATGAGATAATTGTTTGATTATTATAAAGTTACAGTGACTAAGATGGAATGATCTGGGCACAAGAAGAGGCACATAATGTTATCACATAGAATACAGAGCGTTGGAACCTGACCCACAGGTGTATTTATGACTGTGGATTCACTGCATTTCACATAAGGAAAAAATAGCCTTTTAAATTAATGGGTTAATTGTAAGTTATGTGGACAAAGTTAAGAGGACTAATTCACACCACAATCAATTATAATATGGATGCAGCTATAAATATGAAAAGCAGATGAATAAAGTTTTGAAAATAAAGCATATTTTCATGATTTCATATTGATGAGTATTTTCCAAAGAGTTTATATAGATGTCTGACTGTGGTGGATTAAAGTAATGCCAGATAAAAAGAAGGATCACAGCGTCTATTTATCAAAAGACATCATTAAGGAGTGCAAAATCTCCATATGCTGGCAGAAAAAAATTGTAATACAGATGTCTGACAACTAATGCATGACTTTAGGTTGTGTTTTACATATAAAGGTCCCCGTAAATTTATAAGGAAAGACACCTTAGTAGAAAATTTGGTCAAAGTGTACAAAATTGTGGTTATGTAGGATGGATAATTCCAGAGACAGACTGCACATCATGACTTTAGTTAATAACATTGCACTGTGGACTGATATTTGCTTACAGAGTAGATTTTAGGAGTTGTTACCATACAGACACACAGATGCACACCCACAAGTTAACAATGAGGTGATAGATGTAGGTTGCTTAAATGTAGCAGTCATTTCTTTATGTACAGATGTATGAAAACATCAGATTGTATTCCTTAAATATGTACAAAAACAACAACAAAAAAAAACAAACCAAAAGAAAACAAAACTTCACATGAAACTAAAGTGTATTCTGAAAACATAGTAGAGTGTTTCATATATAGCAATTAAATTAAAATACTTAAATAACTGTCCAAATTCCATCTTTCTAAATTGATATTCTATTAGTTTCTACGTAAGTGTATTAAATTCTACTTCTATGCTTGTGAATTAAGAAAAGAAAAATGGGCAAAAGAGATCAGGCATTTCACAAGAAAAAAAATCAATAATACCAATAAATAAATAAAATGAGTGCCCTTAGCCATTAGGGATACACAAATTAAAACCAGGAAACGGTACAAATCTATACTACCAGCTGGTCAAAATGAAAAAACACTGGCAATATTAAGTGTGGGTGTGCAGTAACTGGAGTTCTCAGGTTTACTGAGAGTGCATATTTGCAGAGCTCTTATTTGGTAGTATTTACTACAGTTTAATATAATCAGATCTTGTGACCTAGAAATAGTACTACGTACACACCAGATCTGTATCCTCACGTTCATCAGAAAACATGTAAAGAATGTCCACAACAGCATTACTTGTAATAGCTTCTAACTGGAAACGGCTGAGGGGAGAATGGAGAGATATACTGTGGCATTGTTACATAATGGAATATTATATAGTGATGACAATGAATGAAGTACAACTTTCAATAATATAGATATTTTCACACTTACACAATGTTGAACAAACAACATAAGGAACAAAGTATCACACACTATATGATTACATAGATGTAGGCCAAATAATGTGTGGTTTTGGAAGTCAGGGAACTGGTTAACCTTGTCTGAAAGTAGGCATAAAGTTATCTTCTTGTTAATATTATATTTCTTGATTTCTGTGTTGTTTATATGTATTCACTTCATGAAAATTCCTAGAGCTTGAGACTTTGAATTCTTCCACATTTCATACTTTGATAAAAATTTAAAATAAAGATTTGAAGTCTGGCCATCTGATTTCAAAGATCAAGTCCTCTGTTCTTATGTTAGATCATCTCAGTAAAAATATAAACTTCATAAGACTTTATTGGCCACCATGTTGTTTTAGGATAAAAATTTAAAAATTTGAATCTAGGAGAAGTTAAGAGAACACTAAGAGCAGTGGAATATTATAATTATTATTATAATCATATAATATATTATATATATAATTATGTGTATAATTATAATATAAATATGGAATAAGTGTAATATATATAATTATTCAGTTATATTATATGTAATATATAAATATATATACCTGTTTATTTATTAGCATTTGCCCAAATAGAAAAATTAATGAGGATTTGAAAGTTATGATTTCTATTAATAAATGTGTAATGTGGAGACTTCTGTTATACTATTATATAGATATTGTAGGTGTGTATATACAGTTTGTATCTAAAAACAATTTCAGTTCTAAAATCCATTATGTCCCTTTACATTTCTGTTTCAGCAAGCCTTCCCTGCTCACTTCTGATTAGATTAGCTACCTTCCTACTGTGTTCCTACAGCACCTTTACTTTCTTAATTATCATATATTTCATAGTTCATCAGTGTGACTGGTTTAGTCATCCTCCTCTCCCACTGTACTGTGTCACTGAGAGGTACGTTCATGCTGTAGCACTGGTGCCTATTAAAGTAAGACAGAGAATGATTGCCTCCAGCAGTGCAGTGCACTAGGTTCTCTAGGGAACCCTCCATATGTAAAGAAAATACTCCACAGAACAACTAAGCAACAGGTCATGAGACCAGCCTGGCCTCAATGAGATATAAGTCTGCAGGAGAAACTGGGTGGCTCTAGGATGAATTTTGAGGGAAGACCTTCTGAGGATGCCGTGCCTTGGATCTGTATTGAGGGGCGATGTGGGAGCTCTAATGGATACACCCATTAAATCTGTTCCACAGGAAGGGTCAAGCGTGATCTGGCAAGCTGCTGTGGTCACCTGGACCACCAGCAGTAAAGGCTCTTGTATGATGTTCCAGGGTTGGAGAATTTCTGATGCTCTGGCAGCACAATACCAGGGTTGAAATTTCACAAGAAGGTGGGGCAAACTCATCTGAACCAAGTGTTTTAATATGTGAACATGCATTTTGATAATAAACCCTATAAAATGTTCTGAGGAAAAATTAAGCTTGTATGAATTAGTATAATTTATTCTCAACCTAATGAGAAAATCATTTCCTGATCTTGCTGATGCAGAGACCAAAATGGAATGAGAACATCAATTTTACATTTCATTTTGAGAGTCTACCTCCTAAAAGCTAGCACACCTTCGCAAACAGGAAACCATCATGGACATATACTCAAAACCCAAGGAACTGGACATTCCTAGACAAGGGAGTAAGGAGTAAGGGAGTGAGGAGCAGAACTTCTTGCTCTTGTTGGGAGGGGTGGAATTTTCCAAAGAAGAGGGACAGAGGATTTGGAGCAGAATGATTGAAATAGAGCAGAGACTGAGAAGTGAGGAACACTGTTGAAGCAGGCAGGACCAACACCTGCAACCAGAAGAGCAGGATTTCCAGGGAGGTGGCCAGATCACTCCCATTTCAGGAGCTCACACACTGGGAACCTGAACTCATGTAGATTTCATGTAGGGCCTGAGAGAACCACAAGGGAAAAATTCACCATGAAGACTGTCAGGAGCACAGGGTTCTTCTATGCAGCGATTCTTGGCGTGTGAGGGAACAAGTTGGTGTGCCCAAAGGTAAGGGAAAATTGGACCAGGAGAGGTTCATCCTGAAGTCTCTAAACTGAATCCCTGTTCTGCCTTCAGTGCTAACATCAATTCATCTATGACCTTCTACATCTGGTAGAGATTTTTTTTTTTTTTTTTCTGCACAATGGGATCAGAAGTCCATCAGTCCAAGTGGTAGGAAGAGAAAAACACCTGCAGAAAGACAAAGTTCTGCTAAGAACCCAGCGCTGGGGAAACATTATAGTGAGGCAAAAAACATCTGAGCTGTGGGTTTGTGAGGAAGAAAAAGAATGTCAATGACCAACTCAGACTGCAGGTGCAGGGTTTCTGTGGTATAATTACAGTTCACGTTGTGGGGGTGCTTTCTTTATAGGCACCAAGGTTTACATCTGCCCTCATCATGTACACTAGCACGCAGACCATCACCACCATGACTGTCCTCACCATCAATCCAGCAGCCTGGCTCAGTGATTTCCATGGACACCTGTCTAAGCAGCTGACTTCCAGTGGGCAGGCATGCTTCTGTTCACATTTTTACCTTCAATATTCCTTCACCTGTTACCTTCTCTCTGTATCTTCATCTGTTTCTCTTTGTCAGTCTTTCCCCCCCCCTTCTCCTTCTCTCTCCCTGCATTTCTCTTTCTCTGTTTCTCTCTCCCACCTTTCTCTTGCTGTACATCATTCTCTCTATGGCCTTTCTATCTCCTTCCTCCCTACCTCTCACCCTCTTTGTCTCTGTCACTCTGTATTGTACACACAAACATACCAGGTCACTACTAAAAGGAAGAAATACCAATATGGAGGGTCAGTATAATAGAGAGTACAGGAGGAAGAAATAAGAAGCCCAGCCTGAGGTCATCCCTCAGCCTCTAACGCTGATGGAAAACCTGGGAAGTGAGATTTTATGTATCATTGTGGAAATCTAAAACGTAGTTTCTGGTCCCTCTGGGAATAGACTTTATATCTTTGCCATATCCCACTTCTGTATTTGAAGAACTGACATCCCACAGAAGAAAAATCAGCATTCGCTGTCACTTAGGATCATATCAGGTCTAAACCAAATGATCTATAAAGAGACATTATCTTTAGGATCCCAGGGACCATTTCCCAGAACCTTGGAACTAAACCAGCATCTCCCTGGTCTTAAAAAGTGGGGCTACGCTTACCTTGAGCACCTGCTATGACAGTTAGGAGGAGAAAAGCAAGTCCCTGGAGAAAGCAGTGTCCCTGCATGGTCCTTCTGCTCCTTGTGTCCTCTGGTGACAGCGCTGGCTTCCCCAGACAATCTAGGGAGCCCTCCCAGCCCTTCCTGTGGTTCCAACAGCAGGAAGGGGATTATATAGTGCCATCCACTGACATGGCCATCTCCTGGGAGCCAATAGAAACTCTGCTTAACATCTTCCCTGCCCTCAGAGACTGTAGGAAAGGAAACTATCTGAAGTGAAACATCAATTAGTTCCTGAATCTTAATTATCTCCTTATATAAAGTAAGAATCTTTCTGATATCAGATTTTGTCTGTTCTCAAGGCTAATACAGAAAAGCAATGCTTTACCTCAGGGGTTTGGGTGAACGGCAGGTTCCACCCAGTTGCTAAGATTAGTCAGGTGCAAGACTTTGGGTCAGTTCCATTACCCAGTGGAACCAAGAAAACATGAACTTTGTTGAATGAGACCTAGGATTCCAGAGTCACAGGACCAGCATGCAGTAACTGCAAAGAATCAAAATGTCCCTAACAGTAAGATGAAAAAGGAAGCAGAGCTATGAGTGAATTTAGAAAGAAGAAAAGACTGGGGAATGAACAAAAGTGAGTTGGACATCACATGGATGTGAGTGTTGACCTAAAGGCCAAACCTTTGTTCCCTTTCAATTCTAGGTCATAAATGAAGCTTGTCCATAACTCCACTGACGACAGTCTAAATTTACAAGGACTGTCTTCCTCTCCTTCAGTCGTACATCAGAGAATTTTACTGATTTCACATGGAAATAAATTGTACTTCTCTGGGACATGGTGGGATCACAGATAAGAAATAAGTTACAGGGTCACTTACCATTTTACAATTAAGCTCTCCTCCCCTTGACACGCCAGTCCTTATGGGATTGATTGGGTGCCCACCTGCTCCTGGGTCCTCCTTTTTCAGCATTTCTTTCTATACCTTCTCTTCTTCCCTTCATTCTCATATAAAGTAGTTAGTTCACTTTCACATTCTCTTCTGACCTCTGAACAATCTCTAAACAGTGTGTCATACCTCCTGATGTGTTGTCTCCTTGCTTGATCAATTACTGATACAGGGATATTAAAACATCCCACTTCAGAGAGTAGCTTTGTCTATTTCTCCCTTTGCTTATATGATCCAGGCTTCATGGAATTTGATGCTCCGCCATTATTTGCATGTGTATATATGTGGTTTTGTTTTCCTCAAAAACTTTTTATTTTATATCATTAAATGTCCTTCTTTATTTATTATCATATCCTTTGTCTTGGGTACTTTTTCTCATATGAATACAGTTATACCAATTTTATTACAAGTAATTTTTCCTGTTAGTTCTCTTTCCATCCTTTTCTTTTGCATTTTTTTGGTGACTATATTTACAGTTCATTTCTTGTAGAAAACATAGGTGCATATTGCTTTTATAGATTTTTACAAATTTTAGGTATTTGCAGAACTGGAGATGAACCACACACCCTTCATCCAATTCCACCCAAAAATTACATGTTGCAAAATAATGTAAGGTATCAATACAAGGAACTTGCCACTGTCACGAGCAATGCATGGAAGATCTGATTTTTTGTATCCACTCTTACATTTAGTAGTTAGTACTTTTCATTTTATCTATTCTAATAGGTTATAGTGATATTGTGTCATGGTTTTAAATTGTTTCTTTAATGACTAGTTTTGCTGAACATTTTTTACATGCTTATTTGACATTAATATATCCTCTCTATTGAATTGTTTGTTGCTATCTATTGCCAATTTTCTAATTGGATTTTTTTGTGTTGAGTTATGAGAAATTTTTATATATTCTAATTATAACTTCTTTATCAGAGTTTTGTTTTGCAAATATTTCTCTTCATCTGAGGCTTGGCTTTCCATCTTCTCTACATGGAATGTTATTGAAAAAGAGTTTTTAATTATGATTAAGTCTAATTTATCAATTTTTACTTTTATAGACCATGATTTTGGTATCATCTAATTGTTCTTTGCCCAGCCCTAGATCCAAAGATTTTCTCTTAAATTACATTTTAAAGGTTTTGTGGTTTTGCACTTTATACTTAAACACAGGATGCATTTTCAGTTAATTTTTGTATAGGGAGTGAAACTCAGGGTAAGGTTCAGGTTTTTTCTTTGCTGATGAAAGTGCATCACTACCATTTGTTGAAAGGCTACCTTTTCTCCACTGAATTGCTTTTGTACGTTTGTAAAAACTCAATTGACTGTGTAAGTCAGTTTCTGTGTTCTCTGTTCTGTTCCGTCAAAGTACACATTAGGCCCTTCACTTACTCAAGCTGTAAATGATAATGCATACAATGACTCCTCCAAAGTTGATATTTTCTCCCCATTTTTAGATATTCTCATTCATTTTCTTTTTGCATAAATCTTAAAGTAAGCTTGTTTATATGTACAAAACTTTTTGACAGACTTTAGACAGAAATTGACTTAAATCTAATGATTTTCTAGTCTGTGAATAAGGTATGTCTCTCAATTTGTCTTTTTAAATTGATTTTGTACCTTTTTAAATTTCTTCATACAAATCTTGGATACATCTTTTCAAATGTATACATAAATATGTGTTTTTCAGTTATTGCAAATGATATTTTTATTATGCTTCTTATTTTTATTTTTGTTTAATGCTAGTATATAGAAATTCTATTTGTTCACTGTGGGAAAACACATAAAATTTATTATCTAAACATGATTTTTAACTGTACAGTCAGTCTTTAAGCTTAATCCATGTGGAAGTTCATACAGGATTTCCTTCTTTATAGGGCTGCATGGTATTCCACTGCAATATAGACAATATTGTGCAATGTTCCTTAGTAATGTTTTCTTTTTCTTTGTTTCTACTTATGTTATTTTTAAATTTTTTTATTTTAATTTACTTGGTGCCAGGGATCAAGCCCAAGGATGCTTAACCACAGAGTAACACCCTCAAGTTCTTTTATTATGTTTTATA
Source organism: Sciurus carolinensis (assembly GCF_902686445.1). NCBI lineage: Eukaryota > Metazoa > Chordata > Mammalia > Rodentia > Sciuridae > Sciurus > Sciurus carolinensis. The sequence goes on from NC_062216.1 coordinate 74,135,571, forward strand.
TTGAGATAGGGTCTCACTGAGTTGCTAAGGGCCCTGCTAATTTGCTGAGGCTGGCTTTGTATTCATGATCCTCCTGCCTCAGTCTCAGGATTACAGGCATGCAACACCACACCCAGCTTCCTACCTAAAGCCCAAGGAAACAGTAGGAATATTGGTCAACTTTTTATCACTGTGACAAAATACCTGAAAAAAAATTTAAAGAAGGAAACATTTGTCACGGCTCACAGTTTCAGAGATTTCAGTATGGTTGGGTGGTGCCATTGCTTTGGGCCATGGTGGAAAGTCATGGCAGAGGAAATCTGCTCAGTTCATGGTTGCCAGGAAGGAGAGGAGAAGGAAGCAGGTGCAGAAGGGATTGGGACAAGATACAACCCTTAAGGGCACACTCCCAAGGACCCATATCCTTCAACTATGTCCCAGTCCCTATAGTTCTTCCAACTCCAAATAATTTATTCAAATTGTGAATCTATCAAAAGATCTCTCCACTGATGAGGTTAGAATCCTGATTTAATCACTTCCACAGAGATCCACCTTTGAGCAGTGCTGCCTTAGGGATGAAACCTTCAATACATGAGCCTTTTGGGGGACTTTTCAGATCCAAACCATCATATTCTGTCCCTGATCCCAAAGGCTCATGGACATCTCACAATGCAAAATGCATTTAATCTTCAAGAGTCTCCATAGTCTTAAAACTTGTTTCATTATCAAACAGGTAGATTTCACTCCATTTTTCTCCCATGTGAGAGTAAGGATCATCTCTCTGGAACACACATTTCAGACAGGACTGAATCTACCCTGCGGGACCTTTATTCCTTCATAAAGAGATCAGGAGTCTCTTCAGGAAAACTTTTGTTTCCATCAATTGGTTTAAGACAGACAGTTGGAGAAACAGATCACTCAACAAGTATTGTGCTCTGAACTTTCTCTCTCCCTGCTCAGATGTGGGTGACGTAGGTGTGGAAAGGGGCTGGATCTTGTGTCTCTGAACCTGTAAGTCTGTGGCAGCTATGACACCTCCAGGTATTCCTGAGCATTCTGTTACTTAACATCTAGGGAAGCATGGAATGGGGTTGAGGTCCTTGCCAGGCTCTTACAACGTAGCATTGTTCCTGAAGCTGTGACTTCATCACACTGAGCACCAACTTGTAACAGTAAGGTGCAGGACTCCCACATCCTCCCTATACTCAAGTTATTTTTTTCCCCCTGGGGTCCATTCAAATCCTGGTTCTGGGATCTTCTTTGTAACAAGTATCCTCAGTTCATCCTGGGACCTCACCTTTTCCTTTTTCATGATTTTCTGGTTCTTTATCAGTGCAGGAGGAAAATAATATGCCAAGGAGGACTTAGAGAATACCATGATCCTGGAATGAGAAAAGCTTTTGGGAAGTGTGATGTGGATTACTGAATCCACATCTTGTCCTTACTTCATTTTCTGGAAAATGACACTTGTACTTCTCTAAACTCTAAGCCTCAGTGACTTTGGATTGCTAGTGCCAAGGAAACATGGCATAATATATGACAACAGTAGGGACGGGCACATGGAACCAGGAACCAAGTTAGGATGGACCAGGAGTAGATGTCCTTTTTTAGTGTTCTCAGTGCACAGAGAACATAAAGATCACAAGGAGTCTGCTGATCTAACAGCATCCCAGAGACCTCATGAAGGTGTTTCATAATGTTTCTTACTCAACTTTTGTCTCAATCTTGATTGCATGTGATATTATCTGTGAGGTGGCATGTGAAGACTTCCATGATGGTATTCAGATCAGGGAGGAGAAAGAGTTGGAATCAGGTGGATGTCTCTTACCTTCCCTAGCATGTACTCCCCATAAACCATTATCTGGGGTTTATCACACTGCCTGTGTGGCAATATCTGCACCCAGCATTTCTAAGTCCCACTTCAGAAATCTAGTTGCCTTTGTGCACTGAGAGTGTGAAGATCAAATTGATTTCAGAGATGTTCTAGGTAATGCAAGCAAATATCCTCTAGGGAATGGGGATGAGATAGGATATGGCTTTTATACAGAAGAGACACTGAAGGTAACAGAAGCTTAGGGAATTTTGAACATCTATCCTTTGAGAAGGAGCATCTGATTCTCATGGGAACATCCTATAGGGAATGGAATGACTGCTTTTCTAACTTAAATGTTTCTAGCTTACACTCTATTTTCTTTTTATTTTTCTCACACCTTTTGACTGTCTTTTGACCTCAAAGAATAGGAACCAGTCTGTGTTCTCCATGTTCATAGCTTCTTTAATGGTTTCAGATATGGATTTGTATGTAGTTAAGACATATCATTAGAACAACAAAAAAATAAGTCATAAAACTTTAGGGTGAGACAATGGAGAAATACCATTTTACTGAGAGAAATTAAGCTTTACTTAACATTTTATTCAAAGGAAATTGTGCTAACAAATTTCGAAGCTGGTGCCTTTAACAATTATCCAAAATATCTCTAATTACAGGTTCTGGGATTGTCAGTACTTGAAGGGGTCACAAGATTTGCATAGCAAAATACCAGTCTACACATGAAGTAACTGAAAGTGGATAACATGGGACTTTCTCAAGTTCACACAGAAGTCACTGTTAGATCCAGGATGACCCTTATCCTGATTCCTAGGGACCGATCCACCTTAGCTTCATGCTTTCCATCAGGGACTCTTATCTGCTATTAGAGGACGGAATGCTGATGACCTAGAAAACAGTAACAAAAACGAATGATTTTCTGGGCCCTCAATTCTTTTTTAGCTTTATCTATGTGAAATTGATGAGATTTTCATACCCAGGGCCACTTTCCTGGAAGTGGGACCTAAGGGACAGCATAGCACCACCTTGTGCAGTCTGATTGCTCTGCTGTCACTGTCTTGACATTCTTAGTAGTTTTGAGACAGGAGATTCTTCATTTTAATTTTGCCCTGAGCCTTACAAGTTCTTTTCCCCAGAGGACAGTTCTTCATAGACAGGTAAAGGTGAGGTTTAGTATTCAGATTTCACTATTACCTGGGAGAATGAGTTTGAGTCATTAATTGCCAAACCTTCCTGCAAAGACAAAACTTGAATGGGCTCATAATTTTTATTCTCAATAAGGATTGCTTTCTCAAATCATTTCTCTTATTTATAGGCATCTTTAGTGACATGGGAAGAGGTTGGATCTTGTGAAAGTTTCCTGTCTACAGTTACAGTCACATATGCATTTCACAATGCTGTGACCTTATCTTTCCAGTCACAACAATGACATGAATTATAAAAAGATATTTTGGGTTAATTCAGGATATATAACAAAGCGAGAAATACAGTAAAAAAAGGACATAACACTGATACATATTTTGATACTTTAAAGTTTCTAATGTATCAGGATTTCTTGTTCAAGCATTCATTTTCACTAGGCAGGGTTTGGGTGAGGGACAGTAATTACTACATAATTATTTAAGACCCACAGAAGGTCTGGTTACATAATTTTCAGGACCTAATGCAAGATGAAAATGTGGGATTTCTTGTTTAAAAACTATTAATATGTTCACAATGGATCTAGAGCTTTCAACAAAGCATGAGCCCTTCTGATCATGGACTATGCAATTCTATAGGCCCCATGCCCATAGAGTTGTCCCTGATCCACAGTATTTCAGAGTCGACTAACCAAATAAACCACAGCCTGCATGAAAGTGGTCTAGTCCCTTGGAGGAGAAAAATCACGGCAACTATACTCACTTGACTTTTTGTAAAACCTGGGATTATCCCTGTGGGCCTTTTTGAAGTTGGGATCCAGTTCCAAAGTTTCTTCATGAAATACATGGTAATGAAGCTGTACCTTCCTGCCACCAATTTCCTAACAGAAATTGTGGGAAATATGTGATGTTCACAATTCTTTTTTTTTTTTTTTCTTTCTTTCTTCTTTTCTTTTGATCCCATGTCCCCGATTACTTGTATAGACTGAGAAATAGTTCTTTGGAGTGTCACCTATCAGAGATATTTGCCAGACAGTGATCTGTGATCAATAAGTTTGTGCTATTCTGTGTGTTTAATGTTGTTTAAAAATTATCTCAGTCTGGGTCCCTAAGTTGCTGTTTTTACCTTATCCATGATTTTGATGCTTCTAGGGGGCTGTTTTGTCTTCAGGTCATAATTATCACCCTATTTGCTATTTCTGTGTTTTTACAATCTCAAAGGAGGAAGATCTGGCAGAGGAGAACCTTCTGAATGAAGAAGAGGTATCTGGAAATGAGGAGTCTAAGCTCAAAGAATCTGGAATGTAACTTGAAGAGCCAGGGCTCCCATACTGACACAGATTCAGGTACATTTTGGTTAAGGCTAGAGGTTCAGAAACCCTCACAGTGTGCATTCAGATAGGAGAATGGTGGTTTGTCTTTCATTTTTATATAAATCATCCAATAATAAAAACTTTGACCATTCTACACAAGTTCTGTGTCATTGAGAATTGGATGTGAACACCTAGAAATGCCAACACAAAATTCTCTTATAACATTCATAATGTGGCCACTTTCACTGAGAGGTTTATTTCTTTCTGGTGGGTGAAACTCAAGGTTAGTTGACTTACGGTCAAACTTAACTGAGTCCAGGCCCAGCTGACACTTTGCAGTAAAAAAACAAATGAATATTCTAGAAATTTAGTATCTTTTCTTGCATAATTTTTCTCTCACCCAATAACTCTGGAATTTGGTTACATGGAAGCAGATGCAGGTGTGCCAGGACCTCTTGGGTAAAAATAAAGTAATTCAAACATTAGAAATCTAAAAACTTCTCACAGGCTTAATTCTAATAGGAAGGTACAGAAGTAAGTTGGAAACAGAACATTTTTAAATTATTAACTTTGAAACTTTGGCTGTGAAGTTTTTCAGATTGCAATTTGTTTCCAAGCCCATTTCTACATTTTCATGGTTGAGTTACTGAGTATAACACCTTATGGAACATGATAATGATCTCTTATCTCTGCATTTCCCAGTAAAGACTATCCTCATACTTTCTCAACTATGAAGATGGTTTTTGTTTTGTTCTGTTTTATTAATTAACTTATTTACTTCTACTGTGTTGGGGTTGAACCCATGGTCCTATGCCTACTAGGCATGTGCTATACCACTGAGCTACACTCCCAAAGCCGCAATATTTTAAAATGTAAATAAATTCAAGTGACCCAATAACATTGTTAGGTTTTATTTGGGGAAATGATTTTCAGTTCCCTGTTCATTTCCTCTGTCTGTGGGAAAAGATGAGAAACACCCTGTCTCTTGTCAGGTAATAGCAGTGCTGGAAGTGGATTGGGGTCAGGTTTAGTGATCTTCTGTTAGAGCATAGACTAATCTTGTTCCCTCTAGAATATTCTAGAAGATATGGATGCATGATACCTTGAAAACTAGGTTTATTATAACTATTTATACTCTCTCTAAGATATCTCTTTCTCCCTATCTTTGAATTATTTGATTTGAAAAAAATATGAAGTAACCCTCTATATTCAAGCTGGGAATAGAGGAAATTCAAATGATCAATTTTTAAGCAAGAAAAATGTGTCTATCCTTTTCCCAAATTCCATCCCAATATGTTCTCCTCAGTGGAAGGGGAGGAGAATGAGGTTATTTCTGACTTGCTGTGGTAGGTTAATGGAATAACACACTGTACAGAGTAAGGTCAGACTTGCTAACCTCTGAGCTTCCCAGGAAAATCATTAGAGTTCACAAGTGTGCTGGGAGCAAACATAACATTGGCAGGTAATAAGTCAAAGTTTTCAATTATTTCAATAATGAGAAAGAAAGTGGATGAAACATTAGCTCTATATACACTCTGTGGGATTTCTAATGGCTCTTGGGTGTGTCAAGCTATCATACTGCCAAAGTACCATGTCCTGTAAGTGTGCTCTTGTTGAATTTTCAGTCTCTTGTTTTCGCTTTTACTCCCCCATGTCTATCTTCTTTCTGCCCCATTTCACTTAATATATGGACATTTTACTGCTTCTTCCTTATCCAAAATATTACTCTTAATGGTTTATTTTATGTAGTCAATATTTATTTACTGATGTTTGGTGTAAAAGGGAAGGTAAGGAGTACTACAACCTGGAGCAAGATGTGACCATCATCAAATTAACCTAATTTTAATACCCTATTGCTGTGCCCTCCAATCCCTTCCACCCAAAGAAATTTCTCTTTGTAATTCTTTCCATTAAATTTAACTCTAATTGTGACAATAACTTACTACAGAGTCTCTTTGATCTCTCAGTTGGCCTTTCCTGATTTCTTTCTCTTATAAGTTTGAAATGGCTCCCATAAGTCCTCTTGGGATTGACCCTCTTGCCTCAGGTATAGAGAGGCAACAGGAGAGTAAATGAATTAAATGTTCTTTCAAAAGAGGCAAAGTGGAGGAATTTTCTGTACTTCATATCTTTTTTTTTTTTTTTTTTTCAGTGCTGGGGATTGAACCCAGGGCCTTAGTGCTTGCAAGGCAAGTGCTCTACCAACTGAGCTATATCTCCAGCCCCATATCTTATACTTTGTTCTTGGTTAGGAAATCAAAGAAAATTTTATGTTCCCAACAGTCATTGGTTGACCAGTTTTGATTCTCTGATTCTCACACAATGAGCTATTGTGTACACAAGCTGACCCCACCAAATAGGATTTGTAGCTATTTGGAATCTAGTCCACACTCATGATTTGGTCCAACAAGGACTGCCCAAATAGAAACATGACAGAAGTTTGGCAAACTGATCAGTCTGGTTTGCAAGGGCTAATAGGAACCTTGTCAACATAGCAAACTTACAGTTAGGAAGATGAATCAAATTATAATAATTGGGCACTGACTGATCTCCTGTAATGCAGTATACATTAACTTTTATGACTGTTACCCACATCCCATCCCCATTTCCTGAATACAAATGCAACTGCTGTTATTTTATATATATATATATATATATATATATATATATATAGCAAAAATTTCCTTCCTGTTACATACCACTATGGTTGTAATTGCAAATGGGTGTAATGATGAGCAGAAAAACATCCTGCACCTTTGGTCATATCTGATTATCGGTAATGCAGGAGGCCTTGCTGAGCTCTGCTTGGCAGAAAATTGTGGTGTGACTTGTGTATCAGATTGCTCTGAAATATCTATAGCATCTACATCGTTTCCTAAACTACCAGGCTCACCACTGATCAATCACAGAGATAAAGGGGTATTTAATTTTAGAAATTTGAATTTGATGTATTAATTGGTAACTTTTCATGTAGTTTGGCTCAGAAGTGACAACTATTTGTATCATGTTCTCTAATATAAATATTTCCTCTTATATAATGTGTTTTATTGGCAATGTCTCCATATTCCTGCCAAATCAGTGAACTAACAGGGGCTTCCCATTTCCACAATCAACTCTGAAGAAATAGTAGTGAAAATGAGAATAACTATCTAAAGTATTTAGCACATTAGAGTAAATTTGCCCTTGGGTAGATTAAAGCCTGTATGAAAGTGGTAAATGAGGGTCATGGATAATGAAAGGGTTTTGTCTGAGAAGAGGACGGCAGGGCAGGCAATGAAAGTGTGAACTATAGGAAAGTTCTGATCAGGCATTTCCCCAATTCATTTTATCACTTATGCTATAGCCACAGATATTTGTGGAAATAATCAAAGCTAGTCCATATGTCCATGGCTCATCAGGGAAGTATAAGTGTTCCTAAATTAAAATGCTAATCAAAGAATTTAAAACAGAGTGAATATAGTTGAAGAACAAATTTTTGAATTGGAATATTGGTTTACCAAGAAGGTAAGAAGAAAGAATAGAGGCAGAACTTATCTCTAAAACACTAAAGGACATAGAGCATCTGTTTATCAGGAGTCCTAGAAGGAATGAAACATAAGCCTAGGGAAAAGGAAAAAAAAAAAAAATGAAGAACTATTAGTTGAAAATTTCAGAGAAGTAAAAAAAAAAAAAAAAAAAAAAAAAAAAGTCTTATTTTGAAAAGACCTGTACATTGCCACTTAAGTATGATAAATAATGATAATCACAGGCAGAAAAAATTAGAATAAGATATAGTCCATGCATGTATAATTAAATCAAAATGGATTCTACTGTCACGTATAACTAAAAAGAACCAATAAAAAAAGTACTAAAGTAAAATTTCCAAAATATGGGCATGTGATCTGCTAGGAGGAAAGAATCAAACTGACTCTAAAATTTTCAAAAGCAGCGTTGCTTATAAAAAATAAATAAATAAATAACTTTAAAGAATAAAATGCAAGAACTTTGAACTTAGCATTGTATTTACAGCAAAAATATCATTCTTAAGAGAGAGGTAAATGTATTATCAGTTAAATAAGTTCAGAACTTTATAAAATATATATTGTGCTGCCACTAACAAAAAAAAAAAGTAAACTCAATTCAACAATAAGCATAAGGAAATCACAATGTTTTTCAAAGATCAATCTTAGTAAAACACAGGACTAGATTGTTTATTGCTGAGTTTCATCAAACTCTCATAACTAAAAAAATTCCATAGAATTGGCAACAAAGCCTTGATTTTCATTTCTAATTTTAGTAATTTTTGTCTTCTCTTACTCTTATTTCTTTAGTTAAAGGTTTATCAATCTTTTAAATTTTTTGGTACTGGGGATTTTAATCCAGGGACTCTTTACCTCTGAGTCACATTCTCAGCTCCCCTCCTACCCTGCCTCGTTTTTAAGATTTTGAGACAGGGTCTCATTACATTGTTTAGGACCCCAATATATTTCTGAGGCTGGTCTTGAACTTGCAATGCTCCTGCCTTGGTCTCCTTATTGGCTGGGATTACAGGCGTGCACCAGGGTACTCTGCTAAAGGTTTGTCAATCTTGTTAGTCTTTTCAAAGATAAAGTAATAATTTTCTGTTTTTTTTTTTTTCTGGCCTCTATTCTATTTATCTTTAATCTAATCCCTATTATTTCTGTCCTTCTGCTTGATTTTAGTTTGTTCTCCTGTTTCTAGGTTCTCTGGATTTCTCGCTGCAAAGATAGGTTACTGATTTGAGTGAGAACTTTTTTTTTTTTTTTTTTTTTTTTTTTGGTGATGCTGGGGATCAACCCAGGGCCTTGTGCTTGCAAGGCGAGCACTCTACCAACTGAGCTATCTCCCCAGCCCAGAACCTTCTTTTTTCATGTAAGTATTTATAACTGTAATTTCCCCCTTACTCCTGCTCTCACTAAATGCCATAAGTTTTATCATGTTGTGTTTTCATTTTCATTCAAACCTCTAAAGTATTTTCTAATTTCCCTTATGATTTCTCTTTGATCCATTGGTTGTTTAAGAGAGTGTTGTTTAATTTCCACGAGTTTGTGATTTTTCCTGTTGTGCTTCTGTTGTTGATTTCTAACTTTATCCCATTGTGGTTGGAGAAGATATAGTAGTCCCCTCTTGTCCACAGGGACGTTCTAAGACCCTCAGTGGATGCTTAAAACTGTGGATAGTACTGAGCCCAAAATATACCACACTTTTTTCCTAAATGCACATGCCTCTGATTAAGTTTAATCTATGAATTAGTCACAGTAAAAGATTAACTGTGATAATGAATAATCAAACCAAACAATTATAAAAATGTAATAGTTATGTGAATGTGGTCTCTCTCAGTCTTAGAATACTTTATTATATGGTACACTGGACAAAAGGATAATTCACATCTTGGTGTGATAAACAGGAATGCTTCAAGATGTCATTATTCTACTCAGAATGGCACACATTTTTAAAAACTGCAAATTACTTTATTTTAATTTTCCAGTTAATATTTTTGAATTTTCTTACTCATGAACATAGAGTATCTCTTTTTTTTTCCTCTTAATTTTAATTGGCAATAGAGGATAATTTTAATTGAATTGAAAGTAATAAAGAAAATGAAAGGTTGATAATCTCTTTATTCAGTTCTTTGCTATCTTTCCTTAGTTTTAGTTTTCCTCTTTTAATTCTCTTACATATTTTGCTAAATTTATACCTAAGTGCTTCATTTTTGAGATGCTTACATACATGTTAACATGTTAACATGCTTTTAATTTCCAGTACAACTTGTTCTTTTCTGGTATAAAGTGATTGACTTTAGTGCAGTAACTTTATATCCTGTAACATTGCTGTATTCACTTTCTATTTCCAGGAATTATTGCTTTTGTTGTTGATTCTTTTGATTTTTTTCTACAATCATTTCATCTGTAAACAAATTTTTAAAAATTTTTTTCCTTCTACATCTATATACCTTTTGTTTCCTTCTCTTGTCTTATTGCATTTCAGGACTTCTTAATGGTGTTAAAACGGCATGGTGAAAGGGGATGGCCTTCATTCTTGTCTGTTTCTGATCTTAGTAGGAATCTTTGATTTTCTTACCATTACCTGTAAGTTTTACTGTAGAACTTTTTTATCAAGTGAGGAAGTTCCCCCTACGTCCCTGGTTTGCTGAAAGTTTGTTGTTTTTAATCATGCACAGGTGTTGAATTTTTCAAATGTTTTTCTGCAAATATTGATATACTCATATGATTTTTTTTCTGTCTTGTTGTGATATTAATTGAACTTTCAATATTGAACCAGTTTTGCACACCTAGAATAAATCTTACTTGCTCATGTTATATAATTCTTTCAGTACTAGATTCTACTAATATTTTTTTTAAGAATTTTGCTTCTACATTCATAAGGGATGTTGGACTGTAATTTTCTTTTCCTGTAATCCTTTATCTGGTATTAGAGTAATGCTGGCCTCATAGAATGAGTTGGGAAATATAATATTCCCTTTGCTTTTATTCTTTGAATAAGAATTTTGAGAAGTAAGTACTCACATTGTTGTTCAGCTGCTCTATTTAGTAGCAGCCCAAAAGGACTAAGGTTATTTTTATTTATTTATTTATTTCTTCCTACTGGGAACAAATACTTTTGTGTTTGGACAAATGTTGTGGATCTTCTCAGTTTCTGTGCTCCTTCCTACAGCAGTTGAACTGAAGCCAGAATTGGGGACAGGCGGTTAGAGTAGAAATAGGGAACGGGTCAAATCAGGGAAATGGAGGCCATGAAAGCCATCTGCCTCTGGAAGTTGGAGACTGCCCTTGGGAGAATGGAATGTCAAAGATCTCCAGAGCCCATTGATTACCAAATTTACCTGTTAATTTACCTTATCAAGGACTATAGGCAAGGAGCTGCTAATTAATGCCCCCTAGGCCCTTGCCCGACTGAATCACTTTGACCCTCCCCCTGCCCATTCACTTCTCACTTTATGCATCTCACCTGCAAAACCAGGCCTAGTCACATAGGCTGGAAGGAGAGATAAGGAGGGAGACAACTGGAGAACAAAAGAGACCTTAACCTATTAAAGATGTAGGGCATGCTCACTTGGGATTGTAGAACATCAGCCATTGGCTCCCTTCTCCCTCCCGGGAGAAGTCTGTATTATTTACTACCTTTAAATAAAACCTGCTTAATATGCTTGCCTTGGTGTGATTCTCTAGTGTTCAAACTTCAACATTAGAGGGAGCAGAACAAGTCACTGGTAAGTGGTGGTATCAGAACTTTGAAATGTGTCTGTTGTTGATCTTTGGTGTTGTTGTGTGTCCTCCACAGTTAGGAAACTTCTGTTTGGTGTTAGCAGTGTTTTTCCTACACTTGCTTCAGAGGTACAGTTGTTGCTTCAACCTTTAAAAGAGAATGAATCTTTGTACCTTGGAAAGAAGAGACCAACTTATTTTGCTTCTACTCCTTCCTTAGAAAAACTGAACTATTTGCTACACCTTAAAGTGAAAGTGTTGCTTTCCTTTATCTGATGACTTAAGACTTTTGCTTCATAGAGGAGAAAGCTTTAGAGAAGACAGAACTTTGCTTTTCTCCCTCAGCAGTTCTTGATCAACTCTTGCCCTCCTGTGTTGTCTCCTGTGCTGCTCCCAATCTGATGGAAGCCCAGGAGGAAGACACTGAGTGTGAAGTACCTTTGTGTCTCCTACCTCAACAATTCAACACTGACAAGGAAGTCCATACTTTATGGTTAGCAACTCTTTTGAATTATATTCTTTTGTTTTTTTTTTTAAGTGGATTGTCCACTTGGGTTCTGGATTACTTGGATAACATGTGAGTGCATTGAAAAAAATAAGTTAAAAGAAGAAAAGGTATGACTTTTTAGCTCACCTTTTTTTCAGTGTTAAAGAGAAGAAATATTCTTTGTAGCTTTCTACAGTCTTATCAGAAATGGATGTTTCAAAAATGGTTATTTTAAAGTTCTAGCCTGTTTATGACAGACTTATCATCTGTAAAACTGTTTATGTTGTCTGTTTTCTCCCTCTTTTATCCTGCCTCTTGTTAGGCCTAAAAAGTTTTGACTGAATGCTAGATTTTTTTTAAATGAAAAATTTTGTTCTGACTTGACATAATCTTTCCCCAAAAATCCTTTTATTTCTTAAGGCACAGCCAATCATAAATCACTTTGGGTAATAATTTTGTTAGGGCTAAGATTACTTTTGGGCTACTCTTTTTTAGGTTATAGTCTTCCAGAAAATTTCAGTTTTGTCTAGAGTTCAGAAGGATTCATGTGCCTGGAGGAGCCTGAGTTTTAATCTTAGTTTCTACAGATTCAAGAACCTGTTGAAAACTAAATACTATTTTTTTTTTTAATTTAGTGTAATTTAACTTACCCCCAAGCCCACTTTAATTTGGATTGAGTTATGTTCTCTTGGGGTGTGTGTGTGTGTTAGACATGCTTATTTTTAATTAATCTTCCAGTTTTTATGTATTAATTCACATACTTTAAAATTTTTCATTTGGTAATGCCCTGGGTTATAAACTGTTCCACATTCTGACCCAATTAAGTTTAGGTTCCTTTGCAATGGCCATCTTTGAAACATTACTTGAGATTTGTTTCAACACATAGGGTCCTAGTCTTAATTACCAATCTCCTCATTTTCCTGGGTTAGTCTTCTAATTAGACTATTGTTGGATTGTTACTTTTATGAAACTACAACCTCCTCTAAGTTGATTAGTAACAAAATCTCCATTGTTTTTGATGGTGCCTTTGATACCGCCATTTACCAGTGACTTGTTCTGCTCCCTCTAATGTTGAAGTTTGAACACTAGAGAATCACTCCAAGGCAAGTGATACTGCCATTTAGCGGTAACGAGTTCTGCTCCTTCTAATGTTGAAGATTGAACACTAGAGAAGCACTCCAAGGCAAGCATATTAAGCAGGTTTTATTTAAAGGTAATAATACAGACTTCTCCCGGCAGGAAGAAGGGGGCCATGGCTGATGTTCTAAAGTCTCAAGAAGTGAGCGCACCCTACATCTTTCATAGGTTAAAGTCTCTTTTGTTCTCCAGTTCTCTCCCCGCTTATCTCTCCTTCCTGCCTAAGTGACTAGGCCTGGTTTTGCATTAACTGAGAAACCATGGGCAGGGGGATGGCCAGGGTGACTCAGGCAGGTAAGGGCCCAGGGGGCATTAATTAGCAGCTCCTTGCTTGCAGTCCTTGATAAAGGCAGGTAAATTTGGTCATCAATGGGCTCCGGAGATCCTTGACATTCCATTCTTCCAGGGGCAGTCTCCAACTTCCAGAGGCAGATGGCTTCATGGCTTCGTTTCCTCGATTTGACCCGATTTCCTATTTCTACACTAACTACCTGTCCTTAATTCTGGCTTCATTAGCATATTAAGCAGGTTTTATTTAAAGGTAGTAATAATACAGACTTCTCCCAGAAGGGAGAAGTTCTCTCCCCCCTTATCTCTCCTTCCTGCCTATGTGACTAGGCCTGGTTTTGCAGGTGAGATGCATAAAGTGAGAAGTGAATGGGCAGGGGGAGGGTCAAAGTGATTCAGCCAGGCAAGGACCCAGGGGGCATTAATTAGCAGCTCCTTGCCTGTAGTCCTTGATAAGGTAAATTTACAGGTAAATTTGGTAATCAATGGGCTCTGGAGATCCTTGACATTCCATTCTCCCAGGGGCAGTCTCCAACTTCCAGAGGCCGATGGCTTTCATGGCCTCCATTTCCCCGATTTGACCAGATCCCCTATTTCTAACTGTCCCCAATTCTTGCTTCACCTTTATGCTTGAATTTCCTGACAATCTGTCCATGTAAAACCAGTTACCTTGGGAACAACTGTTGTGATAGTCAGCTTTTTGTTGCAGTGACCAAAATACCTAACAAGACCAATTTAGAGGAGGAAAAGTTTATTTTTGGCTCATTGTTTCGGAGACTTAGTCCATGGTAGCCAACCCCATGACTCTGGGATTGGTGAAGGAAAGCTGCTCAGCTCATGGTGGTGGGAAGTGGAGAAAGTCGGGAAGATACACCCTCCCAGGGCATGTGCACAGTGAACTTCATCCTCTAGCCACACCCCATCTGCCTACTGTTGGCATCTAGTTAGTCCATTCAAATTAGGACAGACTTATTAGGTCACAACTCTCAAAATCTAATAATTTCACCTCTGAATATTCCTGCATTTAATACCAGAGCTTTTGAGGGTATTTCATGTCTAAACCGTAACAACTCTTGATACCTGTTCCTACAGACAAAATCCCTGAGCAAAACACCACCACTCTGTGGCTTGGTGTAAAACCCACTTCACTTAAACTTAGGTTGCTGAAAGCTCAGTCCTTGCCCCCAGTGCCTATTAATGCCAATTTAATTAATGCTGTTTGGAGAAAAAGGAAAAAGTCGCTTTATTGCTTTGCTAGCAAAGGAGAAACACAGGGGAATCCTGTCAGGCTGTGATTTTGCTCACAGTAGGAACAGGGAGGTTTTAAAGGAGTCATTCAAAGGCCACTTTCCAGGTGTACTCTGAAAGGGAGATCCCAGGGCCCCTGGATGGTGTGTTAACATTCACTTGTTAATTTGGGAGATATTCACTTCTTAGATCCTCGGGCCAGATATCTCCCTCCTGTGGAGCACAGATAGCTCAGGGTAATCTTGTTTCCTGCCCCCAGTTTAGGGAGGGGGAGAGGGAGAAGAGAAAAAGGAAAACTTGTCCCTTTCAAAAATAAGCCTCAGAGCTACATTCAAAAGGCGAAGTGGTCCACTGTTACACTAGACTCCTGCTTTATAACCAGAGTGCGAGGCTGATATAATCTCTAGTCCTCTCTGATTTGGTTAGCATGGAGCCTCAATCCTTGAACTAGCTGGAAAGAATGAAAAATTGTGGTAGCCTGCCCAATTTAGGGAGATTCTGTAGCCCTAGATGATAGTGTGGAAGAGAGGGGGCCTTGCGTTCCTGGCTTCATCCACCAGTTTCTATTATTCTCAGTTGGAGGGTGAAGGTGGGTTGTCATTCAAGTGCATTAGGTTTTTGCTTTCTTATGATGTTTAGTCAAGTTCCTTGATTCTCCACTTGATTTATACTGTTAGGACACTATCCAGAGAATCTAAATACTGTTTTGGTTTTATAGACAGTGATTTTCACTTTTTCTAATGATTCTCTGAGGAGAGACTCTATGGAACAATTCATACTATGATACCGGTGGTGATGAAAGCCAAATCAGGGCCGAGTTTTGTTTCCCCAGGTGTTGAAGATTGAATACCTAAGAAACACTGAGGCAAGCACAGAAAGCAAGTTTTATTTAAAGAATAGAAACAGACATCTCAGCAGAGAAGGCGGGCCAGAGCTGGTATCCAATGAAGTGGGAGTGTCCTACCCCTTTTATAAATTTTAGATTCTCTTTTTTTCTCTTGCCTTCCTTTATCTTTCCTCACCCTGCCTACTTGACCAAATGGTGGACCAAAAGGTGAGACCTGAAAGGGGAAGTAATTCAGGCAGTAAGGTAACAGCCAGGAGTTAACAACTCTTATAATTCCCTGCAGGGAGAAACAATACCTGGGGCCTGTTACCTTAGCAACAGGTTGGAGCAGGAGCAGGGGGAAGGGTTTTGAAAGGAGGAGGGGAAAAGGACAGCATTTGATTTTCTTTCCAATCTGCCTTCTCCATCAGACCCAATTATTTATTACATATATTAACTGTCTTCTTGCCCCCCCCCCCCAACTATCATTACAGAATTCTCTCTACTTTGTTACCTTAGAACACAATGAGATGGTCCTGGACGGTTTAATTGATTCTTGCCCCACTCTGGAATCAAGCACACCTACAAGTATGTTGTGTATATCAAAATAAATCAATTTTCTCTAGGTTTGCTTATTGCTACTGATATTTCATTACTCCTATGCCCTCTCCATGGATAAAGATCAAAAACTTTACTCAAAAAAATAAATTTATGCAAATATATCATTTTAAGTCTACATTTATCTGTGCGCACACATGCAAGAACAAAACATTCTAATATTTTCTTTTAAAAAAACACTACAATCAAAATAGCTGAGTTGATTTCCCCATTGCTTACTTACATAATTATAAGCCTATATGTGAGGGACACCAACATGCTGCTCTTAACTTGTAGTAAACCATTTGTTATGGTTTGGATACAAGGTGTTAGCCAAAAGCCCCTATGTTAAAGAAAGAATGTCCAGAAGTGAAATCATTAGATTATGAAAGTTATGACTTAATCGATCTATTTGAATTTGAATGGACTAACGTGGTAACTGTAGGCAGGTGAGGTATGGCTGAAAGAGATGGATCACTGGGGGCATCTTGGAAGGATTCCTTTGTCCTTTGGTTTCCTCGCCTTTTTTGTCTCTGTGAGATGAGAAACTTTTCTCGGATGTGCCCTTTGACCATGATTTTCGGCCTCATTTGGGTCCAGAGCAATGAATTTGGCCAATCATGGACTGAACATCTGAAACCATGAGTCCAAAATAAACTTTTCTAAGTTGGTCTTCTTGGGTATTTTGGTCACAGTGATGAAAAGTTGGTTAACAAACCATTATTCTCCGTCCTTCAAAGGTGTTCTCTGGTATAGCTACCCTGGCAAGCAGTTTAGATTTAAAAACTTAAAGTCTACTAACATGCTAATATTAAGTGAGATAATAATAATAATAACTCCTACAAAGCTTTAGTAAGCCATGAATGTATGTTTTGGTCTTTAACTGTAATAGCAAAAGAATATAACAAAATTGAAAGTGTACATAAAGAGAATGATTAAAGCATTAGATTAATAGAAAATATAGTAATGTTATGGAGTGCAACTTAAGAACAGACTGATTACCACTGAGAAGTCCAAATTTAAGATTCTTTATCAAGCCAGCCGGCTGACTGTTTCACATAATGCCCCAAAAGTGACTATTGGGAGAATGGCACCGACCATAGGGTTGCAGGGGTTTTTAATACCAAAAATCACATCAATCATAAGTGTCTGTTGCTATGGTTTGAAATTACAAACTAACATCATGAGATCATCAACAGAGGGGGAAATGGGTCAAAACAACCCTTATCTAGGTTCTGTAAGAGATCCCATGAAAACCACGCCGGACACAGGAAATCACATAAGACGGTTTATTAAGCAAATAATAAGGGTAAGAGAAAATGAGAGGAAAAGAAAGGGCGCACACTAGAGAGAGTAGAAAGTGAGGAGGAGAAAGAAAGCACGTGAGTAGGAGAGAAAAGCAAGAGAAAAGATGGCGGGGTAGCTACTGTGAAGCAGTTGAATTCTGCCGGGCTAACAGGGGACCAATAACGGAGAAGGATACTTGCAAGCTGACTGATGAACCAATAGCTAGCTAGGATTTCACAGACTGACAGTAGTTGGGAGGTGAGGAAAGCAACTTTGTACATTACAGGTACAAACTAAAGAATGGTTACTAACATCTGTTGTGCCTGGACCACCAGGTGGGAGTCATGCCCAAGCCCCAAACCACCCCCAAAGAGACCATGAGGGAGACCAAGCCATATGCAACCACAGAAAGAGACAGTTTATTCAAGAAGCTACTCGGGCACTCGACACAGACCAGCTTAGTAGTCAATGCCCAGTATCCCGAGCACAAATTTACAAGCTGTTTTACACACTTCAGAAAAAGGGACTCAGTTTCTCTTTTACAATTGGAGGGTTTGTGTCCTTGTTTGCATATTAGGACATGTTTTGGCTGCAAAGTTTTAGTCACCACAGTAACCACTTGACCTGACAAGGTCAGCTTGATTGCAGTCAGGAAGATTCCCCGTTACCTCTAGCAACAGCCTAAATCAACTGCCAAGGACATCCTGTTATCTAGGTAGGCTGATTTCAGCTCGTCTGTAGCTTTTCATTTTTAACCCCTTTTTAGCATCAGCAACTCTGGCAGCTTTTTAAGTTAACTTTTTGGGGCCTTACACATCCACACAATTACCGTTCGCATGGTACTTTGTTTAGGAGCAATAGGAATCAAAAGAGCAATTTTTTATTACATAAGAATTATGATTTTGTATTGCTAAACATGTCATGCTAAGTAACTGATGATGGGTACAGAGGCGGGGTGTTCCCATGGGAGAAGCTTATTTCCTACATAACATGGTATCTCAAAGCAAAATGGAGTCTGTTTAGTCATTTCCCTTATAGTCTGACCTATAATATTCTCATGGAGCCAGATCTGTCAGCCCATCACAGTAAGGTAAAGGATAAGAAGTTCATGTAATTGGCATGTCAGTTAGGACTCAGATGTCTCATCCTGTTCAGCATTGTGCTATTTTTAGTTTTTAGGAAGTGCCATGGTGGCAGTGGTTCTTATTTGTGCTTTGTGTGATAAATAGTTTTATGGACCTTGATAGAAAACATATACACAATACTCTTGGCAAATGAAAATTAAGCATGAAGTCTCCTGGAGATGGAATGTAGCAAGTCTTGGGAGCTACTAGAGACTATGAAGAAGCATTATTAGCTTGTCAGTGATACCTCACTGGTCACCTTAGGGAAGGTTGAATTTAGAACTAGAATTGGGATCATTGTGCACATTGGGAAGTGGTAACAGGGCAGTAGGCTGGGAATGTCTGGGAAAGTGACTTTAAATATAGACAACTTCTACTGTAAGGTATTCTTTAGAAATGGGAGAATGGACTGATCGAAATTCTTCAAAGAATTTTAGATGTGTTTGTGTAGTATTTTAGGAATGTAGAGATATTGCCTCAAAGGAAGTTCCATTGGTCGGTACTATGGCTTAAATGTGTCCCCTAAAATATTGTGTGTTCAAAATTTAATCCCCTTAGAGGGTCTAATAAGAAATTATTGTATGAATAACGTCACTATGGCTGGAATGGATTAGGCATCCTGAGAGTGGGTTGTCATCAAGTGAGTCCAGCCCTTTGTGTTTGTCTCTTTCATATGCACTTACTTTCCTTGCAGTGAAATGATGCGAACTAAAGCCTCTTACTAGGTATGGCCCTTTAACTTTAGAAAGTCTTCCAAAATTATGAATTGAATAAATCCTTATTCTTTATAAATAACCCCATTGGTGGCATTCAGTTACAACAACAGAAAGCAGACTAAGATAATTAGCAAGGTTGTGTCCTTACATGAGGTAAGGTTTTGATCTGATCCCTGAGCTTTCTCCCTACTGTTTCTGGAATTGCTACCAAGGACTAGAGAGCATTTCTTGTTGTTTTAGAGCAACCCACAACCCAATATTCTGTTTAGTTCAGAAGGCAAAATTTCTTTCAATTTTTAAAATAAATTGTCCTCTCCCTATTGATACATGTGACTGGGCAGATATTCCCATAATTTATGCATTAGGCACACAATCCTGACATGAATAAGTACACCAAGGCTGGGAATTCTAGGAAAAAGCATAAATTCTTTCTTTAGGAAAATGCGTTCTTGGTCCTTCATGTAGATATAACACTGCTGAATAAGAATGATCTTTGTGCTAAGAAGCCTAGAGAAATAGGTCCTTTGCTTTGTATATAGAGAGGTTCCAATGCAGCAAGATGTTTTTTTCTGATTGTCTGTGTAATAATCTACCAGTAGACTGAACTGACAATATGAAGTTTTAGGTTCAATACAACTGTGGTAGCTATTCTTGTCCCTTTACAAATGTGACAAAGCTTAGCCAATCCCCACCCAGATCTTTACCACCCCATTGTCTCTGAAGTTGTGACTTCATCACTCTGGTCACCTAGGAGGTAATGCAGCTGAGACAGAGAATTCCATGTCCTCTTTCCCATCTCAATGGCGGAGATTGAACCAGTGGCCAGTTTATTTCCAAATGGTGTTCCTTGGCTCTATGCCTTGTTTGCTATGCTCTTCGTATTTTTTCTCTTTGTCATGTTCTCTCCCTTTTTACTTGAGATAGACCAACACATGAAGAAATGTAAGTGCTGTGGTGGGAGTTATGGCATAGGGGAACTGTTGGAGAGAATAGGTGTCTGGAGGGAGGAAATTTGTCTATTATACTGTGGGAAACAAGAAAATGATACTACTTTTCTGGTCTCAAAGGTCTAATGGACAGGGCTTACAAATCTTAGAAACCATAATCTTATATATGATTTAAGAACCTCAGAAACACAGATCAGAATTGAGCTGGGAATTCCACTGCTGATAACCTCAAAGAGCATGAGGAAGGATCCTGAGTCCTAACTGTGATGATTGATGTTAAAACCCCAGTATAAGAACATGGGGGACTCTATAGAATCTGGGATATGTGAAGGTATTTCTGTACTACGGACCCTGACCCAGAGTGCTTTGTCTTAGTCTTGCTTAGATGCAGGTATTCTCTACCTAATGCTGTGCCTAAAGACAAAGATGGCAATGAGATAAAGATGGACCATCTGGGGAGGCCAGGTAAGTGTTCTTTGCCCTTTACCTCTGGGTTGTTTTTGCCATAAGCTGACATCTGTAGTCAGTTCACCAGGCTACATGCTAGATAACTTGAGAACTCATGCTCAGATTCTGGTCTCAGTGAAACAGCCTTTTCCTGTTATGCACAAGACCTATTCCTCCAAGCTTAGCCTAAGGGCTCTGAGTTTCTCTCCAGAGAGAACAATTTTCCAACAGAGGTGTGGTTTCAAGCACTCATTAACTCTTTTGGGTCAAGAAATTTCAGTTATTTGTACTTGTGATGTTCTCTTCCTATCAAGGTTCCCTCTCAAGAAGAAGAAAGGTGGCTCTTCTACAAAAAGTGGTAATAAATCTGATGTTGTGATGGAGATGAAGGCAGACATACTCTGTATTAATAAGATCAACATACAAAAAGCCTGGGGGACATTAAAAGTCTCTCTTTATGGGTGACATTCTAATGACATTCTGCCCATTGATTCCTGCAGATTATCACCTTTTTTTTTTTTTTTTTTTTTTTTGTTGTGCTGGGGATTGAACATAAGGTTTTGCACATACTAAGGATGCACTCTACTCCTAAATTGAATCCTCAGTCCATGAGCGTAACTCCTGCAGACTGTGTATATTATGGGACTTGCCTCTTCCGTGGAAGTCAGTTCTGCCTTCCTTTTTATTGCTTTATAAGTCTCTGGATGTCACAGAGAGAGAAACCACACTGGATTCTAGGTTCTCTGGGCCTATCACATCATGCCTGCTCATGCATATGCTCTATAAGACATTCTACCCAGGTTTCCTCACATAAAATTTAAATATCCAGTTTATAAAAAGTTGCTTTGAGTAAACTAGGTTGAAAATCAGTTTCCACATAAATACATTTGGGAACTTTTTATGTATAAACTCAAGAGAAAAATGGTACTACACACATGGATTTGTAACATTCCCAAATACAACCAAAATATATGTTGGTTTTAGTTTTAGACAACCAGAATGTCTACTGTCAAAATGCCATCACATAAATATGAATATATCCTTAAATGAGACTATGCGATTCAATACTGTAGTTGGTAAGTAAAGTGAATTGCCTCAAAATTTACATAAAGTCACTGTAACTCCTGTCATTTTTTACAAATTCTCCACTACCTCAATTCACATTTCACCTCCTACCTCTGCTGATGTTCTTGAAATCCATGTTTGCTCTTGGAGCACAAAGTCAGAGTGAGTGATGGTTTCGAAGGGGCCAAATGGTTTTGTCTGAAACTTCCTGTTCTACTAATGAGTGAGAGTATATCTCCTTCTGGTGGGTAAAGAGATGCCAGTTTATTATTTAGAGTCTCTTATAAATGAACAAGAGAAGGTGAGATGAGTGCAGGTGCCTTTTCCAAGTGTTCGGACTCCAAGTAGGCACCTATCTCCCTCAGATATTATTTTGCTTTTTAAGTCATTTCTGAGAATTTTCTTTATCCTCACAGAGGTGGGTAAATCATGAACTCTGTGGTTTATGGCTCTCTCCTACCCAATTTTCAATACTGATGTGGACAAGTTGTGCTACTAAGGCCATCTTTCTCAAATTTGAATGTTGGTGCTTTGAATGGTCAACTGATTTCTTTGAACTAATTCTGTATGTGAACCAAACTCTGGAGAAGTATAGTTAGTTGCTTAAATATGGTGACATTTTCCTACCTTATTATGGCCATTTCCTCTAATATAACAGATTGATTTTTCTTACAGATAGTTTCTTGGATTAGACTGGGAGAGCATTATTCCAGATTTTCTTATAAATTCATAGACCATTAGTGCCAGATGCACTAGAGCTGATGTAGAAAATAATAGCCACAATATTTTCAATTAGCAGATGATAAAACTCTTGGTTGCTTTTTGCTGTGGGAGGAAGATGAAAGTTGTGGGTTCTTTGGTGAAGAAGGACTTTTAGGACTCAGGGAAAGCCCTGAATTACGATATACAGAAAGTTTTAACATCTTGCATGATTTCTGTTCTCTAAAACAGGTGTTGCCATTCTGCTGGGTCATAGGTATAACAAAGAGACTTTATTATTGTTGTTTCAGACTGTTTTCTGGAGTCACCAGGGAGAGAAATTCTGGTAGGGAAGGAAGATGGGAGAGGAAAAGATCCCTCACTACTTGTGAGGGTAGCAAGAAAGTCCTGGGAGTCTGAGGCTGAGATCTTTACCCCTGAGCAATCAGTTTGAGGATGACTGAGTTGATAAGAAATCACCTGTGACATCATGTCCCAGTCAGGAGAAGGATTTTGATACCCTTTATCATCTATGTTTATACTACAAAAAGGGGCAATAAATATTTTGAGACTCTCAGAAAAGCTCTGTTACAAAGAAATTTTTGATGAATTTCTGGCTTCTTTTGCTCAATTGCTTATATTCAGTCTGAAATTGACCCTGATTTTCTATTCTACCTCCAGAGGAAATCTTAGATGAATCACACAGGCCATATTCTATTCCCAAAGCAACACACGGAATCATTCTTACAGAGGAAGAGAAGTTCATGGCCACAGCATGACTATGCAAACTCTGAATCCAGGGCTTCAATTTTCCTTTATACAAGACAGTCACATAGCAATATAACCTGAACATTCTAAATGTCATGTCTGGTTTGCATTGTTTTCTTATATAAGTTCCATGATCCTTTCAATATTATCATCGAATATGGTATCATGGAGAAAGATGCATGGGGAGGGAATTGCTATAGACCTTCTACCCAAAGCTTCTTGTTCCCTATGTTAATCAGATTTCCATTACTATAGCAAATACCTGAGATAATCAGCTTATAGAGAGAAAAGGTTTATTTTGCTTCACAGTTTTGTAACTTCTAATCCATTATCTGTTGGCCCCCATGCTTTTGGGCCTGTGACAAGGAAGCAAATCGTGGCAGAAACGCATGGTTGGGAAAGACCTCAAAGTTTCTATCACTTCCCAGTAGTGCCAAACTGGGAACCAAGTCTTTAACACATGGGCCTTTGAGGGGCATTTATACAAACCATAGCAGCCTCCAAAATATTACCTTTTTACTAGCAAGTGAAACTAATTTTTCTCTTTCTTCTCTCACTTCAGATTTTCTTTTCATGTAAGTCCCAGCACATTATTCTCCCTTATCTTTACCTACCACTTATACCTGTTTTCCTCTCTGTTCATCTCTTTTAACTATATTCAATGTTTGTATTATAATGGGTCACTAAGACATCCAAATGGAAATCTCTAGTATATATATATATATATATATATATATATATATATATATATATATTAGTAGTGTATCAGGGAGTGGATAATGGTATATGTGTGAAAAGAGAAGAAGAGACACAGAGACAGAAAAAGAGAGCAGGAGACAGAGAACTCTTTTTGGAACTCATCTCAATACAAACATTTTTAAAAATCTGGTGCTGTCAGAACAATAACAGAGTGATTTCTGCAAGGGAAGGGAAGTTAAGAAACTGGATAAGTACCTTCAGTGTCTAATGATTAGAGCAGTTTGTGATAAAGAACTGTTAAAATCCTAATTCATTCCAGTATTTGAAAAACTATATGTGTTTCTATTAGATATTCTAAGTGGTCATAGGATATTAGTCTTTTGTGTCTGTATATGTTTCTTTGGGGTGTGTACCATTTGTGTGTTTGTATGTTGCATTTTTCTCTTCATAGATACCCCTGAACTTCTACAGGGTATATTTTTACTATTTTATTTTACATTTTATTTTGCATTACTTTCTTTTCCTATGTGATTAATTTTTACTGATTATTTCAACAATTTCAACATCACTTTTTCTTCTTTGTGTTGGTATATTTTCTGTTACTTTCTGTTTTCTAAGTCTTTGATTCTTACTGAACATAATGTTCACTTTTTCTTCTGTCTACCTGCTCAACAAACTTCTTGACAATATTGTTTCATTTTTCATGTTTTGCAACTTTAACAGGAGAGAATGCACAATCTTAAAGCCCTATAGCTTTTTTTCCAAAATATAATTCTTTCCAGGATTAAATGAATTTAAGGAGACCAGGGCCTTAAGAATCAAGCATCAAACAGAAAACCCTCTAGGTATTTAAAGCAGGAAGTGGTTTACTACAGGAAATTAATGTGCTTACAAAATTCTCACCAGGAAGTTCCAAAAACTCCCAGGAAACCACTGCTGCATATCGCTATGCTCACTGCTAAACGTCACCATGCTGCAACATCAAGGCTAGTAACTTTCAGAGCAAGTGCAACAGCCCCTGCAAAACTAAATCTCCCAGGAGTACACTGTGCTGGTGAAACTAGCTCACATTCTTCTTGTGAAGGACTGTGAAGAATATAGTTCTCAGGCTTTGGATCCAGCCATTCAGGGAGAGCATAAAAGAAGTCAGCAATGGTGAGGAGTTGATGAGAAGTGATGCAGTTCTGTGGTCTGTTCAGTGTAAAGGGGAGCTTACTGCTTACCATTAGAAGAAATCTGGATGATCACAGGTTCCCCCTGCTGCTCATGACAGCGATTCCTCAGGTTGCTGGGTTATAAGGGCTTGACACTGACTACATACTCTGCCAATATACAATCCTTTTAGAAATCAGTTCCAACTGTGGAAATCATCTTCTCATCATTGTAAAAGTACACTAAAACACAATAGCTTTCAATCCATTTCTCCCCAGTTGGGGTCATTTAAACTTACACATCTTCATGTACAGAATACCAACATTCTAATTTTAATTTTCATCCCAGGAAAACACTGCCTTTCAAAAATGCTTTTCTGACTGATGATATATGAAAGAAAGTTGACAGCAGCAACTCCATTTTGTAACCCAGACTACATTTTGGGCTGCAGTGATTGCTCTGTGAACTTGCTGACATGCCAGAAGAAAGCTTATTTGCTGAGAAGGAACATCCTGAGGATTGTATAAACTAAACTCTTTCCTAGTAACGATAATATGGTCTGAGCTGGTCTGTGTTGGACCAAGGAGGTGTAGAAGTAAATTTATCCTCTAGTCAAAATTCATGACAAATAGCAAAGTTTGGATGTTGAATGTTTGTAAAAACCCAAGTGTTAAAGGTTTGCTCCCTAGAATCAAGTTGTTGGAAAGTGCTGGAATCTTTAAGAGGTAGAGCCTAGTGGGAGGTCTTAGGTCATGGAGGATGGGCCTTCCTGAAGGGGATAGCAAAACCTTTTCTCTCCTTTTTACTTCCTGACCATGAGGTGAAGAGTTTTGCTCCACCTCATGCTCCCCCATGGTATGAAGCTACAGGTCCAAAGCAACTGAATCAATCATTAATTGAAGTCTTTTAAACTGTGAGTCAAACTTAAACTTTTATCTTTAAAAGTTGGTCATCTCAGGTATTTGTTTTTTTTTTTTTTTTTGCTTCAGGTATTTGTTATAAAGACGGAAAGCTGATTAACAGTAACCCATTCTTTTTACCCTTAAAAAGACTCTTTAAATTCTTCCCTGTTGAACATATTCTGGTCTCTGCTAGAATCTCTATTCCCTGAATTGCAGCTTAAGACCTCAACAAAGTGCTTTTTTGCTTAACAGATTGTCTCAGCTACTTAGAATGATGGATATACCTGATATATTTATCAAAAAATTCTATGTAACCTAATCTCAGATGTAAATTAAATTGAAATTAAAGCTTCAAGTTTTCATCTTTGACAATAAGTAGTTACTGCCCTTAGATTTGGGTAACCACTCAGCCTATCTTGGTTAATTTTTAAAACCACAGGAATTTTCTTTTATGCTAAGGATGCTGTGGAATAAAACATTCAGAAACTCTTCCACTGATAACATAATGGTAAATGGAAAATAAAAATGGCTCCATTAAACATTATTATATTTCTATATATTTCTACATTATGTGTCATTGTTAACCAATCCACATTTTTCTCTTTTAAATGTATTTGAATTATTTTCATCAGAAAATTAGTCTTAAAATTTTCAAACATTACTGTTAATAGGCAAATAGTCTTCATGTAAAAAAGGTTTTTTTCTTATTTGCCTATATAAGAGAACATCGACAACTAAAAAATGGCAAAATGTGGAACAGAGTTACTCATAAAAGGAAAGAACTATTTTATAGGTTCTTAGGCAGTTTCATGGTGGCATTGATCTTTCTTTGGATTTAGGGTGAGAAATATGGAACTTGCAGAACTTAAGAGAAAACACATATAGCACTTCTGGCAGACAGAGATTAGGCTTGAGGTCTCCAGGAGATAGGTTGTAATGAGCTTTGGAAACAAGGAAAGACTGTAGAGGTACATCAAAAATCTTGCCAGTGGGTCCCCACCTGTCACCTTAGAGAAGGTTGAGCTTAAAATATGAATTGAGATCATTGTGTGCATTGTAGAGTGGTAGTGGGGTGGAGTCACTCTGTGGCAATGGATTGGGAATCTCTAGGAAAGTGACTTGAAGCATGACACAAATTCTACTATAAGTGTTCTTCAGAAATGGGGAGGATGGGGGCTGGGGATGGAACTTAGAGTTAGAACACCTGTCTGTGTGCTTGAGGTCCTGGGTTTGATTCCCAGTGTAGTAGCAGCAGCAGCAGCAGTAGTAGTAGTAGAAGGAGGATGAGGGGGAGGGGGGAAGGGAGGAGAAAAAGAAAAAAACAGAAAAATGGGGAGAGTAAATTGATCTAAAGTTTTGGAGAAAAATGCATTAGTCTGTATGGTAAGAAAGGAATGTGGGGATATTGCTTCAAAAGAAGTTCCAATTGTGCGCATAGTCATTGTTTTGTATCAGGTGAGGTTATAGTTGAATCCCTTGGCTTTCTTTCCACTCTGTTTCAGGAATTACTTCTAAGAACCCAGGGAACATTTTATGGTGAGGTTCAGAGAAATGCACTGCCTTATCTGTTTAGAAGACAATATAGCCTCCATGTTGACACATGTGACTGGAGAGACATTGCTTATAGTTAATGGGACACACATTTGTGATATAAATAAGCAGGAATGTCAGAGGAACTTCTAGGGAAGGATTTGGAATTTGTCTTCAGGAACATTTGAGCCTTCTTCATCTTCCAACAGATATTTAATGTCTATTTTGTCTCTATAAATCTGGCTCTAGGGCTAAGGAGTCCAGGAAAACAGGACGTTCCTTTACTATATAGCTGTTCCTTTTGTTCAATGCAGGGACACACTTATTCTATTTTTTTTTTTTTTTTTTCATGAGTTGTTCCTGTTTCTGGCCATTTTCAGAGACTCTAGTGTTTGGGGAGTAATTGAAGCATTTGTAGAAGAAGAGCTAGCTAAATGACTTTATTCAATGTTTTCTTCATTGTTGAAGGGGATAAACATTGGCCAATCCCCACCAGACATTCATCACTCCCATTGTTTCTGAAGCTCTGACTTCATCACCTGATCACTTAAGAGGTGACAGAGCTGGGGCTGGGCATTACCATATTTTTACTAGTATCTCCATGTGTGAGTTTAAATCAGGCACCAGGTTACACCCAAATGTGACCTGGCTCTATATCTTTCTAGCAATGACCATCCTTTTCATTGTCTTCTTCTCATTTTTTCCCTTCTTCAGTGAGGTTGATGAACACATAAAGAAATGTAAGTTTCTATGCATAGTCTAAGAGAATGTATACAGGAGGAGAGGGAAAGGGTCTGTTAAAATGTAATGGGTTTGAAAATATGTTTCTTACTACATGATCCAAGAAAAATTTTTCTTTCTGGGTTTTAAGGTCTTTTAATAACCCTGGGCCAAGAGTTTTTAGAAACAGGTGAGGACTGGGTTAGGAAGTCTTTCTGGTATACTTAAAGAAAATGAGAAATTAATTACTCAGGGACCTGATTGAGCAGAAGTTAATACCTAAGTATAAGGATATGGGGGACTCTATAGAATTTGGAATTATAAAAGGGAGTTTCTGTATGATAGTCTTTGATCCAGAGTGTCTTGTCTTAGTCTTGCTTGGATGCAGGTATTCCCTGTGTAATGCTGTGTATAAGAACAAAGGTGAAAATGAAATAAAGATGAACCATCTGCAAAAGCCAGGTAAGCATCCTTTTTCCTTCATCTCTGGGTTATTGTTTATAAACCAGCAACTCCAATCAGTTCCATTGTCCATCATGTACAAATGTGATCTCAGTGATACAGTCCCTCATGTTCAGCATGTGGACCCTCTTCCTCTAAGTTTAGCTTAAGATATCTGAGCATTCTCTCTGGGAAGAACATTTATCAAGTCTAGTTTTGATTCTAAGCCTTTATTAACTCCTGTGAATGGAAAGTTTCCTCTGTTTTGTTCATTTATGTGATGTTTCTCTCCCTGTTAATAGTCCCTTTCAATTGATTCAGTGATTAAATTTCTATTTTACAAGCTAGACGGTGAAAAGAAAAGTAAATTTGAATATTTTTCATGGAGAACATCCTGATCACCTGTTGACCATAATTCCTCTGAGTATGCAAGTGAGGAGACTTTCTTCTCCAGGTAGTGTCAGTTCTGTCCTCCGGGGTTGTTCTATGACTTCTTGTGACATCACGGGGGAATGGGTGGGGTCACACCCTGGATTTTCAGGTACCTGGTATTTAGCATATCTCTGCCTCACTAGGAATATTTTATGCCCCACAGACACTCTTGACCAGGTTTGCCTCACACAAAATTGAAATTCCTGGTCTATAAAAAGTTAATGTGTTGTTTTGCGGTAAGTAAAACAGGTGAAACTTTTTGGGTGAATAAATGTTTGGATTATTAACTTCAGGAATGAATGGTGTTTGTTAAATCTCAAACCTAACCAAAGTATATGGTGGTATTAGTTATAGACAACCAGAACGTCTAGCCCAACAGTGTCATTATATAAATGAGAGTACTGCAAATGAAAAAAACTAAGAGAATTAACCCAAAAAACATATGAAGTAACCTGAACTTTCAGTCATTGTTACAAATGCTCCACTATCTCGAGACATGCTTCATTTGCTACATCTGCTAATGTTCTTGAGGTCCTTGTTCATACTTAGAGCCCAGAGTCAGAAGAGTGAATCATGGTTTCAAGGAGGTCAAATGGGTGGCTTTGTCTAAAACTTCCTATTACAGTAATGAGTGAGAGGGGTAGAGATGCAACAGGAGTAAAGAGATACCAGTTTATCATCTAGAGTCCCTTGTAAATGAGCAGGGAAAGATGAAGTGAGTACAGCTGTCCTTTGTAAACACTCAATCTGAATGTGCTCCTAAATTTCTTATGTGTCAGTATTTCACTTTTCAATGCATTTCCCTTATTCCTCTATCCTCACAGGCCTGATAAATCCTGGACCCTGTGGGTTATAGCTCCTGCCTACACTATATCCTTCCCAGTCAGATATACACAGTTTATGCTACTAGAACCATATCTACCAAATTTGAACCTTAGTTCCATGGAGTATCAATTAATGATATTTTGGATGTAAATTCTACATGTGACAAATTTTGAGGAATCAATTTAGCCAACAAATTACTGGCATTTTTGTGACACATTGAACTTGATGGTGATCATTGTTCCTAGTAATTTGGATTAAGGTTTTCCTGATAACTATTTTGTTTCAACTAGTTATAGATACCAGGTTTAAGGAGAAAATTATTCCAGATTTTCTTGTAGAACATAGCAAGGTAAAACTAAAAAGAATCACAGAAAATATAAGTTCTAACCTTTCTAACTGACAAATTCTCTTGGAAAAGATGAGAATGATTTGGGCTTTGGTGATTTTTAAAAAATCTTTCATCTCAATAATCCACTCCTATTTGGGGATGAGATATTAAAGGTGAGATTATCCATATGGACATTTTGTCAGATCATGCAAGTCCTCAGAGAAAAACTAGTCTGTCATTCAGGAAGGAGGGATCTGGAGTTCTCTTCCTACTTTCCATTCCTGATGAGATCATAGTGAAGTTTGAATGCTCCTTCCTCCACCCTCACGTCCTTGCTGGGTATGCAGACAAAAAGACTATATTTACCAGACTCTGATGCATAAGCCACCTGAATCTATCTTCAGGTAACAGTTATGAGATAGTTACTGAGGTTTGGAAATGTTTGTGATCTTAGTCCCTTTAAGGTGACTCTGCCTAAAGGGAGATTCTGTCATTTTGCTGCACTAAGCTACAGCCAATAAATATTCTTTGTGTTTTAGGTCACCTTCTTCAGTCCCCTGAGAGAGAAGCTCCAAGAGAGGAGGGAGTTGGGATGAAAGAAGATAATTCACTTCTTGTGGAGGTTGTAGGGGAGACAACCCAGGAAGTCTGCCCAGTAACATCGGTTTGAGAGTGGCCGAGCTTGTAAGGAATGCCTGTGACATACTTGTCTCATTAAGGGCTGTGGGACACTTCTAACACCCTCATTATTTGTATGCAATGAAATTGATAATAAATATGTTGACACTCTCCAAAAAGGGCTGTTTATAAGGAATTCTTTTTTGAACTTCTTTTTCTCTTTCATTCAACTAATGAATAAAAACTTCAAACATACTTTCATTGTCCTAACCCTATGTGAGTGAACTGTGCTATTTCCTTTCCCTAAAGTAACATGGGTAAAGACTATGCATTTTAAGAATCATATGTGGCTTCAGCTAGAGTCTGTTTCTTTTCTTTCCCTGAAGCAAGTTGTAGCCAGGTGACTCAATGTTAAGTGAGTTCTAGCAGAAATGGTCCATGCTAAATTGGTGTCACTGACTAAAATAGAAAAAGCTTTCTCGTTTTTGAGCTGGAAATGCTAACAGAGTTCTCCTTAGAAACCCCATAAAGAAGAAACAGAAAACCTCCTTTTCTAATCAGTACTCTTAAAGAACTTTGTAGAGCAGAGACCATTTCTTGCCCCTGCACATTGCACATTTCCTTAGAGGGAATAATCTTTGTCCATTAATCACCACATTTTTAGGTTTCTTCATTAGAGGTACCTGATCTTCACTAAAGTTAGCATACTGCTCTGTATTCTCCTGATTATGGTATTCAGTAAGTCACTAGAACTGCCGGTCTTGAGTTTTGTTTTTCCTTTTTTTTTTTTTTTTTTTTGCAGTACTAGGAATTGAACCTAAGACTTTGCTCATGCTAGGCAGGTGGCTCTACCACTGAACTATATTCCCATCCCACCCTCTGGTTCTGTGGTCAATTTCATTCATGTGTTCATTATTCCTACCCCCACTTCATCTTCCTCTGTAAATAGCTGTGTTTCCTCTCTCCCCAGAACTCTTTATTCATCTAATAGTTTACCCTAAAGTGCTAAAACAAAAAATGTCAGAAAAATGTATAATGCACAACAATAAAATACATGTACTTTTCACTTTTGTAACTATTATTTGGTGCTGTGGTTAGTGTCATTACATCCCGTGACTCTGTCACCCATTAGGGTATGTCAATCATCTGCAGATGCTCTTCAGAAGGGGAGAGAATGGATTGTGCTTAGAAGTGGCCCACATATCTATTCATTGGTGTTAGCCAGTCACATGATCAAACAGTTGTAATGAATGCTGAGAAATAAAGCTGATACATATACCTAGCTAGAAATCTTATTAATAAAGGAACAATATGGTATACGGCCATGATCTTACCAATAAGGAAGAGGAAAATAAAAGGATATATGTGTGCAACAGATTTCTTAGGCCAAGTGTCTGTATTATCACCCATTGGCTAATCCTAGGGTTAGAACATAACATGATATTGAATTTATTGTACTATTGAGTCAAACTACCTTGGTGAATCTAGGTTCTTCATTTATAATCTTTTGAGATCTTCATCAAATTAACTTTAAGAGTCTTACGTTTGTTTTAATAATGGAAAAATAAGAATTATAAATGGTACCTATGTCACAGGCTTATTGAGCTTTAATGTGAAATAGGATATATATATATATATATATATTTATATATGTAAAGTGGAATAGGACTTTACATATAATATACAGTTAAAGAAGGTTTCTAGGAAGGTTTATCAGGTTGGAAGGAGCTGGGGAACAAAACAATGTAGTTTAGGTCTTGTTACATTTTTTTTCAAATTACAAGTGTGTTTTTAAACTGGGCATTTTGAAGTAATTTTAGATTTACAAAGCAGTTGAAAGATACTACTATTTTCATATGCCTTTCAACCAACTTCCTCTGACAACTTATGTGACCATGGTGTATTTAACAAAATTCAAAATTAGCATATGTATAATACTATTTATTAAACTATAGTTTTTGTTTCTCTAGTTTTTCCACTAATGTCTTTTTCTTTCTGTCCATAACAGAGTATCTAAATATCTAAAATATCAAATTGAATTTAGTCATCATATATTCTTAGTCTCTTCCAATCAGTAATCACTTTAGCATTTCATTATTTATGACTGACACTTTTGGAGAGTAGTAGTCATTTAGCAGGGTTTTGTCAAATGTTTTCAAATTAGATGAATGTTGAGAAAGGATACCACTGATGTTATATGAGTTTCTCATTAAGTCATATCAGTGGGGACCTGATTTTTAAAATAACTTATTTGCGCTTATATTAATCTTTTAACAGTTGGTACTGTTGGTTTTTGCTAGGTTTCTAAGCACTCAGTCTTCATCCATTATCAGCTTTTTTCAACAGAAGATATTAATTCTTTAGAGTTGATTGTGCTATGTTTTACTTAAAGGGTAATTAATACTTTTATATATCATCTAATTCTTTTCAACTAAGGAATATGCATTCTTTAATATTCTTCATTTACTTGTGCTGTGCCTGGATTATTCATACCTTCTCATTTTAACACACTTTTTCATTATCTATAGATTCTTTTCAATTGTATTTTAATAAGGAAACCTACACACACATGAATTTAATAAGTTTAATAACAATTGCTTATGAGTTAATAAAGCTTAGAGTAAATTAATTTTCTAGAGATAATAATGAAGTTGGCTCATATTTAGTTTGTTGCTAACTTAAACACCCAGGTTGTTTTCTAGTAAAATTTCAATATGAGTTATATTCAAGGGTTTTTGCTAAATACTGCAGAAGTTGTTCAACTTGAGCTGGCATAGCTCTTCTGAAATTAAGTCATTTTCAAATTTTTTAAAATCTGAGTTTCAGTTTCCTCAACAACCACAAAAAAGTAATCAGTTAATGGAAATCACCTTAGTTGCTGAGATCTGAATGACTTAGTGCACAATAATTAGTAATAATCAATAAAACAATTATTTCTAAAAGATGAGGTTGAGTTACTCTGGTAAATGTTTAAAGTTAAGCAAAAATTTATTTATTTCAGGAATTGCAAGTGATTGAAAATGGTAAAACTACCTACAGTGGGAGGTAGGAAAATGAAAGGTGCAGAAGGCCCATGTTTGAAAACTCATGTGGTTACACCAAACAACAAGAATCATACAGAAAAGGAATGGTTCTTAGGATATTTTGGTTGTTCTATAAATGTGGTTGAACACATTAAATTATGATTCAAAATTTTTTTCTTCAGTTGTTGAGAACAAGGTGACATCTGTGTAGCCATGTTGTATGAACAAGACATTTTGGGAACTGGCCCATAAAACCTCCCCCCAGAGAAGGGCACACAGGTACTACCCTCAAGAGCCAATACAGGACAAACAGGACCTACTGGGCCCCCGGGGCTTATCATGGCTGTTAAGAGATATCTGTCTGAGAAATGGGCAGCTGCCAGGAAACCTTATCTATCAAGGACAGGGGAGGGGGCCTAGCTCTGACTCATCTCCTGCATAGTTCACCCCCTCCCTCCTCCCTTCTTCCTCCAGGATCATTCAGTTTTGGCGGGACCCAATGAGATTCAAATAAATTGGCAGGACCCAACTAAAAGAGAACAAATGTTTAGCTGTTCGAATGTTAACCAATAATGTACAGGTCTTTGTATGTGAATGATTGGAAATTTCTTAAGTAGAGTGCTTTCTCATCCCTTGGGGCCGCTCCCCACTCAGCAATGGTAGTGGTCTGAGAGGCTGGTTGCGGTCCAGACTCAAACTTGCAATAAAACCTTGTTGTGTGATTTGCATCGCCGTGTGTGCACTTTGACTTTTTGGGGATCGGTCGATATTGAACCCCAATACAGTAATGGGGAATGATATATTAATATTAAAAACAGGATGCTTTCAAAGTATTTGTGATATCTTATACTTTTCTCATAGAAAATACCTCACTAGGGGCTGGGGAGATAGCTCAGTTGGTAGAGTGCTTGCCTTGCAAGCACAAGGCCCTCGGTTTGATCCCCAGCACTGCAAAAACAAAAACAAAAAAAACCCTCATTAAACTCATTGAGGAGTGATTAGATCCCACTCTTTAATATGTTGCTTACTAAAAAATGACACACAACTTGGATACAATCACCCACACCGTCCTTAGCTTTTAATTTTTACACTCTTTTCTGATCTTAAAAATATAGGCCCTGGAAGGAACTAAGTGTTTCTTTTCTCTGAAGTCCAGGAGGCAGAGTTTATGTGGAGACATGAGGGGCTCTGAAGGAAAGTCAGTGAACTGTTCAAACGAGACTCATTTCTTGAGCAATTAAATGTATAACTCTAAATTCCACTATCCCATTTGCCAAAACATGTTCTTTTGTTTCGGAAACATTTCCATGAATTGTAGTCAGAGGATAGGACCACCTCCAATTGTCAAATTAGAAACAAAAAGTTACTATTCTTTGCAAAAATCTGTTATGCAAAATGGAGTCACTCCTGTTACAACCTACTAAAATGAAGTGGAGGCACCATGTGAAAGAAAGGGAAACATACTGTGGACTGGAACTATCAGGACACGGATCCAGGCTCTGTTTTAGAACGGTCCTACCCTCCTGTGAATTGCCAACGGTGGGACTGGGCAGGTCCTGTATCTTAGAGATCCCTAGGTCTTTGCAATTGCAGGGAAGAATTTAAGCAGATCACACAGATTGACAGACACGAGTGTGTTTAGGAAAGTTAAAATAGGAGAGATAAGTGTATAGCACAGGCTATGAAGTGACTGGGACCACACTGCCTCCAAAAAGGACAGCATATTTTTATTAGAGCTAGGGCCTTTTAAGGGTTTGAAACTAGCTAAATTTGGAAACCCTCTCCCCTCTGAAATCAGGAAGATGCAGATGCAGATTTAAGCTCCAGGAAGACTCCAGGGACTGGGAAGTCATCAAACCTGTGGAATCCTATCTTTTTGAGTCATGGAATCTTTGGCCATTATAAAGGACATGTATTTCTCTTGAAGATAGCAGGTTGTTTGCTGACAATGTACCATATCTACTTACTTAAGCAAGGACAAGGTCTGCAAGTAAATTGGTTTTTAAAAGAAAGCATGTGGGGGTCAGCATCTAAGCCCAGTCTATAGAATTATCCCTTTAACCTTGGGTTCCCACCACTCAGGTCTATTTGTTGCCTATCAGAACATTGCACAGGACCAATCCAACAAAAAAGGCTGTACTATCTTTAAGATTATTTTTGTCAGCAATTCACATGGTACTGCCAACTATGACCTTAAGACTATATAGGAATGTGGCCAGCTGCCACAAGCACTCTGAAAGTGCCAGTGAACTTCCTATCAAATTAATTTGTGTAGATTACTTTGTCCTAATAATCCCCCCAATTTTTCTTTGTTCTTCAGATATACTGGAGGCCACTCTGGCCTGTGCTTATGTGCAATACTATTCTGTTTTTTCCAAATAAAAGTTCTTTTATTAGAGATTCATCTCTATATCTCTATACTTTTGTTTGACTTGGACAACTCCAAGATGCGACTCTTAAGTCATCACTC
Source organism: Sciurus carolinensis (assembly GCF_902686445.1). Lineage (NCBI taxonomy): Eukaryota > Metazoa > Chordata > Mammalia > Rodentia > Sciuridae > Sciurus > Sciurus carolinensis. The sequence goes on from NC_062216.1 coordinate 74,171,832, forward strand.
ACAGCAAAAGTTGCCTTTCATGAATTAGGGCTTTATGTATTCCAGAAGAAAAGTTTATCTCTAGAAAATAGTGTGTGACATTTCATTTCTTTCTCCAACTTCATTGTGCATGAAAAATTCTGAGGTTGCCAATTCTTTATGATTATATTTTTGGTAATTTCCTTTCATGTATTTGTGAAACCCATCTATTTATTCATGCATTTATCCATACATTCACTACCTCTCTATCTCTCTCTCACAATGTGTATGTATAAATTTCAATTTACATCTTAGGAGAGTTAGTTAAGACTATTAGTAATCCATACTTCAGATATGGAAAATTAGTTACAACAATCAAAAGTTCTGCAGTTACTATCATAACCTTTTCAGTTTTATTTCCAATCATTTCTAGGTGCTTCTATAATTTGAAAAATAAATATTTTAAATTGTTATTAAAACTTTTAATTTTGTTATGATTTCATAGGTACAGAAAAAATTACCAGAATATTACAAAGAATTACTCTTCCCCTTTAACCACTTAGTATTTGGTTCATTTTCTTTTCCCTTTTTCCCTGAACTGTAAATATCTTACCTTCTTTCCCCAATTCATAAATTTGTACTTTCTGAGAACAAAAATATTTTATGTAACCAAGTACAATTATCTAATCAAAGTGCGATAATATAGTATGCAAAATAAATATTATCAATTGTTTCAATATTATCTGTAGTGACCTTTTATTACGATCTAAGATTCAGTTAAGAGCCATGAATTTATTGGTAACTGACTTAATCTTCAGACTCTTTCTCCTCCCTGGAGCTTAGGGGTTAGGGTTGAAAGAGATGAGGTTCTCAGGCCCTGATCTTTCCAATAACCAACTCCCATCCTGAAGCTACCTGGGTTCTCCAGCCACCAATCATCTTATTAACATATAAAAGACACTCATCACTCCAGAGATTCCAAGAATTTTGGGGAGTTAGATGTCATGAAATGATGTAAAAGACCAAATATATTTTACTATATTATACTTATATTTTCAAAATACCATGATTAAATTTTTTCAGAAAAATGAATGCAGTATTTTCTAATCATTTAAAGAGTGCATGTTCTTCCTCTTTACTCAAAGAAATTAAAATTTCAACAAGAAAAAAAAAATATCAATATCAACCATGAAATTGTAAAAAGATAGAATTAAGGTGTTAGGTATACTGATATAAAATATCATAACAATTTTATAAATTCCAACTTTCTAGTATTGCACAGATGGGATGTTAGTAAATAATAGCTGTTACCTTCAGCTTCAAAGGTTTGTGATTTTCTGGTGTCTAGAAAATAAAAATGAAACTTTAAAATTTAAAAACACCTGTAATACCAGTGGCTGGGGAGGCGGTGGCAGGAGGATGGAGAGTTCCAAGCCAGCCTCAGCAAAAGTGAGGCACTAAGCAACTCAGTGAGACCCCGTCTCTAAATAAAATACAAGATAGGGCTGGGGATGTGGCTCAGAGACCCCTGAGTTCAATCCCTGATACCAAAAAAAAAAAAAAAAAAAAGTCAATTGTGCATTGAATTCAATTGTTAATCTCTTTATGTTCTAATAAACTCTAAATATAAATAATGTTAGCAATAATCATTCCATAAAATAGGAATCCATGAATTCACAATCAATTGTTATGGGAATCAGGCAAGAAGCAGCACCTGAAGAGTGGGAGAAAACAAACTTTATTTTACGTTGGTGGGCCCAGAGGAGTCAGCACTCCAAATTCTGAGCGCCCCTTACCAGTTTTTCACAACATTTTTAGACTATCTAGTGTCTAGTCTAAAACAATACATAGTTGTCACAAGGTTTCAAAAAACATCATATATGATTGTGTGTAAGGGTTTTCAAGTGGGAAGTGTGTTTACAAAAGCAGAGGGTGATAAGGGAGACTGACTCCTCTTACAAGGCTTTCCGGTAAATCTCTAGCCTCGGGCCTGGAGCCTTCACAGGGGCGTTTGCACTTAAAAGGAAAGTGATTAGATCCTCGGGAAAGTCCTTTATAATCCAAAGGAAAGGAGTGAATGGTGCTAATTAGGTTCCCTGAAAACCATCTGGCAAGAATAGGGAGGGGAACTCTCCCTTTCCAGGGCATTAATTCTTACAGACATTGTCTTTAGTTTACTTTATATCCAGGCCTGGGTTAGTTACCCACTACAAATAAATAAGAAATTTATATATGGGAAAGGAAAATTCTTAAGCAGAATTTCAACAAATAAGAGGGAAACACGGGTTTAAAAAATCACTGACAAACATAATGATAACTGAAAGTATATGGATGTTAATACTAGTAAGTTAGACAAGATGGAGTGAGAAAGGGGGAAATTGTTTCCCCCAAAGAAACTATAAAAACAAACAAAATAGCCAAAAATAACTACTTCAGAACCCAAGAAATTGATCAAGGTAAAATTGATTTGGTAAATGAGATTGCAGTAAGAGAGCCAGATAAGATCTCCACATATCACTGACTGGGAGGGTTGCACACAGATGCTTAAGTCATAAGAGACTGTGGCAGAAATTGAAAGCAAGCACAACTTCAAAATTGCCTGGATTTAGAATGTGTCCTTCAACACATGCAGCTCTGTTGGCAGAGCATGCAAGCTATAATGGCTCACTGTTTTTGAGCACAGCATCTAACCAATCCTTGGTTGACCAGTAAGCTATGCAGATAGAGAACTGACCCTATAAAATCAGGTATAAAAATAAAAACAAATGAAAAACTAAACAGAAACATCAGTGGTTGCACAATATGGGGGCAGATAGAGTCTATAGAAGTTCCTGGCAAATTAACAAACATGCCAACCAGAAAACAAATCACAACACCAATTGTACAGGGAGGAAAATTAGAGACTACAATTGCTATAATATCTAAAATGTGCATTTTTAAACAAATAAGCAAAAATATGAACAAAACAGGAAAGTGATCTATACTCAGGAAAATGAAAGCACTCAGTGGAAACTCCCTTGAGTGGGTCTAGATGCTGAATTGAATAGACAGACTACAGAGCAGCTACATAAAAGCTTGAAGAACTAAAACCAGAAAATCCAAGGAAAATGTGATGACAGTGACACAACAAAGAAGAAAAGAGAAAATCTTAAAAAGACAGCAATGATAAATTCACTAAAGAGGCTTCACAGCAGATTTGAAATTGCAGAAGAAAGAATCGATAAAGCTAAAAAGAAATGATCCATCTTAAAAACAGGGAAAAAATTGGAGAAAAATAGAGGTTGCATACCTGCATATATTTATGTCATGGGAGACACAAAAGAAGAAGAGAGAAAGAGGTAGAAAACTTTTTGAAGAAACAATGGTTGAAAATTTCTCAGATTTGATCAAAAGTATTAATTTACAAATTCAAGAAGTTCAATGTACCACACGGTACAATGGCACATCAAAAATCGTTGAAAGACAAAGATGAAGAGAAAAATCTTAAAAACAGTAAGAGAAAAATGATTTCATATGTAAGAATATAACTTGTGATTTATGATTAGTGCTGGGTATAATGAGAATTCAAAGAAAATTAATGTAAGAAAAATTAGGAATCCAATGAATTATATTCATTTATATTTAAAGAGATAGTAAAAGACAAAAGATTGGCAGAAATATTCTAAAATATTGAATGATTATTTCAGAATGATAAAATTGTTAATATTTGTTATTTTTAAATATTTTTTTCTGAAACATGTATTTATTTAGTGATAATAACCTAGTTTCCATTCATAAAAATAGGTATAGCTCTTCATTTTTATATAGAGACACATCATAATTTTTCTACAAGACAACAATGTTGAGAAACATATTAATGGTTAAGGTTAAATTTTAATATTTAAACTATCTGTTACATTTCCTCATGATATGTACTGTGAACAATTGCCTGGATAGGTCCACAAACTGGAAGTACAATTTAAGAATTTGTTTCTTTGAGAAGAAACTTTCAAAACAAGCTTCTCCTGGCATTGGGCATAATGTTCTTTATAATTAGATTTGTGAACCAAAGTTTTCTGATTTTCTGAATCTCCAGATTCCTTGAGGTCAGGGAAAATAAATCAATAAAAGTTATTTGAAAGTTTAAAGATTTAAAAATATCCCTTAATAACTTAGGTTTTATTTTTCTTTCTGTTTTATTTATTTATTTATTTCTGTTTATTTATTTATCTCTTGTAAGAGCTACAAGAAGTCTATTGTTTATTCCAAAATCACTTAAAGTTTGAGATAGATACTGGTAACATATTTATTATAATTCCTGTGGGAACAACAATATGCTCAAATTGAGGAAGACCAGCTAGAAGCAAGGGCTACTGAGCAAAAGACATCATGAATAAATTTGTCAGAGAGAAGAACAAAGATGACTATTTGACATTCAGTTTTGAAAATGATGCTACATATATTCAAGTCTCTAGAAACAAGCTCATTTAAACAAGTACAACCATAAATTAGTTTCAAATAATGTTATTTATTGTTCGGCAGGGGTAGGAGTGCTTTTTAGTGATAGTTTGGCTGCTAGAGTGAAATATCATAGGCTTATCAATGATAGAAATTTAGTTTTTATATCTGAAGGGTGAACATCTGAGATCAGAGTACCAGCATATTCTGAATCTGGCAGAGCTCCCTTGGATGTTGTGGACTGTTAAGTTGTCATTGTACTTTCATGTAGTGGAAAGAGTGAAAAAACTGAGGTCTCATTTATAAGGGCTCTAATCCTATTCACCAGGGCTCCACTCTCATGACATGGTTACTTTGCAAAGATTCTACTTCTTAATACAATTATATTGTGGATTATAATTTCAGCATGTGAATTAGGGAATGGGGAGACACCACCATCCAATCCATAAAAGTGATATGAATAACTTTTAACATCACAGGTCAATTTAGTTGCTCTCCTATTGTTCAGGAAAATAGCTGAACTACCTGAACTACCTTTCTATAGGGTGACTTGACTTCCTCTTCAGTCATTTAAAAGTTGCTGTCTCCTTCAAAGACATTTAAAAGCTGATATAAAATTATAAAATAAGAGGCAATAAATTTCTATTTTTCTGTAAAAGATTACTAACATTCACAAAGACAACATTAAGACACACAGATATACTCCACAAAGAATTGACTAGTTAGGAAAGGCTTAATGGATAATATGTCTTAATATTCCTTTCATTACATATGACAAGATCTTAGACAATTTTCTTTTTGCTCCCATAGTTAATCCAGAATTCTGCATCCCGGAATGTAGTAACAGTTTGTCAAATAAATAATATTCAAATGAAAAAAAGAAGGTGAAAACTGCATGTGGTTTTGCTTTTGGAATGCCTCTGGAAGTTGATCTTTCAGAAGTCTTCAGTTTGGATACAAATAAGTCAAAATTTAAAATTAGTGAGGTTCATACAGGGCAAATGTATTCCTTTGAATCAAGTAATAGACTTGCAAAGTGATATGGGCTCAATTGTGACACCCTGCCCCATTCCCATGTCAAAATCTTAATCCCAAATTCTCCAGAATGTGATTATATTTGGAGATATGTCCTGTAAAAAGACAATTAAAATAAGGTGAATTCAGTGAGTGGGCTCTAATCCCTATTTAACAGATGGGCATTCTTATAAGAAGAGGAGATTAGGTATAGACAACAGAGAAATAATCATGTGAAGACACAGAAGATGGCCACCTGCAAGCAAAGGAGCCCTCAGAAGACACCAAACCTGCTGACACCTTGGTCTTGGACTTCTAGCCTCTATAATGTGAGAAAATAAATTTCTGTCATTGAAACCACCAGTCTGGGACATTGTGTTATGGTAGCAAACTAATATACTAAGAATAATAATAAACTAAGTAAAATCACTGAGAGAAAATGTTATCTAATATAGAATCTTAAATTTTAAGTACTTTTAAAAACAACAATTTGTAGTATCCATTAGGTAGAATAATTGTGCTAACATAAATTATTGTTTATTAGAAATTCTTTAGAATAATCAGACCATTTCTTTATATCACACAGATAAAAAAAACTTTTTTTTATTAGAGCTTTATAGCTTTACATAGTAGTTGGATTCATCCTGAAAACTCACACATGCTCAGAATTCAATTTCAGTTCATGATTCCATTTTCCTACCCCCTTTTCCTCTCTTGCTCCCTTCCCCTCCCCCATTCTCCTTCCTGTACTCTTCTAGACTTCCTTTTGCTCATCTAACTATTTATTTTTGATTGGTTCTTTTTGCATATACATAAACGTGAAATTCTCTGTGGTATATTTTTTATATATGCATATAACATGATTTTTTAAAAGAATTAGTTCTGCACTGCCACACCAGGGCCCATCCCTCCACTCTGCCTCTCCATCTCCTCCTTATACACCACAGATCTTCCCTTTATCTTCCTATTATCCTATTCTTCTCATTTCCTTTATTTTACTCTAGCTTCCACATATGAGAGAAAATATTCAATCTTTGGGTTTCTAATCTGACTTATTTCAGTTAGCATGATCTCCATTTTCATTCATTCACCAGATAATGCTGTAATTTTATTCTTTTTTATGACTGAGTAAAAGTCCATTGTGTAGATATACCATGATTTTTTAATCCATTAATCTATTGATGGGTATCTGGGTTGATTCCATAATTTAGCTATTGTGAATTGTGCTGCTATAAACACTGAGGTGGCTGTATTGCTATAGTATGCTGATTTTTAGTCCTTCTGGGAAAATACCAAGGAGTGGGATAGCTGGGCTGTGATGTTTCCATTCCCAGCTTTTTGAGGAGTCTCCATACTGCTTTTCAGAGTGGTTGTACTAGTCTACAGTCACACCAATGAGGTACAAGTGTACCTTTTTCTCTACGTCCTTGCCAACCTTTATGTTGTTTGCATTCTTGATCATTGCGATTCTGACTAGAGTGAGATGAAATCTTAGTGTTGTTTTGATTTGCATTTCCCTGATTGCTAGAGATGCTCAATTTTATTTTCATATATCTGTTGGTCTTTGTTTTTCTTCTTTTGAGAAATTTCTGTTCAGTTCTTTTGCCCATTTATTGATTGGGTTATTTGGTTATTTTGGGTGTTAAGTTTTTTGAATTCCTTATATATTCTGGACATTAATTCCCTATCAGAGTAGCTGGCAATAATTTTCTTCCATTCCATCGGCTCTTTTTTCATGCTCTTAATCATTTCCTGCTGTGCAAGTTTTTCATTTGATGGCATCCCATTTATTGATTCTGGGCTTTCTTTTTTGTGCTTTGGGGTCTTGTTAAGAAAGTTGGTGCCAGCACCAATGTGATGGAGTGTTTTCTTCTAGCAGTTGTGAAGTTTCTAGTCTAATTCCTAAGTCTTTAACCAAGTTGATTTGACTTTTGTGCAGGTTGAGATAGGGATCTAGTTTTGTTTTTCTACATATAACTATCCAATTTTCCCAGCACTCTTTGTTAAAAAGGCTATCATATCTTCAAAATATATTTTTGGCACCATTGTCAAGTGTTGGATGACTGTAAGTGTGTGGGTTTATTTCTGGGTCTTCTATTTTTTCTATTGGTCTTCATGTTTATTTTAATGCCAATACCAAGCTGGTTTTGTTACTATAACTCTGTAGTGTAATTTCTGATCAGGTATTGTAATGTCTCTTTACTTTTCTTTCTCAATATTGCTTTGGGGGCTGGGGAGATAGCTCAGTCAGTAGAGTGCTTGCCTTATAAGCACAAGGCCCTGGGTTTGATCCCCAGCAACAACAACAAAAAAATATTGCTTTGGCTATTCTGAGTCTCATAATTTCAAATGAATTTAAGGATTGTTTTCTCTAATTCTGTGAAGAATGTCATTGGTATTCTGATGGAGATTGTATTGAATCTGTACATTGCTTTTGATAGTATGGCCATTTTCACAACATTAATCCTGTCTATCCAAGAACATGGGATGTCTTTTCATCTTCTAAGGTCTTCTTCAATTTCTTTCTCTAGTATTCTATAATTTTAATGGTAGAACTCTTTTAACTCCTTGGTTATAGTAATTCCCAAATATTTTATTGAATTTGTGTGTGTGTGTGTGTGTGTGCGTGTGAATGAATAGTTTCCCTATTCTTTTCATTGGTTAAATCATTGTTGGAGTATAGGAAAGCTATAGATTTCTTGGGTGTTGTTCTTATATCCTTTTACTTTGGTGAACTCATTTATATACTCTAGAAGTCTTCTGGTGGATTTTTGGGGGGTCTTCTATAAACAGGATTATGTCATCAGCATGCAGACACAGTTTGACTTCTTCTTTTCCTATCTGTATTCCTTTTATTTCCTCCTCTTGTCTGATTGTTCTGGCTAATGTTTTGAGGACTATATTGAGTAGTAGTGGTGAGAGTCGACAGCCTTGTGTAGTTCCTGATTTTAGAGAAAATGCTTTCAGTTTTTCTCTGTTCATTATGATGTTGGCTTTGGTTTTGGTTTGTCATAAATAGACCTCATGACGTTGAGGTAATTTCCTTCGATCCCTAGCTTCTCCAGTGGTTTTTTTTTTTTTTTTTTTTTAGTTGTAAACAGACACAATACCTTTACTTTATTTATTTCTTTTTTCTTTTGTTTTTTTGAGTGCTGGGGATCGAACCCAGGACCTTGTGCTTACAAGGCAAGCACTCTGCCAACTGAGCTATCTCCCCAGCCCCAACTTCATTTATTTTTATGTGGTGCTGAGGATCAAACCCAGTGCCTCACATGTGCAAGGCAAGTACTCTACCACTGAGCTACAACCCCAGCCCTTCTCCAATGTTAACATGAATGAACCTCCTTGATTTTAGGGTCTGAATAAAAAATCAAACATGAGCCTCATTTGTTGCTTCTAAATGTGACCTGCTACTTCTTCTTTTTCAACTTTTAATATTTTCCTTATTTTCTATGTTAGGCATTTTGATTATGATGTGTCTTGGAGAACTTCTCACTTGATCAGGTCTATTTGGGGTCCTATATTCATCTTGTAGGTGAATGTTTGATTCATTTCTGATATGGAAAAATTTTTCTGTAACTCTGTCCTGACCCGCGGGACATCAACGAGGACGGCAAACCTAAGAGAGAAGGAATGAAGGGACAAGAGACACAAGGAGTGACAGCAAGACAGGAGTTCTGATCAAGCTGCAAATTTTTATTGTTCACACAGGGGTATTTATATGCTGAGAGAATGAGGGGTATGATGAGGCGCAGGCTGGTTGGCTGTGTTCTGCTATTGGGTTCCTGATAGGGTGCAAGTTCGCGCCAGCGGGAAGGTGAGTTCGCGCCTGCGGGAAGGTAAAATCCCAGAAGAGAAGCAGGGACAGTGCCATATCGTCAGAACTATTAGCCGGGAGTGGGGAGGGGACGCACCATATGAAACTAGCCAACCACAAGATGTTCCTCAGACTATTTCTCTGTAAAGATCAGGTTGTTCTTAAGAGAAGAATTTCCTTTTAATCCCTGACATAATTATGCTTGTATCTTCAGGTTCTCTACTATCCCAGTGATTCTTGTGTTTTGGTCTCTTGATGTTGTTCCAGAATTCTTATATATTCTAATCATGTTCTTTCATTTTTTTCCCTTTATTGAATTTTGTGTACTCAAGTTCATATACCTGATCTTCAAGGACTGAAGTTTTATTTTCTGTGCAAACTTTTCTGTTAGTGAAACTTTCAAGTGAATTTCTGATTGGTTTCCTTTCAATGGTTCTATTTCATGATTGAAGTGGTCTTTCATCTCCTGTGTTTGCTGTCTTAATTCTTTCCTTATATCTTTTTTCAGAGCTAATTGAACATTTTAATAATCAATTTCTTATGATATTTTTCTCTGACTTCATACACATCACTATCAGTGGCATCCTTTGTTGGGAGAGTGTGAAATTTTGGAGGAGTTTGTTTTGTTTTGATTTTTTGTTTTTGTTTTTGTTTTTGTTTTTGTTTTGCCTGTTTTGTCATGTTTTCAGAGGTCTTAGACTGGGCATCAATTGACATGGATTCCCCTTCCTCTTTTTTACATGTATCCTTTTGTGTGTAATTATCTTATTTGTTCTAGGACATATCTCTGTTTTTGACATATAAGTAGATGTCAAGGAGGGCCCTCTCTAATTTTTTACTCCTTGGGTCCTTGTTGATTTGGGGTCTCAATTCTTTGGATTGGAATAGTGTTATGGCTTCAATAGGGCTAGGTCATGTGTTGGGTGGGATTCACTGTTGATTGGTTTGAGATATGATTCTTGGTAGCAGAATCTCTACTCTGATTGTTAAGTGTCCCAAACTCTTTCTTTCTTTCTTTTTCTTACTTTTTTTTTTTTTGTTGTTGTTGTTATCAAGATTGAACTCAGGGTATTTGACCACTGAGCCACATCCCCAGCCCTATTTTGTATTTTATTTAGAGACAGGGTCTCACTGAGTTGCTTAGTGCCTCACCATTGCTCAGGCTAGCTTTGAACTCTCGATTGTCCTACCTCAGTCTTTCCAAGCCACTGGGATTACAGACCAATCTTTTTCCAGCCCCTCTTAGAGGGAAGGGGGGAGCCATGAACAGCACAAATGTCAGCAAAATATGTATAGCCTTAAAAAATAACAATGAATCAAACAACATTACCCTATGTAAATTTATGATTACACAAATGGTACGCCTTTACTCCATGTACAAACAAAGAAACAACATGTATCCCATTTGTTTACAATAAAAAAAGAAAAAAAAATATGTATAGCCTTAAGATAAATGTCCATTGTCTACTATGATCTCTATAACACTAATTGCCACCTATATAGGAATGGTGGGATCAGCATTTAGCAACAGTACCAACAATGATAAACCATAAACTAAATCAGGCATTTGACAGGAGGTGTCTAGTTTGTCATCCATTCTATTAATAATCACAACAGTATGAATGGGGTGAGATTTACATAAACTATATAATTTCTATGTTTAGTGGAATTACAGTTTCTTAGGTAAGAAAATAGGTTAGAAAGGCAGGAGAAAATATGAAGTGTTTGAAAAAGTGATCAGAGGAAGGCAGGAGATAGGTAGCAGGTGTCAGCTGTAAAGAAGAAGGAATAAAAAATGAAAGTAATAATAAAAGATAGGGAGGAGGAGGGAAGAGCAAAATTCTGGCTGTAACTTGGGGAAGAGAGAGAAGAAGGGGAAATAGGAGAGCCCAGAACCTAGATATGAATGAACCAGAAAAATGTAGGATCAAAACAACTTGAACCCTTGTATAGTTGTACCCCACCTACATCTAATCTATGCTAAATAATGGACATGTTTAGGAGAAAGCTATTAAAGTGTAAGTAAAGTTGTATGACTATGTATGTATATTCAGATCTATTCATGCAGTGATAGCATACTCAGCCACACATGCACATGTGCAAAATCATGCATAATGAAAAAACACTGAAGAATAATACAATATGATGAAATGATGTTTAAAAAATTGAAAAAAGTTAAGATTTAAAAAGTAAAAGGTGGGAATATGGAGGGAAAAGAAATAAGAAAAAAGAAAACAGGAAAAAGAAAAGAAGAAAAAAATCTTAACGAAGAAAGAGGGTTTGCTTCCACTTTGGTGGTCAGATCTGTTAGCAGGGATAGACTTTCATTCTTTATTTTTGGCTCTGAATTTTTGGTCACTGTCTTTGTGCTCCTCACCTAGATGCCATCTGGGTGTAGTAGCTCTCAGCTTCCAATATCCCAGCATTGATGGGATCCACTAGGGGGTGCTGATGAATTGTGTAATTCAGCAGCGGGTGATGCAGTGCTAGATTGGAGTTTCTAGTGATCTCTGGGACTTAAAGCAAAATTCACTTTTAGGGCATAGGGACTAACCTTCCATAGGTTTCACTTTGACTGCTACTGATGCGAGTTGCTGGGTGTCTGTCCTGGAGCGCGGGTGCACTTGTGTGGTTGCACTGTGTCATCATAATAGCTCTTGTGGGGCACCAGCAAGTAGGAGATTTTCTCCCTTGGGATCTAGAGGCTGAATGGTCCAATTAAAGATTTCTTTGTGCCTGTTTCAATCTCTCTGGTTCAGGCACTATTATGGTTTAGATATTAAGTGTCCCCCAACAGCTCATGAGAGAGAGAACGCAAGACGTCATAGAGGTGAAATGATCGGGATAGGAGAGCCTTAACTCAATCAGTGAATTAATGCCCTGATAGGGATTAACCGTGTGGTAACTAAAGGCAGGTAGGGTGTTGGTCGGAGGAGGTGGGTCATTGGGGACCTGCCTTTGGGGAATACATTTGTATCTGAACAATGGAGTCTTTCTCTGTTCTTCTGATCATCATGTAAGCCGCTTCCCCCCCACCACACTCTTAGATCATGATGTCCTGCCTCACCTGGAGAGCTGAGAAATGCAGCCGGGTGTCTATGGATTGAAGACCTCTGAAACCGTGAGTCCCCAAATAAACTTTTCCTTCCCTATTTTTTTTTTTTTTCTAGTCTTTTACTCATAGCAGCAAAAAAGATGAATAAAACAGACACTTTTGGGAATTTTTCCATGGGCTGCTGGTAACTTCCTTTACGGGTTCTCAATTCCCGACTCAATTCAAAACTATGCAAGCTGCTTTCAGCTTTCAGCTTTCCCCAGAACGTTCTTCTCACCTGCCCATGCGTTCTGAGCCTCCAGAGAACTTTCCACGCTGCCCTCTGCAACTGTGCGTGTGGGCTTGGCCTGCCACTCGTGGAGGGCTGGTAGACCGCATGGAGCACTTTAGCCCCAGCGGACCACTTTGGATTTGTTTTCACCGAGATGTTTTCCTTTCCTGCTCTGTGTCCATAAAATCATCCTTCCTCTGTAAACCACAGGTTTCCCCAAGTTGATTTTTTTATATTTTTAAGTTTCTTTATCCGCTAGCCACTCGCCTTTCCCTGCTCCGCTCTGCTGGTGGCTGATTTGGCATGCCTCCAAGGTATTATTTAGTGTGTTTGAGTTACCAACTCTTTGTAGTTTATATATATATATATATATATATATATATATATATATATATATATATATTATATAACTGTAATATATATATATTACAGTTAATTGTTATGTTTCTGTGAGGTTCCTAAGTTACCTTACTGAGGAGCAGTCTTCCTGCTTTATGAATCTGGTGCTGAGAACTTGCCATCATCCGACATCTTCTCCAATCTCTAGCTATAATTTTAATGAATATATTTTAGTTTAAACTTTTCACTAAAATTTTCCAGATAGGGAAATTAATATCTTTATCAATAACTCAGAAATAGAATATGAAGAGAAAGGTTTCAACTATAAAAATAAGTTCTATTTCTTAGGAAAAAAAGTTACCATTAAATTGTGTTGGAGCTAGCTATTATCAAAATGTTTTTTTTAATGGACTTTCTTACTGATGTTTCTAAATTTTTTCTTATTGTTATGGTAATTTAATTTATTTTGGGGGAAAAGACAAGAAACTTAAGCCTATTCATTTGAAATTTTAGGCCAAATCTGAAATAGTTCTGTGCCATAAATTTCAGATATTCTATAATAAATGTTGGGAGGTATGATTTGTTTGCATCTGGCATTTATTTCCATAAAAATTTTACATTGACTCTAGGTTGCAAAGAATTGCCATCTGACTTGTCCAGAGAATTATAAAGTGTTTGTTAGGTATAAAGCCACCTTTTTCTCTCCCGCTACAGGCATCACCTGTCAATCTGTGTTAAGCCCGCCTCTCCTGTTACAGGAATTTCCGGCTTATGTCCTCATAACCTTCCTGCCCCCCTACATTACGTTCCAATATGTCATTGGTTCATCAGTCAGTCTGTAATAATTCTCCTCCGTGATTGGTTCCTCCCAGCCCGTGAAATTCCAATGCAAAGAACCCTGTGCCATCTTCTTCTGCTCTCTTTCCCTTTCCCCTTTCCCCCAAGCTGACACGTTTTGTTCGCTTGAATAAAAGTTCCTCGTGTGAGACCTGTATCTGCGGAGCGTCTTTTCTGGGAGTTATCCACGAACCAAAACTGCCCCCTTTACATCTAACTAACAGTGTTTTCAATGCTATTTGTAAAGCACTGTGTTTTTCCTACTCTTAGGACTTCATTGAGCTCAATTTCTCTCCATTATGCCCTTAAGAATGACTACCTTGGGTACAGATAATGATGAATTAGGTCTTAGTAAACTTTGGAATTCCTTAACACATTAACAAAAAACCCAGGAATTTGTACTTGGAACAACGACTCTCCCAGAATTTGAGAGGAAGCACTTCTTTTTTTCATGCTAGACTATAGTTACTTTGATTTTTCTTCTCTTGGTTCTGGCACTGGTAGGTGTTTTAGTATTGCCTCAGTGTACATTACTTTATGACAAGTGCTTGTTTTTATAAATCGCTGTAACATGATTTCATTGCTCATTATGCTAATGTTTTTTCATCAGATACATCTACTCACATTTAGCAAATCTTGAGTATGTATCATGTACTAGGCATGAGAGATTAAAACAATAAAGGGTGATATTAATGCACTGAATCTGGATTGCACTAAAGGGAATAAAATATGAACATCCTACTCTAGGCAATAAAATGAACCCTGGAATGTAGTTTATCTAGTATTTGAAGCTGAAATCTAATCTTCACAGCCTCAGTTGATGCTCAAGAACAATCCTTCTCATAAACTGTCAGCTTTTTCTGGGCACATCTTTCTCATCACCCTCTCTATTTTCAAGAGAGAAATTTGGAACACTTAACAGACTGGGAATGTAAGCCAGCACCATAATGTGTGATAATATAAATAGTTGGACAAATCATGCTCAATTTTGTAAGAGTAAGTAATAAATAGTTTTGGTGATAAGACCAATGTTTCTCAACTTACCTGATGTGTCTTTGAAACCCAAAATCATTTAATGGCTTCAGAGTCAAGAAAAACTTCCAGCAAGGAAGTGATGAAGGTGCCACCACCTTCACAATCACGGATTATAGAGTCACTTTAAAAAAAGGCAAAATCTGTATTTCTGAATAGGAGAAAACCTTCCTATATAGGAGGGAGCTGTTAGGTGCAGTCTATGAGTAGCTGGGAAAATATAGCATAGCAAGGAATGCTTATCACATACCTGAAGAGAACGCATACTCAAGTGTTTCAAAGTAAAACATTCAATTATCAAATTTAAAGTGTAAACCATTAAGCTATTATAGTAACAAACGGTGTAGTTATTTAATCAGATTATGAGATTTGTTTCCAGTACCTTAAAGGCTGAAAACTATGATATCTGTATTTTTATTTAAAAAAATAAAAAGTTTAAGTAAGCTTAAAGGTAAGAATTATTGTCCCACAGATAGGAGGGAAATAAAAGTCATTAAGGAGGGAAATGTCACATTCTTTGCAGAACTGAGAGCAATGGAGATTTGTCTCTGTATTGAGACATTTAGATAGCTAAATATTAAGAAAGATCAATATGATGGATCTTTTAAGAGTGATTATCTGAATTTTTGGCTTCCCAAGTCAGCATGTATGAAATTCAGAGGTTGCCACTCCCATTCACACAAAGCAAAAACTGTCCAACTAAAAATCAACAACTTTTCTCAGATCTATGAGCTAGATAAATCACAGGTGAAACTACTTCCTCCCCAAATTGGAGAAGCAGATGTAGAGATACAGAGAACTGCAACTTACCAAAGCAAAAGCCTTTGAGCAAAAGCCTCTCTGGGAATCAGTAATAGGGTAGAAATACTTTACCATAATCAGCAAATTTCTGGAGAATCTGTGTGGATTGAATGTTAAAAACTGTGGTGAGATCCACATTTTTGTTTTTTACTTTCAGGAGCCTTAGCAGATTCTCAGACTAGAGCAAAACCACCTGCTCTTCTGGCAGGGAGTGGGGAAAGTAATCATTGTGATAATGTACCTCTAGAGCATTCTGATCTTCCTAAAGAGGCCTAATATTAAAAGAAACTATTTTTCTACACCCTAATGGACAGGTGTTTTACCAGAGCCTAAATGACCCAAAAGTAGGGAAATAACCCAATTCTAGTGCCCTTTATGTTTCCTGTCTCTCCTGTGGGGAAAATAAAAACTTAGAAGAACTTGTGAAGGTCTCAGCCCTGGGATAATGACTCACCAGAAGATTTAAGCGAAATCATCCCGCACCTTGCCATCTCATCAATGAGGTTCCTAATAATAGGGAGTACAAGTGAAAGAGCTGCTCATCTGAGAGCTTTATATTTAAGAAATCACTAAAGAGCACCAAAGGCAAAGAGGGAGACAAAAAAGCATACCAGAGAAAACTTTAGCCTCTGACACAGCTATAGCAATAATGAATATAGTCTGACTTTTAGCTAGTTAAAAATAAAACCTTATACACAAGTCCTCTTTCTGTGGAGTATATCATGTCTGGCTTTCAAAAAAAAAAAAAAATAGAAGTCACACTGAAAAAAAATCACAATTTGAAATGACAAAACAAGCTTCAGAACCAGACTAAGATATGGGATGTTAGAATTATACAACTAGGAATTTAAAACAATTGTGATTAATATGTTAAGAGACCTAATGGAAAATGTAAACAGACTGCAAGAACATATGAATAAGGCAGGTAGATGGATGGAAATGCAAATAAAGAATCAAAAAAGAATTCTAGATATTAGGAACACTCATAAAAAATGAAGAAAGCCTTTGATGGGCTCATAAATGGGTTGACAACTGAAGAAAGAATTGGGGAACTTGAAGAAATGTTGATAGAAACTTCAAAACTAAAACTCAAAGAAAAATGTAATAATTCAAAAAGAACAGAATACTCATGAACAGTGAAGCATTATAAAATGTATAACATGCTTGTGAAAAGACCCCTGTCCCACCAGCTCAGGCCTATTTTAAGAGAAAAAGAAAAATTATTAACGGGGCATGTTAAAGGAATTTATCTGAAGATTTAGCTAAGAAAGAGGCAGGATAATTGGGAAAGTCAGAGCATGTCTGAACTAACAGGAGCTGATAAGCAGGAACTATAAAACTGTCCTGTAAAACTTCAGATACCAGATTCCTGACCAAGGACAGAGTAAATAGGATGAGATAACGAAGGACTGTAAATGGCAAAGTAAAATTATGGCTTGTGAAGCATGGCATCTTAAGTTCTGAGCCGCTCTATCCTTAACAAGGTTCCTTCTCGGGTCAGCTCCCCTAGCCTTCACAGATAAGGTGAAAGAAGTCTGAGTTTATACATTCTTTACCATTTTTTACGACCCGTGCTGCAGGCAATTAGGGAAAGCCTGTGTTTATGCAGGTGCGGAAGAGAGGGGCTGCGGGCAATTTGGGGAAGCCTGTGTCTCCGCCTGTGTCTCTATCTTTCATCCCCCTCTCCAGTTAAAGTAAATTTATGGCTTCTCCAAGAATGTCTAAATGCTGGATTCAAAATAACCAATAAGAAATCTGTTGCTTACCGCGCGTGAAAGCTGCCCCTTTACCCTATAAAAAACCTGTACCCCAAAGCCCGGTGTGCCAGTTCACCGAAGCTCCGGCTGAGGTTTTACTGAGCACCCGCAGGCGCCTGTGTAATCAATAAACTGCCTCTTGCTTTTGCAGCCAGGGATCATGTGAGTTCTTCCTTGGACAGGGGGTCTGAGGGTCTTTCACTTGTAATGGAAAAACCAGAAGGAAGAGAAAAAAAAAGAAGCAATGAATGCTGCCAGTTTCTTACAAGTAATGATATATACAAAACCACAAATTCAAGCAACTCAGAGAACAACAGCAGGATAAAAACATCTACACATGGACTTACATTCAAAATGCAAAAAAAAATTTTTTTTTAAATCTTGAAAGAAGCCAGAGGGAAAATTACATTTAACTTATCTTCAAAACCCCTGCAAACTATGAGTGAAATATTTAAATTGTTGAAATAAAACAACCACTTATGTATAATTTATTATGCATGGAAAGTATATTTTAAAAGTGGATAAGAAATAGTTTTTCAGACCACCAAAAAATTGAGATTATTTTTTGCCAGTACACTTGCCAAAGAAATTCTTCTGAAAGAAGGAAGATGATAAGTTGGACACTCAGATCCACAAAAAGAAGAGGTATATTAGAGAAGAAATTAAAGTAAAATAAAATCCTTAATTTTGCTTGCTCTTAATTGATCTGATAAGCTTGTTCACCTTCATCACACAATGGGTCATTATTTCATGCTTCTTTATCCAGAGGAATCAAATTCTTCACTGCCTGTGTCACATTGGGTGCAGAAATGCAGTTATGCCTTTGAAGCTGGTCTAGGGGCTGGAGCAGGAGAGCACAAAGGGGAAGGTACAAGGTTTTCCATACTCGCTGGATTTCTCTTCTCCTGTCCTCTGACCAGAAAAATGGGCTTCTTTGGAAATCTAGAAGGGAAATGAATCAGCAAATTGACCATGACTATAATAGTCTTTCTCCAGGTTTGAAGTTCCTTCTTTTCAGAATCCTAAAGTGGTGGTATAATATAATATAAATCTGCTCCCCTGCCCTTTAAGGCTGCAGTCATTTCCCTGCCTCCCAACTTCTTGTCTGTCTATGAACATCCTAGCTAGCTATTGGTTCATCAGTCAGCTTGCAAGTATCCTTCTCCATTATTGGTCCCCTGCTAACTCACGGAATTTGACTGCTTAAGAATAGCTCCCCAGACTTTTTTTTTCATGATCTCTCTCTCTCCTCCTCACTTTCATGCTCTCTCTCTCCTCCTGGCTTTCATGCTCTCTCATCCATTTCACTCTCTCTTTTGCACATGCGCTCTCTCTCTCTCTCTCTTTCTCTCTCTCTCTTTTCCTCTCATTTTCTCTTTTACCCTGCAGGGAGACACTCTGTTTGCTTATGTGAGTTCCCGTGTCCGGAGTGGTTTCTGGGTTCTTACAGGTAGTTTTTTTAAAAGTATACAGTTCAGTGATATTAAGTATATTCAGATTGTTGTAAAATTATTATCTCCACCTATCTCCAAAATTCTTTTCCTCTTACAAAACTGAAGCTCTCTATTCACTAAACACTAACTCCCCATTCCCCATCTCCCCAGGTCCTGGCACGGCTTATCTCATTTTCTGTTTATATGCATATGAATACTCTAGGTACCTCATATAAATGGAATCATACAATATCTGTTTTTCATGATTGACTTGCTTCAGTTAACATGTCATTAAGGTTCATTCATGTTGTTTCATATGTCATAATGTCTATCAAGGGCTGAATAATATTCTGTTCATTGGGTATACATTTTATGTGTGTATACACCATACTTTGCTTATCTAATCATCTGTTTATGGACACTTAGGTTTTTTCCATGTTTAGGTTATTACTAATACTATCCCTATGAAAATATTGTTTTGAGGCCTTGTTTTCAATTCTTTTAGGCATATACCCTGAAAAAGAATTCCTAGATTATGTAGTAATTTTATTTTTGATTTTCTGAGGAATGAATATACCATTTTCCATAGTGGAAGCCAGAATTGGGGACAGGCAGTTAGTGTAGAAATAGGGGATTGGGTCAGATTAAGGAAATGAAGGTCATGAATGAAAGCCATCTGCCTCTGGAAGTTGGAGACCTACCTGGGAGAATGAAATGTCAAGGATCTCTGGAGTCCATTAATTACCAAATTTACCTGCCCTTGTCAGGGACTACAGACAAGGAGATGCTAATAGATGCCCCCTGGACCCTTACCTGCCTGAATTATTTTGGCCCTCCCCCTGCCTATCAGCTTCTCATTTTATGCATATCACCTACAAAACTGGGCCTGATCACGTAGGCAGGAAGGAAAGAGATAAGGGGAGAAAGAATGGGAGAATAAAATCTATAAAAAGGACAAGATATGCTCATCCTATGTATTCTGCCTTTGGGTCCCCTTCTTCCAACCAGGAAAAGTCTGCTTTTACTTTTCTTTAAAAAGCTTACTTTCTACTCTACACTTGCCTCGGTGTGCTTCTCTGGTGTTATACTTCAACACCGGAGGAAGCAGGACTCGTCACTGGTAAACGGCGGTATCAGTTGTACCTTATAATATTCTCACAAACAGTGTACACATATTCTAATTTTACCACATCATTGCCAACACTGTTGGAATCATATTTTTATCTACTCCCTTTTGCTTCCATTTCATGTGAAGTTTATTTGTATAGGAGGCTGAAGTCTCTCTTCATCTCGTGGTAATTTCTAAAAACCAGTGGTATTTCCTAATATTCCCACTCTGTCCATGGTGGGAGGCCCCTGGAGTTGCAGACCTTTTCCCATGAGACACACTCTCCTGAAATACGTGCTCACCTCATAGAACAGGTCCTGCTCTAGAGAATCACTCTGGGTGAAGTTGAGGATGGGTGTCCCAGGATTAGGACTTAAATCAGAATGATGGCCTTTTACACTAGGACACATAGCCATACAACTTTAAATATTTGAGTCCCTCTAAGCTAAAATCCAATGATCTTTTTAGCATCCATCTCTGAAAGTGAATTCTTAGTATTTCTAATATTCATCATATTCTTTGCTGAACCCTTGAAATTCCTCCATTTTTACAACCACTTTAAGTAGCATTATGTATTGGCTACTGTGCATACAAATGCTTAGTTCTTTTAACTTTCTTAAAAACTGAATAAATTGGTCATGTATTTTGTCCACTTTATAGTTTAGAAAATTTGGGTCTTGGAAAGGTATGGTTTCTAGGTAAAGGACACACAGTCGGTAAGTGATAAAAGTGGGGTTCAAATCCATGACCTGTTGGCTCTTAGCTCTACACCATGGATCCGCATTTTGTATTAGCTTTAGTACCTTCACCAACCACTACTCTACAATATCCTTTTCTAGTTTCATTTATGTCAATAAACCATTAAAAATTGTTTCTCAAGGTTAAGAACTGCCTTTTTCCCCTAGGATCCAGTTTATTTATTTTTTTAAATTTTGGAGTTACACTTTATTCCCAGACTAATGTTACCTTCCTCATATCTAGGATGCTAGTATTTATATCTCCAAGACCTATCTTTTGGTCACCTTATTCTTATATCCAAGTACCTATAACCCTCTTTACTTGATTGTTTTGCAAATACCAAAGATCTACACATGTGAAATTGCACAAATAATTCTACTCCAATGTGCCTATCTGCCACGGTTCTTTTTTCAAACAACAGTACATTTGTTTGCTTAGTCTAGAAATATTGGAGTGATCTTTGAGCCCCATTTACCCATATTCCCATATCAATGTATTATCATGTTCTGTTTATTTAAGGAAATAAATATTTCTGGAATCTGCTAAAATTTTTCTAGCTTCACTTGAAACATTTTAAGAAACATTCCAGGAATTATCTGACAACTTTAGTATGTGAATTCAATCGTTTTCCTACACACACTCACACAAATACACACACACACACACACACACACACACACACACATTTTCTATCCTAGTTGCTGTGGGTCAAGAATTTGGGAGTAGCTTAGCTGAGTGGTTTTATGTGAGGTTATAGTCAACATGTTGGCTAGTCACATATAAGCTTGACTGGTGCTGGAGGACCCACTTCTAGGATGGCGCTCTTCCTGCAGGAGGCTTTAATTCCTTGTGTTGTGGGACTCACCTTAGGGCTGCTTGAGTGCTTGCACAAGATGGCAGCTAAGCTCCAGCTGGTCCAGGTTCTCCAGCAGGTGCCCAGAGGGTTCTGCCATGGAGGAGGAGCAGCAGAATCGCTACTCCTTGGCTTTGGCATTGATCTTCCCCTGTGCCAGCCCAGCCTCTGAGGTAGGGTGGCAGAGAGGTCTCCTGCCTCTTTGGAAGAGGAGAACAAAGTGCTCCCAGGACTGTGGGTGTTGCTATCACCACCCGGAGACCCACCTCACTCTGCCATCCTTCACTTTCTTCTTCTTCTTCTTTTTTTTTTTTTTTTTTATTTTTACAGACCACATTTTGAGTCATTGTACACAAATGGCATACAATTTTTCTCTTTTCTATGATTGTACACAATATAGATTTTTACCATTCGTGTAATCATATATATACATAGGGTAATACTGTGTCAGTCTACTTTCCTTCCCCGATCCCTTCTGCCCCATTTTCCTCTATACTCTCCAAAGTTCCTCCGTTCTTCTCTTGCCCCCCCACCCGGTTATGTATCATCATCCACTTATCAGAGAAAATATTAGGCATTTGGTTTTTGGGCTTGGCTTATTTCACTTAGCATGATTTTCTCCAACTCCATCCATTTACCAGCAAATGTCATAATTTTATTCTTCTTTATGGATGAGTAATATTCCATTATGTATGTATACCAGTTTCTTTATCCATTCCTCAATTGAAGGGCATCTAGTTTGGTTCCACAATCTAGTTATTGTGAATTCAGCAGCTATGAACATTGATGTGATTGCATTACCATAGTATGCTGATTTTAAGTCCTTTGGGTATAAACCAAGGTGTGGGATAACTGGGTCAAATGGTGGGTCCATTTCAAGTTTTTTGAGGAATCTCCACACTGCTTTCCAGAGTGGCTGCACCAATGTGCAACTCCACCAGCAAGGTTTAAGTGTGCCTTTTTCCCCACATCTGTGCCAAAACTTATTATTGCTTGTTTTTTTGATAATAGGCATTCTAATTGAAGTTTGATGAAATCTTAAGGTGGTTTTAATTTGCATTTCTCTAATTAATAGGGATGATGAGCACTTTTTCAATATTTATTGATCACCTGTATATCTTCTTCTATGAAGCGTCTGCCCAGTTCCTTAGCCCATGTATTGATTCGGCCCTTTATATTTTTGGTGTAAAGTTTTTTAAGTTCTTTATAAATTTTGGAGATGAGTGCTTTGTCTAAAGTGTGTGTGGAAAAGATTTTTCCCACTCTGTAGGCTCTCTTTTCTCATTGATTGTTTCCTTTGCTGAGAAAAACCTTTTTAGTTTGAATTTATTCCATTTATTGATTATCACTTTGATTTCTGGCACTCTGGGGGTCTTGTTAAGGAAGTCTGATCCTAAGCAACATGATGAAGATTCAGGCCTACTTTTTCTTCTATTTGGTGAACCAATATCTCTGACAACCAATATCTCTTAACAAAATTCTGGCAAGTCGCATACAAAAACATATTAAGAAGAGAGTACACCATGATCAAGTGGGGTTCATCCCGGGGATGCAAGGTTGGTTCAACATACAGAAATCGATAAATGTAATTCATCACATCAATAGACTTAAGGTTAAGAATCATATGATTATTTCAATAGATGCAGAGAAAGTATTTGACAAAATATAACACCCCTTCATGCTCAAAACACTAGAAAAAATAGGGATAGTAGGAATATACCTCAACATCAACATTGTAAAGACTATTTATGCTAAGCCCACAGCCAGCATCATTTGTGTGTGTGTGTGTGTGTGTGTGTGTATGTGTGTGTGTGTGTTGCTGAGGATTGAACTCTGGGCCTTGTGCTTGCAAGGCAAACATCCTACCAACTGATCTATATCCCCAGCGCTCAACATCATTCTTAATGGAGAAAAACTGAAAGTATATTCCCTTTAAAAACTGGAACAAGACCCTCTTTCACCACTTCTATTCAACATCGTACCTGAAATACTAGTCAGAGCAATTAAATAGGCTAAAGAAATTAAAGGTATACGAATAGGAAAAGAAGCACTCAAGCTGTCACTATTTGCCAATGACATGATTCTGTATTTAGAGGATCCAAAAAAAACTCTACCAGAAAACTTCTAGACCTAATAAATGAATTCAGCAAAATAGCAGGATATAAAATCAACACATGTAAATCTATGCATTTCTATTTATAAGCGATGAATCATCTGAAAGAGAAATTCGGAAAACCACTCCATTCACAATAACTTCAAAAAAAAATACTTGGAATTCAATTTAACAAAAGAGGTGAAAGATCTCTACAATGAAAACTACAGAACATTAAAAAAAGAAATTGAGGAAGACCTTAGAAAAATGGAACGATCTCCTGTGTTCTTGGATAGGCAGAATTCATATTATCAAAATGGCCATACTTCCAAAGGTGCTATACAGATTTAACACAATTCCAATTAAAATCCCAATGACATTCCTCATAGAAGTAGAGAAAGCAATCATGAACTTCATCTGGAAGAATAAAAAAACCAGAATAGCCAAAGCAATCCTGGCAGGAAGAATGATGCAGGAGGTATCACAATGTCAGACTTTAAACTCTACTATAGAGCAATAGTAACAAAAACAGCATGGTATTGGCACCAAAATAGACAGGTAGACCAATGGTACTGAATAGAAGACAGAGACAAACCCACATAAGTACAGTTATCTCATACTTGACAAAGTTGCCAAAAACATAACAATGGAGAAAAGAGAGCCTCTTCAACAAATGGTGCTGGGAAAACTGGAAATCCATATGCAGCAAAATAAATTAAACCCCTATCTCTCATCCTGTATAAAACTCAAGTCAAAATGGATCAAAGATCTAGGAATTAGACCTGAGATCCTTCATCCTGCCCATTCTTACATCGTAAGACCTTGTTAGAACTGTTTTCCTTGTTCACTTAGATCTAATACCTCTTCTCCAGTCATCTTTTAGTTCCTGGAATCACATTTGGTACTTAAAATACCACTTATCTTTGTGATTGATTTTCCCAACACTCTTTATGTGATTAAATAATATCTATTATTCAGATCTTTCCTTAAAGATCACTTCAAATGTATAATATTATATTATTATTACATATTTTATGTAATGTTGTCTAATTATGCCTAATTTCATTTTGTACTTCTACTTTCATACATTTTTAAATAAATAAAGATTTTGTTAGGCATTTTCATTATACACTTGTCTTCTAGGTAAGAGATTAGGGCTGGTTTTCTGTAATCAACCCAGTTTGACTTACTACTGTTAGTCATTCCTAAGTATTTGTTAAATAAATGAAAGAGTAAACACTAACATGAACCATTGGCCAAAAGTGGGAGATTATTCAAGTCCTCTATTCTAGGGCGTGTTTAATAATTTTATTTTCATCAAAATTCGATTTTCCTTTCTGTTGGCTGAAAAGAAAACAAAAGGGTCACCTCGGTAGATTTCAAACTCATTAAAATTTCTTTTTTTTTAATTTTTTTTTTTTGTGGTGCTAGGGATTGAACCCAGGGCCTTGTGCATGCAAGGTAAGCACTCTACCAACTGAGCTACATCTCCAGCCCAAAATTTCTTGCTTAAAAAACAAGGAGAGGGCTGGGGTTGTGGCTTGTGCTTGTCTAGCACATGTGAGGCATTGGGTTTGATTCTCAGTACCACACAGAAATTTAAAAAAAAAAAAAGATATGTTTATAATGAAAATATTAAAAGAAAGTAAGGATAGAATTTGCTATACAATTTGATCAGAGACTTACAATTGAAAAAATGTGTTACTTAATGATTCTATTCAGTCTTGGCCTGAATTTTGAAGAATTAGCCTGTTAGAAGTTAAGGGGAATATTAGGAAGAGATGACATAACATAATGAAGCATCACAGAAAAAAGTACATATGATTCTGATATTCATATAAAAAGGAAAACTTAGAAGAAATTTCCTTATTAGAGATGGTAGATGAAATAATTCTAAAAAGAAATTGGTGCCTAGGAAAAAAAAACACAAATGCACTGTATATGAGGAGTTGGTGACTATTACTGAAGAATTAACAAGTGTGAAATTGACTTTGAGTGAAATTCACACAGTTAGCATTTGAAGGAAATTCTGAACTAATGATGTGACCCTTGGCCAAAAGTGGGAAATTATCCAAGTCCTCTATTCTAGAGTGGAATAAGCCCAGTCCTAGAAAGATTAAATTTGTCATTTTAGGGCACTTGGGTAGTTGTTGCTTTGCTATTGCATGGCCTGTGGGATACTTAAATAATATTGCCTATTGATTTGAGAATAAATATATTATCAATATAATACTTTTCATAATTTTTAAAAATCAATGGATGTTGTCAGTTTGCTTTGAATTGTTTTTAATTAAAACACAATTTTATATTATATTTCATAATCTATATTAAATTTCATTTGATATTTATATAATATCATACTCTATAATTTTCTACTTAATTATATATAACATATTATTCTTCTGTAGGTTGTATTAATATATATACACACATACATAAATACACAAAATATGAAAAAAATTCTGTGTATTAGATTTGGGTTCAATGATCAGGAATTCTTATTATATATATAATTTTTGTTATATATATAATACATATTATATATACAATTTTTTATTATATATATAATACACATTATATATATAATTTGGGGGGAGTATTAGGGATCGAACCCAGGGATGCTCAACCACTGAGCCACATCCCCAGCCCCATTTTTATTTTTTATTTTGAGACAGGATCTCACTAAGATGCTTAGGGCCTTGCTAAATTGCTGAGATTGGTCTCAAACTTGCCATCTTCCTGCTTTAGCTGCTGGAGTTATAGGTTACAGCCTGGCTATTTAATTATATTAATAGTTTTCTTAACTTCTAAATATTAAAGGATCTGACATGTCAGAAAATAAACTTCAATCAAATAAAAGCTTACCAGTTCACCTCCTATTGACCTTCAAAAGAACAAGATAATTAACATGATCTGAAAAGCCTGCAATGTTCCATTTCTTATCATTTAGCCCCCTTCCTGCCCTCCTAAAACACATTGAATAAGATTTTACTTAATTGGTTATTTTGATGACTTTGGTTGAATGGTTATGGGATGACTTTCCTAATAAAACACACATTTAATAGAGAAGTAGAGTTACAATGTTTTTCTATTTTAAACCTATCTATTAGGTTCAGTGAAAGGGCTTATGAAGCAAGACCTAAGATATTTTCATTTTTGTATTTAAAACTGCAGTAATTTGAGAGTGGTAGAGCAGTTTGATCAACTTTGCTACAAAAGTAAAAAAAAATGTTTAAATAGAATTTATTTTAGGCTTTGACACTTAGATACACTTTTGAAAGGAAACTGCAGATTTTGTAGACATTGCTATTAAAATTGAAATTCCCTGAAGAAGTGTCTAGAAACAGATAAAAAAAAAATTTCCCTAAGTTCTCTAAATGTACAATGAAAAAAATTCAGTGCTTTGTACGATATATAAATTCTCTCAGAATCTTAAACGGAAAAAGAGTTGTGCTGGATGACAAAGCAAAAGAGGTTGGCATCACATTGACTTTTAAGTTTTCCTGAAAAGAAAAATATATATAAAATATGTACATAAGAATAAGGAAGTCTGTAGTTTATAGTAATAGACACACAAAGCGTGATTACTTTCTGTGGATTAGAGTTGGGTTCAATATTTAGGGATTCTCAACTGTCTTAACTGAAAGACATGTTGATCTTTATAATTATGAGAAATGTATTAAGGAATACCACTATAATGCATCACAGAAAATGATGAAAGGGGAAAAAGTAACTGTAAGACTGAAATCATTAACACAATTGAAGTAGGAAGTCATTACACATATTGATAGTTACTTAAAGGTAAATTGATAATTGATAGTTACTTAAAGGTAAATTGATAGTTACTTAAAGGATTAAATTTTCCTACAAAAAAAACATGGAATGACTGAACAGATTTAAAAAAAAATACAAGATCCAATTATAGTTGCTTACAAGAGTTTTAGTTTTAAAGACATAAATAGGTTGAAAATGAAGATGGAAAAAGATATTCCATTTAAATGGCAATCCAAAGAACACAGGTGGCTATACTTAAGTCATACAAAATAAACTTTAAGTTCAAAACTATGAAAAAAGAGGAAGAAAGTCATTATGTAATCATAAAGGTATCAATTCATCAAGAACATATAACAATTATAATACAAAAGTACCCATAGCTGAGCACCTAAATATATAAAACAAATAAAAGAAATGTGAAGGGAGAAATAGCAATACAACCAGAAAATCAATGGGAAAACAGACTTGAACAGCATTATAATTCAAATGGACCCTCACAGACATACACAGAACAACCCATTTAAAGCAGCAGAACACACGTTCTTTTCAAGTGCATGAGGAACATTCTCCAGGATAGACCAGATGTTAAGCTGAAAACAGTGCCAACAAATTTAAGATTGTAATCCCTTCTCATCATAGTAATATGAAAGTAGAAATTGACAACAGAAGGAAAACTTAAAAATATGTGGAAATTAAATACATATTCTTGAACAACCAATGTGTAAAAAAAGAAATTAAAAGTAAAAAAAAAAGCATATTGAAGAAAACAAAACTGTAAACACAGCATTCTAAAACTTATGATATGAAGCAAAAGCAGTTCTAAAAGAGAGGTTCATAGTGACAAATAACTACATTAAGAAAAAAGAAAGACCTTGATAAATTACACCCAAGGAACCAGACCAAGAAAAAAATATGCTCAAAACCAGCAGAATAAAAGAAATAAATATTATAGCATAAATCAACATGAGGCTAGGAAAACAATAGAAAAATTTAACAAAAGTTTGATTGTTTTTCAAAAGTTAAAAGTAATGAAACTTTAACTAGAATAAGAGGGAAAAAGAGAAAACTCAAAATTACAAATGAAGAGGTGTTACAGCTGACATCACAGAAATACAAAAGATCATGAGTACTATGAAAAATTGTGCAGTATCAAACTGGATAAACTAGAAGTAATCGATAAATTCCTAGAAACACACAACCCAGCAAGACTAAATCAAAAAGAAATAGAAAATCTGAATAGACGAATAAAAAGCAAGAAGATTGAGATCAGTAGAGTAAAGGAAGGGAATTGATGGGGAAAGAGGAGGAACCAAAAAGGAGAGGAACAGTGAAATAAAATTGACCATATTATACTATGTACGTATATGAATGTACCACGGTGAATTTCAACTTTATGTAATTTATAAAGCACTAATTAAAAAAACATTAAAAAGTCCCCCAACAGAACAATCCAGGACCTGATGGTCACACTGTTGAATTCTACCAAACATTTAAAGAATTAATGGTAATTCTTCCTAAACTTTTTGATGAAATCGAACAGTAGATAACACTCATTCTATGAGGCCAACATTACCTTGATACCAAAGTTGGACAAAAATACTACAAAAGCCATATTCAGTGGTGTATACCTGTAATCTCAGCAGCTAGGGAGGCTGAGGCAGGAGAATTACAAGTTCAAAGCTAGCCTCAGCAATTTATGGAGACCCTACGCAACTAAGTGAGACTCTGTATCAAAAAAGAAAAGAAAAGAAAAAAAAAATTAAAAAGGGCTGGGGATGTAGCTCAGTGGTTGAGGGCCCCTGGGTTCAA
The DNA here is from genome assembly GCF_902686445.1 of Sciurus carolinensis. Lineage (NCBI taxonomy): Eukaryota > Metazoa > Chordata > Mammalia > Rodentia > Sciuridae > Sciurus > Sciurus carolinensis. Next base: position 74,200,957 of record NC_062216.1, read on the forward strand.
TCCCTGGTACCAAAACCAAACCAAAACAAAACAAAATTTAAAAAAACCACTACTAGAGGAAAATTGCAGTCAAATATCCCTGATGAGCATGGACGCAAAAATCCTCAACAAAATACTAGCAGACTGAATTCAACAGCAAATAAAGAGGATCACTCATCACAATCAATCCAGGGATGCAAGAGTCATTCAGCCTGTACAAACCATTAAATGTGATGCATCATTTTAACAGAATTAAGGATAAAATATGGTCATCTCAATATACTTAAGGAAAAACATTTGACAAAATTCAACTTTTATTATAAAAATTCTCAACAAATTAGGTATAGAAGGAATGTACCTCAACATAATAACAATTATATATGAAAAGCCCAGAGCGAATGTCATACCGAATAAAATAAGGTATGATAAAAGGATGCCTACTGTCACACATCTATTCTACATAATATGGAAAGTCTTGGTCAGAGTAATTAGGCCAGAGAAATAGATAAAAGGCATCCAAATTCAAAAGGAAGAAGTAATTGTCTTTGTGAGGATGTATGATTCCAAACACAGAAAACCCGAGTCACCACCAAAAAAATGAAGAACTAATACATGAATTCAGTAAAGTTATAGGATAGAAACAGATATGTGAAAGCGTGCATAAGTAATCATTAGGGAAATGCAAGTTAAAATCATAGTGAAATGTCACTCACACTTGTTAGGATGGTTATTATTCAAATAATGAAAGATAGCAAGTGTTTGTGAGGATGTGGAAAAAAGGGACCTGGAAACACTATTGAGGAGAATATAAATTGGCACAGCCAACTTATAAACAGTGTGACAGTTCTTCAAAAATTAAAAGTAGAACTATCATGTGATCTAGTGATTTCACTTTAGGTATTTTTGTAAAGGAATTGAAATCAGTATCGGTTTCTTCTCCAAAAGCAGAATTTAAAAATTTAATTACATGTATAATACTGTGTTGTGTACAAAATTGTTAAAAATAACTAAGATATATGTTTTGTAATGTTTAATAAATAGTAAAAATCTATGTAAAATTAACAATATTTTTCCTCATATTTGAAATTGTAATATGGAACTGTGTCCTCATTTTGTCCTGAAGAGAAATATTTTTTCACATAACAAATAAAAGAAATTTTGGATTAAATGATAGAATTTTTAGGAAACACTATGGCACTTATAAATCATAATTTATAAAATGCTCACTGAAGTAGGCAAAATTTCAGTTATTAAAGACCTGTTGTGAATTTCTTCAGGATTTGCCTTAGTAGTAAATTTTTTAACTACAAAATTACATCTATCTTAATTCCTAGAAAATCTCCCCAAAACTTATTAATTACAAAAGTCTTAAGCACTGTTGATATGCTGGTAACTACCACATTTATAACTCCAGTTCAAATCTGTCTTCTGAGAATTCCACACATGTGGATTTCACAAGTACCTAAAAAATGTTCTATATTAAATCTTCATCTTTCTTTTAAATGGTACTGCTAGCCACCTGGCTGTACACATAGGAAATGTGGGAAGAATTCTTACCTTTCCTTCTCTCTGGTCTTTATTTTGACATCTCCTGGTGCTATCAATCCTACTTTGTAAATACAATCCCAACATGTCCACTTATCTCTAATCTCCTCTTCTGTTACTGCCCTTTTCAAACCATAATCATCTTACATGGACTCCTTTAGGAACTTCTGAATTCCTCAAGGATACATTTCTCTGCATCTGAGCTTTGCTCCCATCAAGCTACTCTCCATTTATTCAGTCCACAATGATGTATTTTTCTTTTGCTTTGTTTTGATTCTGCAGTGCTGGAGATCATACCCAGGACCTTGTGCATGCTAGACAAGTGCCCAAACACTGAGCTACATCCAAAGCCCCATATGATACTTTAGTAATCAAATTTTATCAAAAAGTATCTGTATGAAATCCTTCAAAGAACACCTGTGACTCTTAGAACAAAGCCTAAAACTCCCCAGTCTCTAGTCCCAGCCCTCAACCTCATCAACTGTCACTCATCTTATTTATCAAGTTGTAGTTTTACCAGTATTCTTTCTCTTCTTGGAGGACACCAAGTCCTTTCCCACATCAGGATCATTGTGCTATTCCCCTTGACTAAGATGCTTTCCCATACAAACTTGTTTCTTATACTTCAGGTCTAAGTGAAGTCAATTCTAAATACCCATACAAAGTAAGTTATCCCATTAAACAATCTTATAATAAATACCTTTCTTTTAAAGTAGTACTCAACAGAGTTTATAAATCTATAGATGTTTGCAGAAGAAAGAATGGGGGAAACAAAAAGTTTTCATAGAAGGTTCTTTGTATTCTCTCTGACTTTGAATTACTCTAAGGCTTTCCATTCTTTCAGATTATTATCCACTTTGGGGAGAACTCCATCAGCAAATGGGGGACAGAAATTAAGGCACTCTCTGCAATTTGAAATACTAAAAATACATATAGGAAAGTTAGATTCTAAGAATAAGAACTCAGATATAGTGTATTTTTATTCCTCCCCCACTTCCCTGAACTTCTAATGAATTAATCAGTTAAAAATACATGTACAGATTGATCACCTAAAATTGCTAAAAGCTACATTTTTATTCCTTCCTAGGCTTTATATCCTTCTGGCGTTAACATACTGGTGAGAAGGAGAGACATTAGTCAAATAGTTAAAATCTGATTAACACAATGAAGTATTAAGATAGGGTATCATAACAGCGTGTAGATGTTTGGGGAAGGTTTTCCTGAGGAAGTGCTCTTCAAGAAGATACTGAAGGATGAACAAAATTCAGTGAAGAGAAATGAAGGAGGATTTTTATAAGTAGAGGAATAGGATGGCAGGATGTTCTAAAGAGACAGAACATCATGTGCATAAAATAATAGAGCAGGACTAAAACAGAAAAGGAAAGAGGAGCCACATCTTATAGAGAATCTTAGTAATTTTGCTTAAAGGTGCCTCAAAAATTTCACTGAATATCCTTTAAACAAACAAACAAACAACATTACTTCAGTTGTAATGTGGAGAATGGATGGGGTGGCAGTGGTAATAACAGATGCAAGTAGCCCACTTGGGAGGAAGCTGCTTTCCATGGTGACTCCCTATAGATGGTAGATGATAGTGGCTTGGTTTATATTAATAGCCATCGAAATGGAGATAAGAAATCACATTCAAAAGTATTTAAACAGGGGAAACGTGTCTGGTGGCATAATGAACGTAGGATGTTATAGGGAAAGAAAGGACTTAAAGATAATAAGCTAGATTTTTATTTTTTATTAACTTGCTTTAATTGATAGTGTGATATTTCAACATATGCATACACCATGCACTTATTGTTGGGACTAATGACACATTAACTAACTCAGGCTGACTCCTTACTCCCTGGTGAGTGAGCAAGATCAAGGCCTCAAAGGCGGTTTCAAAAGTTAATGACCATAAATCATGCCACCGTCAGGGATTGGTTAACAACAGTTCTGCTAACGTGATCAGCTCATGCTTGCCATATAGTCCTATGGGACTCTCGCCTGTGTGAACACCCCCCACCCCACTCCCCTGCCCCTTGCTGACCTTTAAGCTGATTGGTTTCTGCCTAGCCTCCACCCTACATAAAAACTGTGTGACTTCCTCAGTAAATGAGTTCCTGCTGTGACTGGTCTCCCTGACACATCTAATTGTCCTCGCCTGGAGGGCTGGGTGTGGGGTTGGTAGGCCCTACCTTTCCCTGTCTGACCTTCTTGGGGAGTGCCTCCTTCCCTTGCCGCTGGTTGAGAAGAGCAAGGGGGCTTAAGACCCCGACACTGATAAAGTCAAGATAGTCAGTATTTCCATTTTGCCATTTCTTTATGGTTGAAATCTTGAAACTCCTTTCTTCCATGTCTTCATAAAATATATACTAGTGTATTGTGAACCATAGTCACCCCACTGTGCTGCGGAACACAGAACTTACTCATTCTATAGGTTTGCGTACCTATCATCCAAACTTTCTTTACCCAACCCCCTTCAACCCAAACCTTTTCCAGCCTTTAGTAATTACTACTCTACATTCAGGTTATGGGTCTTTTTTTTTTTTTTTTTTTTTTTAGCTTCCACATATGAGAGAGAAGATGTGATATTTGTATTTCTATGTCTGATTTATTTTACTTAGTGTCCTTTAGTCCATCTGATTTACTGCATGTAGTTCAGATAGTGTCCTTTAGTCCATCTGATTTACTACAAATGACAAGATTTCATTCTTTAATATCTCATTGTGTCTATATACATTATCTTTTTCTATTCATCTGTTAATGGACAACTAGGCTGTCCCATATTTTAGGCATCTCCTTTGTATGTCAATTTCATTTCCTTTGGATACACACCCAGAGATCTTCTACATTTCTGACAGGAGTGATCAAGTGGGTGATAATGCCATTTACTGAGTTCATAAAGATTGGAGGATGAGTATAGGGAGTATAGTAAGCTTACTTTTCTAAATTTTAAAATTCAAGTGCATTTTATATTCTTGATAGTCATGTGGAGATATGTGTGTGTGTGTGTGTGTGTGTGTGTGTGTGTGTGGTGTGTGTGTGCATGTGTGTATCTTAAAAGGCTTCTGGTCTGGAATTTTAACCAAAGTTATAAAAGTAAATGTGATTGTTAAGGAAGAGAGTGTGTAGTGAAAAGTTTAGAGACATGGTCTTGATGAAATATAGTTTTGGTAGTTGGAAAGAATAGTTAAAGTGGAAAAGCAAGACAGAAAGATTGACTGTAGAGGAAGAAGGGAAAACTATGATATTATGTGAAAAAGTACCTCAAAAAGAAATTCAAGTAAAGGGACTGTTCAGCCAGTAGAACACTGCTGAGTGATCAAGAAATCGTAAAACTTGAAACGTACTTTGAATTTGATAGGAAGACTAGTTTAGGAAGAGCATTTAGGTTAAATCTAGAATGAGTCATTTCAGGAGAAGCAGAAGTTTCTTGGAAATAGAGAACATTCTTCTTCAGGAAATGATTGGCCTTTCCTATTCCATACACATTGCTTCTAAAGAAATTGTTCCTTTCTTGCACATGAAGTCTTGGTCTCTTCCCATAACAGGCCAACGTGGCATCCTCATGGTGACTTGCGGTTGTGATTTCCCCATCCACAGTGGCTGCAATACCAGAATACTGATTCTCTTTCATGGCAGGAAATGTCCAGTAACAAGGGGCTGACACTAGTAGTGACTCCTGGAAAAATGAAAGAAGAAGACATCCTAGTTGCCTGCACACCACAGTCGCAGTGTTACTGTTCCAGCATCATCACCTGCAGTCCCCCAACTTCCTTGGATCTTCACCTCCACTCTCCCTGAACAGGAGCTGTTTCCATCTGCCAGCCTCAAACCCAGATTAACTTCATCTATAAGTAAGAAAACAAGATGTGTCATTTGTGGACCCAGCCATTAACCTGCAATAGAATCAAAAGACTACTTAGAAGATAAACCTGTTACGAATGGAGTTACCAAAAAGAAAAAGAAAAAAATGAATTGAAAATATTTAAAGAGGGGAGTGCATTAGACTTTTTCTTAAACACAAATACACAAGCAAAAAAAAAAAAAAAAGATCCCACGGTAGAAAGTCCACCATTAGCATTTTTTTTATCATTTTGTTTTGATTTTCTTCACAAAATGTTTGTACTTTTAATGTAGCTAGTACCTGAGAAAAGACACTTAAGCTCTTCCCTTGTTTTTTTTTTTTCTTTCTAAACTTGGTTATAGTTATTAAAAAGAATAAGAATTGAATATTATTTTGGAAGAAAGAAGAAAGCATAGAATATACAAAGTCTGTTCTGCACCTCACAGAGAGATTCTATTAAAGATAGAATAGTATCTCTATAGATGCTTCCTAAAGGAAGGTCTGACCTCACTTCTTACCCTGGTTAGACTCTTACCATAACAGATCACATCAGCAGCCTCTCCATGATCACAGTCGTGGCTTCCCAGTTCCGGGTGTTGGCACTTCCAGCGTGATTCATTCCCATGACAGGAAACTTCATCAAATCAAAATTTTTCTTATCTGGTTATAGCATTTCCAAGATCAGGTATGGTGAGAAAAAACGGAAATCCTAGCTGTTTGAACACAACAATCTTTGTAGCAGTGTTCCAACCATCATGTATGGTACCCCACTCTTCCTGGAATTTCACCTCTACCCTCCTATAGTAGTAATTGTCTCCTTCAGTCAACCTCAACTCTAGACCTGCTATATCTGCAAGAAAGACAAGACACATAAGTTAAAGGTAGCAAAAGTAGAAGACAAAAAACATAAGTAAATGAGACAGATGACAATTTAGCCTAAATGTTGTTATTAGAACTTGAGAGGAAAGGGAAAAGGAAAAAAATGAGGAAATTTGAAGTGAAAAGTTTTCATTTTCACCATTAAAAACTAAATATTGCTTATTATTTTATGGGGGGTGGTATGATGAACCTAGGAACAATTTACCACTGAGCCACATCCTCAGCCCTCTCTATTTTTTATTTTAAGACAGAGACTCACTAAGTTGCTAGGGCCTTGCTGAATTGCTGAGGCTGGCCTCAGACTTTCAATCTTCCTGCCTCAGCCTCCGTAGCCTTTGAGATTACAGGCATGTGCCACTGCACCTGGCTCTTGTTTTTCATTCTAAATTGAAAATGAAGAGTGAAGAAGGACTTTTCCTCTTGATGCTACCTGCACCAATAAAAACCAATAGAAAAGGGAATGTTTGCTTTTCTGCAGGTAGAAAGACAAGAAAGTCCCTTGACTAGTCAGTTTCAAAATAATCTCTACCTAAAGATTATACAGGTTGAGCAATCCTAATCCAAAATTTAATTCTACATTTAACCTCATGTGATGGGTTGCAACCAAAACACAGATCCATTGATTATAGTAAGATTACTTTTAGGCCATTTATTTGTATAACATGTCTATAAAACATAAATTACTTTTGTGTTTATATTTGGGTCATTTTCCTGAGATAACTCTTAATGTGTATGTAAATATTTCAAAATCTGAAAAAAAATCGTGACACACTCTGGTCCCAAGTATTTGAAGATGTTGTTTTACATTATTTAATATAATAATTGAAAATGCCTTCAAGGTTGAGATGATAATCTTTACATGGAAGGAGAGGAGCAATAGAAGGTCAGGAGATTAGACAAAGGGAAATGAAGGGAAGGGAGGAGGGATAGGAACAGAAAGACCATGGAATGAATCTGACACAACTTTCTTATGTACATATGTGAATACACCACAGTGAATCACCACATCATATATAAGCATAAGACTGGAATCCTAATGAGAATAAGATATACTCCATGTTTGTATAAATATGTCAAAATATACTCTACTGTTATATATATCTAAAAAGAACAAATAAAAATTAAAAATAGTATCTGTATCATTAAATACCTTTGAATATGAATAGACTCAAATATATTAAATGAAACCTACAATTAGCCTATGGAAGGTACAGACCTAGTCATCCATGACTGTGATATAATATTCTACCTTCCCTAGCCTCCACTAGTGCACCAGAGGTAGACAGTTGCTTCAGGAAAAGTCAGTCTTTCGAATGATCAATGATTATCCATATCCTCTAGCTTAAAATGTTAAAAGACTTGGAAAGGTTTGTCTAGTTATTAGAGTATTGCATAAATGATAGAATATCACTTCTGAAATTATGTTATAAGAAGATCGTGGTTTCTTTAATGAGTTCTTTTTCATTTTTTGATAAGACTGTGACTCAAAAATTAAAAAAAGCTAATTAAAATCAGCATACCATTTTCATCAAAAATATTTTAGAAGTCGGTAAATCTGAGATTTACCACAGACAGATTTGGTTTTATAATAAAAAAATCTTTATCTATCATGTATCATGTTAACAGATTCAGGGATAAACCACTTTTTAATGATGTAGTAAAATAATTTGATAAAATGCAAGGCCCATTCACGATCAAAACATTTTTCACACTAGAAATAGAAATGAATGCCTTCCTACTAATTATATCTGATGAAAACATATAATAAGAATAAGCTTGAAAAGAGGTCTTTGGAGACATTCCCTTTAAATCAAAAACAGAAAAATGTTTGTCCATTATTTTTCCTATTTAATAATGTGCTTGACAGTCTAGTTAGTGCAATAAACCAGGAAAAACAAATTGAAAACATAAGAATTATAGAGGAAGAAATAATTGCTTTTATTTCAGATGACATTTTTTGCTTTAAAATATATATATAACACATCTTTAGATATAATAAGAAAGATCGGTTGTGGGGTGGACTAGAATTAATTTGGTGTACATGTCCTATTATATACACAAGCATCAGAAAGAGTAATTGGGACGGGGTATTGGTATGTGCACAGACAAACTGCTGATTGAAACAAAATAAATTGCCTCCAGAATATGATATGGTATAGATGGCAATTCAAATTAACATGGAAACTTGGAATGGAACCACCATTTGACCCAGCTATCCCACTCCTTGGCCTATACCCAAAGGACTTAAAATCAGCATATTACAGAGATACAGCCACATCAATGTTCATAGCTACTCAGTTCACAATAGCCAGATTATGGAACCAACCCAGATGTCCTTCAATTGATGAATGGATAAAGAAACTGTGGTATATATATATATATATATACAATGGAATATTACTCAGCCATAAAGAATGATAAAATTATGTCATTTGCAGGCAAATGGATGAAATTGGAGAATATCATGCTAAGTGAGATAAGCCAATCTCAAAAAACCAAAGGACAAATGATATCGCTAATAAGTGGATGATGACACATAATGGGGGGTGGGAGGGGTTATTGTTAGGGTTAGAGTTAGGGTTAGGGAGGGGGGCAAGAATGGAGGAAGGAAGGACTGTATAGAGGGAAAAGAGGGGTGGGAGGGGTGGGAGGGAAGGGAAAAAATAACAGAATGAATCAAACAACATTACCCTATGTAAATTTATGATTACACAAATGGTATGCCTTTACGCCATGTACAAACAGAGAAACAACATGTATTCCATTTGTTTACAATAAAAAAAAATTTAAAAAAACCAAATTAACATGGAAAGGAAAATCTCTATAATGGTGCTAGAATTACTTATTTGTAAAAAGGTTATATTAACTCCATATCTTTTATCATGCATAAAATCTAATTTAGAAATCTGGAGACATATGTGAAATGCAACAACACTATAACATTTATAGGGGAAGAAAAGAGTACTTCCTTTTTTTTTTTTTGGTACCTGGGATTGAACCCAGGAGTGCTTAACCATTGCAACACACATCCCCAGCCTGTCTTACTTTTTATTTTGAGACAGGTTCTCACTAAATTGCTTAGGGCCTTTCTAAGTTGTTGAGGTTAGCTTTGAACTCACAATCCTCTTGCCTCAGTCTCCCAGGCCACTGGGATTACAAGTGGTGTCACTGTACCCAACAAGGATATTCACTGGGTAACTTTGAGTAGACAATATTTCTTGAGCAAGAAACAGAGTACTAATTACAAAAAAAAAAAAAAAAAATAGGTTAAATTAAAAACTTCTTCAATAGACACCGGTAATGAAAAGGCAGCTCACAAATTTGAAAAATATGTTTGCAATAAATTATGATTATGGACTAATAACTAGATTATATTTTTTAAAATATATATGCATGTGTATATCCATATAAATATATGTGGGTTTATGTATACATATAGATGTCAGCTAAATAGATAAATGACTTAGATGTCTCATAGAAGAAAATAAAAGACCTGACCTTTAAATATATAGAAAGATGCTTAAACTTATTAGTATTTAGGAAAATAAAAATTAAGATAATAAGACATAGCTGTATACTCCCTGGATTCATAAAAATTTAGAACTGTGGAGATCTCAAATATCAGAAAGAATATAGATAATTGGGAAAACATATACATTGCTGATGAAATTCATTCTATCTGGCAAAGTTGAAGACATGTACACCCTGGCATCTGTTAATTACACTCCTTCCTGTAGATCCTAAACTCCCACAAACATGCACAGAGACATATATAAGAATATTTACACCAGCACATTTGAAAATTATAATGGACAATCCAAATTACTGTTGACAAGATAATAGACAAAATTCATTGGGAGTATTTACTTACACAGGATAATATATTTTACATGAATGAACACTAAATTAATTACAGATTATCATAATAATGGATGATTAGAAATATAACATTAAAAAATAAAACCAAGTCCCAGAACATTGAATATAGTTTCATATTTTAAAAAGCTTAAAAACAAGCAGCATTAAACAGCACACTATTTCTGCATCTGTAGCTATTATACTAGATAGCATGGTAATGATAAATGAATCAGGATGAACATCATCTCTGAAAGGTGGGGCAGATAGCTTCAAGCCCAGTTTCCTGGTTTAGTGGTTCATTACATTATGCTTAATAAATTACATTTATGTTATGGACATTTTTGTCTAATCAAATATACAACAAAGAAATTTAAAGCATTTAAAAAGTAATCAAAGTATTTGTGACATGTGACAAGAAGCAGTACTATTTGGGGACATAAAAATGTCATACTATTTTTGATAATGCATGAAGAAAGGAAACATTTAGTTAAAATAAATAAAAATGTGAATAACATGATTTAATTTCAACAGCGCTGAAATGTTAATTTAATGACAAAAAAGTTCCATTTGCAATACAAGTATGGCACTCATAAAAATACACAAAGAGTACAATGTTTAGAAAAATTTGAAAGATCATTAAAATGATTAAAATACAAGCCTAAATAATTTCAGTAATCATAAATGGGTCTTATTAAAATCTATTTGATTATATCCAGGTGATAGAAAACTGCACAGCCAATAAATTATTATATCATATATGAATATATTATAGAATAAAGATATTAAGGAACTATGCAATTAATAACCAATATGTATAGTTTAATACAAATTTTTCTTAAAATGTCATATAACCATGTAAAATATACTTTAAATTCTTAGAAGTGTTTTTCTCTGGGTTGTCTTTATTTTATTCTCTTAGGTTTCCATGTCTTGCAAATTTTTATTAACATATCTTTCTAATTGCAAAAATATCCATTTTTTTTCAGACATGTTTCACATTTGGAATTTATCTTTATCTGAAGGAATAAGCCTAAAAGAAAAAAAAATCAATGTGAACGTATTAAAATATTTCTGACAACTTTGCTTACAGAATATATTTACTGGACTTCCAAAATTAGTTTTGCATGTTCTGTTTCCCTCAAAATAGTTATTTTGGGTAGTGAGTACGGGAGCAATGGGATCGGGGATTGTTAGCCCAAAGTTAATCATATTTCAGAATTCACTAAAACAGCTGGCAAGAAAACAGGAATTCAGAGACAGGATGTGAATTGCCACAGTGGACAAAAGGTTCTGATGAGAGCAGCATACTCCAAAATTTGTGGAAGCAAAATTTAGCTTCTAGCAAATGTTAGATGGTCTGAAGAAGTAAGAAGAATTCCTCTTCCACCTGTCAAGGAAATGCACAAAATTCTCCTTATCCCAGGAAAATATTACAGAATTAGATCATGCACATGATGGAAAACAAACTGTCAAACATTTTAGTGTATGATCCTGAAAGTTTGCATTCTATTTCTCAATATATTTTGAGCTTGTTTGGGGTGGATTGATTAGCATTTCAGTAATAGTTATTCTTCCTCAGTTCTTTCATGCACTTTCTCCATAGTTTCATTACCAAGACTTTCCTTCTGACTTTGTCACTCACTTTGTTTATTCATTTGCTCACCTACCGAGTTTCGAGATATGTATAAGATTTGGAACTTTGTTATGGAGAAAGAGAAATGCATACTTTTTTCCTACATTCTATAAAGTGACTTATGACTGAAATATAAAAGCAAATCAACATTTGTAGTTTGCTGTAATGATTACTGATGATTAAACTTCTGATTATTTATGAAAGCTATCCGTTTTTCGTCAGTCTATTTTATTTGCAGAATCTGGTTATCCTACCCCAACTTCACCTTCCTTTCTAGTTGTTCTCAGTTCTGCATCCAGTGAAGCTTATGCTATAGACATGAGGAAAGCATTAGTTAAGATAGGCAGAAGCAAAATACAAGCAAAAGGGGTGAGCATTTATCACGGGAGTAATTTGGAGACATTAAAAATTTAATCAGTACATAATGAATAAAATTTGCATTTTAGAAACAGGATTTTAATAACAGATGGGAAGATTAATTCATAGGGATGTTATGGGGTAACTTTTTTTCTTTAGAGATTTTACAGGGATTTAAGTGTTGAGGGCCGTCTTGGACAAGATGGCACCTGGCAGTGAGCCAAAGTGCACTGGGTACCAAAATAAGGAAGTACCCATAAAGGTTGCCTACTAGTTCCTTGGAGACTTATGACGTGTTGACTCCAGGCTCAAGGATTGGCTATCTAATATCATGCCGCGCGTGGACAGCTCGTGATTCATATAGTGCTATGCTGACATTCCTCTGCATGCTCTCCTGTGTGAGAGAAAGCTTTGCTATAATTGGCTGATAAGCTAGGAGCCTGGGGGAGGAGAAAGGGAGAGGGAAGAAGAAGGAAGATAGAGGAGAACAAAGGAGACAGAGAAACAGGGAGGACGCAATAAATCTGGTCAACTAAAGATTGGTGGTGTCTCCTTTCTCCGCGCCGGTTCCGCTGGATGGAACAAGTGGTGGCCCGGACGGGGAGCTTCTTCCTCCTTCTGCGTCCTCCCACGTAAGTAACTTAAGGTAAGCTATAGGAAAACTAAGTAACTTTAGGTAAGCTATAGGAAAACTGCAGCATAACCCCGGTAAAGGGAGGCCACATAACCCCGGTGATGGGAGTCTGCATAACCCCGGTAAAGGGAGGCCACATAACCCCGGTGAAGGGAGTCTAAATAGCCCTGGTAAAGGGAGGTCTCGTAACTCCAGGATGGTGTCACAAGTGTCTAGAAATCAAATGATAGGAATCATACAAGATGTACTTAAGGCTAATGGAACTGCCATAAAACAATCTACTATAACAGTATATGTAACTACACTGGCCAAGGTTAGTCCTTGGTTTTTGGAAGAGGGAGTCCTAAATATTCCACAATGGGAACATGATAAAGAGGATCTTATTAAAGCAGAAAAGCAATCCCCGTTACCTAGAGGTACTTTTCCCATGTGGCAGCTCATTAAGAAATGTCTAACATCTAAAAAAGGTAAAATAGTAACTTTAGTAAAAAAAGGAAATATGTGTTTGGAAGAGATAAAGAAACAACTAAGTGTAACTTCTCATAAAGAGGAAGAAGAGGAGGAGGGGCTTACTGGGGGGGAATTAGAGCATCAAGGACACGGTTGCCCCCATCAGTTATATCGGGAAGGAATACCAATCCCTTCCTGGAGGCAGCCACTCCCCCTCAAGCAGCCTGCCCCCTATATCCTCCAAAGTATCCTTGGGAGGAGTAATCTCATGCTATAAATCAGATGGGTTTTTCACTGTGGGGAGAAACCCTCCCCCCCTTAAGGAAACCTCAGCAGTCTCACAATTCTTCCCTGTACTAGAGGACCAAAATAGACAAAGATTCCACCAACCTCTGGATTTCAAAACAGTAAAAAATTTTAAGGAGGCAGTGGCTACATACGGTCCACAGGCCCCATTTATAATTAGTATGTTGGAATCAGTAGCAGGGCTGAATCTAGTGCTGGAAGATTGGAAAAGGCTATGTAAAGCTGTACTATCAAGGGGGCAGTACCTAGTGTGGAAAACTGCATGGCAGGAAGCCTCATTAGAAACGGCACGACGTAATGCTGCTACAGGCTTTCCCTAAAGAAATGTAGAAATGCTAACAGGAGAAGGAAACTATGAAGGTATTCAACAGCAGATTATTTACGATCCTGGGGTGTATGCACAAATTGCTGCTGCTGCCACTAAAGCCTGGAAGTTAATTCAAGGGTCAGGAGATTTACAGGGGCAGTTGTCTAAGGTGATTCAGGGGAGTAATGAACCATTTGCAGATTTTGTTGATAGACTAATCCAAACGGCTGCTAGAGTATTTGGGGATTCAGAACAAGCTATGCCCTTAATAAAACAATTAGCTTATGAGCAAGCAAATAGATGGTGTAAAGAAGCTATAAGACCATGGCAAAATAAAGATTTAAGTACACATATAAAGGTCTGCAGGGATATCAATGATGCAGTCATTACAGGACAAGTAATAGCTGCTGCTCTTCATGGGCCAAATCATGGGCAATCAAGAGCTAAAGGAATAATATGCTTTAAGTGTGGGCAAGAAGGGCACTTCAGAAGAGACTGCCCTGAAGGACCCACAGGGTTAAAGCCCAGGGGAACACCTAAGACTAGAGAACAGCAAGGGACAAATCAACCTGCCCCAGGTCTATGTACCCGGTGCCGGAAAGGAAGGCACTGGGCGAGATTTTGTACATCAATATTTGACATAGAGAGAAATCCTCTTCCTACCCAGTCAAAAAACGGCCAGGGGGCCCAACCCAGGGCCCTCAAATATACGGGGCCTTTCAGAATCCCATAGTCCAGATCCCCACTCACAATTCTTTCCGACTATCTCCTCGTTGTCCCGAGGAACATCAGGGAGCGGGAGATTGGACCTCTGTGCCTCTGCCCGACTCGTTCTAACCCCAGAGATGGGAGTACAAGTGGGTCCCCACAGACATACATGGACCACTCCCTGAGGGCACAGTAGGATTATTGTTGGAGTGGAGTTCCACAACTCTATCAGGATTACAAGTATTTCCAGGAGTCATTGATTCTGATTATACTGGGGAAATAAAGATTATGTTATCCTCCCCTCAAGGGGTATCTGTTGTTTCTCCAGGAGACAAAATAGCCCAAATATTGATATTGCCTGGTCATCATGGGACTTTTCCCAGTTCACAAAGGACAAAAGAAGACAACGGGTTTGGATCAGCAGGATCGGGTGTCTTTTGGGCACAATCAACAAAAAATAGACCCATACTTAAATTGAAAGTTATTGGTACTCCCATAGAGGGTCTAATAGACACAGGTGCTGACATCTCTATTATAAGACAGAAGGACTGGAACTAATCATGGCCTGTTACAGCATCCAGTACTACCTTACGGGGACTTGAATTTGCTCAAACCCCATTACAAAGTTCAGCTGTGTTATCTTGGGAGGACCCTGATGGGAAAAGGGGGACATTCCAACCTTATGTATTAGCTCACCTGCCTGTCACTCTTTGGGGAAGAGACATTTTAACACAGATGGATGTTGTCATTTCTTCCTCAGTTGAACAAAATATTTCCTGTCTAAACCCAACTGTTTTACCAGTCATGGTGGGACTAGGTTATATCCCTGAATTTGGTACTTTAAGATTTGTACTTGTAACTGTAGATACCTACTCAGGATATATATTTGCTACCACCCAGGGAAAAAGACAAAAGATGTAATCAGTCATTGCCTTCAAGCCTTTGCTACTATGGGAAGGTCAAAATCATTTAAAACAGATAATGGGCCTGCATATACTTCTTCTTCATTTCAACAGTTTTGCTCAAAGTTTAATATCTATCATTCTACAGGATTGCCCTACAATCCACAAGGACAAGCTATTGTGGAAAGGGCTAATCAAACATTTGAAAGTCTGCTTAACTAAACAAAAAGGGGGAATAGGGGCATTAGTCCCTCCCAAGAACAGACTTAACCTTGCTTTATTCATCCTCAACTTTTTAACTTTGGATGCTATGGGCTGTACTGTGGCTGATAGACATTTTAGTGAAAAGTCTGGTGGCCATCCACAAGCAATGTGGAAAGACATCTTGACTGGGTCCTGGAAAGGACTGACCCAATATTAATTTGGGAGAGAGGATCTGTTTGTGTTTTTCCTCAGGACCAACAACAACCTATCTGTGTCCTGGAGCGCTTGGTAAGAATTATCCATAAGAAAGAAAATGGCACCGAAACACAAAATGATGGTGATGGTGGTAAGCCTGCTGTTGTTAGCGCTTCTTAAAACTTTTGGGGATATATCACTCATGGCACACACATTTTCCCTCAATTATTTCCTAGTACAGAACTTCTAGGTATTCCTTACCCACCAGCTGGTTCCACTGTAAAGTCACTTATTACTAGTCTAAACTTCAAGTTAAGAGGTAGTCTTTGCTTCCTCTGGTTAGCCACCTCAGAAACTGCCATAATACAGGGAGGCAATCTCTCTCTCATTCATTAAAGGTACAGTCTAAAGCAAACCTATATAAAGGGAAGTAATACACCTGTTTATAGTTATACAGGTTGCGAGGCCAATTACTCTTCTTTTTATCAGGTTTTCCCCCCTACTCCTGTATGTGTCACATCTCCGTTTGTGTTCATTCTGTCTAAGAGTTCTAAGTTTGATATTAACATTACTAATAACAATGATAATGATACTGAGGTCCTTAACTGTGTTATGTGTTAAGAGTGTTATGTGTTATGTGTTAAGAGTGTTCTGTGTCTAGTTGTTGGGATGCTTCAATATTTCCTCTGGCTTTGATTGCCGGGATTCCAAAATTCATTCCAGTCCCAGTGACCTTAATACATAGTGAGTGGAATTTCCTACCCGTGAAAGCAAAAAGAGATTTTGGTATCTCAACCATTATAGCCATCACTGTTGCTGTGGCGGTTGCTGCAGCTGCTGCCACTGCTGCTGGACTTGCCCTAGGAACTGCTATTCCTACTACTCACCGCTCAACAATCTGTCACAAGCCACTGCCGAAGCATTGACAGCGCAGGAAAACATCAATGGGCATCTCGCCATGGGAATCCTGATTCTAACCAAAGAGTGAACTTACTACAAGAACAAGTGGACATGTTGACTGTTACCACACAGATGGGCTGTCTAGTGCATGCCCAAGCACTATGCATTACCTGATACCCTATTCTAATATTACTGCTGCTGCCAATCTGTCCAAACAGCTTGGTAGCATGCTTAATGGGACATGGACTAAAGAGTTTACTAATTTGACTACCCTATTGAGAAATTCTATATTTGTGGTAAATAGTACTCAGGTCAAGGTCCCGGGTATGCCAGAAGCCATTAGTTTCTTACAGTCAGCGTTACAATTTGGTAACAATGGATGGGAAATTTTGCTATGATGGGATTGTTGTTCTTGCTGTTATTATTGCTGTTCAAATATCTGTTGTCTCTAAGGAGTCATCAAAGACGGCAAGCCTTAGTGGTGAGGCAAGCCCTTATGGCCATGGACCAAGGCTCTGATCCTCAGATTGGCTCTCCCAATTACAGGACTGGTAGTCAATGACGGGTAAGCACAGGGTGGACTTTATACCAACCTAAGATAGGGATCAAAGCATGCCAACAGCTCTTTGACTCCCAATGACGGGTAAGGATAAGGTCTGACTCTGGCACCTAAGACAAGCATAGTCGCTGTCCTTTTCTTTTTATAACAAAAAGGGGGAGCTGTTGAGGGCCGTCTTGGACAAGATGGCGCCTGGCAATGAGCCAAAGGGCACTGGGTACCAAAATAAGGAAGTACCCATAAAGGTTGCTTGCCTACTAGTTCCTTGGAGACTTATGACGTGTTGACTCCAGGCTCAAGGATTGGCTATCTAATATCATGCCGCGCGTGGACAGCACGTGATTCATATAGTGCTATGCTGACACTCCTCTGCATGCTCTCCTGTGTGAGAGAAAGCTTTGCTATAATTGGCTGATAAGCTAGGAGCCTGGGGGAGGAGAGAGGGAGAGGGAAGAAGGAGGGAGATAGTGGCAGAACAAAGGAGGCAGAAAAACAGGGAGGACGCAATAAATATGGTCAACTAAAGATTGGTGGTGTCTCCTTTCTCTGCGCCGGTTCCGCTGGATGGGACATTTAAGTATAGGGAATGTTTGAAAATATTGTTACTGCATTTACTTGACAGGTTTTGAAAACCTGTAATTGCTGCAGAACAGTTTAAGCAGTATTTTTATTAGCATCTTACAAGATAGATAAAAATAAGGTGAATATACTTAATTCCAGACAATGAAAGTGAAAACCCCAAGAGAGCAGTGCAGAAAGACCAGGGTGGCCAGTCACAGTTTGCTTGGGCTGTGCAGGAGGGTGAGAAGCACTGAGCAGCCAGCCCTGGCCAGGGCTGGGACTACTTTGGTGGACATCTTGTTTTCTTCAGAAGATACTTTGAGACTAGAAATGATCCCAGACACTATTTTAAGAACAATTATTATGAAGTCTTCTAATCATATCTGTTCTATTATAATATTTATATTATATTAATATTATTCCCACCACATTAATAGTATTGCCTGTCATATCCATTGTTCCTAGAAAAAGTATCCAAGCCATTACAAAACTCTCCCTGTAGGACCAAAAATGCACAGATACGTATGAAATGAGCAATTAGTGCCCCAGTTTCCTTTTTTTCCATGATCATCTGATCATCCAAACCATTTACTATGTGTGTCTTTTTTTTCCCCCTTATTATTTCACTTCTAATGATAGGAATGCTTAGTTCCATTAAGTTTCATGGGAAGGATTAATAAGTGAGGTCATTTCACCAAGAAATTCTGAGCAATTCCCCCAGGAAATTCTGAATGACTTTCTGCAGGAGTGGTTAGAGCATAAGATGAGTTGTAAGGAGATTAGTTACTAAGCTCTGACACAAACACTTGCAACAACTAGTGAACCTCAACAAATCTAGCAGCAGTGAAGACTAAAAGAAGAAGGACAACTGTCCAAGTAAAATCACTCTATATGACTAATGTCATTTTGCCAAGTAGAAGACCTTCGTCTTTCTTGTTCCTTTACTAATTAGATCCATGGCAGATAGTGTGTTAAAATAAAAATACAATTACCCTTCATGGAACACACACGGAATTATGAAGGAGTGTAATTCATGAAGTTGAATCTTGGTAGATAAAACCTAGCTGTTTCTCTCAAACTATGGAAAAGTTTTCTCCAAATGAAGTCTTCGAAAAAAATCAAAACTTCTGCTGTGATATTTCAGTCTTGGATCATGAGCCACCATATACTAAATTGCCTTGCCTTTCAGCAATGTATCACCAAGTTGTGTTACAGAGACAGTGCTACCAGAAGCAGCATTTCATTTTCAAAAAAGTGTTAGCACTATTTAGGTTTCTTAATTCTAGGAACTAGCAAAATCTCCTCCAGCCCTGTAACTTGTCACCATTCTTTATTTCCATTAAATGTCTTTAAACTATAGGTTTAAAAATTACCACTAATTTGACGTGTGCTATGAAATATAAGAACTTGCTCCATCTTCACTCTCTTTCTGTTGTTTTGGTACTAGGGATTGAATCCAGGTATGTTTTACCACTGAGCTATAGCTACATCCCCACTACAGTTTTTCTTTTTTTTTTGACTTTGAATATGGCAATAACTTCGTAGGTTCAAAAACAAAACATAAAACATAAAAGAATAATAGTTGGTTAAGCATTGTTCAAATTAAATATGATCTTTGAAATATACTCTTAAGGGAAAGAAAAGCTACAGATTGGGAGAAAATATTTGCAAAATACATATCTGATAAAGGACTTTTATGCAAGGCTTATTACAAACACCTCTGAAAATTCAACACGAATAAAAATAACACAGATAATTGGCCAATGTTCTAAACAAAAATTTGCCCAAAGTATTTACATAGATGACAAAAGAGAATAAGAAATGCTCCTCGTATGTCATTGGGATAAGAGTTTCTCATCCAGAAAGTCCTATACTATGGCCCAGAAAGGCATTTGACCCAGTGTGGCATTATTTTAAAATGTTAACTTCCGTCCACAGCATGGCCCAGAGCATCTGAAAGACCCAAACTATCATCTGGCACCTGGACAGATAATCTGCTATTGACAGCTTCTTCTCCTCTGCACTTGATCCTCATTTGGGTGCAATTTGAGCTGCTGATAACATGCTAAGCTGTCCTCTGCAGGTGCAGAGAGCAGCATGTGCAATGCAACCATGCTCAGTTTAAAAGGAACTCAGAGCTGTGAGAGTCATTGTCCATCAATGCATTGTGCTACATGTCCATCTCTCCACCCCTGTTGTCTTCATATCCATCAAATCTCTGCTATCACTCACTTCCATACAGTCATCCTACTCTAAAGTGTGCCCCCAGCTTTCCAAGGACCACCCACCACACCTTCATCTGCTCCTGCATATCCCATCTCCTGTGTTTTCCTTCCTCTTTTCCTGTATCTACTCCTAGACCCAATATCTCAACCTGTGTCCTCTGCCCAACACCCCCAGTCCCACAGTGCTCAACTTTCAGGCATTCTCAGTTCCTCCATGAACTGCATGCATGCCCTTGACCCATTAACTACCATGAAGTCCCTGTCCTTTTCTCCCGTGTTCTTTAGCCTCTTTTTTTTTTTTTTTTTTTTTTTTTTTAAACAGAATGTCACTAAGTTACTGAGGCTGGCATTGAATTTGTGATCCTCCTGCCTCAGCCTCCAAAGTGTCTGGGGTTATAGGCATAAGCCACACCTTGCTCCATCCTCACTCTTGAAACCTGAGATGTATTCTTCATTTCCTAATCATAATTTCTTTTTCTCCCCTTTACTAAATTTATAGAAGAAAAATAAAAGATCTGCATTTAGCTGATCCTGGATTTAAATTCTATATTAGATTTTACAACTTGGTACATATAGATGTTCATTTTGCATTTATAATAGGGACAATGGCATCCACATTATAGGTCATATGTGTGAATTAAATCTAAATCATGTAGAACATTTGCTGTTGTACCAAACATTTGTTAACAATTAATATGTCTGTCATTTAGACCTCCTTTTCATTTTTACACTTCTTATTCTGTATATTCTTTCCTACTGTGTAATTTTTTTTTCTATTGTTGTATATACTCTGACCATACCCTCCTTTTTTAAAATGTTACAGTAAAATAAAAACAAACCCTTACCAATATGCCATTTTTTTTTAGGTAGCATCATGGGACTATCTCTTCCTGACATGAAGAAATAATTCCACAGTCTCTAGAGCTGTACTCATGAGCTGAAAGCAGGTCTATTCTTTGTAAATGAGAAGACTGTAAAGTTGAGTTAGTGGTACTCAAAAGGAGAAGTCATTATAAAAGCTGAGGTTGTTTTTTTTTTTTTTTCTTGCTATTTCCTTATCACATTAGGATATGGACAACAAAGAAATTTAAAGAATCTTTCTATAAAATCCCACAAAATAAAGGGAACTATATATACTACCCTGAACTTCGAAAATTTTACAGTTTGTATTTTTGAATTTTTGTTCTACAAATGACAGATTACATCTTCTTACCAGCCCATGTCTCCCTAATTTCAATGACAAATCAAGGAAAAGCCAACAATCCAAAACAAACCTATCCAAGTGTTTGCCATGATGTTTCATACTATATTTCCACATGGAGCAAGCTGTTCAATAAAAATAAAGCTAACATATAGAAATTTAAGAGAGATGTGAGATAATAAAGATTTTAGATGAATAAATGAGGTCTTATGAATGTCCAAGGCTAAATTCAAGAACTGTGCCTTTGTTTGTCCTTTATGGCAAGCCACATAACAAAAGTTTAAATCCAATTCTTGTGCCATGAACAACAAATGTACCATGAGGATGTGTAATTAAATCTCAGGGATTGTTAGATATGAACTAGTTGTTCCTCTAAAATGATAAATTGCCTTTCTCAAAGTACAGTCTTTATTCTCTTCCCCGATTTAGATAAATGCCCAAAGTCAGAAACCATCAGGAGAAAAGCACAGAGTACAGTTTTTAGGAAAGCTTGAGATGAAAGAAGTTATTGGAGAAAGAATGTTCTACCTAGGACAAGGTAATGCGATAGAGAGAATGGAAACCACCAAAGGGAGGATGCTGAAACTTGATCTAGCACATTCTTTATTAGTCACAGCTCTCTGAAAATTTTCAAAATACAGTACTCTTAAAATATTTTAATGGTGATAAAATTCACAGAAAACTACTGCTGGTTAATACCTTGAACTTGGATCTCACAGAAGTGAGGACTAAGGATATTAAATAATGAAAGCCTGGTTATTTGCTATTCTTTGACAGAACATATGCATCCAGAAAACAAATTGTTTCTATTTTCCAGTATTGAAAGTGTATCCAAAGGTGTTTCTTCCTCACTTATTTGATAATATATCCTAATCTAAAAGTTTGAGCCACTTTCTTTTCTTTAGATGGACATACACAATGGTCATGATAGCCTTCTATTTGGGGCTGAAGCTAGAAATTGTGCTTCAGGGTCTTTCACAGGCAATAACCAAGTTGTAAATGAGAGCTGTCATTTCCTCTGAAGCTTCACTAAAGAATGATCCGCCTTCACGACCAGTGTCATTCTACAGACTGAACTGTGTCCCCCCAGAATTTGTTGGTTGAAGCTGTATTCCCCAATTTCACTGTATTTGGAGATAAGACCTTTACAGAAGTGATCAAGGTTAGGGTTAGGATTAGGGTTAGGGAAGTTGCCTTGATAGGTTTTGAATTTGCTTTGGACCCATTACCCACTCTTTCCTTCTCTCTTATTTATTCCTTTTGAAAGGGGGTTATATACTATGCCTTTCCCATCACTGCATTTTAGAAGCGCATAACTTCTCTGGTTTCACAGGTTCATGACTTGAGAATGATTTCATTTCAGGATGAAGAGTTCTTTGTCTCACTGATACCTGACTTGGATGAGACTTCAGACTTTACATTTGATCCTGGAAAGGGTTAAACCTTTTTGCTTTGTTGCAATGAATGAATGAATTTTATGTGTGAGAAGAATATGAGTGTTAGGGAGACAGACGGTGGAATGTTGTAGGCTTAACTGTATCCCCTCAAAATTTATAAGTTGAAGTCATAACCCCCAATATAGCTGTGTTTGGAAATAGTCTTTTGAGGCAATTAAGGTAAATGAGGTTATGAGGGCAAGACCCTAATCCAAGTAGTGATATTCTTATAAAAAGAGGAAGAAATGCCAAAGTGCTCTTTCCCTCTCTTTTCACACATGTACAGAGGACAAGCTGTAGGATAACACAGAAGTTTGCTCTCTACAAGCCAAGAAGAGAACCCTTACCTGAAACCACTTTTATTATGTACCACAAACTGTGTCTTAATATGATAGAAATTCATTCATTCATTCATCTATCCATCCATCCATCCATTCATTCATTTTACAGTTCTGGAGGCAACTCTGAAGTCAAGGTATTAGTCAGGTTATGTTCCCTTTGAAATTTCCCTTCCTAGATTTTGCTGATTGCAGGCAACCCGAGGAATTTTTTGGTTTGTAGATTTATCATTACATTTTCTGTCTGCCTCCTCACAATGGTATTTTATTTGTGTCCCTGTGTTCAAACTTTCCTGTTACAAGGACACCCCACCTTAATCCAAAATAATCCCATTTTAACTTGATTATATCTGCAAAAATCTTGTTTTCAAATCAGGTCCCATTCATAGGTAACAGGGATTAAGCCTCAAATATATCTTTTAGGGAACACAGTTCAATCCATAACAGTAATATATCAGTGTAATTTTTATTTTTCATAAATGTCCTATGGTGAAATGAAGTGATAACATTAAGAGAAATAGAAAATAGACAAGAAGCAAATGAAAACTATTATTTTCAACTTTTCTATGAATCTAAATTTTTTCCAATGTAAAAAGTTTATTGAAAAATGAAAAATGTATTCTTGTGAAAATCATCCTTATGAAATGAGGAAATCTGCAGAAAGCAGGCACATGAGCAAGCTCTGCTACAGCTGCAAGTTTGGCAAGCATAGACTATCTGTATAATTTATGACATTATTACAAAGTACATAAGTATGTATAATTTAAGTTTCTTAAATTATTATCTATAGGAATCTATATCTGAAGATTTTCAATCCAATGTGGTTACAATAAGTCAAAAAACAAATTATGGTAATATGTAACAAATTTATTTTTCTAGCTTTATAATTTAGTGGCCACATTATAAATAATGTGGCAGATATTTAGGGCAACTATCATGGTGAGGAAAAAGTGGGAATTATAAGGCCAGAGATATTAACGTATTTAATCTTTTTAGTTTTAGAACTCTTCCTCTTAATGTAGCAGACATTTAGAGGAAACTAGAACAGGTATGCAAGTAAGGCTATAGATGAAAGGAAACTGTACAGATACTTCTGAGCTACCTATTTGTCAGGTGGCAGTGGAATCACTATGGAGGGCAACACTTGGAGGGTGTGGACAGGTGGGGACATGGCATTTCTTCTGCTCTGAAAGTACAAAGGCATGTTACAGAAAGCATATAGAGCTCTGAGGAAAGACCCACTGCCAAGGCAGAAGAGATCATATTTTGGATTGAATTGGCATATAAATAGTATCGCCAAGAAAATAATATTGTCATATAAGATGATATAATATATACATACACAATATAATATATACATATATAGATACATACATATATCCAGTTAAAAATTCAAAGTAAAAATATATACAGACTAATAATGAATGAATGACGTCTGTATTAGGCTATGTTTGCAACAGATAGAATTGTGTAAATGAGTCATTGAAAGAAAAACAATCCAAAAGATATGGTATATGTATTAATTTTATAGTACAATAGTTTCCAAAAAAGCATTATTTTTTAACAAGGGGATTTAAGTGGTCAAGAAATATAGACATGAAAAAAGAGAAAATTTGAGACTCTGAACAGAGACTCAGAACAGAGGCATGAGAGGACAATTTTGTTAATATATATCTGGTCCTTGCTATAGTTTGGATTTTAAATGTCCCCCCAAATCCAATTGTTAAAGACTTAGTTCCCGTCTTGATGATACTGGAAGTTGGTGAAAACTTTTAACAGGTGGGACTTAGTGCGAGGTCTTTCTGTTATTGGGGGCATGACCTTAAAGAGGATACTGGGACCCTGGCCCCTCCTCTTCTTCTTTGCTTTTCTGTCTTCATCACATGCTCCCACCTTGACACACTGTGCTACCACAGGCCCTAAGCAATGGGACCAATTGTTCATGAATTGAAAGCTCCAAAACTGTGAGCCAAAATATATTCTTTCTGAAGTTTCCCAGTGAAAAAATAGGCTTTTTTTTTTTTTTTGTTACTAGATATTGAATATTGAACTCAGGGGCACTCAACCACTGAACCACATCCCCAGCCCTATTTTGTATTTTATTTAGAGTCAGGGTCTCAGTGAGTTGCTTAGTGCCTCACTTTTGCTGAGGTTTGCTTTGAACCCGCCATGTTCCTGTCTCAGCCACCTGAGCTACCGGGATTACAGGTGTGGACCATAGTGCCTGGCTAAAAGCAGGCTTTTAAGAAAAGCAGGCTCTGCTATCCAGCAAAACTCCAAAGGAAGCAGAAAACAAGGACAGGTACTATAAGGGGAGCTTGCAGGAGAGACTCCTACCACTTCCCGGCAAATTTAGTAGGAGCAGAAAAGTAGTGCCCTCTTTATATTTATTTTATTTTATTTTTACTTTTTGCAGTGCTGGGGATTAAACACAGGGCCTTGTGCTTGTGAGGCAAGCACTCTACCAACTGTGCTACATCCCCAACCCAGTAGTGACATCTTTAAAAACATGATTGCTTAAACTTTTAGACTGGGAAAGTAGAAATGCTTTTAGAAATGCTTGCAGGTTTTCTTTGCTTTCTTTTTCCATCCTTTCTTATTTTGTTTTGTCCTTGATTTGCTTTTGTTTGTTTGTTTGTTTGTTTGTTTACCCAAGACCCAATGAGCCCACTAACCATTTATGCTTCACTTCTCACTAGATCCATGGATGCCCAAGCCATGAATCAACCTGGGATCAGAAATGAGACTATAATACAGAATTGAGGGAAGCTTTGGGCAGCGATGGGAGCCATGGTTAATAATGTTCAGGTTTGCAGAAAATAGAAAAGCAAAGGGCATTTTTATCTGAAATTGGCAATCTGAACTCTGTGATAAGGAGCAAGGTTGCCAGGGAGTGGAAGTGGGTTGGAGCTGGGCTGAGTGGAAGGCTACTGGACACCAACACTCAAAAGCACCTAGGGGATCTGGCACTATTACTGGCATTATTCTCTTCTGTCAAAGTAGTGGTGGTGGTTGAACTTAGCACTTGGATTATGTGGATTGCTAGTGACCTGGGCACTTTCCACACACTGCCCCACAGAACACAAGCTGACATACTTAGAAAGAGGGTTGCTGCACTCTCTGGATCACTTCACAGGCTATTCAGGGCAGAGAGCCTGGTGAGCAGTTAGTATAAGAGATAGACTTCCATCCCCAGGAACAAAAACAAAGATATACCAAGGGTAAATTCCGCTATAAAATGGACAAGACTCATCCAATATTTGCTGAAAGGCAAGAATAGGAGAGTTCAGCATACAGGCTCCCTGAACAAGTTGTGGTTCTTTTGAGTCAGTACTGTTTAGTATAATAGTTGTGTCCTGCAATCCTCCTTATAGCTAGGGAATTCTAAAAGTGGGGTGTCAGAAGTAGTCTCCATTTTAAATACCTCAGCAAGGAGAAAACAGATTTTTAAAGGTTATTTAGCATTAGCTGTTTAGTGTTTTACACTCTATTCCCTTATTATTTCTTCATTCACAGTTCCATATAATTTTCAGTTAGTTGTATTTCTCTCAATACCTCACTTCTTTCCCATCTCCATTTCATTTCCCTTCTCTTTCATTCTTTCTCTTATTTTATCTTCTCTGTCACTACTTTCCCCCACCTGCTTTTCCTCCTTCTTCCAATATGATTTTGTATTAAGTGTACTATCATTAATGCTTAACTTTTCATCCTATTCTATAATATTTCTCACTTACTTTTCTCACTGATTAATAGTGTTGTGGAGATCAATAGTAATAAGTTCTAAAAATATGTTGATATATGGTTTGCTTTTAAGTTATCACTATTACTGGCATTATTCTCTTCTGTCAAAGTAGTGTTGGTGGTTGAACTTAGCACTTGGATTATGTGGATTGGTTTTTCATGTTAAGATATATCCCCAGCTTAGGGCATTTAATAAAGTATAACTTCTCACTAAAAGAAGAAAAATCAAGAAGAAAATAAAGGACCAAAACCAAAGATTTAATAAAAAGTTTAAAATTCTAAATTTGAAAGAAAATCAAACAAAACTTGGGGCTACAAGTTCAATGAATTAAATAGAAAACATAATAGAGTGTCAACTATAGAATCGATCAAGCAGAAGAAAGAATCTGTGAACTCAAACAGGCTGTTTAAAAATTACATGGTCAGAGGAGAAAGGAGAAAATAAAATGGAAAGAATAAAGCTTATAGAAGTTAAAGGACAGCATCAAAAACAAAGAAAGAAAATAACCAAATTATAGAATTTCAAGTCAAAGAGAGAGACAAAAGTCCAGAAAATTCACTTAAAAAAATAGAAAAATTTACAAATCTGGGAAAAAATATATCCAGGTACATGAAGGACTATCTAAAACAAGAAATTAGAAAATCAACTCCATTCACAATAGCATAAAAAATTATGTGGGAATATTTAATCAATGAGATAAAAGATCTGCACTTGCAAACAAAAAACATTGAGGAAAGAGATTGTAGTTGACACGAATTAGTGGAAAAATGTCCCATTTTCATGGACTGGAAGAATGAATTTTGTTTAAATGTCCAGACTACTCAGTGTAATCTACAGATTCAATGCAATCTCTATGAAAGTCCCAATATAATTTTTCATGGAGATAGAGAAAACAATCCTAAAATTTATATGGAAAGACAAAATACCTCAAATACCTAGAGCAATCTTGAGTACAGAACAAAGGTGGAAACATCACACTACCTGACTTTAAAATCTCATATGAAGCTAATCAAACTATCATAGTGCAGTTTTGTATCAAATATACAGATATATTGACCAATGGAACAGTATAGAGAACTAAGAAATAAACCCATATATTTATGGTCAATTGATTTTTGACAAAGATACCAAGCACACAATAGAGAGAGGAAAGTCTCTTCAATAAATAATTTTGCAAAACTGGATACCTACAAGTAGAAGAGTGGAATCAAACTCATCTCAACACAAACTGGAACAGATACTTAAATGTAAGATTTGAAACCACAAAAATTAACAGAAGACATAAATGTTCCATGACATTGGTATAGGCAAAAATTTCTTAAATGTCACCACAAAAGCACAGTCAAGAAAATAAAAAGCAAATCGGATTGCATCAAGCTAAAAGGTTTGTACAGAGCAAAGGAAACTGTAGAGTGAAGACACAACTCTCTAGAAGTATTGATGAAGGTGTGGAGAAAGGGAACCTTTATTCATTGTTCTGGATAATGTAAATTAGAATAGTCATTATGTGAAATTTATGGAGATTCCTTGGAAAATGAAATACAGAATTACCATATGACCTCACAATCCCATTTCTTAGTATGTATTCAAAGGAATTAAAATCATTGTGTCTAAGAGACATCTATACACTCGTGTTCATTATATTATTCTCAACAGTTAAATATGGATGCAATCTGAGTGGATGGATAAAGAAAATGTGATATATATGCAAAATGGAATATTATTTAGTCTTTCAAAAAGGAAATCCTGTCATTTGCAACAATGTGGATGATCATAGAAACGTTATTTACATTGAAATAAGTCTGGCACAGAAAGACACATAACACATAATCTCACTTATACATGGAATGTAAAAATGTTCAACTCATAGAATAGAATAGAATGGTGGTTACCAAGCATTGGAGGGAGTGTTGAGGAAATATTGGTCAAAGGTACAAAGTTTTTGTCAAATAGGAAGAATAAGTTCAAGAGATCTTTTGTGTGATATTGTGACCACAATTAATAATGATAGATTGTATTTTTGATAATCACAAAGGTTTTAAATGTTCTCACCACAAAAATGATATGTAAGGTAATGCATATTATCTTGATCTAGCCATTCCACAATGTATATGTATTTTGAAAGATGTTTTATATAATGTAATTTAAAAAATAAATTAATTTAAAAAATAAATTGCATATGGACATATTCTACAAGTATGTAGTCTATAAGCTTAGTGTTGAATTAATAAAAATATCTTCTCTTTACCTTAATATTTATCACGATTAGGTGAATTTTAGTAATATATTAACTTACTTCAAAATAGTTATTTTTTTTTCAGAAAAGACATCATTTATGCATCATTTCAGCTGTAGCAGTACTTTCTTGAGGAATAAGGAAATAAACTACTGAGTATTTTATGCTTACCAAGTGTTGCTGTGCATTTTATGTCAGTGAAACAGTTAAAGAACCAATGAAAATCATTCCTTATTGAGTGCATCATATATTAAGACTCTTCAATATCATTAACTTTCCCTTTCTTAAAAAAAAAACTAAAACAAAAAATAAACTTACTTCAATTTGGTTTTAATAAAATCATTATGTAAATCAAACTCAACAAAAATTTAGAAAACGCAAATTAAGACATCAAATAAAAAGACATCTTTATAAAGTCTTAAAAACTTCCAAAAACAATAAGAAATTCATAAAATTAAAAAAGAAGTTAAGACAAACTCACATCAGTAATTCTCTTTTTATTTATTTTTTAATATATATATTTTTTTATTATTGTAAACAAATGGGGTACATGTTGTTTCTCTATTTGTACATGGAGTCAAGGCATACCATTTGTGTAATCATAATTTACATAGGGTAATGTTGTTTGATTCATTGTTAATTTTTTCCCTTCCCCCCCACCCCTCCTACCCTTCTTTTCCCTCTATACAGTCCTTCCTTCCTTCATTCTTACCACCCTCCTTATCCCTAACCCTAAACCTAATCCTAACCCTAACACTAACACCTCCTACCCCCCATTATATGTCCTCATCCGCTTATCAGCGAGATCATTCGTCCTTTAGTTTTTTGAGATTGGCTTATCTCACTTAGCATGATATTCTCCACTTTCATCCATTTGCCTGCAAATGCCATAATTTCATCATTCTTCATGGCAGTGTAATATTCCATTGTATATATATGCCACAGTTTCTTTATCCATTCATCAACTGAAGGGCATCTAGGTTGGTTCCACAATCTGGCTATGGTGAATTGAGCAGCAATGAACATTGATGTGGCTGTATCTCTGTAGTATGCTGATTTTAAGTCCTTTGGGTATAGGCCAAGGAGTGGGATAGCTGGGTCAAATGGTGGTTCCATTCCAAGTTTTCTAAGGAGTCTCTATACTACTTTCCAGAGTGGTTGCACTAATTTGCAACCCCACCAGCAATGTATGAGTGTACCTTTTTCCCCACATCCTTGCCAACACCTATTGTTGCTTGTGTTCTTGATAATCGCCATTCTAATTGGGGTGAGATGGAATCTTAGGGTAGTTTTGATTTGCATTTCTCTTATTACTAGAGATGTTGAACATTTTTTCATAGATCTGTTGATTGCTTGTACATCTTCTTCTGTGAAGTGTCCATTTCCTTAGCCCATTTGTTGATTGGATTATTTGTATTCTTGGTGTAGAGTTTTTTGAGTTCTTTATAGATTCTGGAAATTAGTGCTCTATCTGAAGTATGAGTGGCAAAGATATTCTCCCACTCTGTAGGCTCTCTCTTCACATTGCTGATAGTTTCCTTTGCTGAGAGAAAGCTTTTTAGTTTGAATCTATCCCAGTTGTTGATAGTAATTCTCTTTTTAATTTAATATATTTGAAAGCCTTACATTCACTATTAAGTGGTCAAATTCACAAGCTTAATGTTTGTAAATTCAGCAGCATTCTTTGGAACACTAGATGACAAAGGACTCTGTGGAAATGAAACGGCTATCATCAGTGAATGAGATGGATTCTTGTTCCATTCAGTAGGCCATGTCTTCCTCACGGTATCTTAAATACTGAACTAAATAAAGCCATAAACAGAAATAATGTTACTTTCCTCTTTATATGCAAAGGAGAATACATTAAAACACACACAAGCTCACTTATATGAAAAAGTTTACTACCTTTCCTGAACAGAAATCTTAAATGCAATGATTTTCAAACTTTAGTATACATAAAAACCACTTTTATTCCACAGAACTACAGTGGAATAAAAAAAAAATACCATTAAAATGTCATTTAAAAAATCATCTCCATTTGATTCTGATGCAACTAGGAAGCAGTGAATATTTTTTAAAGGAAAAGTATTTTAATCATTATATATGTCACAAAATGTTTGAGTTATTCATAATCCTCAGTTTACAAGGCTGTTAGAACTTTAAATACTTCTGCATGCATTATCTGTGTATGCATAATTTTGTAGATGTAGTTATTTAATTATAGTCAACGTGATCACATAGGTGAAATCAAGTTACAAGTTAAAAAATGATTTTTCCTTCTTTTAGTTAGGTGACTAACCATATTTTTTCTCAGCAACTACCCCATCAATCAGCATTTAATTTGTTTCTATTTTTTTCCCTATTCATAACAACACTGTAAACAAGCCTTGGATGTTATGTCCTTTCATATCAATGATTTTATTTGTATGGAAAAATTCTCAGGGATAGAATGGTTGGGTCAAAGGATCTGTGAAGCTTTTTACAATTATTAATTATTATTATTATTATCATTATCATCATTTAAATAGATGACCAGATTATTTTCTCCAAAGGCTGCTGTACCTCTTACTTCCAGCAGTTTTGTTTGAAATTAACCTTTTTGTTGTATTCCCATCAGCAATAAACTTAATGCAGTTTTAAATTTTTGATTAGTCTCATTTGTATGAGGTGATAACTCATTTTAAATTATAATTTGAATCTCTAAATATATTGATGAATTTGAGCACTTTAAAATCTTTTTGTCATTTGAATTCACTTTGTTCAAATTGCCTTTTCCTTTTCATAACTTTGTTCAGTTATACATTGGATATTGTTGAAACACACAAAAACTTTATATAAATATACATTAGTCCTTTTAATGCTATATGTAATTTGTAAGAATTCTATATACATGTTTTCATGTATATAATTAACACTTTGAATTTCATTGCTCTTAGCACTTTACATTTTAAATATTTTTCTTTTTTTTCCTTTTTTCATTTTGCAGTTCTAGGTAGCAAACCCAAGTCCTCAAACATGCTCAGCAAACTCTCTACCACTACCAGTTATACTCCTAGTACAACATTTTACATTTTACATTTTATCCTTTGTCTAAATCATATTTCTATGTCACATGTAAAATTTCTCTATGCACTCTATTTTTATACATAACACTTCTACATGTATAGCCCTTCTTTCATTATTTATTTTAAAAATCAAAATGTGTCCATTAACTCATTTCATCATCTTTTCTTTTTGATGTATTGTCTAACAAATTTTCTTATATTTTTCACTTTTCAATTTTCATTTGGTTATACTTTCCTAATAAAAGAAAATTATAAAATGCAAATCTGATCTTATCTCAGCTTAACCTTCCAAAGCCTATCACCACCCTAAAATAAGATATTAACACTAAATATAGCAGGTATGACCACTTTTTACAGAACCCCAAGCAGTCTTTTCAGCTTGGATTTTCACCACTTTCATTCCTTTTAGCCTCTGCATACTACCACCTATAGACAATGAGTTGACATTCATGTCTTTTAAAACTTATCTTTTATCTTTGTATTTACAATGCTCAGGACACTGTCATGATAAGTATACTTAATATATGCTTTTGAATAAAACACTTCTTACTGTTCCAAAAAGATGTGAGTCTTCTCTGCCTTCATAGTTTGTACATGCTGTCTTTTCCCTGAAATGATCTTTCATCACTTTTAAAGTGCAACTTAAATATAACATCTTCTTATAATCTCCTCAAACTTTCTAAGTAAATTTTCTGTATTTCTGTATTATCTTGTATAATCTTTACTATAGCAAGCATTGTACAAATACAGATATCTGATATGCCTTAACTTTTTTCTGATATATTTCCTGTAATATGCTCAAAACATTTATTCATAGTTAGTTACTAGTTTTTCCTTAGCTCCATGAATGTATTATTGTTATCACCAAGAAATGAATGAGTCATATTTATAAAAAAGTTGCCATATATTCTAAATATGGATATATATATTTACAAATATATACACATATGCATATGGAAACGTATATAAATTCCAATGTCAGAGGAGCTCTCAGTCTTCAAACAATGTATGTTTTTGACAATGATGAATAGGTGCTCCCTACTCACCTCAATGAGTTAAAAAATTCCCATTTTTCTTTTCAGTCTGCCTCAGAATGACCCCCTTTTTAGTTCCAGAAATAGGAAAATATTTAGACACAGAAATTAGTCCACCAGCATTAAAACCATGTGATTCATTGGAATTTTCTGGAAGGAAGAAAATAATTACTGGGAAATATACCAGACTGCCCTCAAGTGCCTGAGAAGCTCTTTGAGCATTTAAAAATGCTGTCCACAATTAGGAAGACAGGCAGATATGATTTAAGGGGCACAGAAACTCTTTTGTAGACTTAAACATGTCTCTTAATATAGCAGAAGCAAATACCAAATCCTTTGGGTTGAAGATGTATGGCAGACCCCTCTAAGAAAACATAGTGGCTTTCATGGACTAAAGACAATGGGTACTGGTATATTTTTCCAACTTAGTACAGTTATGCTGCCCAGAGGTAGAATTATTGCATTGGCACTAAATAGAAGTTGAACCACAAAGAAAGAAGGACTGTGAAAGGAGCAATAAGGCTAGTCCTGTGGTACTGATGGCTTCTCATTGGATAAAGATACAGAAATGTGAAGCTTTTACACTTTCAGGAAAAATACAGCAAATATCAAGCTCAAGAAAGGAAAATGATGGGAAGTGAGAACGGAAGAAACCATGAAAGAATGGTATAGGTCAGAGGAATCAAAGCAGAAGATATGTAGGATGAACAAATCTAGAGATCCAACGTACACCATGAGCTCTACCGTAATAACATTGTGCTGTGTTTAGGTTTCCTCTTAAATGAGTAGAATTGAGCTGCTCTTTGCCACAAAAATCATGTGAGACCAAAGACAAATTAATTTGCTTTACATCAGTAACCTTTTTACTATCTAGGTGCTAATCTTATAACATCAGTTTGTATACTTTACATATATACAATAAAATTTATTTTTATAAAGGAAAAAATAAACTCTCATTATGACAGTCTTTGAGATGATTAATTTCTATTTTTATAAAAATTATTATGAGGACCAAGTCTCATCATTCTACTACATAGTTGTTTGTATTTCTATGAGAAATAGTCATAGGCTTCTTAGGCTAGAGGCCTCCACATGGTCACAATTTTTATGTTCTTAACAATAGTTTTCAGATCATTGCTTCCTTGCTTTCCCTTGTATGTATCATAACTTCCTATTACAGATTTCTTGATCCTTTTACTGTTAATCAAAGTAGAATGCCCGGCTTCAGGTGAAGCCACCAGTCTGAGTCCCAAAGCTATACACCCTCAAGGAATCCACTGACCTGAAGGATCCAACTGGTCCAGATCATCTGTCTTCTGGCTAGAATTCATCTCCTGGTATTGAACTTGGTGTACAAAATTCTCTCCTCTTGTGGAAACTAGCAATAGAGGTCCTGGGTTATGGATCAGCAGACCACAATAAAATTTCCCTTCCTGTATGTGAGCTGCCTTACAGCAGTGCAAACATACCTACATTTATCCATGCTATTGTTTCCAAGCTTTTTCCTTGGAGTGTCTCACATTCATAAGTTAAATTGTCCTTATTGTCACACCACCCCAACTTCCAAGGGAAGAAAGTATCTTTCCAAAATTCATTAGAGTTCTTTCTAAATCTCTCTAAAAATATTTCCTCTTCCCTCTTTTCACTAAAAAGTACTTTTAATTTTTATCTCAACTATTTCAAAATGCTATTCTTGTCCATACTGTGATCCTCCTTCAATCCTTCACATATCCTGTTGCCAAAAGATCTTCCTAGAAGACAACTTCCCTTCATGATACTGTAATGATTATGAATCATTTTACAGTGGAGTAATAAAACTTCATAATTTATTCCTTCTGTCTTCTATAGCCTTACCAGCAGCACCTTCTCTCCTTGCTCTCAACTTTTACTCCAAAACAGGAAAATGTGCCAACTTTTGCACTTCTCTGTGCTTCCACAAGTCCTTTTCTTTCCCTAGAATGCTCCTTACCTAGTTCTTTGAACTCCTGAGTTTTCAAAATTTGTCTCAAAAGCGTCCTAGAAGACCTCCGTACTTCTTTCCCTTTTCAGTTAATTACTCTCTTGTCTGTTCCACTTTTGCTCCTTATTTATATTAATTTACAGTGCTACTTGACAATTGGTTTACATATGTATCTCTTCTACTAAACTTGAAGCTCCCCAAAGGCAAAAGCAGTTTATCTATGTCTGCATCTTCAGAGCTACCACATTGCCTGACAAAAGAGTACAATTTTGTAATAAAGAACCATAATGACAAACTCATTCTGAACTACCAACTCCATAGAATCTGATGCAACCAAAGCCCCTTTTCTCCTGTGAAATTGTATTCCCTGTACCCTGAGAAACTGCTCGAACTCTTCTAGGTTCCTGCTTTCTGGACATGGTGACATTTGGGTCTAAATTTTTTTTTTTTGTTATTTTTTTATACTCCAAGAACCACCTTATCCTGTAAACACATTAGAGAGACCATAATTAGGTTCAGACCTGTAAGCAGCCGGATCTGTCTTCTCCTCAGAGTGAGCACAAGGAATGTGATGAGACTGGCTAATAAAATGACCCCGAGAATCAGCAATGCAATTAGGGATGAGTGACCTAAGTAAAAGTAAATTATAGGAGAGACAATATATCATTTGAAAGACCTAAGTCCCAAGCAACTTTGTCTTTGGTCAGGTACCGAAGGATCAGGATCCCTTAAGTCAACCCCATATCCTCAGAACTCCTCCTCACCCAAAGTGTCTGAACAAGAAGGATTCTAAGAATGTTGTTCATCAGTCCCATGCTCAAAAACCCCAAGCCATACCTGTGGCATTTATTGATCTTGAAGATGTTCCTGTTGGAGAAAAGGGAAAGTCTTAATTCTGGAAGTAATAAGTCGAGAAAATATATCTATTTCCTTGTCTAAACCATGTGCTTCTCAGCCTAGTAAACTACTCTTTCCCACTTAAAAGTAGTCCCTAGATCTTCTTCCATATGGATGGGGACAGGTTGTATACTTGTCCTCACTGAAGGCCAGAATGAATGTTTTCACCATTCCTTCAGAAATGATTCTTTCCCACAGAATCCCTGTTACTCTGGTCTTTAGACAACACACTCCCCTACACTCCCCTTTGCTGCCAGAGTCCAGCTTAACCCAGGCTCTTGGCACTCACCTGGTTGGCACTGTACAGCAGCATCTTCCTTGTGCCCACAGTCAGTGTGACCCCATGGTCTGGCAGGACAGTCCCATAAGGAAGATTCATTCCCTTTGCACTTCACTTGATTGAGCCATATGGGTCCAGTCCCCTGACCAAATGCTGCTTCCTTTAGTGCCATCTCAGCTTTGCCACAGCCCAACTGTTGACACACTACTTGAGCATCATTAAGATCCCAGGAGTCATCACACACTGTCCCCCAGGAACCTCCATGCCAAATTTCCACTCGACCAGAACAATTGGTGTGACCTTCCTGAAGTCTTATCTTGTCTGAAAATTCAGACCAGAAAAAGATACCTGGATTATTTCTGGAAGATAAAAGCTTCTGACAGGTGATAGGAGAAAAGCAGACATTTGCCATTGTTTTTAAAATCTATTTAAGAACAATTTATTTAATGTGCATCTTAAGAATTTATATTGTTTACCAAATTTATATTTTGTGAAAGTATATGTCCTTTCAGGAAACTGGTTATATTTCATTCCATACATAAAAATTGTTGAGAGCAGGGTGGTATCTGTGCTGCTAACTGTCTCAAGGACAAACAGGACTGCTGGGCCCTTGTGCTTACCAAGGTTGCTAAGAGATGTTTGTCCGAGGAATGTGCAGTTGCCTGGAGACCTTATCCGTCAAGGACGAGAGCAGGGCCTAGCCCCGACTCAGCTCCTGAATAGTTCACCCCTTCCCTCCTCCCTTCTTCCTCTAGGACCGTCCAGTTCTGGCCGGACCCAATGAAAATCAAATAGATTGACCGGACCCAACCAGGGGAGGTTTAGCTGTTCGAATGTTAGCCAATTAGAAGAACACTGTAAAACTGCTTGCTTTTCCTTATAAAAACCCTGCTGATGAGGGCTCGGGGCCTCTCTCCTAGCGTCGTTGATTAAGGACGCAGAGGACCGGGTTTAAACTCGCTAATAAATGACTCTTTGCTGCTTGCATTGATCGTGGTCTCTGGTGGTCCTTGTGGGGTCTCAAGCCTTTGGGCACAACAAAATCATAGTGTGACTTAGAAAGTGTTGAATGAATGAAGTTAATACCATAAATGTGAAATGTTAATTTTTTTTCAAATAGAAAGCCTGGAAAATTGCCAGATATCTAGAAATCTTCTCACAATTTTAGAAGATTTAGAATGGGAAACACTTCAGAATAGATTTTTCTGAACTCTTTTATTTCTTGTGTCAATGTAGCAAGGTAATATTTGAAAGTTAAATGGGAAAGTCAAGGTAGAATAATAATCAAATACTGCATTACATGTTCTTTGCTCCTTATTCATTTGGAAAAATTATTTGGATAAATTTTTTAAGTAGAACATGAGGAATGTGATATTATTTGGATTAATAATCACTGATTCCGAATACACACACACACACACACACACATACACATACACACACACATATATATATACCAAATTAAATAAAATCAATTATATCATGCTGAGAGGATAGGTATTACTCAGAGGTTACCCATTCCTGCTTAATGAGATCTAACAAGTTAAGCTAGTGTGGGAGCAGGAAACTAAAACCTAGTTGCTTTCTCAGAATGTGACAGTGGAGGTGCATAATGGAAATTTCATATTGACCAATGGACACTCACTGTCACATGTGATCCAGGTCTCCTCTGAGGGGCTGCCCAGTCTCTGCTTCCATGGAGATGATGGGCACTGCCATAGTGTGTCAGGTCCTTTTGGGCACTGAACGTTGTCCACCCACATGAGTCTGGATGGTGTCTTATCTACAGATGCGGGATTGATGCTTCCCTTTTCTGCACAGCCCAGCTGTCTGCATACCACTCCCACGGTCGTTGCAGACATGTCACTCCTGCCAACACTGCCCCAGGTTCCATTGTAAAAAACTTCCAGACGTCCTGCACAGGTGCCTCCACTGCTTTCACTGTTTAGTCTCAGAGACATGAACTCTAGGATGAAATACAGAATTAGTTTTACACCTTCTCTGAATGTTTAAAAACACCCCCCCACCTTACTCTGATGTGAGAATAGTTTTAAAATAGGTGCAATTTGTCAGTTACCAGTAATTCTTTAAGAATTTCTGGATGACTTAGTAGAACACAGTAAAATACAGTATTTATTCTGTACATAACTTGGGGCTTTCTAGTCTTGGGGTTTGTACTCAGAAATCTCTTTAGAATGCTGTCAGTGATTCTAAGATACTTTCCAAATTGAATCAAAACCTCAGACCTTTTCTTTATTTACATAGTTTGAATTTTCTTCCTGAGTTACTATAATTTTACCCTCAAGAATGTTATCCTGTTCTTGCCTGTTTTTAACTGACAAAATAAAAATTGCACATATTTTCATGTACAATGTGATGTTTCAAAACATGTTTATATTGTGTCATGATCAAATCCACATATTTAGCATGTCCAGTACCTCAAACATTTATCATCTATTTATTACTGGGTTCTTTCTTGTGGCAACTGTCTTTGATAGTTAAAATTTAGTGAGATGCAGGAACTAAAACCAGTATTTTGTGCACATTATCTTAGAATGAACTATTTCATCTTTGCCACTTCACAGCTTTGCTGAACATGTACTCTCCCAGATTTATGATATTAAATAGGAATCACTCTCTTCCAGCATACAGAATTTTTCACTGTTCTAAGTTACTGAACATTGTCCACCCACATAAGTCTGGATGATGTCTTGTCTAAAGATGTGGGGTTAACGTTTCTCTTTTCTGCACAGTCCAAGTATCTGCATACCAATACTGTTCTCCCCAATATGTCGCAACTGGGAGTATTTTTCTATGTTATAGCAAAATTCCCTGCATATACAAAGCAAGAGCAGTAGCCTCTTATGGTAAGTTTTGGTTCCATGACAAACAAACCTCAATTATCTGCTTTCAACAATTACTTGGGAATGGTGATTATCTTTTGCTCTGTAGAATGATCATGGAATATATTTTTTGTTCCTATTAATCTTCTTTATTAATATTATAATTATCAAGTGATGCCATGGGATCCCTATACAATATCCCATTCTATATATATTTATTAAAGAACAATATCATTAACATTTTCATGATATACAAGCTGGTATTTGAATTTTTCTCTTTATAATATTAGACTACCTTGCACATGATGTAACCCTAACTCATCAAACTCATACTTCTAGAATCTTGACTCTGGCAATAATTTCTTTTAAATATGTTTTTCAGGGAAATCTTTCACATTAATTCCCTTCACTATCCTTTGCTCCATCTCAGTCTTTTTTTTTTTTTTAATGTAATTGTGACCATCAGGTATTTACAGAACTTACCTGAGCAGATGACTCCTGCATCTTCCTTATGCCTGCAATTGTGCCGCCCCCAGCCATGTGAACGGCACTGCCAAATATGGGATTCTTTTCCATTGCAGTTTACCTCATCTAGCAAGATAGGCCCTGTTCCTTCCCCAAAATAAGCAGATCCAGTAGCATTAATGGCCACTCCACAGCCCAGCTGTCTGCACACCACATGGGCATCACTCAGGTCCCAGCTGTCATCGCAGATGGAGCCCCAGGAACCCTCATGATAGATCTCTATTCTCCCAGCACATCGACCTCCTCCATTTACCAGACGAAGTTGACCACTCCCTGGAAAAAGAGAGAAAACTACTAATACAGTGCATTCTTGAGAATTTAGAGCATTCTCACAGATCAGTCACAGATTCTTACCTATGCAGGCAGCAGAACTTTCCTCTGGAATGGTAGAGCTCATTGGATCTGACGTTGATGAATTGCATGGGCTCAATGTCTGGGACTGGTTTCCTGCAAACACCAAGTTACCCAGTCATACAAGATACAAAAGTTTGGATGCAGAATGGAGGTCAGATGGGGTGTTACACAGAGTCAAGTACAAACGTAGCTTTAGAGAGAGAGAGAGCGAGCGAGAGGAAAAAAAAAAAAAAAAAAAAAAAAAAAACAAAGACAGATGGGTTCACCAGGTTGGGAGTGAATCAGTTATTTTGAGAAAGGTTTGGCTCAAGTAATCACTATACAACAAGGTTCACAACAAATGAGGTGAATAGTCTGATAAACATCTCATGACTCTCAACAAAGACCATTTCCTTCTTCTTTGCTTCTTCATATCTATGGGTACACCTGGTCTGAAGGCCCCCCAACTGTGGAGAGGTTAATCACTGGTCACCCTTCATCCTCTTACCTGAGCAGATTACCGAGGCTACTTTCCCTGCAGAACACAGTGATGTACCCAGAGCAGTTACGGGGCAATCTCCCATGTGTTGTTCAGTCCCAGTGCAGTGAAACATGTGCCTCCAGACCTGACCACTTCCTTTCCCAAAAGGAGCTCCTTCTGGGGTGGAAAGGGCAACTCCACATTTAAGCTGCTGGCATAGAACATGTGCATCTTCTATGTCCCAGTGAGAGTTACAGAGGGATCCCCAGACTCCAAGCACCTTGAGCTCCACTCTTCCCTCACATGAAGATTTGCCATCTACCAAGCGGGTTTCTGTGTATCCTGGAAGGACACAGAGCTTTAGAAAAGATGGCTGGACCACTTAACTCTACCCCCTTCACATTATGGAAACAAATTGAAGTTATTCTCTGGGTCTCACTTGAGCAGACTACGCCAACATCTCTGCTGTGGCTACAAGTCTCATCTGGGCGGGGTGCTACTGGGCAGAGTGAAAGATGGGACTCGCGCCCACTACACTGGAATTCTTCAGCCCAGACCCGTCCTCTTCCTTCTCCAAAATGAGCTCCGCCTAGGATAGAGACGACAGTGCCACACTCTAATTCTCTGCACAGCACACTGGCAGCTTCCAGCGAGAAGTCGGAATCACAGACAGAGCCCCACGTGTCACCATGTTTCACTTCAACACGACCAGAGCAGGGAACATCTCCTCCAACCAGTCTGGGTTCCCTATGGGCTGAAAAACAATAACATTTCAGTGAGAGACAACATGATTTCCAGATTTTTCTTGCGATGGGGTGAGGAAGGGAGTAAAGAATGGGAGCAGTAGCCCAAAGTGCTCGGTGATTTCCTATACTTTTTCTTCTTTGATTTTCTGCCTAGAGTTGGGAACAGCAAATTCTAGAAGTCCCTAATCCTCATTGGTCCTATCCTGAGAAAAGTCTAAACTTTGGTTTTCAAAGACAGCTATTCTCAGGGGTAATTACTCTTTCCATCTAGCATTTCACTTGCATCATTTATAGCATTAGAACCCACTGTGTCTCCACTGTCTCTGTCTCTTAATCTGGTGCTCAATTCTCCACTCACCACAATCTGGGCTCTACCTCAACCTTTTTGGTGGCTCTATGTGAATTTGTTCAGTATACCTCTGCTTTCAAAGTGACCATCAGACTTCTCTTTAACATTGGTTAGACTTGATGTATGTGGCCTTCCTTTCTCCTGATAGTGTCTTATCAAAACACTCAATATATTCCTTGAGTCATGGTTTAGTCCT
This sequence comes from Sciurus carolinensis, assembly GCF_902686445.1. Lineage (NCBI taxonomy): Eukaryota > Metazoa > Chordata > Mammalia > Rodentia > Sciuridae > Sciurus > Sciurus carolinensis. The sequence continues at coordinate 74,242,662 of NC_062216.1, forward strand.
CAACTTTCTCATCTACTCACTGGACAGGTCTCAACTGCCAATAAAAGTTTTCATAGTAATTTTCTCTTTAATTATATGTTAATAAGTATGTCTAGTATATTTACATGGATGTCTGAAACTTATAATTTGTGTTTCAGATTGAAAGTATTGTTATATGGCAAGTCTACTGTGCAAAAACAATTAGTTATGTCCACATAAAATTAGAGTAACCTGAAATTGAATGATAGTAATAATGGTAGTGAATATTACTATTATGGATCAATGACATTTGAGTTGGAAAGTCCTTAACTTGAAGCATTATTTGATCATGAACTTCCTAAGATATCACTGAGAGTATGCACATGGTTGTGTTCCACATCTGGGCAGCCTAAATCTTTAAGTAAAAGCAGTGTCTTAGATCCAGTCAAATCAGCTTTCTTGTAACCTCTGGCTCACTTATCTGGAGCTATTTCAAACAAAATAAAATGTAACCAGTTAAAAGAAACTAAAAAATAAACTGAAACCAAAAATTTTCTCTGCTATGGTGAACACTTGTAATGCCACTTGAAAGGAAGTTCTTTCTATTAATATCCCCTTATTTCCTTTGTCCTAAATATTTGAGTCCCAGTCAGAAGAGAAATTCTTCCACCCAGAAACTCCGTTTCCATCCTTTGTTTCACAACTCTGCAAAATCATATTTATTAATAAATTAGAAAACAAATAAAAGTAGTATTAATTCTTAAAAGCCCAAATGTTAATTTTTTTTGGAAACCAGAGCTAAATTAGTATGTGCTCTTATCAAGTGAAAACGTCAAAGCAAAAATAAATGTGCACAATAATGAGAGAAAAAAATGTCAGACACAGAAGTGATTTTAGGAAGCTCTTTATGTACTGATATAAAATTATGATCAAGATGTTTTACTAAGTGCTTTCTTGGTAGTTTTCCCGGGGGTCATCCTGCCTGCATGGACTGGCTGCTGGTGGAGGCTTCCTAGGGTTGTCCTGGCTCTGGAGAAGAGAGAAGGAACTTTTAAGTACATTTCTCTCTTGGCTCTGGCCTGTCTTTCACATCCTTGGTACTTGGTCTTGTACTTTAAGAAAAGTTTCTGGGAGGGACCTCTGCTTTCCTTGCAGTTTTGAGACCCAAGAATATCCCTGTTCTTTTCGGTTTTATATGTTCATACATCGTGTCTAACAATAAAGCAGATAAAGAAAGAGAAACTAAAGAAAAAAGATGTTTTACTAAGGGAATATTGAAGATATAGAACATATTATGCTACATAGACATACCAATATAATATCTTTATATGGATTTTCTTGTATTCACATAAAATGTTTCTAAAATAATATGTAACTACCTGAACAACTAAAGTTGTTAGGAAAAGAGTGGGACGCTGGGGCCAGTGGTAGGGAAAGAGTTTATACCTTCATATTTTGTACTTTAAAGCACGTGAAAGTGTTTCCTAGTTAAAATTTTTAAAAAATAAGTAATAAAGCAATTCAAATTTTTATCTTAAAAGATTGACTTTTTTTTTCCCAGAGGATGATGTCTACCCAACCAGAGGTAAGCATAATTTGTAACATCAGAGAAATGCACTGAGGAATACACCCAGATTGAAATGTTCTAGGGCAAATGGTTGGTTAGTAAAAATGCCAAGTCTTAAGTGTTTATTACATCCTATGACTAAGTCTCACATGTTCACTGGTTTTCTCTCACACTGTTTTCTCCAATATCTTCTCATCAAATAAGTAAGGCTTATATCAATGTATCACCTTAGAGTTGTTGAAGAGGCATCACTTGTATAAATATGATTAACTTAAAGTGCTAAATATTATCCATAAACCAAGCCTACTTACAAATAGTACTTTTAAAAATGAGCTGTGAAATATAGACAAATCTTCAGAAAGAAGAATATTGTTTCACATTAAAATAGAGGGATTCTAATGTTAAGTCATGGCAGTTTACTCAAATTAGTTGTTTTCCAAAACATTTGGTGACATTTCCATGACATATTTAAGTTCTACCTTAAAACTTTTAGTTTCCTTAAACTTTAACACCTGCATTGATTTAAAAATTATTCAAAAGTATAATGAGCAAAACAAACAAATAAACAAACAAAAAACACCTCTCTCCAAGTGCTAAATGAATTAGAAATGTATCTGAGACTCTTAGAATGGAATATATGGATATATTCCAGTTTTAAGAGAGATCAGTGTTCAGTTTCAAGGATATTACTGGACACATGCAGTCTTGGAATTAAACTTCTTAACAAGAAGATGAAAATGTCTTACCTGAGCAGGTAATTTGGGCTTCTTCATAGTGGTCACAGAGAAGTCCACCCCACTGCCAGTTCTTGCAGTCCCAAAAAGAAGTTTCATTTCCACTACAGCTACTTACAAACATCCATGTGCTTGTTGCTTTAATTTTGGAATACATTTGAAAAGATGTTTGAAGTGCAGATCCACATCCCAACTGTCTGCAAACCACATTAGCTTCATTCAGTGTCCAACCTCTGCTACACACCTTCCCTAACAGTTTCTGAATTTCCACCTCCACTGTCCCAGCACAGTGGCTACCTCCACCTATAAGTCTCAGCTCGAGATCTGATCCATCTGCAAAAGAAACATAAATGTAGGTTGGCACCTATGGAGGTAATCCCCCAAAGAATGCTTAGTCTTCCTTCTTCCCAGATGCTGAGACACTAGCAAAGAGTGCTTACTTATCTTGACATTTTAAGAAACAATAAGTATAAGGCCATGAATTTGATTAGAAAAGGTATTGTACTTTTAAGGATAATCAAAATTGTCAATGGCAGAGAAATATTTAGTGATTCACTAATATTTTCATATAAAGGAGAATCCTACAAAATTTTACTGGGTTCTTGGTCAATTTAGAGTTCATGGTGTGCTCCTACTAGTAGTCTGAATAAGTATTACAGATAATAGAGGCCGCACTCCATGCTAGTTGAATGAAGAATGTGTCAAAGATTCTTCACAACCCTAAAGAAATTCCGAACAAGGAATTTATTAAAGTATTTCCACTGCTCACCTTTCACACCTGTTCCTACACATAAAGAACATGGTTCCTTCCCTCTCTGCTTTTCTTACTGTCTTTTTTCTACTTACCAGAACATGTCACACCAGCATCTTCATTATGATTGCAATAATGCTTTCCCCATTCATGGTGTGTACACTGCCAGAGAGTAGATTCATGCCCACGGCAGGAAACATTGTCAAGCCAAATATTTCCAGATCCCTCACTGGCATTAACTCGACCAATGGCAGTAATGGCAGTTGGACATCCCAGTTGCTTACAGGCTACAGCAGCATCAGTACTATCCCAGCCATCATCACACACTGTCCCCCATTCTCCTTGAAATTTCACTTCCAATCTTCCTGAACATGTATTGACTCCATCTACCACTCTCAGGCTGAGATCTGCTCCATCTATAACAGGGATACACAAGAAGTCATGAGTAAGGAAATAAGAATTAGGGATGACTATGAATAGCTCTACTGGAGATTCCTGAAGGGAAGATGGAGAGATACACACAGAGACAGGAACAATCATAATATGCTACCACTGAAAATCCTTGAAGATGGTGGAGGAGTGAGTTCAACTAGAAGACGGAACTTTTCAGTCTAGAGAGCACATAGTTCAAGAAACATTCTGAACAGGAGATGCAGAGTCTGAAATTTATGTGGAGACCAGTTTGTTTGACCACCAGGGTTTTGTCAGAATTATTTACTTTTTCTTCTTGAAATACATTTGCATTTATTTAGGTTTTAACTGCATACTCCAGTTTGCCTCAGTACTCAACATTCCCTTTTGCTGCTAACTGCATTACCCATCTGTTATACCTGGCTTATATTGCATATCTGGTCCCTTTGTGAGCATTTCTTTCATTCAAAGGCAGAACAGAGGAAAGAGCCTTCACCATTATTCCATTCACTGTTTGCAATCAATATTCCTTAAAGAACACACCTTGATTCCAAAGAATATCCTGTGATAAAATGAACTATTTTTCACAATCCTACTTATCTGTGATTTCTCAGTATGTGTATAAAACTTTGAGAAGATTGAAGGCCTAGAAAAATTTTGATGGGTAAAGGAGAACATAAATCTCATATTTCGTTTTTCTTTTCCAAATTCTTTTAATTTTCTTTATTTAACAAAATCCATTTTTCCCTGTAGGAATCCCATTCTTTGGGGTTCTGGCTATAGATGATCAAGTTTAACAGGAATCAGTCAATTTAAGGATTGGAATAAAGAGATACAATGTAGATGATACTGTCTGAGCACCTGAATCCAGCCATGCATGAAACAATACCCTTTGGATTTCCCACTTTTCTGATCTGATATTATCTTATTTTAAAATTAGTTTGGATTGAATTTTCTTCCTTTGCACAGAAAGAAAGAAAGAATGAGAGAGAGAGAGAATGAACTGGTAGAGACAGGGATATTTTTATTTTAATTAAATTTTCCTAAGTGTTCTTTGACATTCAAAACACACCAAATGTATTTCAAACTAAAAATTCAAATGAAAAAGGAGAAGTGGTGTTCTGGACACACAAGCTCATTGCCCTGTGCCAGGATCTAAGTGTGGAGCACAAAAGTCTCCAGACAGACACAGTACATACTCATACCATAGCACTATTGAACAAATGAGGTTTTAATAGGAAACCAAAGAGTTGAATTTTTGTTTCTGTTTTCATCATTTGATTCTGTGAATTTGAACCAATGACTTGGGAAGGAGTGATGTTATCTCCTAAAGAGGAGATGATAGAGGATAAGAAAGCTGGTTTTCTCTTAAAAATCAGAGGAAAAAATTTCCATGTTAAGCCCCCTACACATTCCCTCCTTCTTTCTTCTACTTTCCCCCTTTCTTTTTCTGCCCCTCCTTCCTTCCCAACTTGCTTCCCTCTTCCTTCCTTCCTTCCTACCTTCTCTCTCTCTCTGTCTCTCTCTCTCTTTCTTTCTTCTTTTCCTCCCACTTTTGACTTGTTCTTTCTTCATTTTTCTAAACACTTTCTTCTTTAAGTCCTGAAACAAAATTTCTGCAACTATTTTACCTAATTTAGTTAGGGTAAAAACCACAAGGATCATAACTGGAACACAAAAGGAGGCAATAATGAAGTGACAAAGGAAGCTCACTTTATTGTGTTCTTAAGAGCAAGGCTTTTAGGACTACTATCCCTTTCTTCTGTCCTCTCTTGGAGGCCAGAATAAGCCCAGAGCAACCCTTACCTAAGCAAATCACTCCAACATCCTCAGCGTGATCACAGTTATGCTTCCCCCATCCTTGGTGTCTGCAGTCCCAGAGAGCTGACTCAGTGCCATTACACTGGAGATCATCAAACCAGATTGGTCCAGAACCTCCTCCAAAATTAGCTGAACCAGAGAAACTGACAGCACTTCCACATTCCAGTTGTTTACAAACCACAGAAGCGTGATCAATGTTGAAGTTATCATCACACACTGTTCCCCACTGTCCTTGGAACTTGATCTCTATTCTTCCTGAACACCGGTTGCCTCCATTCATGAGTCTCATTTCCAAATTGGATCCATCTAGAGCAATGGACAGAGTTCAGAAGTTATACTCATGCATATTATTTTTGAAAATAAGGTTTCTACAGACACTTGGAATTGGTGCTGTTCTCTCTAGGGTGCTTGATTTGATTGCTGCTCAGCTTCACATATAGGAGAATTTTAACCTGTTAAAATCAAATTAACAGTTGGGACTTTCATTTACATCTACTTAGCAAGGAAAATGCTTTGCAGATTAAAGTTTTTAAACTTTCTATTTTATTGAGTTTCCTTCCATTACCTACAGATAAATAAATATTCTTTCATACTGAAATAGATAAGATTAACTCTATTTCTTTTTTTAAAAGAAAACAAGGTAAAATTGACCCATACAATAAAGTAGCAAAAATGATAAACTGCTGATTTGTTGAACATTTAAAATCCCATTTTATCTTTCCTTACTATAAGCAGCTCAAATCACAAGTACTTGAGGTTGAATTTGAAAAAAAAAAATAGGAAGAAGAAAGATGAAAATGCAAAAGTAAGCATGACAGCCTGCAAAAGCATGCTATGGAACACCAAACTCTTAAAAATTGAGGGAAAACTCAATTAAATTAATTCATTTCTTTCCAACTTTCTGTGTTTTAATAAAACATTTCCCCCCCCAAAGAATCTGATATTATTTTTAGCAATAAACAGCTTTCTCATTAGGAACTTTCTTTCTGTACACCATCCCTTAGGTTTTCTATGAGGACTAAAATACCTGCAAATTGGAGACATTGGCTGAAATTTGGGATAAACAAAAACTGTGGTTGAATAAAATGCTCAGAAACTCTTTCTTGAAAAAGGAACTCAATTTTGAAAGCTCTAATTCCAAAGACCTCCAATTAACAAGGTTTATTTTTATTATAGGCAATTACTAATAATAATTAGTAATAATAAGGGCTCGTGATCAAAATATGCATATTCTGTTCTAAGCATATAGCACATATCAACTACTTTACTCCTTACAACTTTAAGCATACACTACTTTCATTAGCCCCACTTTATAGATAAGCAATCAGAGATTAAATAATTGACACAGACTCAAACACCTAGAAAATGATAGTCAAGATATGGAGGGGAAAAACCCAGCAATCTAGCACCAGAGTCTATCTTCTTGATTATTGTGTTATATGACCTGAGGGCCTATGAGAATAACATCTTGCAAGAGGTAGAGGCTCTGAAGATCAAGAAATAATTAGGGTTGAAATTTCAGAAATTCAGATGTTGCAACCCTGTGAAACTAGATTCCTGAATTGCTATAAATTCTTTTCAATTATTAGACTCCAGTTGCAGTTTTAGGTGTAAAAACTTCAAAAAGTAAGTTTGATTAACTCTATCTTTCATTACACAAAAACAGAAAACAACAGCTAAAAGTACTACTCTGATGTCTTAGCTAAATAACAGCCCTATAGACATCAATAATTGTGGTAAAACCTGGGTGAGATTTATTATGATTTTAAACCTTGCTATAGGTATTGTATTGATTACTCCCTGTTTTCCTCCCATAATGATTATTGATAAGAGGAAGAGGGAGGAGGAATCAAGGTAATGAAAGGCAGGAAGCCACAAAGAAAGAACATTTTCAACACATAACATCCAGACATTGTATCAGTAGCTTTGTATGTATTATAACACTGAATCCTCAGAAAATTGAAGTTTGGAGAGATTTAAAAACTTCCATGAAATCATAGCGTTAGGAATGACTGCTAGAACTTAATGCAGTATTTCTTCTTCTTCTTATTTTGTGCATTATAATTATACATTATAGTGGGATATAATCCAGCATTTTTCTAGATACTAGCCAGTGTTACTCCCATTACAGTCCAAACCCTGGGTAGAGGCCAGTCCTTTCTATAGTTAGTCCTGCAGGGGAGATGGTCTCTAAAAGGGATACAGGGAGGTATGAGGATAGAATAACACTCAAGGAAATAAGCAAGGAGTGGGAGCCAAGAATCAAAACTGGGTCAGAAACATGAGATTCATTAGCAGAAGGGTCTGACACATACTTTTCTGGGTTATTGTGAAGTCCACTGAGATAAAACTTAGGAAAATATTTTGTAAATTGAAACTACAATGTAAATGAAATGAATTGGTTTTTATACTGGAAAAGCAGTTATACTTTCAAAGCATTCTTCCTCCAGCAAGGAAGGATTAATGTCAGTGCTAGAAATATTTGTTTCTTGATTCACTAGGCTAATTAACTGTTTTTGTACAAAAGCATAATGATTTATTGGTCAATCCATTAAAGCAGTCTGTCACTTGGAAAGGAAATAATAAATGAACTGAAATATCATAATACATTTATGGAAGAATAGGAGGTTTCAGTAGGGCTATTCAATATAAAATTGAAGTCAGTCACTTTCTCATTGATCATAGTGTACAAAGTCCCCTTTGAATTTTTCTTTCTTTATTATTATATGGGCTTTGTCATGTATTTTCTGAACTTTTAATAATGGATTTGGGTAATTTAATGCATGGACTTGACTACTTAAAAAAAAAAACTATCTCATTTTTAAACCATCTACAATTTTTATCCCCACTGAGAATTTTATATCTCATTGGAAATGAGATAGGAAAAATGGGGAGCCCAAGAATCTGAACTGAGTCAGGAACTTGTCCATGTGGTTTTCTTTGATTTATGCAAGTCTTACCTGAGCAGGTCACCCCAGCATCTTGTTGGTGAGTACAGTTATGTTTTCCCCATCCATCATGTTTGCAGTTCCAAAGAGCTGACTCATTCCCTCGACAAGAAACATGATCCATCCAGATGCGCCCAGAGCCTGCAGTAGAATTAGCCCAACCAGTGGCTTTGATGGTAGTCGGACATCCCAGTTGACTACAAATCACAGAGACCTCGTTCATGCTCCAGCCATGGTTGCACACTGTTCCCCATTCCTCCTGGATTTTCACTTCCACTCTCCCACTGCAATTGTTTTCACCAGCCATTAGTCTCAGCTCTTTTTCTGTTCCTCCTGGAACAATGAATTAAGATGGCATTTGCTCAAGGTCACAAAGAGCTGGGAGAGAATTATCATTCTTTAGATTACATATTTGTCTTTTCAAAGTCAGAGTTGAGAAACCATCCTGAACCAACCCATGGTACAATAGGGGAATGCTATTTCATAGGCATTTCAGTGCCACAGTCTTCAAATGAATCAATGACAACAGCAAATCTAAGGAGTACAATACTATATCATATTTTTGTTTTATGGTTGGTATTCTTAGCAGTGGCAATTTATATAATTTCCATGGAAAGTTTAATAGTTAAATAAGATACTACAGAATTTGATAAGAATGAGCTGCATATATTGCTTCCAAAACCTAAAATCAGTAGCAAGAAGGCTATTAGTAGATATATGGGGATGAAACGAACACTTGTAACACATATATGTAAAATAGCATGAATTTCTTTTACAATATTTGAAATGTGACTGAAACTAATCTACTTCAATGGAAATTGATGAAGAGATCTTTTACTATTATCTTCTATCATAAAAATAAACCCCATTCCACACCTTCTCTCCAAATTACCTTCGCTATCTCCTTGGCATTATTTTAGCTTAGTTTAGAAATATGGTGTTCCTACTATGCTGGCTTCTTTCAATACATTTTAAGATACATTTTTGCAGTTGAATTTGTTATTGTGTTCCTAAAATACTCTTTTTTCCCAATAATTCTCAGGCTTCTTCTCCTCTGCATCTTTCCTATTAACCAGCCTTTAAATAACATGACTTTCCAATCTTTAACAGGGACTTTTTCCCCTGAGTTTATTTTATTGTGAGGGAGAAAGAAACCTGTTAATATTTTGGTGTCACATGGTCAGGTTGTTGTATGCTTTTAATATCTGATCCTTAAAATTTTTGCATATAGTTTTTAGATGCCACTTGGCATATAGAAGAATTGTGTTTTTTTGAATAATTTTGTCTGAGAGGAATAAGGCTATAAGTAAATTTGACAAAGTACTCCTATAATCAGGAGACAGACACAGCAGGATCTCAAGTTCAAAGCCAGCCTCAGCAACTTGGTGAGGCCCTGTTTCAAAATAAAATATAAAATAAAAAGGAGTGGGGATGTAGCTCAGTGGTGAAGTTCCCCTCAGTTAAATTGTCTAGTACCAAAAAATTATATATATATTTGACAAAGTACTCACCAACAGAACTAGTGATGAAAGAGGCACTGAGAAGTAAGACTACAGCAAAAGTGAAGGAACCCAAGTGGACAAACCATCTTCTAAAATCTGTGAAAGAAATAGGGAAAAAGAACAACTTTCACAAAAAGAGACATTGGAGAAGACAGATGGTTCAGAGGTTTGGGATTAACAAAGAAGGCCAAAGCAAGAAAGAAATCCGTCCTTCTAAATAAGAAGGCAGACAGGAAAACTTAAGTCCAGGATCACATAGTCTCAGTGAAGTAGCTTTTTGAAAAAGTTCCTGCTCATATATTAGGGTAAGGAATTAGCAGAAAGTTGAGTGGCAAAAATAAAAAGACGGATTTCCTAATCCTTGGAAATTGAATAAGGAACCAATGAAATACAGAAGTGGATGCTTTTCCCTGAAGGTATGGGGGACAGGTTTACTGCGATAATTCCTTTATCTCTTCAGTATTTAATCACTGATATCCTCATTTCCATGTCTACCTGATCCACACTGTTAGATGATGAGATCGACAAGGGAATGGATTATATTTACCATGTTCACCATAGTTTCAACAATACCTTGCACAGTAACTTCCAAATAGTAGCTGAACAACACATTGTTGATATCTGAAAAACCCAAATATTGGCTCTTATCATCTTTAGATATAGCATAAAATGCTGTTTAGCATTGTTGTCACCCTCATTTCCATTTTTATTCTAACCTCTAGAACTACCTTGAAATAAAAATGCTAAATGATTTTTAACATGTCCATGCAAATCATGAAGTAGAATTCAGCAGAGTTGTTCTAAGAAATCAATTTTCAATCAATATTTGTGCCTACATATTCTATCTTTTCTAAAATAAGTATTGTTTTCAGACTGAATACAGGCTCACTTCCTGAGAAGTTCACATAATCAGTGAATACTAACCCTTGTCCCTTTTTCACATTGTTGGTTTGGAATCTATGGCAGATCAAACATACTGCCATAGGAGTTAAATTCCCTTTTCCATTCCTTACTCTCCTGATGATAACTATATCCATTGGCTGTCAAAATTATTCTCAACTTAATTAAATACTAAATTCAAGATAAATAAGACACTTTTACCAGCAGATCCAGAGTCTTCAAAAATCACCATTCTGAATTTTGATTTCAGTGATTCCTAAGTCTTCTGTTATTGTTCCAAAGAAATGTTACCCTCAAGAAGCAGACTGCTAAGAATTTTAAAAAATCACCTCACTCACATAAATGAGAAAACTACAGAATGGAGGTGGAGTCAAGCCAAAAAGGGAAGTCATTGAAAGAGCTGAGGTTTCCTATCATACTCTTGTTTTTTTTTTTTTTTTTTTTTTCAGTATAGGACATGAAACAACCAAAGGAAATTAAGCACACTTCCCACAGATCGACAAAGAAAAAAAAAAAAAAAAAAAAAGGAGAAATAGTGATTCACATACTGTTTGTTAAGTCTTTTTAAGTTTGAATATTTTTTGAGTTAATAGATGCACAAAATTGTAATAATTGTTATATAGTTAAACTGTGAAAAAAAACTATGGAAAAACAAGCACAGCATAAATAATCAATGTTTTATCATTATGCCAACTTTTCATATTATTTCTATAATCAAGTGTGCCTAACAAATAATTTAGTGTAAATTGTGCATAGGCAGCATTTGTATTTCTTTTCTAATGGATGAAGCCCATTAATAGAATTATGACTATTGCTGATCCCACAAATGGTGAAACAAAATGAACAAAATATAGTTTTTACCACTAAGTAACTTAGAAATGGCTCTGAAAATCTTGGTCTTTGTGATATACCCTGAAGCATCCCTGTGACTGAGTTTCATCCAATCACAAGTTATTGGCTGATGTGGTACTGGCATCCCAGGGACCCAACAGGATACCCAGTGATCCAACAGGATACTTCTCAGGAACTTTATGAAAGCTATACCCATCCATGCACCCTGATATCAGGATTGCCATCTACAAACCCTGGAGCAAAACATAATCCAGAGTCAGTCCTTCAGACCAAGTTCTTGGAGAAAGTGCAGTTCACTGAGCGACTAGACAAGGATCCATACCCACCAAAACCCCATGATAGAGCCCACACACAGACCTGACAGTAAACCCAGGAGCAACAACATGAATCAGCTGTAATGCACTTGACATCGATCCCAGAACCTATTCCATCACCTTGGGAACCTGGTAGGAGAAGGCCTTATTCTGCTGAGAGCATCTGTAAAGAGTGGAAGAGATATTCCCTCAAATGCAAGGACACCAATTTAAGGTTACATACATCATGAAGGATCAGACAAATGTAACACCACCAAAGAAACTAATAAAGGTTCAGGCACTGGCCTCAATAAATGAATTCTTAAGTGCTTGAAAAAGAATTAAAAATAATCATCTTTAAAAAACTCAATCAGATGCAATAAAATCTGAAAGGTAACTAAAATAAGGACAAAGTTCTTAATCTGTATCTACAAAATTTGTCAACTTACAAGTACAGCAGTATATAAAGATCTGTACAAAATACAATGTATTATATACTTGAAAAGTAGATTTTAAATGTTCTTATCACAAATGAAAGATGAGTATGGGAGGTAATGGATTTGTTTATTTAGACATTCTATAATGTATTCATATATCAAAATACTATGCTGTATACCATAAATTTACACAATTTTTACTTGTTAATCAACACAAAACAAAAATTCCTAGAAATACAGGGAGAAAATAGAAGATAATTAAATAAATTAAGTATACATATATATATATGTATATATATCAGTATAAATTTATTAAACAAATTGGGTGCATAGCTTATATATATATATATATACTTATATATATACATATATTATAATTAAATTAAAACATTTCATAATTTCATTCAATTGGAAATCAAATAAATTATATGTTAAGTTTATATAGTAAAGATTTTATGTGCAAAAAGATTTGAAAGGCCACTGGTTGACTTTTGTGACTCTGTACCATAGGTCTAACTTTAACATTTGCTAATATATAAATTGATAAGCTTTGTGGATTTAATAACTACTAGAACATGAATTATAGCTATTCATGGACATCTCACCATACTTAAATATTGTGCCTCCTATGACCTGAAAAGAGTAACTAAATAGTTATGCCTCATTTTGACAATGACCTTTCCTAAATTTCCTATAATCATAGTATGCTTTTTCTTAAAATATTCCACATTTGGCACAGATGCTCTAGTGTACTAAATAATGAATTAATATCAAAGCAGTTTTTTGACACTTATAAACTGGTTTAAAAATGGAAACCCATGAGCCTCCATTTGAAATAATTAATATGGCCCGATGTCAGTTAAAACTGACCTTCAAGGATTAAAATATATGATATGAAAGGGGATTATCCCTGCTGCTTTTCTGACTGCCCAGTTTTGCTGTTCCTAACTCTGGCAAAAACTAAGTCGGCCTTATGATATATTACCATGAACTTAATACTGTGGCCCCATGCATTAAGATTTCATATCCAATAGCCAGTGTTATGAAAATTACTGATTCTATTCAGTCAACAACCACAATAATTTTTTGTCTTATATACTGGCTTACACATTATGTTCAGTTTCTTTTCAATGCTCTCAGCCACAGTTTGATTTAGATTTCTGAAGGGAGACAACTCATCTTTTCCAGGACCCATGGGGTACTTCAATAGCCTTTCATCACAAACAACCTTTAAGGAAAAGGTATTTCTTCAGGAGCACAGTTACGACAAAATCACAACAGTTGTGATAAAATCCTCCAGGGACATTAATTTGACACAGTTATTAATGGCATTTAAGTCCAACATCATTTAGTACTTTGGGAGTTCTTGTGGCAACACACTTCTCATTTGCAAATTTTACTTATGATTTACATCTGTGGCATGTTGCTGCTTTCCATTCCTGAGCCAGAATATCCCTGATAAAGGACAAAATCCAAGAACAACAAACTTGGGCAAACTTCAGGCCATTATCTTAGTACTGGATGCCCTGACCAGTATCCTGTATCTAGGTCAATGGAATTATTGGGATATTGCCTAAAAGTTGCCTAAAAGTTATCCCCTGTGGCATAAAAACTTCTAGGAATCCCTTGTATCACAAATATTAATACAAAATATTAATTACAACTACACATCTCCACACATAAAAAGCCAAAATGAAAGACCTTGCTAGGATATATCTCATTTCCTTCACAGATTACTTGGAATACTGGAAATAACCCAAGTCACATGTTTAACTTTTTGAGTACTCCAGGTTGATATTGTTTTCCTTGGGAGGCATCTACCTCATATCAGTCAATGACTTGACCTCCTTGGAAAAAGTTCAGGAATTCTCTGATGTCTTTTCCTAATAACTTCCTTTTCACCACAACTTTACCTTGAGTCTCCATCCATGACCACACAACTGCTCTTTCCTCTTGGTCAAACATTATATTCTAATGGGTATATTATGCTCCAGATAATGGTTACCATCTGTTGTAGTCCAAATACATGTGCCTTCATCCCAATGTGTCCAGAAGCTAGACCTCTATCTCAATGATCCCAGAGGCAGGATTACAATCCCAGTAGCACTGGAAAACAGAATATAAAGACAAAATAATTCTTCAGACTTAGGTCTTAGATTTGCTTAAGATGTATCACCCACTTCTTTTATTTTATTTCTCCCTCTTGAAATGGAAATATCTATTCTGGGCCTGTTCTAATATTATATTTTAGAAGCATGTGTGTTGGTTGGTTTCACATGCTCATAACTGGAGGGAAATTTACATCAGCTTAAGATGGATAGTACCTTGATTCTCTGTCATATCTATTTCAATAATATCTAGATGATACTGGCCATTTGAGCTAATGATAGAATAAATTAAGACCTTTTTGTGGCTATTTAAATGGATTAATGTATTTTGCTTTATGAGAATGACATGAATTTTGGAGGGTTAGGAGGGGAATGACTTGGTCTGAATGCTTATGTGATCTGAAAATTTATGTTGAAATACTAAACCTCAAGTTGATGGTATTAGGAAATGAAGATTTTAGAGGTGATTAGGTCATGCACAGGGCTGTCATAAATAGCATCAGTGCCCTTATAAATGAGACCCAGAGCCAGGTAGTGGTACAATCTCAGCAGCTCAGGCCACTGAGTAAAGAAGATGGCAGATTTTGAGGACAATCTCAGCAATTTAGCAAGGGTCTAAGCAACTAGTGAGATCCTGTTTCAAAATTAAAAATAAAAGCTGGGAGACTTGGGATGTGATTCAGTGGTCTGGGTTCAATTTCTAGTATACCCAACAATGTTAAAAAAAAAAAAAAAAAAAAAAGGAGAAGAAGAAGAGTGTTGAGGGCCGTCTTGGACAAGATGGCGCCTGGCAGTGAGCCAAAGGGCACTGGTTACCAAAATAAGGAAGTACCCAAAAAAGCTGGTTTGCTGTTACTAGCTCCTTGGAGACTTATGACGTGTTAACGCCAGGCTCAAGGATTGGCTATCTAATATCATGCTGCGCGTGGACAGCTAGTGATTTATATAGTGTTATGTTGGCATTCCTCTGCATGCTCTCCTGCGTGAGAGAAAGCTTTGCTATAATTGACTGATAAGCTAGGATCCTGGGGGAGGAGAGAGGGAGAGGGAAGAAGAAGAAAGAGAGAGAACAAAGAAGACAGAGAAATGGGGAGGATGCAATAAATCTCATCAACTAAAGATTAGTGATGTCTCCTTTCTCCACGCCAGTTCCCCTGGACTGAACTAGTGGTGGCCCATACAGGGAACTTCTTTCTCCTTCTGTGTCCTCCAGGTAAGTAACTTAAGATAAGCTATAGGAAAACTAAGTAACTTAAGGTAAGCTATAGGAAAACTGTAGGATAACCTCCCAAGAATCTCTGGCCAGAGTGTATAAGGGGGAGGCCACATAATCCCAGTGAAGGGTACCACATAGTCCCGGTGAAGGGTACCACATAGTCCCGGTGAAGGGGACCACATAGCCCCGGTAAAGGAGGCCACATAACTCCAGAATGGGGTCACAAGTGTGAAAAAATCAAATGATAAGAATCATAAAAGATGTGTTTAAGGCTAATGGGACTGCCATAAAACAATCTACTTTAGCAGCATATGTAACCTCACTGGCCAAGGTTAGTCCTTGGTTTGTGGAAGAGGGAGTCATAAATATTCCACAATGGGAAAATCATAAAGAGGATCTTATCAAAGCAGAAAAACAATCCTCGTTACCTAGAGGTACTTTTCCCATGTGGCAACTCATTAAGGAATGTCTAACATCTGAGAAAGGTAGAATAAAAACTTTAGTAGAAGAAAGAAATATGTGTTTGGAAGAGACAAAGGAACAACTGAGTGTAACTTCTCATAAAGAGGAAGAAGAGGAGGAGGGGCTTACCGGGGAGGAATTAGAAAGAGCATCAAGGACATGGTCGCCCCCATCAGTTATGTCAGGAAGGAACACCAATCCCTTCCTGGAGGCAGCAGCTCCCCTCCAGGCAGCCTGATCCCTATATCCCCCAAGGTACACTTGGAGGAGTTAGCTCATGCTATAAACCAGATGGGTTTTCTGCGGGGAAAAGAAACCTCCATTAAGGAAACCTCAGCAGTCCCACAATTTTTCCCTGTGCTAGAGGACCAAATAGACAAAGATTCCACCAACCTCTAGATTTCAAATCAGTAAAAAATTTTAAGGAAGCAGTAGCTACGTACGGTCCACAGGCCCCATTTACAATTAGTATGCTGGAATCAGTAGTGGGGCTAAATCTAGTGCCAGAAGATTGGAAAAGGTTATGTAAAGCTGTACTATCAGGGGGCAGCACCTAGTGTGGAAAACTGTATGGCAGGAAGCCTCATTAGAAATGGCACGCTGTAATGCTGCCGCAGTCTTTCCACAAAGAAATTTAGAAATGCTAACAGGAGAAGGAAACTATGAAAGTATTCAACAGCAGATTATTTACGATCCTGGGGTGTATGCACAAATTGCTGCTGCTGCCACTAAAGCCTAGAAATTAATTCAAGGGACAGGAGACTTACAGGGGTAATTGTCCAAGGTGATTCAGGGAAGTAATGAATCGTTTGCAGATTTTGTTGATAGATTAATCCAAACTGCTACTAGAGTATTTGGGGATTCAGAACAAGCAATGCCCTTAATAAAACAATTAGCTTATGAGCAAACAAATAAATGGTGTAAAGAAGCTATAAGATCATGAGAAAATAAAGATTTAAGTACCTATATAAAGGTCTGCAGGGATATCAATGATACAGTCATAACAGGACAAGTAATAGCTGCTGCTCTTCATGGGCCAAATCGGGGGCCACTGAACCATTAAAGATAACATGGAAATCCAATAATTCTATCTAGGTCCCCCAGTGGCCCCTTTAAAAGAAAAAATAAAGGCAGTCCAGGAAATAGTTAGTCAACAATTAAAGGAAAACCATATCATTCCTTCAACTTCCCCTTGGAATACACCCATTTTTGTCATAAAAAGAAGTCTGGGAAATGGCGACTCTTGCAAGATCTGAGAGCCATAAATTCCAGTATGCAGGTTATGGGCCCAGTGCAACTGGGTCTCCCCTCATTAGCTGCTATTCCAAAACATTATCATATCATCTCTATAGACATAAAAGATTGTTTCTTTTCCATTCCTGTTCATCCCGAGGATAGCCCTTGGATTTGCCTTTTCCGTTCCTTCTTTAAATAATGAAGGGTCTAATACTAGATACCAATGGGTGGTCCTTCCCCAGGGAATGGCAATAGTCCCACTATGTGTCAAATATATGTTGGCAAGGCTATATATATCACAGATTAGACAAAACTGTAAAGAACTTATTGTCTCCATTATATGGGTGATATTCTTTTGGATCATAGGGAACAGGAGACTTTATTAAGGATATTTGACAATATTATTAAAACCCTACAAAAATGGGGATTACATGTGGCCCCAGAAAAGGTCCAAACTTGCATCAAATATTAGATACCTGTGTTAGGCCACAAAAAATTCAATTAGTCATGGAAAAACTTAAAACTCTAAATGATTTCTAAAAATTATTAGGTGATATAAATTGGATAAGGTCAAATTTGGGAATCACCACTGGTCAACTTAAGCCTTTGTTTGATATTCTCCAAGGAGATTCAACCCTACATCCTCCAGAAATTTAACTCCTGAAGGTAGAAAAGCCTTGAGGTTAGTAGAACAAGCTTTAGAAATGCTCATAGTGGTAGAGTTGATCTATCCTTGCCTTTTAGCCTCATAGTATTAGATTCTAAATATACTCCTACAGGTCTATTGTGGCAAACTGACCCCTGATATGGATCCATTTGCCAGTGTCCCCCCAAAATGTTGCTTCCCCGTATCCTGTGATGGTGGCCAATCTAGTTGCATTAGGACTTAAGACAGCCCTTCGAGTTTTTGGAGTTCATCCTCAGACAGTTATTGTCCCGTATACGGCAAAACAGATTGAAATACTAGTTAACAATAATGAAGATTGGGCAATTGTCTATTATTCCACCATGGCCACATTTGATAACCACGTGCCAAGTTCACCCTATTGTCAACTTCTTCAAAAGACATCGTGTTATTTTCCCTCAGGTTGTTAAGACTCAACCTATCCAAGCAGCAAAAACAATCTTTACAGATGGCTCCTCCTCTGGTACAGCTACAGTAGTTTCTGATAAAGTACAGACTGTTATTAATTCTCATAAGTCTGCTCAAAAATCTGAACTAGAAGCAATAATATCTGCCTTACAAACATTTCCTGAGGAACCTTTCAATATTTATACTGACAGTCTCTATATTGCCCAGCTTGTGCCACGACTTGAGACAGCTGGACCCATAAGTCCTCAATCTACCTTACAACAAATGCTTTTATCAAGTACAAACTCTTCTGTGGGCTGGCAAAGAACTTTTATATATAGGCCATATCAGAGCACATTCAGGCTAACCTGGGCCTTTAGCTCAAGGAAATTCTGCTGCAGACTCAGCTACTCAAGATCCTCATGTATTTAATATTGTAGAAGAAGCAATTAATTTCCATAAAGATTTTTATGTCAATGCTACTACTCTCAAATAAAATATAACATTACAAAAGAACAAGCCAGAAATATAGTAAAACAGTGTCCTGCCTGTGTGCCTCATTTATCTGTTCCTCATTTTGGAGTCAATCCTAGAGGACTCCTTCCAAATCATCTATGTCAGATGGATGTCACCCATATCCATGAATTTGGTACTTTAAGATTTGTACATGTAACTGTAGATACCTACTCAGGATATATATTTGCTACCGCCCATATAGGGGAAAAGATAAAAGATGTAGTCAGTCATTGTCTTCAAGCCTTTTGCTACTATGGGAAGGTCAAAATCACTTAAAACAGATAATGGGCCTGCATATACTTCTTCTTCATTTGAACAATTTTGCTCAAAGTTTAATATCTATCATTCTACAGCATTGCACTACAATCCACAAGGACAAGCTATCATGGAAAGGGTTAATCAAA
Source organism: Sciurus carolinensis (assembly GCF_902686445.1). NCBI lineage: Eukaryota > Metazoa > Chordata > Mammalia > Rodentia > Sciuridae > Sciurus > Sciurus carolinensis. Next base: position 74,261,850 of record NC_062216.1, read on the forward strand.
CATTAAAAGTCTGCTTAACTAAACAAAAAGGGGGAATAGGGGGCATTAGCCCCTCCCAAAAGCAGACTTAACCTTGCTTTATTCACCCTCAATTTTTTAACTTTGGATGCTATGGGCTGTAACTGCGGCTGACAGACATTTTAGTGGAAAGTCTGGTGACCATCTACAAGCAATGTGGAAAGACATCTTGACTGGGTCCTGGAAAGGACCTGACCTGGTATTAATTTGGGGGAGAGGATCTGTTTGTGTTTTTCCTCAGGACCAACAACAACCTATCTGGGTCTCGGAGCGCTTGGTAGAACTATCCATAAGAAAGAAAATGGCACTGAAACACAAAATGATGGTGATGGTGGTAAGTCTGATGTTGTTATCTCTTCCTAAAACTTTTGGGGATATATCACTCATGATGCACAAGTTTTCCCTCAATTATTTCCTAGTACAGAACTTCTAGGTAGCCCTTACCTACCTAGCAGGTTCCACTGTAAGTCACTTATTACAAGTCTAAACTTCAAGTTAAGAGGTAGTCTTCTTCCTCTGGTAGCCACCTCAGAAACCGCCATGATATAGGGAGGCAATCTCTCTCTCATTCAATAAAGGTGCAGAATAATGCAAGTCTATGTAGAGGAAAGTAATACACCTGTTATAGTTATATAGGGTGTGAGGCCAATTCACTTCCTTTAATCAATCTTTCCCCCCTACTCCCGTATGTGTCATGACTCCGTTTATGTTCATTCGGTCTAACAGTTCTAAGTTTAATATTAACATTACTAATAACATTGATAATGATACTGAGGTCTTTAACTGTGCTAACCACAGTGTTATGTATCTAGTTGTTGGGATGCTTCATTATTTCCTCTGGCTGTGATTGCCAGGATTCCTAAATTTATTCCAGTCCCAGTGACCTTAAATCATAGTGAGTGGAATTTCCTACCCGTGAGAGCAAAAAGAGATTTGGGTATCTCAGCTATTATAGTCATCACTGTTGCTGCGGTGGCTGCTGTGGCTGCTGCCACTGCTGCTGGACTTGCCCTAGGAACTGCTATTCCTACTGCTCACGTGCTCAACAATCTGTCACAAGCCACTGCCGAAGCATTGACAGCCCAGGAAAACATCAATACACATCTCACACGGGAATCCTGATTCTAAACCAAAGAGTGGACTTACTACAAGAACAAGTGGACATGTTGACGTTACCACACAGATGGGCTGTCTAGTGCATGCCCAAGCACTATGTGTTACCCCTATACCCTATTTTAATGTTACTGCTGCTGCAAATCTGTCCAAACAGCTTGGAAGCATGCTTAAAGAGACATGGACTAAAGAGTTTTACTAATTTGACTACCCTATTAAGAAATTCTATACTTGTGATAAATGGTACTCAGGTCAATGTCCTGGGTATGCCAGAAGCCATTAGTTTCTTAGTCAGCATTACAATTTGGTAAACAATGGATGGGAAGTTTTGCTATGATGGGAGTATTGTTCTTGCTGTTATTATTGCTGCTCAGATATCTGTTATCTCTAAGGAGTCATCAAAGACGGCAAGCCTTAGTGGTACAGCAAGCCCTTATGGACATGGACCAAGGCTCTGATCTGCAGATTTGGCTCTCCCAATTACAGGGCTGGTAATCAAAGATGGGTAAGCACAGGGTGGACTTTATACCAACCTAAGACAGGGATCCAAGCATGCCAGCAGCTCTTTGACTCCCAATGATGGGTAAGGATAAAGTCTGACTCTTGCACCTAAGACAGACACAGTCACTGTCCTTTTCTTTTAATAATAAAAAGGGAGAGCCTGTTGAGGGCCATCTTGGACAAGATGGCACCTGGCAGTGAGCCAAAGGGCACTGGCTACCAAAATAAGGAAGTACCCAAAAAAGCTGGTTTGCTGTTACTAGCTCCTTGGAGACTTATGACGTGTTAACACCAGGCTCAAGGATTGGCTATCTAATATCATGCTGCGCATGGACAGCTTGTGATTATGTAGTGTTATGCTGGCATTCCTCTGCATGCTTTCCTGTGTGAGAGAATGCTTTGCTATAATTGGCTGATAAGCTAGGATCCTGGGGGAGGAGAGAGGGAGAGGGAAGAAGAAGGAAGATAGAGAGAGAACAAAGAAGACAGAGAAACAGGGAGGATGCAATAAATCTCATCAACTAAAGATTAGTGATGTCTCCTTTCTCCACGCCAGTTCGGCTGGCGGAACAGAAGAGGAGGAGGAGACACAGAGAAATCCCAGCCCTTTCTACCATGTGAGGTAACTGAATAAATGGCAGTGTATGAACCAAGAATTAGGCATTCTCCAGGCACTATATCTGACAACACCTTTATCTTGGACATCCAGTCTCCAAAATTGTGAAATACAAATTTCTGTTGTTTATAATCCAGTCTATGATAATTTTGTTATAGTAGCCAACTAGACTAAGACACTAGGCATATTAAAAAGTAGGAAAGTACCACACGTAACAAGGAGAAAAGCAATCGAGTGAAACCAACGCAGAACTAGCATAGTTGTATAATCTTTAGACAAGAATCTTAAAACTGTTAAGATATTTTCCAAATGTTCAAAAGTTATATAGGGGCAAAGAAGAAATGAGAGGATCCAAATTGAACGTATGAAAATGAAATCTACAAGTGAAAATTAAAAAAAAAAAACAACTCACTGGATGAGATTAATGACACAAATCACCACTATTAAGAATGAGAATTCCTACAAATTCTACAGATTTAAAAGGATAATAAAAATATTATGAAGAAATTTTGCCGATGAATTGACAACTTATAAAAAATGGAAAAATTCCTGTAAAGACAGTATTAGTCAACTTTTTGTTGCTAAGACCAAAATACCTGATTAAAACAACTTAAAGGAGGTAAAGTTTATTTTGGGTTCAGTTTCAGAGGTCTCAGTCCATAGTTGACAACTTCATTGCTCTGGGTAAATAGGGGCAGTACATCATGGGGGAAATCTTCTCAGCTCATGACAGGGTTAGGAAACAGAGAGAGGGAGTAGGCAAGGGACCACAGGGAAGATACACCTATCTGAGAAATGCTCCCAGTGAACCCACCTCCTCCAGCCAGATTCTACCTGCCTATAGTTACCACCCAGTAAATTTAAACCTGGATGGACTGATTAGGTACAGCTCTGACAGTCCAGTCATTTTACCTGTGAACAATTCCTGTATTACACAGGAACTTTTGGGGTATACCTCATATCCAAACCTTAACAGTCACAAACTACAAAGGCCTATTGAAGAAAAAGCAGACAATCTGAGCATATATATATATAGTTGTGTATGTATATTAAAGTATTAAAGAAGTTGAACTTAAGAAAAATCTTCCTGCAAAGAAAATATCAATCCCATTACCTTCCCTAGTAAATTCTGACAAACATTAAGAAAAACCTAATAGTAACATTTTCGAAAATTAGGAATGGTGACTACTTTCCAACGTGTTTTATAAATCCAGCATTTTTTTGATATGAAAACAGAAAAAGGCATTATGAAGAAAGAAAAGTACATATGAATATCCCTTATGAATGAATATGCAAAAACTCTAGACAAAATATTAACAAATGAAATTCAGTAATATATAAATGAATGATATGCCATAACTCAGCAGGATTTATCCCAGGAATGTGATAGTTTAACATTCATAAAGCAATTAACACAACTCTGTATTAAAATCTAAGAAAATATTTGATCATCTTGATAGATGTAAAAAAGTTTTTTGAAATATTCTGACATCAATTTTTGATGAAAACTTTTCAAATTAGGCATAGAAAAGGACCTCTGGGAAATGTACAGACAATGTACTACTTAATATTGAAAAATTAATGCTTTCCTTCTCAAGTCAAGAGCAGGAGAAGCCAGAAAGAATGCGTTCTCATCATTTCTAAGATTTTTTTATTTTATTTTATTTTATTTTTTTGGTGCTAGGGATAGAACCTAGAGCCTTATACATTTTAGGTAAGTACTCTACTTTTGCACTATATTCTCAATTCCCTACTCACCATTTCTATTCAACATTGTTCTGGAAATGTGATCTACTGTGATCAGGCAAGAAAAGAAATGAGGCATTGCTACCAAAATACAGAAAATAAATTTGTCTTTATTGACTAATAACACAATCATTTGTGTAGAAAACCTAATGGAATCTACAAAAAAAAAATCAACTACTAGAACTAATAGTTGAATTAAAAAGTCTAAAGATATAAGGGCAACATGCAAAAATAAGCAACAAAAAATTTCATGTGTAATAGTATCAAAATTATACAAAATATTTGGGGTAAATATGATAAAAAATGTAAAACAATGTACACTCTGAACTGACAAATACTGCTGAGAGTAATAAGATAAATAAATGAGCTTTAATAAATGGATAGATTCAATATGTTCTTGAGTTAGAAAACATTATTATAAAGATGTTAATATTCCTCAAATGGTCTATAAATTCAATGCAACACAAATTAATATACAAGTAGGCAATTTTTGTATAAATTGGGAAATTGGTTTTAAGATTTCTTTGCAAATGCAAAAGATAATAGTTAACACAAATTTGCAAAAGATCAACAATTTGGAGAATCAATAGTAACTATAGAGCCAACATAATGAAAAAGGTGTCATATTAGCATAAAAATAGACATATGGATCAATGGACCAAAACATATATAAATTGCTTATTTTTGGCACAGGATTAGTATTTTCAACAAGTGACACTAGACCACTTAGATATTCATATGCTGTAAAATGAACATCAATCTTCTCATATAAAATTTACTCAAAATGGATCATAAATCTAAATCTATATCCTAAAACTACAAAATTTTTGATAAGTTGTATTTCAGTAAAATCAAAAAGTTCTGACTTTAAAAATAACAAGAATGGAAAGACAAGCAACCACGTGAGAGAAAATATCATGAATCATGTATCTGATAATGATTTTGTACTTAAAATTTATAAAGAATTCTGAAAACTCAATGATAAATAGAAAATAATCTGCATTTTTAAAGTGGCAAAATTAAATGGGGTGCAGGGATGCACACCTGTAATTCTAGCTACTTTAGAGGCTGAGACAGGAGGTTCACAAGTTCAAGGATAGCCTCACCAACTTGGTGAAACCTGCCTCAATTGTTTTTTTTAAAGTCTGGGGTGTAGGCTGAGCATTTACAGGGTCCTTACCTAGCAACTATGAGACCCTGAGTTCAATCTCCAGGATCACACACACACTCAAAAGGCAAAATGTTGGTACAGATACTTCACCAAAGAATGTGCATGATGACAAGCAAACACATAAAAGGATATTCAACATGATTAATACATAGGTAAATACAATCTAAAATCCGTGAAAAGATTCCTGTTAGAATATCTTCTGTCTGAAAGAAAGCTTAAAAAAGTGACTACCCCAAATTTAGATACAATTGATGGCAAAATGGAACTCTCATATAGACTTGTTATGAAAATGTAAGATGAGGCAAAGCCCTTCCTAAAACAATTAGACACTTTAAAAGAAAACATTAAATTTAAGTACTTAATTAAGAGAAATTATAACATGTCCATTCCAAAAACTTGTACATGAATACTCGTGCCAATTTATTTATAATAGACAAAAACTGTAAATAATTGTCCTTCAACGTAGAATGGATAACAAGTTGTGGAATACTACTCAGCATTAAGGACTGAGCTGTTGATACCACTATACAGGACTATGCTTATACTATGCAACTCTAATTACATGGAAATTCAAAACTGCAAGCCAATCTTTTGTGACTGGATGCAACTGTTGCTTAGGGATGAGCTGGAAGGAGTGAAGAGAGAAATTTAATGGGGGAGTAATCATGACTAAAACTTTCAGGGGTAATTGATATACTCATTTATCGATTGTATTGATGGTTTCACAGGAATAGCATACATCAAAACTAAATAAATTGAATACCTTAAATGTATATCAACTTGTATATCAATTATATCTTAATAAATTTTTTAAAAAGTTTAATGAGCAATTATTGGTGGAGGATGAAGAACAGAGAGAAATCTAGCATTGACCTAACCTTTTGTGTTTATAACACTGATTCAGGGCAAACCCTCCAGTGAAAGTCAGGTTTGGGAGAAACTGAAAATGTGAAAAATCTGAGTAGACTAGAAGTCAGAGGACAATTTGTTGGGAAATACCTTGGGATATCATTATATAGTTGCATGCATGGGGAATGAGACAAGAAAGAGGAATAGAGAAAAGAGGTGATACCAGATTTGAAACATATTTCCAACTTGCTAGTAAAGTCATCGTCCCCATATTCCCAGGAATCCCTTCTCTGAATGAAGCCATTAGCTTTGTCAGAGTCACCTAGATTTTTATAGTGTAATATACTTCTTTATTGCCATGTTGAAATCTCTACATATAAATTTCATGTGTATAGTAATATTATAAACATCATTGAAAACATCTATGCTTTTTCCTTATTTGGTCTTCCACTACCAACCACAGAGAATATCTACCTTTTTTAAATTTGTCCAAGATTTAGAATGCTCCACAAGTTCAAGTTGAACTTTTCTTTTTTTAGGTTCTACCTGTTACTGAATAATAGTCATATTAATAATCTTTGTTATAGTCTAAGGAGAATGACCATTTAAAGTTGTGTCATTCTCAAGGATAGAAAAACTTTATATCCCTGAATTACACATCTCTACTACAAGAACTAGCCAATGAGAACAGGCTAGTGGGATGAAATGTCCAAATAAATATTATCTCGAGAGCATAGTTTTCCCTCATGCATGTGTGGGATTGAGGAACTTAGTGTTATCTATAGAAAGCTGCTTTTTTGCATGTGTGCCAAGTTCCTTGGCAAGCTGTCATACAATAAGACAAAGCAATCTGTGCTAATGATGTCATTACTTCTATAGCATAGCGTATAAAAACCACTACCCCTGTTGGTAGCTGTGTGGAATTGAGAGCCCTGTAGAGAGGGCAAGTGTTACTTATCCAGCTGGACTAGAGAGTTAGAGATGCTCATTTCTGGAGTACTGTCATGAGGGACAGAGGCATTACTTGGGGAAGCACCAAGAGGGATGGTGTCGGGGTTCGCGGACCCACCCTAGCCTGGCACTGAGCCAGGGCGGCCTGGTTTGCAACATTTCAGGGACTTCAATATAGCGCCTGGCACTGAGCCGGGGCGGCCTAGTTTGCAACAAACAGCTGACACTGCTTAAGGAAGTTGACCTGATTGGACGAGGTGACTCGTGCTCGCTGCGTGCTCTCTTCATGCCCCTAGTGTATTCTATATAGTAATCATGCTCTCCCCACATGCTCTGTAACCGATTGGCTCTCCCTACATGTTCTGTAACCTGATTGGCTCATGATTCATATATAATGACCGTGACTTCCTTGTTAGGGGAAGAATAAAGAGCTCTGACGAACAACCAGTTTGTCGTGTCTCTCTCTGCGGGCAGAGGGAACGCGATAGATGGGTGTTGTCTCTCTGCTTCTCACTACTGGCCTTCCCCATGAGTATTTTTCAAAAAATCCTATGTTTCACGTGCTATCTCTGGATTCTTTCTTTGGTTTCTTGGAAATCTACCTTACTTCCCTAGCACAAACTGGGCAGTGGACAGTGTAAGTCCTGATATTCTTTATGATAGAGTGTCAGGACTACCTTAGGTGTGAAGTTTATTTTTCAGCCATTGTGGAAAGTTCTTCATCATGTCTGATGTTTCCCCCCTAAATCCCCCAGAACGTGTCTTCTGACTCCTCTATGCTCTTGACCTTAGTTAACTAATCATTGTTCTTTATCTTCTATTACTTCACTTTACTATCCTAGCACATTGGAAAACGATTTTGAGCTCTACATTGGAAACTTGGTCATTTACATTGAATATATGAACTATGGATTATGGCCATGTTATGTTATATGATTCTTACTATAAATAGGTCATTGCAGGCTGATATTGACTAACAGTTGACTTTGATTCCAGTATACTCTGCTTTTTCCCCAAAATTCTAGTAGTTGTACTTCGCTTGTTCAGGTCATATGACAAAATCTTTGTCAAATACCAGTTTCCAAGAATTTGTTGTACTGGTACTAGAGCTTGGCTGCTATTTTGATTATCTCTCCGGATCAATGAATGTTTCCAAGACTAGGAATCCTTCTTTAACTATATTCATAGAAAACAGAACATAAGGCAGTAAAAAAGACCCTGAAGGGTGGCATGCTGGGAGTGATATGAACAAATTTCAGTTTTAAACAATGACTTTGGCTACTGTATAAAACTAATTTGCAAAAGTGTGACAGTAGAAGCAATAATGCCAGACTGGGGATTCATGTAGAGTTTAATGGAAATGGACATATGGTAGAGATGATGGAAGGTCGTTGTTAACTTCACAAAGTTTAATTATTACTAGAATGAAATGACTAAGTAAATAAAATGATATACATGTGTCAATCATGGACAATGCTATAGTCCCCAAATTGTCACTGATTCAATTATATCTACTAGAAATTCAAGAATAGAAAAAGAAGTGGATACATGCAAAATATACCCTAGTAGTCAAAAAGAAAACTTTGATCTATGATGAGAGAATGAAAGAAAGCAATTTTGAAATGAACTGAGTAGATTGTGGTTGTAATAAGGAGCACTGGAGTAGGAGAAGGTTTGGAATGAAAAGCAATGAGTTAAAATTGGGCATGTGAGGGGAAGCTTGTTTGTCATCCAACAGGAGTTGATGATCAATTATATTTTTAAGAATCTTGGAGGAAAAGGACGAATGATCTCGTTGATAAGTGGATGAGGACATATAATGGGGGGTGGGAGGGTTAGTGTTAGGGTTAGGGTTAGGTTTAGGATTAGGGTTAAGGAGGGTGGTAAGAATGGAGCAAGGAAGGACTGTATAGAGGGAAAAGGGGGGGAAGGGAAAAAAATAACAGAATGAATCAAACAACATTACCCTATGTAAATTTATGATTACACAATGTATGCCTTAACTCCATGTACAAACAGAGAAACAACATGTATCCCATTTGCTTACAATAATAAAAAAAAGAATCTTGGAGGAGAAATCTAGACTTGAGATATAAGTTTGAGAGAGTAGTGAATACTTATAATTTTTCTTGTTTGGGTATCCGTTCTGAATATATGTTGGATTTTCTCATTGCCAGAAACAGGGTCAGTCACCCTTGACACAATTTCCAGTTCTCTACCTGCTCCTAGTTCTGTGGGGTGGCTGATCAGATATCTGCCTCATCTAACTCCTCATGATGACCACCTTCCTATGATGGACACAATCTACTTGACTCATGCATGGACCCTCCATACCCTCCATGGCCTGCCCCAGAATATAGCACAGTAATCACCTTTCAGTCATAGCATGACCACAGAGTTCATACTTGCTTGCTGTACACTCAGCAATCAAACTCCTGTGGAACCCCTGTTCATGTAATGCACGGGTCTTCAATAAAGGCTTTGGCTCACAAATCCTTCTCTTTCTTTCTTGCTGTGCACTCACTAGTTGAGTGAGAGTGTCTCAGACAACTCCCTTCTTCCTGTTGTTCTGTGAAGCATGCTGCCCTTTTCCCTGTGGATCTGTATGTAATACCCTGCTTCTGTTATTTTGTGATGTTGTTTTCATGTTGGCCTCCTCTGAGTCTGGCCTGCCTACCATACTTGAACCCACCTCTCCTCGTGCTCAGTGTTCTTCTAGAGAGTAGCTGTCTGAAAGGAATAAAACTGGAGCCAGACAAGACAAGAGCCACACTTGTGGCAGATACTGTTGTGCCCAGTGGCTCGAGACCCCCACAAAAGACCACCAGAGAACCACGATCAATGCAAGCAACAAAGAGTCATTTATTAGCAAGCTCGAGCCTGGTCCTCTGCACACTCGGTAACCGGTGACGCTAAGAGGCCCCGAGCACACGTTTAGCAGGGTTTTTATAATGAAAGGCAAGCAGTTTTACAGTGCTCCTTTTGATTGGTTAACATATAAAATTGCATGCAAAGCATGTTATTTTAAGTTCTGGGTCACCCTGACCACTAGGGGAAGGGTGGTCGGCCACCTGGCCTTTACAGACAAAATAAGGGACAGAAATACTTTGCGGCTTTTTCTGAGGGGTTGAGGGCTGTTTGGGAAAAGCCTCATATTTACACAAGTGCAGGCTTTTTCTATCTTTTCATTCCCCCCCTTTCCAAGAACATTTAGAGAGTCAATCTTGGGTCTCTATAGTTTTAATTCTGATGCTTAATGGACTGATATTGGGCCCTTAGCACCATTAGTTGTACCGTATTTATTTTATCTTTACAAAGGCAATTAACTTATTTAAAATGCAGGGGCCAAAAGTTAAATAAGGCAAAAGCAGAGTTAGGGGCCTACTAGGGTAGAGATTAGGGTAGCAAGCCAAGGGGACCTATTGAACCATGCTTCAAATCAATTTTCTTGGGCCTCCCTCTCTCGCTTCTCCTTGGTAAGAACCCTCTCTGACCTTAGCCATGGATTCCCTCACTACTCCAGAATGATTAGCATAAAACCAACATTCTTCTCCCAGGGCTGCACATACACCTCCTTGCTTACAGTCTTTAAAGGCAGGTGAATTTGGTAATCAATGAGCTTAGGAGATCTTTAAACATTTTATTCTCCCAGGGGCAGTCTCCAACTTCCAGAGGCAGATGGCTTTCATGGCCTTATTTCCTCAATTTGACCCGATCCCCCATTTTCTACACTAACTGTCTGTCCCCAGTTCTGGCTTCATTCCCCCATCTAATTTTAGGAACTCCTTGCTGCTGTAGGGAAAGGGGGTGATGACCGTTCTGGTTGCTTCGAGCTGGAAGAGGGCAGTGTGGGGCAAGCAGTTGGAGTTCTCTTTAAAAATCAGGTCAATCAGGGGTCCAAGGTAGAAGTCTGGTTGGGGAAGAGCAGGTTGCAAAGTCATCTGGGGGTGGGTGCTTCTATGAGAGAGAACAAAAGACATGAGTACTGAAATGAGATTAGTACAAAGTAAATGTTGCAGTATCTGGAACATGATAATGAATATCATAAAGATGACAGAAGTCAATCTCTCACCAGGAGGTGGAAGAACTGAGAAATTGTTCCCATAACTAGGGCCTAACAAGGCTGGAGGAGAGCAAGGCCTTTATTTGGGGACTTAACATTGTCCAGGTTATCAGGAATGTAAACACAATATTTAACTCTTAATGTCATTGAGGTCCCCAGAAAATATAGTTAAGTTACTAATGTCATCTGATTTTTGTAAAATATCCCTTTATTGGTATAACCTGTGTTTAGTAGAGATCTCTATACTTCTGTTACTTAGGGCTAGATAATCATACTAGCAAACAATAGATTAAGTCTACCTGTGTAGCTTAGGAAGGTCTTAAACTGACTAAAATCTTCTGACTCTGGCAGTTTCTCTGATAGTCATCAGGCACATTGCTGAAGAATCTTTCTTTTGTAGCTTCCACTTTTAATTTTAGTGGGCTAACACAAGTGTACATCTTCAGTTACATTTAAACTATTATTTCTTTTAAAATCCCAAGAATGACTGTATTTTGGTTTTAACTGTTTTGCTAGGTGTCTAAGATCAATCTGGTCAATGTGACCTGTTCCTGTCTGTTAAAGAGTCAGCTGAGTTCCCACAGGGGTCACTAATAGAGAACTTAATAGCAGCTTCTTAGCACAGTTAGTGCCATTCCCTAAGCAGGGTCTTCTTGATGAGGTGGCTTCCCTTGGAAGCATCAGGGATATCTCCCCTTTTTCCATGACCCTCCTCTGCAGCAGTGCACTGATTGGCTTTTTATCCTCCAGTGGTCTCATCAATCTCCTTGATCAGGAGGTTGTGTGACCCAGAGTTGCAAAGCTCCTTAGAGAAGTTCTCTTGTTCCTGGATTCAGGCTGACTGAGGGCAAGACCTGAATACTGGCTTTTCTTGGCCTCTGTATTTATTCTCAATCTCTAAGTTTGACCTTAACCATCCAGCAAGTCAGTCTCACCAGTCATAAAGTAAGAGAACGGGCTTTAACCTTAATGTTCATAACTTTACAGTATTTATCCTTTATCTAACTGGAGTCTGTTTTAGTACTGAAAGTTACCACTATCTGTTCTATAGGTGATGACTTATTATCACAAGTTACCTAGGTTGTGTGTTCTTGAAGCAGCTACTTCTGCAAAACAGTAACAGGCAACAGTTTTACAAAATTTAAATTAGCAAGAGTAAAAACATATTTAGCATGTATATTAACTATCTTGAATTTTGGCTGAGTTCTACATTATACACCCTGTTTGAGATCACAGTAATCTTTACAACAAACATCAAACTTTTGAGCACAACTTTACTCCATTTTAACAAGATAAAATACTTTGTTGTTTATAGTACTCTAACTGAAGCACAGTGAGAGGGGAGATGGTAACTCTAAATCCAAATCTAAGCGCTCCTTGGAGCTTTGTAGAACTGGAGGGGGAGCAAAGGGAAGTGGTAAGGGAACAGATGGAATGCTTACCCTTCGGGTTGGGGTTTTACTTGTTAGGACATAACTCTTAATAACCTTGTTTTTAGTAATGACACAAAACAATTTAAACACTTTTTAATTTACCAACCTATGACAATACTAATAATGTCTAGTATGTTACTCCATGGAATTTAAGGACTTAAGAGTACTTAATGTTGTTTAAACAATTAGCATTTTAACTTTGCAAATTAGTGCAGCAGTGCACTGATTGGCTTTTTATCCTCCAGTGGTCTCATCAATCTCCTTGATCAGGAGGTTGTGTGACCCAGAGTTGCAAAGCTCCTTAGAGAAGTTCTCTAGTTCCCTGGATTCAGGCTGACTGAGGGCAAGACCTGAATACTGGCTTTTCTTGGTCTCTGTATTAATCTCAATCTCTAAGTTTGACCTTAATCATCCATCAAGCCAGTCTCACCAGTAGAGACAAACAAATTTGAGTAATCCCCATACATGTTAACTTTAATTCACTTATTCTGCAAAAATCAAGATATCAGACAAGTGTTCTGAACAGTATTTGCCATCTCTTTCCTGTTGAAGAAAAGTCCTAGAAACAATTGATATTAGACATTGTTTAACATCAACATTTCATTAGTTTGACCACCTAAAGACTTGTGAATTATTTCAAAAGACATTTCACTTTTATTAGTTTACCCCAATTTAATTGAACCCTTTTAAATCACGTGAATAAAAGTATTTGGATCCATTTTTTAAATTTTAATTTTATGCGCGTTATTATCTATGTCAATTTTGTCAGGTACGTACATAGACAATACGACCTTAAACAATAACATATACACATAACACAAAAGCAAAGGCCTTGTAATGTTTATCTCCATTGCATGTAAGAGATGTTTAAAAATAACTCTAGAGTTGGATAAAAATAGAACTGATCAAAAAAAAACATTAACCTAGGTATGTAGGATCAAAATTATGAGCTCAAAAATGCAGCATTAAGAAAAACAAAACAAAACAAGAATCCTAGAAATGAGTTAGTTCTATGTAGCAGCCCAGGAGTTTAAAACAGACACCTTCCCCCACTCCCTCAGGTCACCCCCTCTTTCCAGCTAAGACTGCTGTAGTTTACATTCCATGCAGCTTTCAGCAAGGCCAGGCAGTGGGCAGGGGGGGATTGCCTAGGACTTTTTAACCCTTTTTTTTCTGGTTGAGAAATCAGGTTAGGTTTGAATGCAGAAAATCACAAAAACATTATTTCCCACTACTTTTGAGGAATGGAGCTGCTATATCATACCCCTTACTGTCATGGGTACTCCAAGGGTACAGAGGGGGAGGGGCAGATGGTGGGAGGCCTTTGTTCTTTTGGTTTCACCTTAAGCCTGCTCTGCAAGCTAGGAGCTGCTGAGCTCTCTGCCTAGGGGGATTGGAGTAAACCAAATCTCTCAGGAACAAGGAGGAAGGACTGTAAAGTACCCTGCAATGAGTTATCCCTAAGCCTAAGATCGGACTAACATAATAAAGAATTAATATGAGACAAGAGTAAAGACCATACAGTACAATACACAAACAGACAGACATATAGCACGCTAAATCAAGTTGGCTAGTTGGTATTTTGTCGACAAAAAACAAAAAAATTTCCGATTGCAACAAAGAGTTGTCCAGATGCAACACAAAAGTTGCCCAGATGCTACTCAAAAAGTTTCCCAGATGCGACAAAGAGTTGCCCTGATGGGTCGAGGGGATGTCTCCCGGGACCTGCTGGGGTCTTATAGCACAGCCGCAGGGGACATTGACCAGCCCAGAACCACGACCTGCAGGCAATCCAGACAAGAAAAAAATGTGGCAATGCCTTACCTCACTGACCAAGGTGTCACTTATGACTCTATGACAGTTGTCTGGGTGGCTTGGGACATCCCGGGCGAGTCCCCAAGATGTTGTGCCACAGTGGCTCGAGAACCCCACAAAAGACCACCAGAGAACCACGATCAATGCAGGCAACAAAGAGTCTTATTAGCAAGCTCGAGCCTGGTCCTCTGCACACTCGGTAACCAGGTGACCCTACAGAGGCCCCGAGCACACGTTTAGCAGGGTTTTTATAAATGAAAGGCAAGCAGTTTTACAGTGCTCTTTTTTGATTGGTTAACATATAAAATTGCATACAAAGCTGTTATTTTAAGTTCTGGGTCACCCTGACCCATAGGGGAAGGGTGGTCGGCCACCTGGCCTTTACAGACAAAATACGGGACGAAATACTTTGCAGCTTTTCTGAGGGGTTAAGGACAGTTGGGAAAAGCCTCATATTTACACAAGTGCAGGCTTTTTCTATCTTTTCAATACAGTATAAACAAGCTTCCTGTGAGAGAGACACCTGGTCATGGTTCAGAAACTTATGCAATTAAAGTCTGCCAGGATGAAGAAGCGTCCAGTAAAAGGCACCACTGGAGCCTGGTTAGGGCAGGGGTAGACTTTACAGTCACTCTCCTGAGAAGACTTCAAAGTCAAATTAGAGAAAATCATAACAAAGTGGTCTTCAATGTGATAGCAATTGAAGACAAAAAGTCAAAACATGGCCTACCAGGAGAGCATGAGTAATGATGGACATCAATGAGACTCGAGCATGGGATGGGTGAATAGAGAAAAACTTTCAGAAAAAACAGAGAAAAATGATCAGGTTTACAAGAAAATTCTGAAGGGCAAGTTCCCACAGCCAGGAATAGGGGGTGTTAGAAACAAAGAGACAGTAGTCCATGTGTCGAATAACGTTGACATATCAATGAGATAAAGACAGAACATGCAGAAGACCATGTTTGGATAACATCTAGGCCCTAAGATGGCTGGCTGGTGTGAGCAAGAGGTGGCGCATAATTATGTTAACACGCTGTGATTACCTTTGCCTAATTAGTTAATGTCTCCTCTGCGCTAGTGGTCAACCATATTCCTCATTCTTTCTTGATTGGTACCGAGGGGAGTGCCTCATTGTGCTCATCCTAAGCTGACTGGCTGCTCAGGTATGTAAGACACACCTATAGGAGCACCACGAATATAACCGGATAAGCAGCTAGCAGGACGGATAAGCACTGGTTAAGCAGTACTCGAATGATGCAGAACGCAGTTGCAGATTGCAGAACAGAGAAGTAAGCTCACCTCTAGATAGAGAGTGAAGGACGCAGGATGCAGGATGCACCTTTAAGAAGAAGTAGCAGAACTAAGAAGATATAGATCTCTGAAAGTGTAGCAAGTCTCTTTTCCTCTAAGGTAAAGTCTCTCTTTCTCCCTTATGCAAGCCTCTCTCTCTCTCTTCTCAGAGCCTTTCTTCCCCTATCAGCTAGGGAACAAGTGAACAAGCAAGAAAGCAGCGCACTAAAGAGAAGATAGTAGAAGTAGCTCAGTTTCCAGTCCACCTCCGATAATACCCGCGCAATGTTGCTGCAGGCGGTAACAAATTGCCGCGGGCAGTAGTAACAGAAACATGTTTTGGATTTGGGAATTTGAAAGAAGAGTTTCAGTGGTGATTTTTTTTTTTTTTTTTTGTATTTTCATCTAAACATGATTTAGTGACATAGAACAAATTATGGTAGGGATTCGAACAGCAGAACTGATGATCCAGGTGAGGACTGAGATCATGATTTTATATGGTGTATATCTGCTTGGTTGCATAATCTTCTCCAGCAGTGATCAACTGTTAGGGAAGAAACAGGAGCAGAGTGAAATTCAGCAATGTTGCTCTGGGTGACTCACTAGGAACTTCCCCATGATTGGCTAAACCTGATTCCGGGAGCAATTGCACTGCAATACTGTCGAGAAATGACTACTTTCCATTTCTTCCATTTTTTATTTCTTTCAATCAAGCCTCTGTCTAAAAGACTTCTAGTCCTGTAAAATGCCCTGGCAGAAATGCTATATATGACAAGTTCTTGCACTCTTACCTGGCCACTGCAATTTACAGGGATACAGACAGTAGGAGTTTGACTAAAATTTCTTTCTGTCAGTCTTTTCAGGAAGTAAAAGAATGTGTATTATAAAGCAATGTTAAGGGCTGGGGAGATAGCTCAGCTGGTAGAGTGCTTGCCTCAACAAGCACAAGACCCTGGGTCAATTCCCAGTACTGCAAAGAAACAAAAAAAGTTATAAAGCAATGTTAAAATGTTAATTTCTTTCAATTAGAAATTAAAGACAAGGAAATATTTAATTTAACCTATCACTAGACAAATGAAGAAAGAAAAACAGCATCTAGAGCATGTTAAAGTCCCTACATAGATGTGCTGCTTTCAGTTCTGTATAGCCACTTGTGTATATTCTTCCAGTTGACCATCTAGACACAAAAAGGATTCACTGATTTACCCAGTGAAGGAACTGAGAAGTGAATGGAATCACCATCAATATGACTTCAAATCCTTGCCTGCTAGGCTAAATTATAAACAGGAAGAGAAGTGTGCGTCCTTCTGTTCTGCCACCGTACTGATATTCAAATTCTTTATATCTTAAGGAAAACATTGTTTAAGTCTACAATTATGTATTGAGGTTTATCAGTAACTCCACACACTCTGAATCTTAATAGTGTGTGAAAAACATTGTATCTTTTGTTTGATAATTTTTAAGTTTAATTTAGAAAATGGTCCAGCAGATTATTTTCTCTTATTTCATCCTTTTCAAAATTACCAAATCAAACGTCTTTGAGTCACTTTTTACCAAAGCAGTTTACCTATTTCTGGGTTAAAAATTAATTTTTAACAGTTTTGGCTAGAATTACATTCAGATATTGGACAACCTTTGGATGAGAAGATATTTGTAAAATTCAATCACCTGTATCAATATTTTAAATATGTGTAAAATTTTTAATTTTTAATACCAAGAATAAATACATATGTCCAAAAAGCAACTTGAACTAGGGAAAACTATATCTGAATTAGGAAATATTATAGAGAAAAAATACTGAGACAGTTCTGTGGTGAAAATGCAAATATTATATCACAAATTATAAAATAGCACCTCATTAATATTAATAACTTAATAAAGTTCTTTAAAACCATATAAGTATTAAAAGCACAGGAAACTCTAATAGGAGTCAACGAAAAACATTGTTTTTAAAAAGGAATTTAGGAATGAAATACAGGGAAGGGAAGGACTCTCATAAAGACCCCTAAGAACTCCAAAGGACATAAAATATCCATATATTAACCCCAGAATAAAAATCTCAAAAATAAAATCTGATTTCACAACACAATTCAGATAAAACTAAAAATTCTGCATCAGCATCTTTTGTTTGTTTGTTTAACCCTGGCACTATCATTAAGCTCTGGAATAAAAATGTGTTTACTGAATGAAAGATAAAAAAATTAGTTTCAAAGTATTTTGCTTAAAAGGCATTTTTATATACAATCCCTTCATTTGAGTCTTGCTCTAGATAATGTTCAAATGTACCATGGAAAAAATCCTTTCATGGATCTGTCAGGTCAATCATTCCTTAACTGTGATAAGCACAAGAAATAAAATAAATAGAACCCTCACTTTCAAAGAATTTACTACCTATTTGGGAGCTTTGATGAACTACTAAATAGATCATAAGAGGGCTGGGGAATTTAGCTCAGTGGTAAAGTGCCTTTCTGGTATGCATGAGTTCCTGGGTTCAAGTCCCAGCATGACAAAAAAATAAATAAATAATAAAAAAATAAAATAAAAGGCCCTGAGTGTGTGGCTCAGGGGTAAAGTCCTCCAGGGTTCCACCTCTAGTACTCCAGTATTATAAGAAATTACACTTCATTTATATATGATCTATCAAAATGTACTGTCAACTAATTAGAAAAAAAAATTTTTTAAAATCATAAGAAAAAAGGGAAAACTATTTACTCTACTCCCAGTACTGTACTTCAAGGTTCAAAGCAAATTCTAGTTTAATAATGTTGGAGAACACTATTTTAAATAATTCTAGGAGTAAATAATGATACACTAAAAAACTGCAAATAATTAAAGTGAGGATATTATTATATTAAAAGTTGCCTCCAAGAAGACCTCCCAACTGATGAAGTTTCGGTCATTTCCAGAAATGCTTTCTGAGCTAGATTGCTTGGCTTTAGCAGCTGGTTTATTTCATGGTTCAAGCTGCACACAATAAGATTTCAATTTTCCATCTGTTTGCAATCCAATATATAAGAATTAAAATTAAAAAACAGAAAAGCAGGATGTAAAGTAGGTCATTTGAAAAGACCTACTGTGAGGTAGATCTGTGAGGTACTTAGAATGCTGAACCAGGGAAAAACAAAGTGGCTGATCAGATTGCGAGAAGTCATCTATCAATTTAGGACAGAAAGTTTCCATGAATGACAAAAATTGACGGAGAATATAAGACAGAGGTAGAGCTCAGTTGTTGTGGTCAGACAAAAATGTAAGACAAGATGGCATACGTATGGTTATCAAATTATATTGGTGCTTTTTTGTACAAGAAAAGCAGGACTGCCAACATGAGCTTGTGGTTCCATTGTCATCAGGTGAACAGAATATCCCAAGAACTCATTTTACTTATTCAAAATCATTTAGTCTGGAAAAGGGTTATCAAAATTGGAAAGGATTAGACCTTTCCTTTAAAAAAATAAAGAACAAGCACTTTTACTAAAAGCAGAAATTGAACATGAAGAGGAAAAATATAATCCCAGAACAAGGGAAGAGTAAATACCAAATATAAAAGATGCATACAAAGAACAAGGAGAAAGAAACTAAGGATTTTGTAGAAAATCAAGTCAATCCTGTCTCTTAAGAATGGAGAAGATCCATTCTTTTTTCAGGTGATGTACTGTACCTCTTCGAAACTGTTGCCTCATTTAATCTTGCCAACCATCATCATTCATAAATTCTGCATCTTGCAGATAAGAAAACTGAGGCTCAGGTAAATTTAGATGACTTCCCCAATCTGAATACTATGTAGAAGAATAAGAAAATAATGACATTTTGATTTTATGCCCATTTTCTTTTCCATTTAAAACATATTCTATATCGGAGTTAGGAAATTCTGTATTAAAAAATCAGAAACTGTCAAGGAAAGGTAAAATCAATTGCACGATGAATTCCATCATTAAGAACACAGTCCTTGAGACTAGAATTTTTATTTAGGCTGAAGATTATGGGAAGAGAAAGAAATACTCAAACTCCCAGCAAAACTAACCCTTAGTAAAATACCAGTATAAACAGACAAAGATAACTTTACGAGTTCAGAGATATGTACATCTTTTCTTTATTATGAATATTCCAGGTATAAGAATGTTGACATTTACTTATGGTGATAAGAATCTTTTATGTTAATCTCTATGGGGGACAAGAGGAGCAATAACTTAGGTAACAACCAACCCTTTTTCATACTGAATTCCAAAAGTGTTATGTGAACTTCACACTGATATTTATAAAATTGCTTCATACTTTTGTCAGCATAAGGTTGAATGTTTTCACAAATTGATTTTATTTTTGGAGGAATATAATGTTCTTCCCTTTTTTAAAAGCAGCTGAAGTTTGCAAAAACCAGGAATATCACATCTAGTTACTTGCTGAAAACCTCAGCTTTTCGTATCCATATTAAAAAGTGAGTACAAAATGTACACAGCATAGACTTTTCCCATGGAGCATTTGCTATTAAATCCTTAAGTCAAAGATATCTAAGAATTCACCCAAAGTCATAGATTTTAAGGAAACAAGCAGACAAGTATACAAAGGTGAATATGCAGTTATTTAGTGAAAATTTTGAAAAAATATGCATCCAAGAAAATGAGACAATTTTCAATAAAACTTAGGATATTAATTAGCTGGAATATTGTGCAGCTGTTAAAAGTCATGTCAGGGCTGGGATGTGGCTCAGTAGAAGAGCTTGTCCCTAGCACATGTGAGGCCTTGGGTTTGATCCCCAGCACCAAAGTACTACTCTTACTGCTACTACTACTACAGCTACTATTGCTACTTCTACTACTGTCACTCCATGTGTTGACATGGAAAATCTACCTCATTTTATAGGTAAGAAAAGCAGGTTAGAGAATATCATAATATAATCACATTTTACAAAGAGTTACAAATATTTATGTTGTACGCACATATCTATGTATCCATTAAAAGTTTTGGATTATAAAATAAAGTAAATTGTACTTTATTTGATTGTTTTATGTTATATATTTTATTTTTATACCAAAAGCAAAGAAATATCTTTAAAATAGCATGTTTCTCCATGCTACCAAAACTTTTTATTTAATTATTTATGTAATTATTTACCAATCATCTGATTGATGTTCATCTCTGTGATTGATGGCATGAGTTTATGTATAAAAAACTGTAAACAAGAAAATAAGCAACAACCATTCAATGTGACAGTGTTGATATATTTGATAGCACTGTGTATTGATACTTTGAGAGCATGGATAAGCAGCTCGAACTTGACATAAAAAGATCTTGGGCTACATCTGAAACTGCATCAATAGTAGTTATGCTTATAAGGGAATAAACAGTTCGGTCACAGATAGAACTAGGGCAAAGTCTTTGAAGCACATGAAAGTGCACTTGTAGTAACTTGGAAGTTACATGAAAAAAATATAAATTATCTGAGTAAGAATTTCTATTTTGAAGTGAAGCAAAAAAGGGCAATTAAGGAATCTTGACTTTGTGTAGAAGATATTGGGAATTTAGTAAAAGAGTTTAGTCAGTGAAACAGAAATAAATCAGGTGAATAATGAATAATATGGAAAAAACAGGGTATGAATCCCAAGTATTCACAAAATCTCCAGACATCTGAAGTCAGTATTCATTAATATGAGTCCCTACCCTGTGATCTAAAAGAGAATTCAGAACCCTGTGTCTAGAATTTCTGAAACTCTCCACTGGATATTTGCATAATTTGATTATTTCTCAAACTACCTCTCCTCCCTTCTTTAGGATCAGTCCTGTTCCCTTGTGGATGTTTCTTCCCATTATTTTTGCAAACAATCTTTAAGTAAGATTGTAAAAATCATTAGGAATATAAGACAAAACAAAATTTAAACTTGAATACCAAATAATTCTTATTCTTATGCCCATCAACCTTGCCCCCTATTACAGGATTTCCTAGTGGGCAAGTCCTTTTCTACCCCTTAACCATCTTCCATATTTCTGGAACTTGCTTCTGCCCCAATCAGAGACTTTTCTCTAATATTCCTTCTTTTCCAGGTCTCAGGGCCCCCAAGAGTAAATAAGAAAAAATAATAATCATCCATCATTATTTAGTCAAGTAATAACCTCAGCAATAATGAAGATGATTGTGTTGCTTAAAGAACTTTCCTCCTAGTTTAGCTAAGTGTTTTTAGCTTGCATTGTCAGAAAAATGATTATATGATGGACTATCCAAACAAATGAACTCCTAAAGATAAATTTCTGCTATTGCTAGAATTGAAATGAATTTTAAATCATTAATTTTTGTTGTATGTGCCAATAAGTACTTTAAGAAGGAAATTATAAGGGCCACAATTAATGCATGAGTAGTACACATTGAACTGTCTGAGCTCAAATCCTGTTTCTGCCACTTCTCACTAAGGTGACCAGTAGGAAGTGACAATTTGTGTGAATCTCAACTATAAATTGAAATGACGATAGTATCTATCTTGTGAGGTGGTTGTGAGAATTAAACAATGTATACAACTACTTAACCCAGTGTTGAGGATGAAATGAGTAATACATGTTGGCAATTATTATTATTATGTGTTGTGAAGTATTCTATTCTGAAATTCCAGTATTTGCTTTCCATTCATAAAACAAAATCCTTATATCCATTAAAATCTTGAGATATTTTTTCTGTCTTGGGGAAAAGAATTGAGAAGAAAGAGATTTACTCAGAATATTTTGTGATGTAGTTAAAAGATACTAGAATCTTACATATTCTAGTAGATTAGGTTAGTGAACTTGGTTAGTGAACTTGAGTACTAACTGGGTGGTGTGGATGACTTCCAGTATTTCTGCTTAGCACCAAGTTTAGAAGGGATGATTTGAGAGATCTTCAACATGATTGTGAATATTGGTATACTGGGTTTCGCTGTGTGCTTTTGAGCTCCATATGAAATTAAAATCATTCAGGGAAAGTCATTCCCCAGGAGTCTGCTGGAGTTTGTAATTATGGAGAACAATGAGTAGAACAATGAAACAATGAACAATGAAAACGAACAACGAAAAAGAAAATGGAATCTTCAGAGCATGAATAGAGGAGAAAAAAATATTCATATAGCTCATGACCTATTAGTCAATTTGATTTACAAATACATAGAGAAACAAATGTCAAACAGTAATTACCAAGAATCAGTTGATAAAAAGTAAAGTGGTGGGTAGATTGAGAAGGCATTTTTATTGAAGAAAAATGAATTGCTGTTATTATTCAGTGACAGCTTTATGATCACGATAAATGAAGTTCATAATTTTGGTAACCAAATTAAGAATTTGACTTAATTCTTAGATGCTAAAAATACACACACACACACACAATGGTAGAGGTTCAATATCGACAACCTTTCAATACATGTGACAAGATGGACTGCTGTGTAAGTAGGAATTGTGTATTTCTGGGAACTGATTCTAATTCTAATTCTGACTTTAACTGAGTTTTAAATATATGAGCAAGAACCACTCTAGGAAGAAAATTAAGAGGGCAATCTGAAATAGATGGTAGAATCTCTCAGAGAAGTTTTCTACATTTCATTAGACACGATACAAGCATAGAAAATGTACGTTTTACCAATATGGGTTTCAGGTTTTCATGGTCAAGTGAAACCCATGTTGATGGCAGCACCACCAATTTTTAGTTGTTCAGGCCAAAATTCTTGGGGTAATCTTGTTTTCTTTCTCTCATATTCCATATTCAATTCTTCAGGAAATCCTTTGTGTATCATTGTGTTAGCTTTTTGTCATTGTGACAATACCTGAGAAGAAAAACTTATAAGGAAGAAAGATTTACTTTTGCTCATGGTTTCAGAGGTTGCAGTTCGTGATAGGCTGGCTCCATTGCTTTGGGTGTGAGATGAGGCTAAACATAATGACAGAACACAGGCAGATTATTCATTGATGAAATTAGAGCCCTTATGATGCAGTGAATTCCCAAAAGTTCCACATCTGAGATTGCTACATTGGGGACCACACCTTCAACACACAAACCTTTGGGGACCTCCAAGATACAAGGCATAACAATCACTTTCAAAATCTGTATCTGTTACAATCACCCTGGATCAGAGTCACCATCACCTTCTGCCTCAGTCTCCTATCTTAATAAAATAAGGTTATTTTTCAAATTTTAGGTAAAGTCATGTCACTTTTTTATTCAAAGCCCTCCAAATGCTCCCTACACCATAAAACCAAATTATGTAAAGTGATTCATAAGAAAGCAGATCCTGCCATCATACTACTCTCCTTAGCTCTCCAAATCTACTTTGACTATTTTCCTATTCACTGATTCCCATCAAGACCTGTCATCTTCCAGTTCTTCAAGTATGTCAACCATAATCCTGCCTTAGGTGCTTTGTACTAGCTCTTCTCTTTGTCTTGAACATTGTTCTCCCAAATATCCAGCCAGTTAGTTCTCTCGTGTGCATCAAATATTAAGTCAGTCAGCTTCTCAGTAAGTTTTTTCCATAATTAGTTTTTCAAAACAACACCCCATTCCTATATCTTCCCTAGTGTGTACACTTTTCTTTCTTTCTTTTTTTTTTTTTCATTTTCTAGCATGCTTTGTCATTTACTTATAAATAAGTAAATGGACTATTTTTGTCTGTTGTAATTCACTCCCCATCCCCACATCTGGTATCCATAACAAAGAGGGATTTTTTTCCCTAATATATTCCACACCCTTAGTAAAGTATATGTAGATTAATGAGATTCAGTTATGACTTTCCTATGTAAATATGTCTTGTATTCTAGCTACTGTAGTCCATAAATATGCTGTCTCTTGCACAGAGCAACTGATCCTACTTACTGGTTATTAGTACTTGATAAGGGGTGATGAAGAGAGCAATGTAGCACTGCCCTTACTCCATTTTTTGTAACATTACTCTAATTCAAGATTTAAATTTTTTATTGTGTCTTTTAAGTTATACATCATGATAGGATTCATTTTGACATAGTTATAAAAGCAAGGAATATAATTTGTCTAATTCAATTATCAGTACTCTCCCTTTCTCTCCCCTCCTCCCACCCTGGGTATCCTTCCCTCTATTGTACTGATCTTTCTGTTACTTACTTATTTTTTTTTAAATTAGTGTCCTGTGGATTTATATGATGGTGAGATTCACTGTGTAATATTCATGTAGGTACGTAGGAAAGTAGGTCAGATTCATTCCACTATCTTTTCCTATCCCATCTTCCCTCCCTTCCCTTCATTTCCCTTCATTTACTCCACTGATCTTTCTTCCTTTTTTTGGCACCCCCCAACTTATTTCAGATTAGCTTCCACCTATTAGAGGAAATATTTGACCTTTGACTTTTTTCATTAGTTATAGCTCATGGGATCGCCTTTCAAATATATTTATCTAGAGAAGATTACAATATTCAAGATGTTCTAGGCTTTGTTCCTTTCTAGGAAATGTGCTGTACATAGTTAAACACTTCACTAATGGATAAAATATGAGTGGGATAAAGCAATTGTTTCTATAAAGATAAAGTGAATATTTTGGGTAAATCACTAAAAAAGTTATTGGATAAAATGGGAATAAGAAAAAATTTTAAATAGTAGCAAAAAATCCTTAAATCTAGACATATTTTATAAATTGCTTGAAAAAAATTTAAGCTCTAATTCTACTCTAAAGAATCTGATATTTGCTTTCTTAGATAATGCTTTATAGATATAGGATTATTTCAAATAAAGAAACAGAACTATGGTCAATAAAACCATTAAAAGCTGAATAACTTTGATCTTATATCAAAAGATTGGTGAATGCATGTAATAACTACATGTTTTTAACTATGTTCAATACTGGCATTCACATACAATTTGAGAATGAATCTCACATGCACCTTTTTTTCCTCTCAATCATCTAAGAGCTAATTTGAAGACACGGTACTCATTTTCCTTATATATTTTCTTGAAACAGGAAAGTATTCCTTTATTTCCTTGTGTTTTCTAAAAATAAGGACATCCTCTTTTCATCCGTAATTATCAAAATCAGAAGAAATTTTAAAATCAATAGATTAATATCTTTACTTTTATATATTTTATTTGCAGTCATTAGATTTTGCTAACTTCCTCAGTGATGTCACCTACAGAGAAAGAAAGCCTTAGATGGTGCATTGCGTTGATCATCTGGATAATTGATAGCTACTAGTATTCTCCACTCTGCAATTGGTATTCTTCCTTTTGTACTTAAGCAATTTATAGTAAGATACTTTAAGAATATGTAAATATACTCCTACCCACAATAATTAACAAGTCTGACCCTTTTAGAGAGAGCTTTTCAATAAAATTATACTTTTTATGCCTAATAATTATTCAAATATTTCATTATAATTATGATTGTGGTGTTTTGACCATACACTAATAAAACTGCAATCATAATTAAATCTAAAATCATTCAGGTTAGGCACTTTAAAACTTTTTCTCAGTCATTATTTCAAAGACAAAGGATGCTTATTCGTTCCACTACTGGTGATGTTATTTTTGATCCTTTGGTTAAAGATTCTGCATGTTCTAAATAGAGAAAATATATTGAGCGATATGATAGATTCTAATACTGGAAGAGAAAAAATACAATCTAAATCTATAACTGTTAGTTTTTTACTTTGAGATTTTGTTTTATTTTGCTTTTTAATTATAAATTATAAGCTTTTTCTAGATGTAGTTATGACATGAATGATCAAAAAACATAATTATATTGAAATGTTGATGAATATAAAACATCAAGTATCATTTAATTGGAAAAAAGTCCTAGGGATTGAACCCAAGGCTTCTGGAATGCTAAGCAAGCCCTCTATCCCTGAGTCAAATCCCTAGCCATGGACCTTGGTTATCTTTAAGCAATTCTTGACAGCACAACCTTTGGAAAGTCTCAAATTATCACCAGAGAGGCAGGTACTTGGGTCTGCAAACTACTGAACTAGTTTCTTATCTGAGGTCTTTCTGAAGTCTCAAATTTTATGAAACATAAACTGTAGGAAGTTTCATACAGTAAAGCTTTTTCTAGCCCTTAGTTGACAAGTCACTGGCCCCAGATTTATTTTCTGCAATAGGAAACAATGGATATAGAGTGAGGAATTGTTGAAAGAAATGTTCATGATCCTAAAGTCCTTTCAATCAGTCTGTCTGCAATGGGTGAGAATGATAAAACATCTTAGAACTGCAATGTTTCAGAAAATACGTACGCACACACAATGTTCAACATTGTTTCAGAAAGAAGAATCATAAGTGACTAAGAAATTTATGGGAATGCAGAGCAGGATCGAAGGCAAGGGTAGAAGAAAGTGTGTGTCAGCAGGACTATGAGGCAAGTCCATTTGTAATCAGCAAAACTAGCCATGAAAGGAAATGCTGAGTTATTATTTAGGAGAATTTGTGGTTGAAGATTTCACTTCTGGCCATGTGTTTCTTCCTTTCCCAGTCCTCCTTCCCTGGCTACTGTCTCTAGGGTTAGCAAGGAAAGGAGAAAGTAAGCATGAAGAGGAAGTAAGTTTTGAAGGAATGAGGAAATGGAGTCAATGTGAGGACTCTGACCTCTTCCTAAACAGTGCAAGGAAGTTAAGAGTGTAAAACTTTGATTTACAGCAATGAAAATGAGGATTTTAGTGTGTTCAGGAAGGCTTATATGATTCAGAAGGCTATTACTTTGGGTTAATGAACTATTGATTTTTCTGAGTCAGGTTTTGCTCTTAAGATGATGCTGGGAAAAAATATTTGTTTGACCTTACTTGACTGTTGCCAGTCCTTACACAAACATTGGAGATAGGAAAAGGATGGAAACTAGAGTTGTGCTAGATTCAAATCTGCAGATTTCAAACTCTGTCACGTATGTAAGCAAAAAAAAAATATATATATATATTTATTATTATAAATATATATATATATAAAACATTTAAATATGAGAGAGGAAATCCAACAGGATTTCAAATTATTTCCTACTAGTTACTTCTTCAATTATTTGCTTTTATTTAAAATATGGAAAGTTTCCCACAATTGTATTTGAATACCATCAATTGGTGGTACTTTAATTGTATAGTATTTCTATTAGGTAAGGCTTCAGGAGGTTGCAGCCATGCGATCTAGCCTGATCTAAGTAACTCTGTGTGAATGACTGAGTGAATCAGTGAGTGAGCTTATTTGATCTAAGTAACTCTGTGTGAATGATTGAGTGAATCAGTGAGTGAGCTTATTTTTATATCTCTTCCTTGATTACTATTAGTGAAATTCACAAATCATTTTTTAACATACATTGATTCATAACATTCCTCTCTCCAAGATTCCCTTATTCTTTGTCAAGGCTCTCCAAATATTACTTTTTTTGTTTCCCATTTGATGAACTCTGTCCTTTTTTTACACTACTCATCTTTTCTTACTCTCAAATAAGTAATACTCCTATTGAATTATTATGCATCTTGACTGTACTCTTGTTTGTCTCTTACTTCACTTTACAAAAACTTGACTTTACCAGAGAAGGTAAGCTGTTATCTGCCTCTACCTTATCTGTTTCAATGAGAGGTAGCAATGAGTTGGCTTGTTCCTACATGTATGTTCCTTTGTGTTATTCCTGCTTTGCAAAAATGATGTTAAGGTTAAATGAGAAAATAATTATGAAATCCTTACTATATAGTCTAAGACATATTAGATAAGTATTAAAATGCAGCTCTGGTTGTTGGTCATGCAATGACCTGGGATAGATTAAAAGCGTATAAGTGTTACAGATGTCACTAATATTTCTCCAGCTTTGATTTATATACATTTCACATATTATGCTCGAAATAGGGATCTGTGGTCAAACTATAAAAAATAATAATGTTGATTCCCTGGGAAAATGTTCAAAGTTTTCAGGAGGCTCCAGTTTCTTTGAGTTTTAACTTAAGAAGACCTATCAGGTTCTCTCTCTGAAAATCAGAGAAAATTCCTCTCATGTAGCCAATGAGGGTGGGGAGGAGAATAATGACTTTCAAAATCTGCACAGAACTCTCTGATCCTAACAAGATAAACTCTTTTCAAGAGAAATTATGCTGCCTGACCCTAATCTAGTAGGGTCAAAACCTAAAAACCCAAAACCTAACTGACCTGGGAACAGGTAAGTAACATCTAGGCCATCTCTAACCTTTGATGTGGTGGAAGGCATATTAAAAGACTAAGACCTAATATTAGGCTTATGAAAAATTTTTCCACACTTTAAAAGTTTACCATCACATCAATGGAATTCCTCTGTAAAAATCGGAAATTATAACTGAAAGAACTGCAAACTTTCCACCCAAATTTGGTGTGAGAATCTCTAAGAAAATCCAAAAACAACAGAGGAATCAATAATAAGAACATCAGGGGGAAAATCTTACCTATAACACCATACTTAAGCAAAATAAATGCATGGCAACTTCTAGATAATTAAGTGTAGGACTTCATACTACAAGCTTATTTACTTATTTCCTTCAATTTATTTTACTGAATACATCCTATCCAGATTTCAATAAAAATTTATAATCCATACGGGAAGATAAAAGACTCAAGATTTAAACTAGACTCAATTAGTTTTAGAATTATTTGAGAATTTAAAATAACTATGAACACCATGTGAAGGTTCTAATAAAAAGGAGGTAATAGCCAAGAACAGACATGGCATGCAAGAAGAGATGGCAACTCTAAGAAAGAATTAACACAAACTGTTAAAAATTTTTTAAAATGGTAACAGAAATAAAAAAATTATTTTAATGGGACTATTAGTAGATTAGACATGGTTAAGGAAAGAGTCATTGAGCTTGAAAATAGGTCAATAGAAAATTTCAAACTGTAAAGGAAAGTGAAAAAGGATGAAAAGGATAGAGCATAAATCAAAGACTATCTAATTAGATGGAAATATATCCCATGTCCATGAATAAGGAGACTCAACATCATAAAAATGTCAGGCATTCCAAATTTTGAAAAATCAAAGCAATCCCAAACAACTTCTTGGTAAGTTACTTGTATATATCAACAAAATAATTGTAAATTTTATATGAAAAAGAAAAAAGACCAAGAACAGCAATCTAATATTAATGAAGGAAAGTTGAGGGACTGATACTACACAACTTCAAAATTTGTTATAAAGGTACACAACAATATTGTGTAGTAGTAATTATTTATAATGAATTTGCAATAGTAAACAATAGTGCATGGTATTAATTATAACAATGAATTTGTTATATTAATATAACAATGTATGGAGATACAAGTTCCTTGTTACATTAATATGACAAATGAATCGTTATAATTAATACCACCCACTGTTTACTATCTCAAATTCATTGTTATATAGCACATAATCATATTATATATAATACACATTCTATATATTTTATATGTAACTAATATGTGTGTGTGTGTGTGTAATAAATTCCAAGTGGTTAAAAATACTGAAACTGTATAAAAAGTGTCCACATTTCGCTGAAATTGTTAGTATAAATCAGAATTAGATCTTGATAAGCCATATATTGCAAGTCATAGAAAAATAATTAAGAAAGTTACTCAGAAACTTCTGAAAATTTAAAGATTATAACCATGAAAATTATCTACTAAGAAACGATCTACTAAGAAAGAATAAAGGATAAGCAAAGGAACAAAAGACATGTAATATATAAAGAAAAAAATGCAGATGTAATTACAATTATGTCAATGATAACATAAAATTAGAATGGATAACTAGACAAAATTTGCCAACTTCAGATCCCAAAAGTACAAAACACAAAAGCGAAATTGAAAGTTGAGATTATATCAAACCAAGAAACTTTTGTGTACCAAAGAAAACAATCAACAGAATGAGGAGAGAACCTACAGAATGGGAGATAATATTTGCAATCTATTCATCTGATAGAGGGTTAGTATCCAGAATATATAAGGATCTCAAAACATTTAACAACAACAAACGAGTTAGTCAATTAAAAATGGGCAATTATTCAGAGACAGTTCTCAAAGAAGGAATATGAATGAGCAATAAATATACAAAAAATAAGTACAATATTATTAGCCATTAGGGAAATGTAAATCAAAATGACAATGAGATGCCATATCACTCCAATTATAACAGCTACTCTCTAAATAAGTAAGTAAATAAATAACAAATGCAGTGAATATGTTGACAAAAATAAATCCTGCATTATCACCAAGCATTGTAAATAATTGTAAATGATAATGTAAATTAGTACAGACATTAAGAAAAACAGTATGGAAATTCTTCAAAAATATATAGATAAATCCAGTTATTTCAATTATGGGTATATATCTAAAGGAAATCATATCAGCATATCAAAAAATATCTGCATCCCCATGTGTTTTATGATACTGTTAACAATAGTTAAGACATAGAATCAGCCTAGGTGCCCATCAGCAGATACATGGATAAAGAAAACGTGATATGCATACACAATGAAGCATTATTAATCCATAAAGAAGAATGAAATTCTGACCTTTGAAGCAAAATAGATGGACCTGGAAGATAGCATGTTAAATTAAATAAGTCAGACACAAAAGACATGTAGTGCATGTTCTCTTTCATATGTGGTAACTAAAAAAGGGTCAAGCTGAAAGTAGAATATTGAGATTGTAAAAGAGTGTGTGGAATAGGGGAGGGCAAAAAAAGAGGTTGGATTTGATTAGCAAATGCATAAAACATCACACTGAACCTATCCATGTGTAATTAGTATGTGTTTTCAAGAGCATTTGAATAAATAATCGAAAGAAAAGAAAAACTATAAATTCTACCTTTAAAAAAGTATTTATGTAGAATGCTATTATTTTTTATTAAAATTGTCAGAATACACCAGTGACATCTGTGGATCTTGGATAATATTCTTTCCATAAAGTTTTAAAATGAATTAAATGTCTTTATTTTTTATAGGTCTATTAAAATATCCTATTATTTCCTGAAAAAAGAAATGCTCAATATTGGCAGTCATCAGGGAAATACATATCTATCACAAAGAGATCAATTCATCTCCAAAAGAATAGGTATTATTAAAAAAGCAAGATTAGAAATACCAATGAAGATGCAGGGAAGACTGATAACATGGTAGGTCAGAATGTAAATTGTACAACTACTATGGATAACAGCATAGGGTTCCTCAAAAAGCTAGTATTAGTAATATTAAGACTACTATATAATCCAGTTATTCCACTTCTGAGTATGTATCAAAGGAAAAGAGCTCAGCATATTAAATAAATTAATAAATAGCTTCACTTTCATGGTGTGTGTGTGTGTGTGTGTGTGCATGTGCATGTGCATGTGCATGTCACTCTTTACAATAACCAGAATATGAAATTAACTGAATTGTCTTTGGAAGGTATAATGGTAAAAATAAATTATAGTATGCATACACAATGAAGTTTTATTCATCTGTAAAAAATAATAAAATTCTGTCATCTGTGGCAAAATCAATGGAACCAAAGAAATCAAGTTAAATATGCCAGCAAAAAAAGACAAGTATTGCACGTTTCACTTATATGTGTATCTTTAAAAAGTTGATCTTAATGATCTTAAAGTATGAATAGTGATTACTGGAGGATAGGAAAGGTAGGGAGGAGGGAATGCAGAGGAAGATTTGATAATTGTATCAAAATACAGGTAAGTAGGAGAAAAAAGTTTTAGTGTTCTACAGTGTAATAGGACAACTGCAATTTTAAACTTATATGTTTTATGAAGAACAAGAAAAGAGAACTTCAAGCAATCCAAACACAAAGAAGTGATAATGATAACAAAATGGAAATGCTAATTACACATTTTGTACATCAGTTGAAATTCTGACAGTGTACCACATAAATACATATAATTATTTTTTCAAGTACAAACAAAAAACTGGGCATGGTGGCACACACCTGTAAACCCAGCAGCTTGGGAGACTGAGGCAGGAGGATTGTGAGTTCAAAGCCAGCCTCAGCAACTTAGTGAGGGCCTAAGCAACTTAATGAGACCCTGTCTCTAAATATAATACAATAAAGGGCTGAGGACGTGGCTCAGTGGTCTAGTGCCCTGGAGTTCAATCCCTGGCACCAAAAAAGAAAAACTGGAAGATTACTTGCCACATGTACTTATGATCAGATCTTCTTCCTTTGTAAAGTAACAAGCCTGTCTTTAATAATTTGGCTCTGTGTTAACTTTCTTAGGTCTGAAAACTGTTTAAGGGATTGAAATTTCTCATCATAAATCCTTATATCTGTTCTAAGGTATGTAGTTGTCTGCCACTGTAGAAAAATTGCCTGACCCAACCTAAAAGGAAAAAATAAACTTTTTTCATCATGGTTTAATAGATTTAATAGTCCATGGTTCCTTGGCCTCATTGTTTTTAAACCTGGGGTTATGGGCTAGAGTAAAGCTACAACAGAAAGCAAAGAAGGGAGAACCAGAGTCCCAATATCCCCTTCAAAAGCACACCCCCAATTACCTAACTTCCTTCCACTAGGTTCCATCGCCCAAAGTTCTACCACCTCCCAATGGCACACAGGTTGGTCACCAAGACTTTAGCATATGGAACTTTGGGGAACATTTAAGATATAAACCATAACAACGGTTTATTTTTCCTGGTATTGTAAATGAAGGAAAACTTTGTTGGCTACTCATATATTTCTGTTGTTAAGAACAATTTGATCTACAGAGTTTGGAAGCCAAAGTACTGTTATCAACCATCATGATTTTATCCATCTTTTCTAAGACTATTAAGTGCTATCATTGTGTAATTGCTTCTCTTAAGTGTACAATGGGCTTAATGACTTGCTTCTCATTATATAAGCAAAAGTTATGGAATGTCACTTCCAACATTCAGTACCAAAAAGGTCTGTTTTCCATCTTGCTCATCCCCTCTTCCTTTTTATTTTCTTATTCAGATGTGACCCAGCTGCTATGTTTTATGGATGCAGTATGTAGAAACTCAAATGTACAGAACTGAGGGAGGCATCTGGGTAACAACACTAGAGGAACTAAAGCCTGCAGCTCAACAACGCACAGGTAGTCAAACCCTCCAGCAACTATGTGAGTGTGGAGAGAATATTTTTCAGTTCAAGTCTTGAGATGAGATAATGTTCCCAATTGACACCTTCACTATAGATCTATTTGGAGCTGGAGGATTCATTTGAGCTAGCTCCTATACTTGACCATAGAAACTCATGTAATTAATGCTTGTTTTCAGCAGCCAAATTTAGGGGAAATTTGTTAGAGAGCAATATATAATGGATATGTAATCCATTAGTGGATATTCTTAAACTACTGTATTAAAATAGGTTTTTGCTAAAAGTGCTTCTTGCTTTAGAGCTCTCTCTCTTTTCATTGCATTTTATATTTATGTTTCATCTAATTCTCATGGGGTTCATTTAGAATAATATTAGCTATCAGCAGATTTGTATTCTAGCTAATTCAATATGCATAAGGCATTATCTTTCATCATTAGAACTTGTTTTTATTAATACTATTTCTTTTCTTTCCCTTATTATATCTTCTCTATTTCTGTACCAAAAGTTATCTGTGACTATGATCTTTGGAATGTGACTGGTCCAAACTGAAATGGGCTATGAGTACAAAACACACACCAGAATCTAAACACTTAATATTTGAAAACTATTTTGACTAAATAGTTTTCTATTACTAATATTAAAAATAGTATTATTTATCTATAAGTGTACTGAACACAGGTTACTCTACTTTTTAAGTTTTGTATTGACCACATGGTTGTATGATAATATTTTATGTATACTGATTTAAAGAAAGCATGTTAGTATAATTAATATTACCTATTTCTTTTTTATTTTTTAAAAATATGAGTAAATTTTAAAAGCACATATGTGGTTAGCATTATGTTTCTATTAGATAGATATATACTAATGCAGTATAATAACATGTTCAGATTTTCATTTCCTAAATCCTTTGATTAATATTAAATATTTGATTTACTTAATAATGTAGTTTTGATAATATCATCAAGATGGCAGATGGTAAACTCCAGGCCATCTTTCCTAACAGATACTGATTAACAATATGCGAGCAAGAATACCTGTGTGAGAACTCTAGAGACTAATCAAGAAGCTATCGCACCTAAGCAATTAAAAGGAATTCAAGCAAAAGTGTTAGGAAAATCCATGGTATTTGGCATGCTGCTTCTGTTACACAGCAGTGTATGAAGCAAATCCTTTAATACTGTGACTATCCTCTATGGAACCAAGAATGGACTGTATGGACTGTACATTCAATATTCTTGTCTAGGGGCTTCCCAGAAATTGATTTCTATCTCTCCATGCTCAGAATAGAGACTGGAACACTAGGAGCAGGAAGTTGTTGAAGATTAGAGCTGCAGTTCTGCAAGCAAACACTAGGGGAGGCAGAGATCAAAAAGGTAGACCCTACAGCCTCCAGTCAGTGTGACTGGTGAAGGTCTTCTGCACAAATCCAGTACCCAAAGACTGGAAGCAGTGATTGTTTTATCAGAAACAAACAAACAAACAAAAATCCTCAAACACTAAGAGAACAAGGAAAATATGCCACAATCAAAGGAATGAAATAATATCCCAGAAACCAACATAAAAGAGGCATATTTTGAGTTTCCTGACAAAGAATTTAAAATAACTGTTATAAAGATGGCCGAAGGGAGCACAGGTAATAAAAGAACAGAGATAGATTACTAAGTAAAATCAGGAGACTGATGTGGAAACAAAATGAGAATCCACAAATAGAAAATACAAAAAAAATAAAAAAGAAAGAATGAAAGAAAAGAAAAAGATTCAAATACAAAAGGAAATGAGAAAACAATCTAAGCCCATAACTGCAAGAATGAAAGAAACACAAAAGGAATTAGTAGAGAGGAAAAGAAGATCAAAAACCTAAAAGGCACAAAAAAATGAACAAAATAGCAATATTGTTTCCCTATCAGTTATGACTTTATATATAAATAGATGAAGCTCCCCAATCGAAAAAAATCATAAATTAGCTGATTAAAACATTTTTTAAAAGGATTCAACTATGTGCTGAAGTAGATTCTCTGTATAGTTAAGAATATATATAGGCTGAGGAGAAAGGGTATAAAAAGATATTCCATACCAAAAATAATCAAAAGAGTTACCTTATACAAAATATGCCTTAAGTCAAAATTTCTAACAGGAAACTAAGAAAGACATAATACAATGAAAGTATCAATATATCACAAGAATATTATTATAAAATATGTATCTATCAAATCTCAGAGCTATTAAAATATGAATAAATTTTGGGGATATTGTTTAGAAATAGCAAAAAAAAAAAAAAAAAGAAAAAAAAGTAGGACACTTCAGTACTCTACTTTTTTATGCAGAACCTGGTAGCATTTTTTCATTTCTTGCAAAAGTGGTACCAATTCATTTTCCATTCATAATCTATCAGTGTCTCTTTTCCCACACTCTCACAAAATGTGAGTCTGATCCTTTTAAATAAAAATTCTGAATTGGTAGGTTGCTTTCTTTTATATTTTTTCAACTATGAACAGATTTGGCTTTTTTGTTTGTAGTCACTAATATTTTTCTATGAAGTTTATCTGTCCATACCTCTTACTCATCTTTCCTTAGAAGTATTGTCATCTTTCCTTGATTTAGAACTCTTGATTTAGTGATAATAACTTTTTGTCTGCTTGTTTTCCAGCCTGCCACTTATCTTTCAATAAGTGTTTGACTTTCAGAAAATGTTTTCGTACTAGTTTCTGTAGCAATTTCTCCTGTTTTTGTCTTTGTAAATTCTTATTTAAATTTGAATTTTGTTTGAAATATATTTTGAAAATATATTTATGTTTTCTAGACCCAATATACTTTATCCATGTTGTCTTCTAGGTTATTTTATGGTGTCATTTAAACCATTTGTATTTGTTCTTTTCAGATACACATGACGGTAGAGAGTATTTTGACATATTATACATATATGGAGGGTATCTTGTTTGAATTGGGATCCCATTCTTGTATTTGTATGTGATGTGGAGTTTCACTGTGGTGTATTCATATATGAACATAAGAAAGTTATGTCCAATTCATTCCACTGTCTTTCCTGTTCTTATCCCCTGACCCTTCCCTTCTTGCCCCTTGGTCTAATTCACTGAACTTTTAAAGTTGAAAAACACTATAAACCAATTGGAGGTAACAGATATATACAGACACTCCACCACAAAGCAGAAAAATATACATTTTTCCTTAAGTGCACATGGAAATTTTTCCAGGATAGGACATATTTTAGGCCACAAAAAAGTCATCAAAATCAAGAAAACTGAAATTATACTGTATGGTTTAGATGTGGTGTCCCCAAAAGCTCACACATGAGACAACATGAGAAGGTTTAGAGGAGAAATGTTTGGGTTAGAGCCTTAACCTAATCAGTGAATTAATCCCTAATGGGATTAACTGAGTGATAACTGGAGGCAGGTGGAGTGTTGCTGGAGGAAGTGGTTCATTGGGGGCGTGGCTATGGGTATATATTTTATACCTGGCCAGTGGAATCTCTCTGTTTCCTGATCATCATGTGAGTTGGTCCCACTTTTCTGCCATGATGTCCTGTCTTCCTACACCTGAGGAATGGAGCTAGCAGTCTATGGATTGAGACCACTGAAATTGTGAGCCCCTAAATAATCTTTTCATCCTCTACAGTTGTGCTAGTTGGGTCCTTTAGTCACAGCAGTAAAAAAACTGACTAAAACATACACAAAGCACCCTTCCAAACATAATGAAAAGGAGATAGAAACCAGTAGCAAAAGGAAAACTGGAATATTCACAATTTGTGGAAATTAAGCAACACACTTTTAAACAACCAACGAGTCAAAAAAATGTACAAGGGAAAATAGAAAATATATTGAGACAGTGAAAACAAAAATACAACATGCCAAAATTTATGGATCCAACAAAAGCTGTGCTAAAAAAGAGGGTAGTTAATAACTGCAAATGCATATATTAAAAAGATATCAAATCAGCACTGTAACTTTGCATCTTGAGAAACTGAAAAAGAAGAACACTTTCAGTCCAGCAGAGAAAATAAATAATATAGCTTATAGCAGACATAAGTGAATGAGAGGAGAGCATTAGAAAAAAGAATTAGAAACTGGAGAGTTAATTTTTGTGAGAATTGACAAATCATTAGCCAGACAAACTAAAGAAAAAAAGAATAACCAAATAATTAAAATCAGAAAAGAAAGAGGGGACATATTCAAATCAAAGGATATGAATAGAAAAGATTCTAAGAGAACATAATAATTGTATGACACCTAAAAAAGTTGGATAAAATCCTTAACACATACAACCTAACAAGATTAAATCATGAAAAATAGAAAATTTGGACCATAGTAAATAAGGAAACTGAAATAGTGATCAAATATCTCCCAACAACAACAAAAACAAAGACAACAAAAGCTCAGTCCCAGGGGAACTTTACTGAATGCTATCATATAATTAAAGAAACCCTTTGATGCAAACCCTTCTCAAAATCTTCTGAAAATTTGATGAGGTAGAAGCATTCCCAAACTCACGTTATGATGACAGTATTACCGTGACACAAAAGAACACCAGAAACAAATAAAATTATAGGTCAATATCTCTCATCAACATAGGTACAGAAATCCTCAACAAAATATTCTCAAACTGAACTCCATAGCACATTGAGAGAAACATATATCATGATCAAATGGGATTTATAATTGGGGTGCAAGGATGATTTAATAGGTACAAATAAATAAATGTGATTCACCACATTAATAATGCAGATAAAAGTCATATGATTATCTCA